>NW_027040929.1:2897500-4097500 GCF_037179485.1 Ochlerotatus camptorhynchus | reverse complement strand
GGCATCAACCAAAAACATTCAAAGGGTAGCTAGTTATCAAAAGTCCAAGTATAGTCCTCGACAATACTTCCATTTACACGTGACCTGGGATTTACACGTTTAAGCTTCCGCAGTGCCAGGACTATATCCAAGGAAACGACTTCCAGCCAATCCTTTACTAATTTAAGGCTTTTGCCACAATTTCCACGTATTAGTCATTTATACCTGTATTCCGCGCGCGAGGCTCAAACCATTGTAGACTACTCAAAGCTATTTTTACTATTACTACTACAAAATCAAAAAAACTAAAAATCCATCATCACCATCGAGGCAAACAATGTAGTTTTTTGTATATGCTACACAAATTACTAAAATGTCTTGATGACAGTCTCCATACAAACTAATCCGTTAGTGATAACTTTGTCAAGATACATGATTTATCCATTCATAAAAAATTAACTGCTCAATAAACAGCTTTTACATGTGAAATGCAGCGTCTCTTGAATT
The DNA here is from genome assembly GCF_037179485.1 of Ochlerotatus camptorhynchus. Classification (NCBI taxonomy): domain Eukaryota; kingdom Metazoa; phylum Arthropoda; class Insecta; order Diptera; family Culicidae; genus Ochlerotatus; species Ochlerotatus camptorhynchus. The sequence continues at coordinate 4,097,014 of NW_027040929.1, read as the reverse complement.
CTGTAAGTGTAGTTGCACGCTTGATGTGTCTAGGCATCGAATTGAAAACATTTATACCTTTGAAAAATAATGAATTTTGTGAAGCATTATTCAAAAGATGTGGTGTTCTTACTTCATCCGCGTTTCTAGTGTTATATCTATGAAAATCACTTCCTCTTTCAATCCGATCACACAAATATCGAGGCAGCAAACCGTTAACTACTTTAAAAATGAACACCATAGTCAAAAACACAATTCTTTGCTTCACTGACAGCCATTGCAAAGCGTCCAGCATAAAAGTTGAGGAAGTGAATCTATTACATCTTAAAATCAAACGCATTACTTTATTCTGCAAACGCTGTAATCTCGATATTTGTGTTTCATTGGCCAAAAATAAAATGGAAGGGCAAAAGTCTAGATGAGGGGAGATGATTGATTTGTATAACTGTATTTTACTACCAATAGTTAAATCGTTTTTCAAGCGACATAGGATTCCATACTTCTTGGCAATTTTCTTGATGACATTGTCAATATGAGAATTGAACTTGAGTTTGTCATCAATAATCACGCCAAGATATTTAATTTCCTGAACGCGATCAAGTGTCTCATCATCAATAACAACAGAGACATCATCATCTACACGATTCCGCGAAATTACCATGAATTTAGTTTTACTTATATTCAATTTCAATTGTTTATACTTCAACCATCTACTTAGAGAACGCAAATCTTCATTCAAGCGTGAAACGGCTTCTTCTAAATCTTTAGCTGCAATGAATAACACAGTATCGTCAGCAAAAAGATTAATATCACAAAACCGTAAAACTCGTCGCATGTCATTAATATACATAATAAATAAAAGGGGCCCTAATACACTTCCCTGAGGCACTCCAAGGTCATTGTCAACGGGACAAGATACAAAATCATTAAAAACAGTCCTTTGTGTTCTGTCAGATAAATAGCTTTCAAACCATTTGTATGCAGAACCCGAAATTCCAAAGCGCTTGATTGTTCTCAACAATAAGGGCCTAGAAATTGTCTCAAAAGCGCGTTTTAGATCCAAAAACACAGCAACAATCGTATCTTTATGCTCCAAATTTTCTTTCCATTTAGCTAACACTAAGTTTAACGCGGTTTCACAAGAATGGCCTTCCCGGTATCCCGATTGTTCCGGTATCAACAAACAGTTACTATTTAAATATTCTAACAGCTGGCCTTTTACAACAAGTTCTAAAATTTTCTCTAATGTGTGCAACATGTTGATGGGACGAAACTCTTCGGCTTTAATCGTCCCAGCAACTTTTTGTATAGGAACAACTAAAGATTCTTTCCAAATATGCGGCACGTGCCCAGATTGCAATGATTGATTAATAAGGTCCCGCAGAGTGTGTCGAATGACATGAAAGCAATCTTGAATAACTCTAGCATTAACATTATCTACTCCAGCCGTTTTTCCTAATGAAAAGCAAATATTTTTAAGTTCATCTAATGTAATTGGGTGAAAACCATTAAATCTACAATTACTATTAATCGGCTGTTTTATTTCGTCCGGTTCATTGATCAGTTCAATAGATTGATTGATCAGTGAAACGCTCTCAACGAAATAGTCATTGAACTTAGAAGCAATTGCTGGTTCTGACTGTTCTAATATGCCATCAAAAGTTATGGTCCGCGATTTACAATTACTAGGCTTCATCAAAGATTTCAAAATTTTCCATAACTCTTTGCTGTTGTTTTGATGCTGATCAATTTTCCTCTGAATATATTCACATCGAGTTTTCTTAATTGATTGTGAATATTTATTACGCGCGACCGTGTACCTATTCCAATGATTATCACTATTAGATCTACAAAACTTTTTGTACCATTTGTCCCTCTTACGTTTAAGACGCAAAAGATCCAAATTGTACCAGCTGTTCGAGTTTTTCAAAGAAACAAACTTTTGTTCAACTAATTTATTGGTACAAGTTTTCAAAACGTTAGTAAGAACAGCTGCATCTTCATCTAAAGTTCCGGTAACTAATGGAAAATCCACGCTTCTCTCAACAAGATTCGAAACAGCTTGCTTCGAATATTTCCTCCAGCACTTCAATTTTACAAAATTATCGTTATCGTTAACACTGTCTAAAACATTAATTACTAAAGTTTCATGATCGGTTATTTTCAAATCAGCTTGAGTAACTGAACTGACAGAATCAAAATTAGAATAAACATGGTCAATCAAAGTTCTACTGTGCCGGGAAATACGCGTACATTCACTTACTAATTGTTTTAAATTAAAGAAATCAGCTAATTGCTTCAGATGGTTCGAATTGCTAGTATCATGCCAATTAATGTTAAAATCACCCGCAAGTATATTTAATTTACTAGAATCTAAAAATGTCTCGAACCAGTTCTCTAAAATTTCAATAAAACGCTGATTACTTGAACTGGGAGAATGATACAAAACACCATAATTACCCATCTTCATGCCACGTTCAACTGTAATGCCTAAGAACCAATTGCCATCAATAACTTTGTTTTGGCGAAGATTGAATTGAACTGATTCTTTGACATAAATAGCAACACCGCCAGTGTGCCTTGAATGTGACAAACAAGCAGCAGCTTTATATCCCGGAATGCTATACTGATCAAAAGATTCAATTTCTACAATATGTGTTTCTGCTAACAAAACCAAAAGTGGACGATTATCTTCTACAATCTGACGTAATGTTACGTAGTTTGTAGATAACCCCGCAATATTCAAATACAAAATCTCTAATTTACTCACATTACTACTGGAACTTGGTTGCTATTTATTGAAATGTAAGCTGCTTTTTTTCTGATCATATAGTTTTTTATACACAAAACAATTAGAACTAAATGCTGCGTGGTTGACGTCCAGATTTAATTTACGCTCTTTATTAGTTTTTAAACAATTAACGCATTTCAATACAGTTGACGTACACTTAGAGGTGCTATGTTGTTTGCTGCATCTAGAGCATCGTTCGCAATTTTTGCAATCCGTGCTTTTGTGCCCAAATTCTCCACATCTGAAGCATCGCAAAACATTAATCGCGGGAACTATCGAGCACCGATCAAACCCTACATTTACTTTTTTCGCACATAACAAACATTTATACGTCTCGATATCGACTTCAATCACAACACTAAACTTGTTGTAAGTGAAGCGTGGATTTTCAAACATGTTAACTACTTTTACATCATTAATTGCGATGTCTTCATTTTGACTTTTTAAGAAGTCAATGAAGACATCGGAGGAATACTGATCGCTCCTACTGATTAAGAGAGCTGTCTAAGACTGTTCTTTTTTTGAGTTCATATATTGTGTGGCAAGTACACTGTCCAGGGAAGTCGAGAAATTATCCAACCCATAAAAAATTCCTATACCGAACCGGGAATCGAACCCAGCCGCCTCCAGCATGTTCCTGCCTAATAGCTGCGCCTTTACCCACTGAGCTTAGGGAGGCCCCACCAATGAAAGTAGTAAGGTTTGAATACGCTTAAATTTATATGAAATATCGTGTAGCCTTGTTCTGCGTTACTTGTTTGCTCTAAAAAAATATTTTTCGACAAATCTGCTGATGGAAATAATTAATATATTTGCTAATAACTGTGTCAGAAATGACTCAAAATAATGAAAGGAAAACATTTTTAGTAGGAAAAGAAAACATTTTTCGTTCTTTTTCAATTAACTTTGGTATGTATCAACAGTGAAAAAAAAAAAGAATATATTTAGCTAATACAGTAATGACCCGATTTGGCATCCCATAATTTAACATAACCGTAATTCCAAGATGGATGTTTAAGGTATGCTTTAGTACAATAAAACCACTGAAGAAGCGTATGAGTTTCGTAGAACATTAGAAAAGATTTTCAAGAAGGGAGTTGGCAAAATCGGGTCATTACTGTATTCAACTTTTTATAAATTAATACTGTTAAAAAGAAAATATATCATCGATTTCAGGCCGATAAACATAACGTGAAGTACTCAATGGATGCTTCCGATGAACTTCAAACTAATTCTGAAATGAAATTAAAGATAAATGGAATACATACCCCTTAAGTTATAACAGGGTTGGAAGCAGGTTACTGTTTAGTAGCTAGATCACTATTTGCAATTCCAGTCACTAAAAAATAACCTTTGTCATAAAAAATTCACGACTATTTCTTAAATTTAGTCCCTAAAGTAACGTTTTAACGACCAATGTTGTGAGCAAAGAATAGAACTTTAAAATCTAACAATCACAGCTTGGAAGTGTTCGGAAAATCATTTCTAAATCTCATTCATTTGCCTCCGTGCGAGAATAAACTCGCGTGCAAATGCGGCAACAAAATTCACACGTGAGATTCTCATGCATATTCACACACTCACACTCACCTTAACGCCGAAAAATCATGTCATCTTTAAACTCATAAAAACCACTCAAACGTTAATTGATAGCATGCTTATGCATGTTGTGTTAGTTTTCAAATCCCTGATACACAAACAATAGTAATAACAATGAATAACGTCAAACTATAAAGAAATTAATTTTTGAACCTTGGGGGCGACCCCGGCGTAGTGGTTAACATCCATACCTCTCACGCCAAAGTCACGAGTTCAAATCTCACCCCCGGACAAGTCACGAATGACCCAAGAGTGTTAAAGTGACTATAATGAAAAAAAAAAAAAAAAAAAAAAAAAAAATTGAACCTGAAAACTTATCGGTGCTTTTGGCGACGTTGAATTTTGCAAGGCAAAACCAATAGTCGCATAAACTCAAGCATAAAATTTGTGTTAGAAAGATTCATTACAAATCAGAGTGTAAAGCCTGAAAAGAAGCGTTTTATTTTTTTGCCTTTCTTGTGATCTCAAAATTGTCATAGTCCTATCACAAATTTTCTGAGGTTTCGAAAACAATCCTAGACCAAATATTCTGGTTATTTAACGTGGTCCAGGAAAATTTTCAAGCTCTTGACATTTTTTCCAGGACCAGAAATTTCAAAAATATTTAAAACCCAGTAGGCTTAGTATTCATTAGTATTAAAATCATGTCACATAATCTTGAGTTCCTTTTAAAGTCCATTAATTTGTATTTTATATTTTTTTCCGGACTTGTAATTTGGAATCAAACAATCTTCAGGTCCAGGTTTTAGGGAAAAAAAATATTTGTCCAAGATCATAACATGTTTTCTATGTTTCAGGAACATTTACATTTTTCAAGGGTTGTGAACTTACATTCTACATGTTCAAAAAAAATGTATAACTAAATCCATAAATTTTCACGATGGAGATTTTAAATCCTAGACGCATTCTATTTTTTTTGTTCGTGATTAATGAGATTAAGACTGCGCTCTAGGAAAGTTGCCTAGGTCCCAGAGTTATGAACTTTTTTCTATGTATGAGGTGTTACAGAAGTTACTAGTCTCAAGGGGAATGAAGCAAAGGAAAAAAATAAAAAAGATAACGATAATTTGATTCAAATACTAATGGCTTACTTAGATCTACATTTAATTCTAGACTACAGCTGTTCACGTTGCCAAACGCATTACTTCATCTATATCCTACACGAAACGAAAATCAATTATTTTATTCATGTGTTTCACTTATACATTTTTGCCAAACATCAGCCTTATACATTCCATAAGACAAACCATATAGGTCCTATAAGAATGCATAAAAGGTATATGTGACCGCTTATACATTTCATTTGACACATGATCTTCATTAACTTTTTGCAAGGCGTCTGCTTATTAGTTGACTTATACATTTTATGAATAATCAGCTATGGAAATTTGCCAAAAGGTATAAGGAGATTTCTATCCGTGTAGATCTTTAATATTGACTGTCATACAATTGTCAATATTTGTCTAAATCGTTGACTTTGAACATTTTTCTCTGTGCCTAAATTTTTGCATGTTAATCACCAATTCGAGATCTGCATCTAATATTAACTTAGTAAATTGTTTGTTTAAACAAATTGAGGAAAACAAAAGAGAGCAGATTGATGAAACGATGGTTAGAGTTGCACCGTGCTCTTGTTAATTCAATTCATTTTTTTTACGAGAACAAATTTATGGAATCCTTAATCCTGTAATGGTAACCTTAAATCATGGTCCATTTTGGAAACCTGGTGTGCATATGCACCCCACACCATGTATTGTTGTATCTGATCTTGATTATTTAGAAGGGTGATGTCTCTAGAAAAGTTTATCAGAAGGTGCTGTGGATGGTAGACAGATAAATTTGGAATTCTGTCACTAGGCAGTACTACTGAGCATCTCACATGCACATACCGTGAATTGCTGTATCACCAGATCCTGATTATTTCGACGGATTACGCAAAGTCGATCAGGGGTCAAAGACTGCTGGGAAGGGGACAAATCAACTCGGAATTCTGCCGCTATGCGGTGCTAGTGAGTGTTTATATATTTTATACTGCTGTATCTGCTGATCCAGATTATATAGAAGGATAATGTTTTAGGAAAGTCGAGCAAGAGGTCAAGGGCTGCTGGGAAGTGAACAGATCAATTTGGAATTCTGCTACAAGGTGGCGCTTGTGAGCATCCCACATGCAAATATTGTGTACCGCAGTTTCTCAAGACCCTGATTATTCAGACAGGTAATGTCTTCGGGAAAGTTGATGAGGAAGCTAGACTGCTGATTAAATAGAAGGGTAATTTTTCGGCAAAGCTAATCTGGAGATCAAGGGCTGATACTCACTGAACAAAACATGTGATTTTCTGAACAAAACATGTGACTTTTAGTGCACCGTGTAAAATACAGGTAGTTTACAATCGATTCTAATAGATAATTATTTCTAATAAAAAATCCACAATGGACTGTTATGCTTTTATGGGCAGATCTGGTAGCGTAAATTTCTTTAACATGATGGTTGTGTTCGGTTGCTTGGTTTAGAGTTTCGACAAATTGACGTTTGTGTTTTCAAAAGCAAATACGACTTTTTGAAATTTCATCCTTGATTTCATGTTCCCCTGGGATCTATCCAATGACAGATTCGATAATCAGAGACAAAAGAAAAGTCTTCCCGTTATTTTCAAATTAAATTCAAGGAGGACTTGACTTTTGTTCGTGATTTTTCCATTTTTCGGAGAAATATTTCCCAGTGAACGCCTAGCTTAGTGATGTGCAATCACTTTGATTGAACTACTAGTATTTTATTTGGCTTTTTCTAAATAACTGATATTAAATTATAAACCTATATATTTTTGAGTTATTTGAACAATCAACCTTCCTACTTCCCAAAGTACATATTTACTTTATTATCACTAATCCTCCACCGTTGCAGATCAGCGCTGTGAACTCACGCAGCTACCACACCGGTACGGTGATAGGCCTGCTGCCGGCACAAACAATCAACGTCTATCTGGGATCCAAGCTGCGCTCGATTCATGAAGTACTGAACGACCACAACGCTGCCCTTGGATTAGCCGGCTATGGAGTATTTGTGGTAGAGGTAAGCCGTCCATAACATACATATTGCTCGTTTAATTTTGTTTGGTTTGTCGTTGCCTGTAATTAACCGCGGTGGTTTTTTTTTGTTTTCTTCAATCACCAATCTCTTATTTACACAAACACAGGTGATTGTCGGCGCAGCACTGATGGTGTGGGTTATACAGAAGGCCCGCACGGAGCTATCAGCGGCCTTGTTATCCGACATGGATTCGGATGAGAAGATTCTGATCGAAGTGGAAGCGTAGGTTTGTCCGGGGCCTAAATGGGCAAGCAGCTTTTCACCAAAGACGAAAGCTTGTCGTCGTGAATACCTATAAAATTTATTTGTTAACCAATGTAAGGTATTTAGGGTAGTTGAGGATGAGCAAACAAAGAACGAATCAAGTCGAATATTTTAAGCATGTTTTGATGGTTAGATGTATCCAAAAATGGAGAACTATTTTAAGAGGAAATGGTAAACGACGGTGTTTTGTTCCTATGAAACAAACAAGCTAAGCGAATTGAAGCTTTTCCCCGTCCGGAAAAGCGGCGATAGGAATCTACAATTTGATATCAATCAATTGCTCCACTGTCTATCTTTACGTTAAAACTGAAAAACCGTCCATAATGCTTTATGAAATTGAAGGTTATCCCATTTTGACAAGATTTTGCCCTTACCGAATAACAGCGCGCGCTGACATCGACATCAGAAACACTCCACATACTTGCATCGAGCGATAACCGATAAGAACGTAAGTTTACTAAAACACGTTTTATACTACTACTAGATCAAAGAAACCCAACAAAAAAAAACTCGTTTGATCCTCCACCGTTAATGGAATTCCCCTGAACGAACAAATCGCGAGCGCTTCGTGGAAATTTGCGCGAAAGTCATCTCATTTAACGGACGTACCCGCGACATGTACGTGTGTAGAATTATTTTGCGATTATTTGCGGCTACTGTAACAATGCTATATCAGTATGGCTAGAGTCAAGTAAATAACACACAGCAAATGAACCTCCTTTCCGTAAATAAAAGGTCGCGATTATTGGAATCATTTCGTAACTTTACTTGTCCTGGGCCTGTGATCTGAGCATTTTCGGGTAACTATTCACGTGGCTGCTAATGGAAAGAGAACAGTACAAACTCAAAGGCCGCATATTTGAATCATTTCTTTTATATCCATATTTTACGACAATAGAATAATATAAAATCGCTATATGACCTATTGACTCCAAGATGCATTTTCGTTCCATATTGTATCGTCTTGATCTTTCCCATAGCACCTTCTATCGAAATGTATATAAGAGATGTGATAAAAAGATGTTCGTAAATTTTGTTATCAATTTATATAAGGGTACGCTCAATGGTGGAAGTAGGTACGTTTTAAATGTGTCCTTCCTTTCTTCCGTTATTTATTGTTTTGTATGATAAAATGGAAATTTTCCTTCTTCATGGATAGAATATAAGTTAAGAGCTAAGTACTAAAGGCACCGAAAAGACTCCAAATCTGAATAAATTTGTTATGAACAGAACGGGAGAGTTGACAAAAAAAACTAGAACATATCCGATATCCATGGAAGAGTACAGGAGCAAGAGAGTGACAGAGAGAGAGACGGAGGAATATGAGCACTATAGTGATATCTATCGGAGAGTAGGGTTAGCTTTACTTGCATGCAAGTGAATGTGCTGGGAGAAACTGTTTCTGTACAATAAATGATTCTCAATCATTTTTCAAATAGACCAATCTACCTTGATCGATTCTCTTCATCGACTCTCTCTTTCGTAAATAATTCGGCTACAAAAAAAAAACGTTCCCTACCGTCATTGTCGTAGCAGGTACTAGAACATAGAACTGTATGTCGAAAATATACGGAATATTTTAACACAGACAAACAGACATAACACTCGCAAGTTGTTCATCGAACAGGCATTTAATGGTCAATTTAAAAGTATCGTAGTTGGTAGTACCGCCACCTGTGGCGCGCATAGTCAATTCCCTTGCGTTTGACGTTTACACACTACCGCCATCTGTTCAGCGTACTACCCACCAGAGTGTACTCAACAGATGGCGGTAATGTTTTTGCGACGATGTTTTACAGTGAGAAATATTCAATGTGTTATGTCTGTTTGTCTGTGATTTTAACACGGCAGTGGCGATCCAAAGAGAATGGCGATGAAGAGAATCGATCAGTAAATAGAACTTATTGAAAAGTGACGCGTGATGTTTGTTTTCTATTATTGTATCATTGATGGAACTTGAAACTCCTTTTGATAGAAGAAACCCGAGTAGACGAGAATATTAAATCAAAAGCAAGTTTTACTATTAAAATCAGTTTGATAACTATTAGTTTGATTGATATAAGAGGTAAAATATCAAAAATAATATCTACACATCTATGGGACCATAACTGAGTAATAGCAAAGTCAGTTGTTGCCATATCTAAAGGATAGCAAAAATGATAGTAAATTAATAATTGTGCTATTATATCTCATTAAGCTATTGGTATGTTGTTTAAATTAATAAATTTAATGACATATTAATAGCTTATTTTGCTATCAGATCAAAATAAGCTCTTGAATTCATGATACCAAAATATCATAACAATCGCCAATTATGCTGTGATAACAGAAAAAGCTATTAATTAGCTATTGCGCACAACTTACAAATAACATATTAAGATATTGATAGTAAAATTTGATATTATTTTGCTCTGGTTTTACCCGGGAAGAATGTGGATATACTTCTTTATTTTAAATATCTCGGAAGATAGTTAAAAATGAATTTTGATTCTAAATCAACTAAACTTTTGATTTAACTTTTCTGAAATAAATCGCCAATTTCTTGTGCACTGTACATTTGATGTTAAGCTGGGTTTAGACTAGGCAAGCGATATTTCCTGAAGGCTTGAAAAGTTGAGCCTGGTTCAACTTTTTTCAATTCAAGTGAGTTGATCAAGTCAGTTTAATGGCATGGTTTACACGTTCAATTCGCGTTCAAGCCAGTTGAATTCAACTGACTTGATCAATTGACTTGCCCTGTCTAAACCCAGTTTTAGGTTGACACCAGCGAATCCAAACACATAAAGCAATCAACGATACAGACAAACTCTTTCTGCAACACAACTTAATCGGAGTGGTACAAGGATAATGATAATATCGACAGTGAGCATGCATAAGGGCGTAAACGCGATGATCGATTCACTTCATAGATTTTTTCTCTTTAAATTGTTACAGCTAAGGGAAGCAATTTTCTGAATTGTTTCCAATACAGGACTGTAACAGGTTGTATTGGCTATCAAAAGCAACAACAAAGGCACCGAGAATTGCTAATCCAAGAGAATCGATCATCGTGGTTACACCCTTATGCATTCTCAGTGTCGATATACTGTTTGCCTGCTTTGTTGCAATTAGGTTTGAGGACGGTGCGTCGGGGTTAACCTCAATCTGATGACAGTTCAGTAGTACTGTTTACGTGGACTTAGTTGATTTTTTCTTGGGTAGATTTTCTCGATAATGTTTTAGACTGCAATGATGCAGTACCTAATATACATGGTTGAGGACATAGCTTGATCGGAATCGAGAAAAAACATAACAAAAAATATTTCATACACACCGACACGTATATCATCTTCGGCTTTACTTCGTAAAGCAGCTTGCCAACAATTTGGTCGTGCTGTGTTGCAGGAGCTTTTTTTTATGTTTGGCTCGTAATTCCATTTCATTCCACCATCTTAATTGCTTACCCTCCTAGTCGAGTTCTCCAGTGTCTTGATACTTGACTCGAAGTATTTAAAATCAGTTTGAAATATGGTACACAGCATGTACATTAAGGTGGGACAGCTTAACAGCCCCCTGCTCTCCACTACTGTTTCGATTTAGATTAAAATTCCCAACAACTTTACCAACTTTCAACGAATTTGGAATGTTGTAAGCAACGAGATGGTGGACGGTGGCATACAATATTTGGACTATGTCATGAAATGTCTCATAACTTTACATGATCTATAATATAAACTTGTACGATATATGACTCTACAGTTATATGCGTTATAATCAACATACATTTACACTACTTTTTCGAACTATCTACAGCAAGCCGAGGAAAACGCTGTTGAAAATGTATTTGTCTGTCCGTAGGCTCTTATGAATAAGATAACCAAGTTTTGGAATTTTTAGCGATATTTCCTGAAGAACACATGTAACTATTATTAGCCAACGGCTGAAAGTCTCCTTAATAAAGATATAAAAAAAAAAAAAAAATGTAACTATTAGTGCACAGTGTAAAATTCCTAAAGTTTACAATCAACTTTAATGGATAACTCACTTCTGCCAACAATCTATATGGGACTGTTATATTTTTATGGGCAGTGTAGGACTAAAGTAAAATGATAATAATTTTTTGGACAAAAGTCGAATCGAATATTATCTTCGACAAAGTTGTTCTGCATAGTTTTCCCAATCTAAGTCTCAGTTTTGGTCAAAATTGAGCATTTTTTTAAATTTGTGATTATCAACTGAGTAGTACCGGTCCGTTTCCCTAGCAAACTTTAAAGCTCATATTCAAATTTAGCACAGTTGCAAGTGCAGTGGGGAGCAGGAGGTTGTGCACATTACAAAATTTAACAAACAATAATTTTAGATACTTCCTTGTAAAGTCGTCCGTCGCTTACATTACAAAATCTGTATTACAGATTTGGAAATGTCGTTTAACAAAACTGTAGGCAGAAAGGTACATGCTTCATCTTTTCGAGAAATGCTTCCTAACAAAAATCGCTCAATTAGCCGATTCGGGTACGTAGCTAATCAGCTGCTTACCCTGCCCAGCAAAAACAAGTTAAACACGCGTAGGCTTTCATTTTGAATTTTCGGCATACAAAAAATAAAGCGGATTGCAACAGTTTAGATAAATTAGTTATTTATTCTAGCTAATAGAATGCACTCATGCTAGGAATGCAAGTCTATTATATAAGCGTTAAAATCTAGTTATTGTTTCCTATAATCATAAATCACAGTACTAAAATGGAATGACTCAACCGTTGTTGGAATCACAGAATGTCAGTGTACGATACCCGAACGAACTCAACACTTTCTGCATCCACGTTTGCGCTTATTTTGGTAAGCTTGGCAGGCATAGTCTATCACAGTTAGTGCGTACTCTGCATCCAACATGTTGACACACATCGGTGGTTTCAGCCGAAGAACCTGAAATGAATCGTGTTTGTTTTATCAATTTGTTGAATTAATATTAGTTTGAGGGAAGATGCATAATTGACGGAACATTTTAGGGTGACCAGCCATGTAGCAACAAGGGTGAGGGGGGCCAAAGTTGGTGCTTAATGAAACGTAAACGTTAAACGTTTGTTTACGTTTGATGAACCACCAACTTCAAGGGAGTTCAACATGGCTGATCATCCTAAAGTGCTGCGTGCATCTTTCCTAATATGATGCGTCCACAAAACGTAAGTTAGTACAAAATAGTGAAGATGGATTAGAACCGCGATGATGTAGTTAGGTGAAGTCACACAAACACGTAATTATACTACAGCTATATTGGATACCGCCATTTTTTTCGTATCTGGTTAGCAGCTACACTACTGACGAAGGTTGGAAGTAGTTAGGACGTTTGGAATTTATCTAGTCTGAGTATTCCAGAAAACCGAACCATCAATTTAGTTTATTCGTATATTTGTGCCAATTTTTTTTTTAATTTTAGGCCCTAACAATTTTGCTTTGATGTTCTGAGGAGTGTATGTGTTAGTTGAAATTTTCCCCCAAACGGGCCGTAGTGGGATTTCAGTCTCAGATAAGTTTGTGAGCGCTCTCAGAGTGACGCTCGAGTGCAACATCTAGCACTTGCAATGCAAAGTCGACATCTTCTTTTGTTAAACACATCGGTGGTTTAATTCTAAGTACCTGTTGAGGACACAGTGGTTAGGAAGATAGATATACAGGAATTATAGAAGGCAAAATATGGGTTTTTTGAGTTTACATTAATATGGCGAATTAGTTTCGTTGCCGTTTTAAGTTGGGTTGGATAAGTTGGGATTACTTACGTTAGCGTTCAAACCGCCTCGTCCGAAAAGGACACCCATGTCCTTGCACATTTCCCAGATTTCGACAAAGTGTGGAGCACTGAGGTGCTGGCGTGTCTCCTTATCCGCCACCAGCTCGACACCGATCATCAGACCCTGGAAAGCATAATATTGTTGTATGTAGGATATTATGATAGTTCTATTCCATTAAATTGTAATATTGATTTGAATTCAAAAAATTAAAACGTTATACTTAAATTAATTAATTAATTTATCTTTATTAGGGAGGCTTTCAGCCTTGGGCTGGTTCGCCTCCAAATACTTAAATTACATATAATATTACAGAAACACTGATCTGGAAGATCATTTAATCTAAATTCTAGCACCTTCAGGAGAATCTAGAACGCCTACATATAAATGGATTGTAAATGATTCTCATGGACTCTATGAACACGGTGGGATATTTTTCTTTGCTTAGGAAATCGTGCAAGCCGTGGTTGAACCAGAAGATCAAATAATCTGAACTGCAAGGCACTTTGTTGTGTATGTTGTGGTCAAGAAAGCTTATTCCGAATTATGAATTTTGATTTAATAAGCATGCTAAGGGTATCGTCCCTGTCCAGGTTCAAGTTCATGCTATCAAACATACAATCTTCACAAGGTTTTGAAGATCTTGGCCATTAAATATGGCTGTCATATTTATCCTGTATTGTTCACATCCAAAACTACAACTTCGCTAAAGGAAGGATGTAGCTATCAGTCACCTGTGATTTTATATACACAATTAGAAATAAATATTGTTACACGAGACTTAATGAATCTATTGCGTAAATCATGGAACGCAAACAAACACGTGATGTATAATTAAGTGTTATGAATCCAAAACATACACAACTTGATGGAAATTGTGATTGATTGACTTGAATTTCTCTTTCTTTTAATTAATTCTAATGTCTTAAAGGTCGCTTGCAGTCTCAGGACACGGACATTTACATGACTTTTTCGTAGTGTTTAACCATTCATAGAGCCTGGGCATATATGACCACGTGAGCCCGAAATGGGTAATCGAGTATCAGACAATCATGATGTAAAGACAATCGATTAAAAATGAATGGCATATTTTTATGTTATCGATTAATTTGATTAAGCGAGAAGTAAATGAACATTTATACGAAGGCTCATAGTGTGCTCAGATTCAACCCCTGATCAAAGCGCATCTGGCTGCGTTTGGTTTTTTTTATCACTCCCGTATACGCCCCCTTTTAAACTAAAAAAACAACATTACATTCTAGCTCCAGTATTGATCAGTCAGTCAACATGAGAACATTAAATTTGCTGTGCGTGGTCATTAGCTTTGCTCACTGCTGCCATGGATCAAAGATGTGGCGATATAACCTCGCCTTTAACAACCCACTTAACTGGAACGCGGATCAACTTCCAAAACCAGGGCAATCGATCCAATATCCAGTGAAACTAAACGCCCTAGCAGAACTTCCGAGCAGTATCAGTGTTGGATCGCTGATACTGCCATCCAGTGGGGCTGTACTCATACCGGAAACAGACTTCTCGTTACTTTTCGAAAACGATCGAAAGTATCGAGAAACGGCTGTTTTCAAAACTCCTATCCGCAGACCGTATTACTCAACGCACAACTGGCAAGAAGTAGACGATTTGGGAAATGTTGTTATTGGTTCGAACCGTGCCACTCCGCATGTGGAGCGTATTCCGTGCCAGTTCGAAACTGCGGTATTCGGTAAAGTTCCTTCGCCAATCGATTTGCAGTATCACTCAGCTATCGAAGCTAAAGATATCAGTTTCGGAGGAAGCAAGGGGTTGGACGAGTTCCGCCGATTTCTGGTGTCTGACCTGGGGCAGTACGTTTTCTACAACGCAGAAGAAACTCTGGTGACGGAAGGTAAATGCGGCAGTCCGGAGAAGTGTCCCTGTCAACCCGAATGGGTCAAAGAAGCAGTTTGTGCCAACGAAGTTTGCCCGGTTCCGAATTGCTTGAGCCCCATTGTTCCCAAGGGCCACTGTTGTGCCATATGTGGAAGTGTGCTCTCGGTGGATTTGAGTAATTTCGTTGAAAATTTTGATTTGAGTGATTTCATACGGAAGCTGGATCGAAAAATTGCTTCATCGGAGGTGGATCAGTCGCTGGTTGAGTACCATGTTAGCGTCGAGAACTATGCTCTGCAGTTGGTGCTTATAGATAAGGGAGACTACGACGAGCAGAGCGTTCAGCTGATGAAAAGCTTGGAGCCATATTTTGTGATGCGGTTTCGTAATGGTGAGTATGTGCGGATCAAAGTACTGTCTGTACAGGAAGTAATTTTTAAGAAAACTTATCATAAATGGCAGGGACAGACATGAAGGAAAAGTTCCTAAAACTACACTCAAAATGACTGGAAAATAGTGTAGGATTATAGAATCTACTCTCTACCTATAGTCCTATTTTTAGCATACCGCTAAAATTTTGGCTTGAAGCATTGTTACACGTTGTACATGATTTATTATGTGTAGGTAGAAAATTTCAAACATAGCTTACAAATCCCACTTTAAAACATCATTTGTTTAGACTCAAGATTTGGTTTTTTTTTAAATCTAGATTTCCTTTGTTGTCAGTCAACCGGGAATACAGTTGTGTATAAAAGATATGCGAAATTTGTAATCTATCGAAAGAAAACGTTTTATATAATACCTACTATATGTTAGCTTAACTTTATTAATCAATGTGATTCTAGAAAATCAAAATAGTAAAACTATCTATTTGAACTTTTTTCAAGAAAAAAATTCAACGATTTCTCTTCAATTCACCACAGGTCATAATGTCGTCCATTCAGGACAACCGCACATCCCGTACCAGAGTGGGCAGCTGTTCCTAGTAATGTTTGTTTCCCTGCTGATGGTATCCGTTTTCTTCACCGTACTGTACGTGTACTATTATGATGACAAAATGATACCTCGTGTTACGGCTATAGTACGGAATAGAACGTTTTTCACGTCGCCATTCGTCTTTGCACGGTTTGATCCAAACAACGCTAATGACGACTCAACAGTGGATATAAATTTCAACCCATCAGGAATTCAATAATCCAATGTTTGAGGAACAATCTGAGGGAGCGTCTTCTACTGTACCCGACCAAAAAGTTGAAGAAGAGTCGTATGTCGATGTAGAATTGAACTTGAGGAAATGAATCCTTTCCGGACCGGTTAAATATTGTACATTTGAAGTTATCTAATAAAGCACAATACCATCAACTTACCTTTCCTCTTACATCTCCAATGACATCATATTTATCGCGTAGATTATCGAGACCTTTAAGCAGGTATGTACCAACGTCACGGGCATTCTGTTGCATTCCCTCTTCGTCGATAACCTGAAAAAAAAACAAGTCCACCGTAGTTTTCACACACCTCCCAGCAAACAAGCTACTTACATCCAACACGGCAATACCAACCGCACTAGCCAGCGGATTACCACCGTAAGTATTGAAGTGCAAAGCCTGTGACAACGTTTCCGCCACCTTCCGCGAAGTCACAACGGCTCCAATGGGGAATCCATTTCCAATTCCCTTCGCCATAGTGACAATATCAGGTACGATGTCGTGTCCTTCGAAGCCCCAATAGTGCTCGCCCGTCCTGGCGAACCCAGTTTGAACTTCGTCGGCCACAAATAGACCTCCATTAGCCCGTACCAGCTCGACCGCCTTCTTAATGTAGCCCTTGGGGTACTGAACCGTTCCTCCTACTCCCTGAATTGACTCCGCAAACATGGCCGCCACCTTACCGCGGGGTAGCGAATACTTGAAGATTTGCTCGAGCTGTTCGTAATACCGTCCACTGGCCAGGCATTGGTCTGCAGGACAGTCGCAGTGCCGCGTGGTTTGCACCGGTGAATCTCTACAGTTCTTTCCACCCCAAATTCCGGTGTAAGGATCGGGATTCATAGCATGAACTATTCCATTACTCGCTCCGGCCAGCGGATACCTCCACGTCGAATGTGCAGTCAAACCCATCGTGTAAGGCGATGCTCCGTGGTAAGCATTGCGGAAACTGATAATCTCATTGTTTCCCGTATAGAGCCGTGCCATCATCATAGCCAGATCATTCGCTTCCGAACCGGAGTTGACGAAGTAGACATTGTTCAGATCTACCGGTAGTTTGGAGAGCAGTTTCTCAGCATACTCGTGGACCTTGGGGTGCATGTAGATGTTGGTTGTATGCCACAGGCTGTTCATTTGCTCTTGCAGTGCAGCATTGACTTTTCTGAAAATCAAGAAAACGTAGAATTTGAACCTGCAATTCTCATCATAAACAGACGTCTCTTACGGATGGCAGTGCCCGACTGATACGGTAACAATTCCACCAAACATATCCAGATAGCGGCGTCCTTCGTGATCGAACAGCCACTGCATGTTACCTTTGTGGATAAGCAGTGGTTTCTTGTAATACGAAGTCACGTTCGGGGTGAGGTGTTGCTTCCTCATGGCGGTGATCTTGTCATAGCTATGCTTGCTGTAAACCTTAGCCTTGTGGTTGGTCTTTGGCAGCTCGGGGCTCTCCTTCACATTGGTGCTGGCCTGCGCCGAAAGGCATCGCCGCAGCGTGGCCGCAGAATTGGGTGCTGCAAGGGTAGAAGGTGTTAGACATTAGTAAGGGGTTGTACCTATGTATATCGAATCCCATTTCGGTCAAGAACTCGTTCGGGTTGGGAAGTCTCTCAACTTCCTTGGGCGTTGAGTATCATTCTGCCACGTACGTATACATATTCAATTTGATCGTCAATCAGCTGGACGCGTTTTTAAATCGTTCCTAGCCAGGCGCGTTTCGTTTTTTTTCAGCCTTAACTCATTCAACCATGGTAAAATTCAACCTTGCACCAGAGTATCTGTCATCTCAGCTTGAACGTGGAAGATACATTCATAATTACAAGGTCTACTGATGATGTTCGAGTAGCGTCTTATTTTAAAGCATCCACGCAACATTCACTGTTTTACAAGGGCGTTAAGCTGTACAACTTCTTGCCTAGGGACTGGCGTGAAGAAAATAGTGTGAACGTCTTTTAAAGAAAATGTGTGCGAAAGATAATATTATGGTGTGAACCATGTTGTATGCGTAAATGTGAAATTATTTTCAATCAGATGGTGACTATGAAGCCAAAAGGAAGAAGCCTGGGCCACATAGGACATAGTACTACAAAAGCAACGCGACGTGCAGCGCTGTATAACCCTATATTGGACTCCAGTCTCAGTACTCAGATGCGTCCTTCATAATGAACTATCTAATGGCTAAAAATCACGATAATAGAGCATAATAAAAAAAAAACTCATATGCGTACCTGTTCTCAAACAGTTCTGTTCTGACTAGAAACAATAGGAAACCTTTTAATAATTATCTAATTAGATAAATATGCCCAACCAAAATTCCCATGTACGGGAGATAGTTGTGGGCCATCATCAACATCATACTCAGGTGTCTACTGATTTATGGTAAATAAAATTCCCTGAGTTTTCCAGGTTTTTCCAGGACATCAACGAATAATTTCCAGGTAATAAATGAAATATTTCAGTGTCAACATTTCAAAGGGGCGTAATTGCATTTGTAAACAATGTCGAACATTCGTCGATTTCTCGCGAATGAAAGCTCACCTCTCCAAATTAACAATGCTAGCTGGTATAGGAAACATTCTTCTACCTGTTGGTCTTATTAATATTCATGAAATTGACTGCTAAAGCCATTGTTTACAAAAGCAATTACGCTTCTTTGAAATGTTGACACTGATTTATTTAAAATACGTTAAAAATATGCTATGGGGCAGTTTATAATCTATGTAGACACTTTAGGGATGGGGAATGTCTACGGTCCATACAAATTTCCAAAAATGTGTATGGAAGATTGTCTACGCGGGGGAAGGGGGAGGGGTCTAAAATCTCTCAAAAACGGCCTACGTAGTTTATGAACATTTGAATATTTCTGTTAGTTTTTAATCTTGAAAGCTTCTCATGGTCCAGAATCCTGTAAAATTTTTCCTAGCCCTGAATGAATGTCAAAAAATGCTACCCTAATCTTGAAGATTTGATTTTTCTTAATCCAGAATCAATAGAACTTTTCTACGTATGAAATCCGGAGTGATTTGAGATTTGGGCGTAATTACATTTGTTAACAAACACGTCAATCACTGATTTCTCGCGAATTAAAGCTCAATCTTGAAAACTAATAACGCTATGAGGTAGAGGAATGATTCATCTGTCATTTGGTATAGTTTGTTCACAGACAAACAGACATAACACATTGAATATTTCTCACTGTAAAACATCGTCGCTAAAACATTACCGCCATCTGTTGAGTACACTGTGGAGGGTAGTACGCAGAACAGATGGCGGTAGTGTGTAAACGTCAAACGCAAGGGAATTGACTATGCGCGCCACAGGTATCACTACCAACTGAGATACTTTTAAATTGACCGTTAAATGCTTGTTCGATGAACAACTTGCAAGTGTTATGTCTGTGGTTTGTTCATGAGATTGAGCTTTAATTCAAGAGAAATCGACAATTGACGTCTTTGTTTACAAAAGCAATTACGCCCAAATCTCAAATCACTCCGGAAATATCAAATAAAAAAAAAAAAAAAAGTCTCAGATTGGGTACAGAACTACTTCGGCCTAATCGCCCATTTTGGGCCTATCGAGCAGAAAACTTCAAATATATCCTTGATTTCAGAGTTCACAAGTCAATTATGCGTTTGGTACGATACTTTAGTTAATAAGCTACGGAACGAAGTCAATAAGAACGCGTGATATGAAGGTTTGCACCCATTATTCCCAAAAACAAGTCAGGCTCTCCGACCGAATAAATTTTTATCTCCATCCGATAGGCCGAAGTGAATTCATTGGCGTTTCAATGACGTTTCAATGCGGTAGGCTGAATTTAGAATCCGTAGGCCGAGTTTGGCGTCAAGAAGCAGTGTTAGACTTGACAATATCTCAACGATTGGTTTATCTTTATCAAATCTTACGGTACATACGGAAAGGTAAATAAATTTGGAGCCATCAGTAATAATAACATTCCGTTTGGTGCTAAACTGCGCTAGATTAGGAAAGACGAAGTGCGAGTTGTGCTTAATATGCCGAAAATGGGGTAGTTAACCCTATTTGATTTTTTTTACCTTGATTTCTCTTCTGCGGCTTAAAAAAAATTCTAGGTTTGAATAATCTTGATACTGGAGTTGCAGCTTTTCACTGGATTTTTTTAGGATTTTCAAAACAATTTTCTTAGAATCATTTCAAAATTTCCACAGAGTTCGTCTTAGAACTCTCTTTGGTATTCCCTTACAATTTGCTAAATAATACTATAGAAATTATCTCCAGAAGGCTCTTTGATTCACTCTACAGTTCCCTTAAAATTCCTTATTAGGTTCGCTGTATCACCCTAGACCTTCAAAAGAATGAATCGAAATAAACTCTCCTCAGTAATAATCTCCTGAAATTCCCATGGAACAATCTCCGGAATACCATCTTAATTCCACTCAAAATTCTCAAAGTTCAGTCCCGTAAATTTATATCAAGGAATATTTACTACCTTATTTGCTTATCCTTGACAAGGATGTCAAGGATAAGCAAATAAGGTAGTGGAATTAAATGGAAATTACTAATCTTTCTCTCTCTCTTCATACAGGTATTCCACTAAGACGCCCACATTCACCAGGATGTGTTATAAGCTATTAAACAAGATATAAGAACAATTGTTAAACATTGTTCTTGTATCACGAAATCCGCTTATCTCACTTTACAGTTCTTTAGACTATACACGGCATCAATGTTAACAATTTTTCATAATAAACTTAAAGGTTTATGATGAATAGTATTCTGCTCTTCAACATTGCGAAGAGTAACTGTTCTTTTCACATGACATGTCAAAAAAATATCATTTCAAAATCCAAGCATTTTCTTGGAATCCTTTGCAAGTTTTATGAAAATCAGATTCCTATGAAATTCTTCTTTGAACTCGAAACTCTCATACCTAGAGATCCATCGGAATCCTTTTGAGAAATCTCTTGAAATTCTCAGTTGAATTTTCTTTAAACTTTCCTCAAGAGTTTTCTTTTAAATTCTGCTGCAATTTGATTTTAGATTTATCCTTAACATATAATTCTTTCAATATTTAGTTTCGGAATTTCCTTGAATTACCGTTCTGACCCTTAATTTGAAATTATCATCAGAACACCCTTTTAATTATACTTATAATTCTGTTTGAACTCTAATCTCCGATTTTCTTCAAGTTCTACTAGAAATTCTACTGCTATTTTCCTCACGTGTCCCATTAAATTCCTCAGATTCACCAAGGAATTCAATTCAAAACATTCACTTTTCTCATCAGAAAAGAAATAATAAAACCTGGAATTTCTAAATGAAGATTCACTGGCCTCCCTGAGGGGATTCCCTCTTTGTATCGCACATAATGAGTCTTTCTCTGCAGCCTTCATAACACACACTGGCCTGAGATCGAAGATGATCACTGTCCGTTTGATAAACGCTTGCTGCTGGTTGACACACAAGAATCAGATTGGGTGTATTTGAGTGAATACGGCAAATTGATTTTAATAGCACAAAATGCCTATAAGGAACCGGTTGGCATATTCATGGTTGCTTGCTTATAAGTAGGTTGCCATTCAGATTCATCCTAATAGCCGAATATCATCCGACTTGAAGGTGACTGGTTCTATTCGAGTGCGTTTAAGCCCCTTTTCTTAATAAGGCATTGAATAGGCTACTGAAGCCCAATAGCGGCCTTATATGCATTTTTACTAATCAGATTGATATGATTATGTTCCTTATCAATCAAATATGTACCAACAAAGATAAGAATTACCATCAAAGCTCGACAACAGTAGTCATTCTCATCGTTAAGTCCATCTATATCTCTTAGTTGGAGCGACACTCATTTCGCAACCTATTTATAAACCGACGACAACACCGACTACTATATGGACGATGATCAACAAAACCTTCACGAATGCCACTGCCACACGGTTGGTGTTATGTGTACATACATATTTCATAAGTGGAGTCACTTTCCCCTCAATCTCCGTTTATCAGCATCGCGGGTCAAAGTTTCACACGTTGCTATTTACGTTTTTGTGATGCCGGTTCATCGTAAGTTCACAACGTTTTATTTACATTTGTGCGCACAAGCTTATCACCGATACTACGATTATAAGCATATCAAGTGGTGCAGCATTTTATGGTTGAATTGTTATTTAGTAGGTACATGCAAACTGCCAAAAAGATTAAAATGTGAAGTAAGGACTAATCGGTCGTTGAAAATCATCTTTAACTTCTAGTATTGGTTGTTGATATTCGATATGTCTAACCTAACAATGTGAGTGAATACAACAATTCACTTTTCCTATCGAACAATCACAAGCATTGATTTGCATTAATTTAATGTCGGTATATTATATTTTCGCTTATCCAGTGTAATCGATCGTACTACGTTACGTTCAGATGCAACGCAATTGCATTTTGTTTACCTCGCTGCATCCAGAGCGTAGGAGTGGGCTCTCAACAAACCGGGATGTATAGGGTGGCTGACCGCATGTTGGACATCAATAATCGAAATAACGCAAAATATACAATCTCAACTGAACGTATGACCAAAATAGGCGTGGAAGTCCATCATAAGTAGGGGTTTCCCCCTTTGTATCGTACAAAATGAACCATTCTCTTCAGTCTTCAGTCTTCACAACACACACACTGGCTAAAGATCGATGATGATCACTGTCCGTTCGATAAACTCTTGCTTGTTGGTTGACACAAAAAATAAGGAATGATAAGTTAAGCTCTTTTTGTTGTGTATTCGAGTGCATACGGCAAATTGCTATTAATAGAACAAAATGCCTATAGGGAACCGGTTGGCATATGCATGGTTGCTTGCTACCCGTTAGGCCCGTTTGACTACACTCTGGAGTGGAGGTTCTTGTTTATCAACAGTTATTATTGTGTAATTCAATCAAAATTTATTAAAAATAAAGTGGTGATACCAAGCCTACAAGCCTATATATATACATATATCTCACATGGCGAACCATGTAGGCGAGAATATTAAAAGTGAGTGTAGTATTTGCGACTCAGCACGAAAATATGGGGACAAGTGCGTAAGATGCTGATCATTGTTGATTGACGCCGCACATATTTTTTTCTCTGTTCTAAAAATGTTGATCAGCAGGCGCGGCAAAAGTGAGTGTAGCGTGTGGCAACATATTTTTCATTTAGTTGAAAGGAATTTAATAACCGTGCGAGTTCTTAGGGTTGAATAAATTAGCACACAAACGTGTGTAGCTGCTTTCCCTGGAACGTTTCATTGC
The DNA here is from genome assembly GCF_037179485.1 of Ochlerotatus camptorhynchus. Classification (NCBI taxonomy): domain Eukaryota; kingdom Metazoa; phylum Arthropoda; class Insecta; order Diptera; family Culicidae; genus Ochlerotatus; species Ochlerotatus camptorhynchus. The sequence goes on along the minus strand of NW_027040929.1, from coordinate 4,073,195 downwards.
ATGCAGCCTGCTACGATCGCCCTAATAAGGCTTACTGATTATACATGCGGGGTGAAAATAACGATCACGTCAATCTCATTTCCATAGGTTGCTGGTACTAAAGGTCAGTACTGTTTTCTTCTTGTTCCGTTTTGCAAGGTCTTTTTCGGTGCAGAGAATTGCTATTCACTTTGAAGGTGTTTCGCTGTGAGATCCTTATTCTCGTAACTACTTCGAAATTTTAAGTGCACAAATATCAGCTTCTACGACACGTACACCATTAAAACTGTTACTCCATGTTTGATGCACTGCAGCATACATGAAGTAGCAATTTATGGTGGAATGAAGCACTGATTTCCGAGATTTGTGTAATTGAAAATTCGAAGTGGAACTGCATGCCTACGTGTTGGTCATTTGTGGACTCTACAAGGAATCACCTTAATATGCTGCGCATCGCTTGTTGGTGGACAAAACGGTCGAGTGCCGTTATTTTTTTTTTCTTTTTTTCTATTTTTTTTTATGTTCGCTTTAACACTTTTGGGAGTTCCGTTGTATTGACTGAAGTTTAAATCAACAACTAGATATGTAAGAAAAATAATTATCGCAGCATTGCTTTTTGCATCTTGGCGCACGGTTGTTGGTAGTTGGTTGATCGCGTGAATGCAGACAAGAAAGGAACATGACAAAACGCACATACGGCTCATCGTTGTTCACACACCACCGTTCAATACACCATTTCGCTTGCATTTCATGCCTCCATTAACGAAGCAAAATACATGCTAATTCTTTATACATTTTGAACTAAGCGACTCCATTATCACCAACCTGATAAGGGTAGCTTCTTCAGCAGCATCGTTGTCCTCGTTTCAGTCACTTTTCTCACGTTACACTCTTTCTGCACCCAACGACTTTTCGAATGTTCAAAAATAAAACTTGGACACGATCACTGTTTTCTCAAGTCTACTTCACACCAGCCTGTTGTCAAATATTAGTCAAAAATCTTGCGATAAAATACATGGACTTGTTCCTATATGTAGAAGAAAAAAAAACACACGACGTGAGTCCGCTAATCAACCAAAACGATTCCCTCACGATCCCGTGGGAGTCTGCGATCTATACTACTACGCTGCACAGCTGAGACTGTACGGTGGCAACTAAGCACAAAGGGAATATATTCGTTTTACATTACACTATAGGGGAACTGGTGTAAAACGCACCGGCAGGGTAATACGCGCCACCATGTTATTTCGCATAATAAGACATTTTAAACGACTATTAATTGTGTTAGCAGGTAGTATTAAGGGTTTGAATGCGATTCCCAATTAAAGATTGACAATATTTGCTTCCAAAAAATATATATAAAAAGTAAAAGTTTCTCGTAGTGCTTTACATCAAGATTTATGTTCGATTGTTTGATATGAGTTTTCGTAGGCAAAATAAGAGCATTCACAACTCATGATATATGAATCAACTTTACTGCATTACCAGCTTCTTGGTCTGTGAGAAAACAGAATGTTTTTCTATCATAAATAAAGCGTTTTTAATGCCTAAAGTTCTGCGCTGAGGGTGTGGCAATATGCGCCGAGCGACTTAGTAGTTCCTAGTAGTTCAAACCGTTGACGTTTGAATTGTTGTTATGAGTTATGTAAAGCAGAAGTTTTAGACAGTGAAAACCTTAGAAAGGTATACAGGTATACCTCGATATAATGCAACTGTCACTTTTCACTTCCATCGTCGATTTACAACAAGCAACAATTCAATCCCGTAAAACAACAACACCATCGGATAGGTGAAACAATCCCCTATGTATTCGTAATGTTAATTTGTTTGATTGAATTGTTGTTTTCGAGATATTGATGTTGAAACTCAACAGCAAGGTTGCGTTTCAATCCTTTCAGGTAAAACAATGTTTTTTTTTTAATTATGAAATTTATGAAACATTATTTATGAAATTTATGAAACATTATATATGTGTATTTGCAACCTTTCTCAAAAGTTACAGTTACGTTATATCGAGGTACACCTGTATTGAATACAGCCTAAATTTATATTTCCTGAAATAATATCACTAGAATAGGTCCCATATGTATGCAACCTACATATCATCGAGCATAAAGCCTAACACCTACGCACTATGGAGTGAAGCCGGTCGTTATTGAAATTATTTTCCATGAATTATAATTTTTATACTATTTTTTTTCAAATTCACTGATAGATTTCAACGTCAATTGTAAAATTTCATGATAATCCGACGAGAAACGAATTTTGTGCTTAGCTGTAAAAATGAAAATTCGTCGAAATTTTGTAAATTTGTGACCAAGGCATGACACACTGATGTTTCTCGAAATTCAATGAATACACGCAGAGGAAATCCGGTGGCATAAAACAACAAATATTGTTTACTGATGAATGTGGGCGTCTTAGTGGAATACCTGTATAATGAGAAAGAGAAGGATTAGTAATTTCCATTTAATTCCACTACCTTATTTGCTTATCCTTGACAGATACGCGTATTTCGTCTACAATGTGCAGACTTCTTCAGTGTCTTGTACTAATACTCGACTCTCGACCAGTCGAGTATTAGTACAAGACACTGAAGAAGTCTGCGCATTGTAGACGAAATACGCGTATCTGTCAATGATAACCAGATAAGGTAGTGGAATTAAATGGAAATTACTAATCCTTCTCTTTCTCATTAAACAAATATTGTTGTTATTAAACAACAAGTACATACTATTTATTTTAAAGCATGTCATGGTAGAAACAACTCATTTTTTTGCTCGTTCCATTAAAATGTTCAACAAAACATATTGTTGATTTTAATGAGTATATGATACATTTCAACAACAGCTTGAATTTTATTCCATCTCCATTTAATGTTGACGTTGATTGTAGAAGAAAACTCATCAGAACGGTTAATTAAAATACAATTAAGTAATTTTGTTATCATTCCATAATTTCCACTTGAATTTTCCTGTAATTGCTGTATTGAATGCACAATTTTGTAGGAGAATAATCAGGAATTCATTTCTATACCCAACCGTACCGAATGGATAAAATTCAGCATTCTGGCTGTTGGGTATTTTTTTTTAAACGCACCGGTAAAACTGCCATTCATTTAATCACTTCCATTGCATGTAAATAGTTAAATTTTATTATTACAGAACTATCAGCAAGGTCATCACAATTCACAATGACAACGACAACGATTCATGCTGTTTGCTGATGAATCCTGTACTTTCTCTATTAAACAATAATAATAATAATTTAATAATAAACCGATTGCAATTTAAACTGTTGAAAAAAAAACATGGCATTCCATTCAATGACTAACGAATAAAAAAAATATTATTTCATTCATAGGTTCTGTTCATTCAATGTGTCTTACATTGTTATTTTCAAAATACTGATGCTTTGTTTCAAAATAAAATATCGTTGAACCACTTGCACAAATAATTTCGTGGGAAACAAACAATATTGTTGAAACGATAACACAATTTTGTTGTTTTAAAATAATGAATTATGAGCTGGCACATAATACTGTTTTTTTTTTCGTTAAAATTATGCATACTTACTTACTTTTCTGCGTGTATGACTAGCTAATTTGAATGGCATTGTTTCTCATCCTTAACGATAAAAACTATTACATTATATAATAAAATCACATTAAATCCGCAAAAAAGTTCAATTTAATTATATTACTAAATCACTATTTCAAAATGGAAACAATGTTTAGACAGACCTATACAACGACTCTGTAAAATATTCCATATTTTTTTTCAACTTTGCATTATATTTGCTTTAAAAAATTATAAATAAATATTTTAGAACCACCCTAGAATATTAAATTTTATAATACCTTATTTTGAACAGGATTTTGAAAACAAAATGTTGATTCCGGAGCATAAACTAACTCAAATAGTATGTTGATTACAATTTAAAACAAAAAATGTAATTATGACCGGTTTTTGTATGGATTCGCCCCACTGGTCTACGTGGTGGAGCTTATTACTCTCGCTAGTGGCGCATATAACCCAGTAAAAAATAAAAAAAGTACAATTTTATGTTTTTTTTTTTTTGTAAAATTATTTCTTCGGATATAGATTTTTACATGATGACAGGCAAACAGATATAACACTCACAATCACATTCATCGCAAATATGGTTTTAGTTGGGAATGTGCTCGTATTTGTTATGGTGGCGCCACTTAAGCGTTAAGCAAGCTATACCACATTTCGAACTTATCAGTGATGCCAGTGCTTTTTTATGTAAATTTAGTAGATGTCAGCTCTTGAATGTGATGAGTGGCCAAGGCATCCCACTTGAGACCAGGGTTACTTCCACTCACTTGCTATAAAAAAATGTTTTTCGGAATTATGAAATCATGATATAGTATAATGCTAATTAGTACTTGTAAGTTACAAGAAGAGGTCATGAAGTATATGTTTCACACATAAAATCTGTCAATATTGCTTTCAGTGCGTCACAATCAGCGATTTTACGACTCGTGAGCGCTCACTCTGAGTGAACACTCACATATCATAAGATCGCTAATTGTGACGCTCTTAAAGCGAAATTAACAGGTTTTATGAGTCAAATACATACTTTACACCCTCTTCCTGTTACTTACAAGTACAACATAGCATTATAACATCTAATGATTGCATAGTTTCGAAAAATATTTTTTTATAGCAAGTGAGTGGAAACAACCCCCCCCCCACATCTGTCGAAAACATAAAAAAATGGTTACATATTAATTTGAGAACAAATTGTTTTTATGACTGTAATATTCTATCAAAGTTTACTAGTTTACCATGAATATCATTGATTGATACATATTATAATTGTTTGCTGTGTACACATTAAAGTGATGAGCGGTGTTAGAAATGGCATCATTAGTGATGCATTACCACGTTTGAAAACATGTTTCCAGCAAACTAAACAAACAAAACAAATCCCTGCAATAAGTCTGAGTTTCTGTGAATATCTCCGACGAATCCGTATTTCTGTAAAATTCAATCAAACCGACATCACTGTCTTGTATCTGTTTGTTTTTATTCAACACAACTGCACCATGGTGTGCCGACAGATCAAGGAAAAAGCAACTAGTGAAAAAATTGCATGAACGAGGGATGCTCTGGTTGCAAACCAATGCTTGGTAATGTGCATGACAGAGGGTGCTATAGTGTCCATGCAAAATACACTTGACGATATTTTTGAAAAATTTCTTTTTAAGAGTTATGTCTGTTTGTCTGTGACGTTACTGTATCATCAAGAAGGTTCATGAATGCACTGAAATGAAATGTATATTTTTCATCAATAAGTAGCGAAAATCGATCATTTCCTTAGGGGGCGCGTATTACCCCACGTTCCGCAACGAGTTTAGTTGGTCTCTGTTCGGTTAATCTTGGTACAAGTTATACGCGAGTACGCAAAGTAGAATATGCTATGACTAGAGTCGGTGTATAATGAGTCACGCCAAGAGAAAAACAGTTGAACTCGCATCACGGTTTATGAAAGATTCCCTTTATTTTAACTTGGCAACAGAGGACTTCTGCATCAACTTCAAATTACTTCTAGCGAGGAAAAAAAATTAACGGCTCTAGTAAATCATTATATCAGGGATTTTGTCGAACTATCTTAAAGAAAAATAGTAGAAATTGTCATTACTGATCATTACAAAACGTATCGCATGATAAATGTAATGCTCACTGCGTGTATATGATCATTTCTTCGATTATATTTAATATTTAATTGCAATACCTTTTGCGGACCTTTCATAGCATCGTAATGCTTGTTTACTTTGCACGATAGGTAGCCGGTTTGACAGTTCAATAGGTAGACTTGGCTTCACTCTTGGCGTGACTCATTATACACCGACTCTAACTATGACGTGTGTGCGATATAGAGTCTACACGGTAACCGCAAAATACCCAATAATGACTACAAGTAAGCATTTTCGAGGGAGACTGGGACCATTGAATGAGTAAAAATATTACCCATTTATGAGTATTTGTTATTCAAAAATGAGTACTTACTACTTGTTTTTGTAGTTGTAATTACTCATAAATGGGTAAAATTTTACTCATTTAATGGGTAGTCCCAGTTTCCCTCGAAAATGCTTACTTTGTAGTCATTATTGGGTATTTTGCGGTTACCAAGTAGAGAGCTTTTGGTTGGACGAGATTGGCCATCGGAGGGAGGCGCATGGTTTCTTGTTTTGATACATTTTCGTCTCCACTAACTGAGATCGCTTCTTAGCGGCGCCGGTGGTGTAATGGTAAGCATGATTACCTCTCACTCAGCAGGCTTGGGTTCAATCCCAGTCGGCGCCGCCATAACATGCGCTTGATGTCCAACAGCTAAGTGTAAAATTTAAGACCTATAAATTTTTAGTAAGTTGACAATGCTTTTCTAGTTATTTTCGTTTGTAACTGTAGTAACTATAGTATATGTAGTCTGTATAATCTGTACTTTTTTTTACAATACATCATTGGGACTATTTCTAGTCTGTTGATGCAAACATAACAAATAAATAAATAAATAAATAAATAAACATTATCATCATCATGCGGTGGATGTGAATGAATGAAAGTGAATGAATGAAGTAAATTGATAACATTTTTTTTAAATCTTTATTTAAGAGATTTTTAGCCATTGGCTAGTTTATCTCTAAATTGATGACATTAGGAATAATTTTGTTGGAAGTTGTTAATGGTTTATATAAATTTTACCTGTTTGTCATTCAAAGCTCTGGAATCTCATTCCAAACTGTGTTTTTCTTCGGTTCCATTAGCAGAGCTCAAATTGCTTGAACCGCCGAACTATATTCCTGGAAAGCTCTCTCCATTCGAAGCCCACTGGGCACGTGGTAAGCCAAAAACAGTGTTCACGATTCATTCATTTCGGAGAGCTCGTTCATTTTCCTGTTTGACAAATGCTGTCAAAATCCGTTGTGTGCGTCAAATGTGTTTATAAACGAGTGGTGGAGTGGTGCAAATTTTTGTCTTCATTTCCATAATCAATTTCAGCGAGTTTTCGATCGCCCGGTCGAACATTGTTCGTGAAATCGATAAACAATAGAACAGTGAAGTGTTTGTTTATATTTGCGCTGGTGGACAAGCTCGGTGTTGCAAGAAATTGTCACATTCCTGTGCTGACGAAACGTAGCGCACCGTGAATTGGATTCGCCTCTTACTCGCTTCCTTCGTGAAAGAGTGAAAAAAGTATGATATGCGTGGAAGAGTGAATTTTTAACTCAAAATATACGGAGCGCTGTCCGGATCTAAGCAATGAAAGTTGAATTTCCTAATACAAAAGGTAAGCGATTTATTTCTAGCTTCATATTTACCTATTGTTTGACGTTTTCTCAGAAATTTGCGAATATTTTTGTTACCAAATCGAACTTTTTTTTTTTTGCTTTTCCACGATTTCCTTTTTGTGCATTCTCTCTCATTCTACCATCCACGGAGAGCAGCAAGCAGTAGTTCTTTCTGTTTTTTACGTTCACTTTGTAGCCGCCGCACAGTGTGTGAATCGACTTAAATTGGAACAATCGGCTTTGGGCGGCTTTCTACCAACGTTGTTTTTTTTTTTAGAATATTCTGTGAATTAAAAATGCATTTTTTTTTTCCTTTCAATGACTCAATGAATGTCAAAAGTTCCAATTGAATAATGACTGGAAGCTCGACTGGAAGATATTATTAAGTCAGTTCCAAACTAGATATTTTATTCCACTCGAATATTGAACTCATTCAATATTTCAATAAGCAGTGAATTTACCCTGCTGTCTTTTTATACAAATTTCGTGCAAAACTAGGTTTACGCTTAATTTTTGAATTTATGCGAATTTTCAAATTTACGTGTATTTTAAGCGACAAACTTGTTCATAAGTTGCCGCTTGCAATTTAATTTTGTAACTTTAGGCGTTAGTTCGTCAATTAAATATCGAAGTGTTTAGATGCTGCAATAAATGACACTAGTATTTTTTTATAAAATTGTGGACACGGTTTATTAACACGTTTTTAAACGCGGTTTGCGTCACTTAGTTGCAATTTACACAGTACGTTTTCAACGATTTATCGAAAATAACGCAACTTATCAAAATAAATCCAATCACGTTATTTGTTTTGAGTCATAGGTAATATAATGTCATACTTAAACTTATCACAATATTTTGTTTATCACGATCTTTATCACAAAATAAAAGCATTTTAGCGAAGATAACAAATCAAGAAGATCTTTGTTAGCAAATGTCGTTCGACAGGTGAAAAGTAAACAGTTTCAGTTTCAGAACGTTGAATGTATCGAGTTGGTGAGCGGTAAGGTTGAATTGTGAGGAAATATTATGACATAATTAAATGTGATATATGATAAATCGATGAAGATCATTTCGGTAAGTATAACACATAGCTTAATCCTGTAATTTATTTCAGTAATTGCTTCAACTTCGATTTACAAAAAAAAATCTGATGATTCATCTATGGTGTTATGGTGCTATAAGTAATTTCCATTACCTTAACCCAAAGCCCTCTAGTAAAAGTATGAACAATTGTCACTGTATTTTTACTGTACGCTAATTTGAAAGTATCCATTATTAAGTAAAATTACGCCCATAGCGGCTTAACTCATTAAATGAGTAAAACTGATTTGCTCATTAATTAATATTCGCCCACGGCTAAAAATCTCTCTAATAAAGGAAAAAAAAAAGATATTCGACGCATGTGTCAATAAATGCCATTAAGTCTATAAGGAATTTAAACCTTTAAACAAGTTGAAATCATTAAAATACTTCATATTCTTTATTGTACATAATCACATAATCGTGGACACAAACACTACATCACATATCAGCAGAATTGTCCTGAATGCTGAAATATTCAAGAGTTGCAGGCATTGAGGAAATTATTGCAGGGTAAAGAAATTGTTTCTAGTCGTGCATAAAGAAATAGAAGAAGAAAGTTTTCAACATAACCCAGGAAAATACTGGGATTAATCCCGTAAGGGATGCCGATCATGAAACGGGTTTCGATTCCTGTGTACGTAAACCTCGTTTTCCTGTCCGTTAACCTGAAACCATACCATAAATTCCACCATACTTCCACTTCCACTTCATAATAATCGGTTCCGGACCATATCCGGGAATTCCGTATTTTTTTTCCAAATATTCAGTTTTATGGTTTGACATTGATGAAATTATTTGTACTCCCGTTCGAGGCATTATTTTCTGATCACATCTGCTGGCCCTATCATACCTTTATCGCGTATTTTTTTAAATAGAGGTACTAATCGCTCGTATTTTTACCGCGAACTCCGACCGATTTGCAGGATATTTCACAAATCAGTGAACACTTTGCGCTTTCACTTCACCAGGCCCATTTATACCCATTTACTGCAAGAAGGTATTTTAAAAAATGAATAAAAATGACACGCTTTTCTTTTTTTTAATACGCACTGTTTTACAGTTAGGAATGAATTCAACAAATGAGTACAATATACTCATTTAATGTGTACTTCAAAGTTAGTGTGTGTACCAATGCTGAAAATTTATCATTGTATTGAAAGAATTCTTGTGACAGAATTATGTTTGGCTTTGTCACAGGAAAATCTACTCTCACATTCATTCATTCGTTTTTTTCTTTCAATTTAGTGTCACCGTTAAAAACACAGCTCAGAAATGTCACTTAATTTTTGCCCGCTACAGTCCAATTTGTTTTGCAGTACTGATACCAGAAATGTTACCATCAGATAGTTCGCCTTGTTGCAACTTAAAATTGTTTGTATAGCATTGCAACTTCAAATGTCTTATACAGCGAGATCTCGTTTTGGCGACACGACTGCTTCATCTATGTGCCAAAAAAAAACCTTCGTGTATCGAGCAGATCCCTTCGGAATACAACGATATAGCAACAAAGTTTTCATCGAACTGATCTCAGCGCGTATTTTTCCGTTTATGGCTGTCAAAGAGCTTTTAGATTTTATCGAACCAACTGGACGTTTTACTTAGTTTTTATTTCAGATGAATTATTTTAAATTTAAATACAAATAAAAAATTGAACCCGTTTTCGACGTGTCACAATTAAGTTCTAAAATTTCAACCCTCGGACGATAATAAGTATTGTCGAAACCATCATTTACCTTATAACAGTTATAAATCCTTTCAAAACAATGTCATGCGCAATAAAGCATACTGTTCGTTAGACGTTAAATAGTTTTCAATGAATCAATATTCTAATAATATATTGAAGAGAATAAGAACGTTACATAAAGCATTCATGATACCAAATAAGTGTTGTATTTATGTTTATTTAAAAGTGAGAAGAGATGCGCATCTCGAAGCTCATAGCATATCAATATCCTGTTTATTTTTTTATTTTGGGTGGAAAGTGGGCTGACAAATTCCTTTTTAAGGTTATTTTAGTCTGTTACCTGACCTGTTAAGGAGCTGTTCAAATCAGTAAATATTGATTGTTAATTAATTAATTTATCTTTATTATGGAGGCTTTCAGCCTGGGGCTGGTTCGCCTCCAAAAGAAATATTGATTGTCCTCAGCTAGCCGTTTTGATCATCGACAATTTTGTCGAATTAATGTCGTGTTCTGCGAACAAAGAGTGGATGTATTTGAATAAACATGCCTAGAAAATGCTTCACTGATTCTCCTCTGGCATCGCTTTTAACACTGCGGACGAAAGGCTTTCGAGCGTCATATTGAACGAATAATGCTTGAATGCTAAACCACACCAAAAGTATAACTCAAACCTAATAACATTCAGCCATAAGGCACGCCTACTGTGTTACCTGTCTTATAACGAATATACGTTGTATACACGCAGAAAAATGGATTTTTGTTTCAGGCCCTAATGCATTTTGTTATTGATTCAAACATATTGTATCACTGTTTCAACGAAACATATTTTTGAATCAACAAAATGGTTTTTAGAAACAACAAACAGATTATTGACTCTACAACCGGTTTGTTGATTCAAAAATATTTTTCTTTGAACTAACCGAATAATATATTTGAATCAATACCAAAAATATATTAGGCCCTGAGCCAAAAATATATCCATTTGAATTTAAAAATCATTTCTCTGTGTGTACGAGTACCCATAAGCCCATACTATACCATACAACGTATGACTCGTCTAATTTTGCATAGCATTTGCAATGTAAAATTAGACGAACTATACGTTGTATTCTGGGTACTCGTATACAACGTATATTCGTTATAAGTCAGGTAACACAGTAATCATTTTTGTTTTATTGGGACATCAAATACAAGGTACGTGGAAGGCTAATGTATTAAATATATTGTCAAAGTTTATTCAGACATGGAAATGAAAAACTTAACTTAATTAATGAAAATAAAAATAAATTGACGACAACCTTCCGTTTATATGTTTTAAGTCCCACATACAATAGATTGTTTTGCAAAACAATAAGTTCTATTGTATTTTTATATTTTTATACAATAAAATGTATTGTACTAATAATATATTTGATTGCATTGTTGCAATAAGTTTCTTTGTCATCAAGCCTTCTGGAAGATGTCTCGCATAACTTGTACTATTGAAAGATCTTGGTTATCATGTCCTGTTCACAACCGAACGAAAATGATAACTTGGCTCTGTAAAGTTTATTCGATTGAGCATATACAAATAAAGTAATCAACAAAAAAAATGTCCTGTACACTGTTCTAATTGGAATGTATTTTAACTATCGTTTTTTGTTCGATCATTCCCACTGTGCCGCTTTATAGCCGCCGCCGCCGTCGCTCTCGCTGTCGAGTTCATTCATCAAAAAAAACTGCAGCCGTCCCGTTTGTTTCATTCACGACTACCGACTCACTACCAGGAACCACATGTGAAACGCACACACCTTCATGCAGCAGAGCGAGCTTCACAAAAGTTTATCAGGAGTAGCAATCCAGGGTTGCTTGTTGAATGAATGATGGTTGTGTGAGTGGGCTCTGATGTCACAGGTACCGTTAGGGTGCTATGTTCGCTTCAGTACATGGTTTACTCACTACGTCATCAGCTGATGCCAGTGCGGAGAACCTGGGAACGCGAAACCTTGCGGAATACTCTCTCGATTTCGTTGTATCTGTCCCATCGGTCCAATTCGTACATGCATCTGTCAGTTAGTTGTCAAAATTCAGTGTGAGAGGTGTGTGAAAACGAGAAAAGCCTACTTATATTGTGTGTCCATTGCAGCAGACCTTCGACGGGAAAAAAGTCGAAAAAGTGTCCGATTTTGAGACCCTAAAAATGGTTGTTATCGAAAAAGATTGGTTGGGTTTTGTTGTACGCGGTCGAGTCTAGTAAATCGTAACCAGTTTGGGGCAGAACGCAGCATCCCGGTGCAAATCGGTGATCGGGATTTGTCTCGCGAGGATTTTTCTCCTCACCACCACACAGAGCACCAACTAGCAAAAAAGCAGCAGCAACAGCAGCACAAGAAGTAGGGTGAAAAGTTGTTAGTTGTCCATTGCGATGTGCTAGTGCGGAGTTGTTGTGTTTTAAATTGTAGGAATTTTTTCTTGGTGTTGTAAATATTGTAAGTATCAGTTTTGGCAAAATTGTGATAAAGTTGGGACATTTGAATGATATTGCCTGGTAAATTTGGCTTCATACGGGACGTGAAAAAGTGCGTTGTTTACTTCGAAAGTGCTACAATCGGTTCCGTACCTTAGGGCAAAACAGTTGTACCGAACCCCAATAGCCAGCCAGCGGCGGCAGAATAAGCCTGAAGGAAGAGCTCAGAGAGTTCTGCGTGTGTGAAAAGAGGACGTCTCTCGCTGTCGTTTTGACCGTGTGCTCGTGGTCGTAAAGTGTGTGTTATTGGAAGATCTCTCTGCGTTTTTTTGCTTTTACGCAAAACAAGAAAAATGTGAGCTCGAAAATACACAGCAGCAGTGAAAATTTAGGTGACCTCCGTAGGATCTTCGAAGCAATACTCCAACAGAAGGATTCCATTGATATTCCCCTAACTAACACTCGAAAGGATATCCTCGCTATTGTTGACCAAAGGTAGGATTGTTTTTCGTTGATTAGCTGTGTGTCTAGAAAATGTTGAAAGAGAGATTTCTCTTTTGGTTCATCTTTCCTGTATGTGAGCAAATTTCACTCTTTCAACAGCATAGCTGTCAAAATGGCAAACGATTGTTATAGAAGAAAGTAAATTTTGTTTTGGATCTATTCCAACAACAGTGTAGTTTTTTTTTTTCTTATTGGGTTGAAGGATCTGTCAGTCAAAAGTCAGAGCGAAATCCTTCCAAATCAAATGGGAAACAGTGGAAACTCGCGCGGAAAGATGGGGAATGGAAGACACTGGTCAGCATTATTCCATTGATGGTTGCTGCTGCTATCGATGACGGAGCCGATGTCGGCAATGTCTACAAGAGTGACGATCTCTGTCTCTCTACCATTCACAATTGTGACGTATTTGTTGGGCATTCAGTTTTGAGAATGAGAAAATAATAGTAGGTCATCACATGTTTGAATTAGTTTCAATGTCGCTTTTCACAGTGTGAAACAACAGTGTTGCCAATATCCAATTGGGTATGCTCTTGGTTTGTATTTTTTACCATTGAACCACCCTAATGTATGCTTGTTTGTTTTGATGTTGTGTGTCATTTCCCAACGTTTAATTTTGGTTTTACCATTCTATAACATGAGTGACGTTTAAGCAGTTTTAAGTCTGAATCCGAATAAATTAAACTACATGAACCTGTTTTCCAATGGTACAATCATTGACAATCCGATGGTATTTGCTCACACTGTAGTCGCATCGAATATGCAGTGAGTACGTGAGTAGTTCCACGCGTGAGGAAGTGAGAAAAATGCAGAAAATAAGTTTGTTTATCAAATCACAAGAAGGAGCTCATTACTTCACAGTGCGTGGAGAATAGAGTTAATGTTGTGAATTCAGGAAATCGTTCAAAGATTCATTCAAGCAAGTTTCAATACCATCGGACAAGCAATACGATGCAGACAGGAAATGTGTAGTTAGTGTCATGGTAAATAGGTTACGCTGAATGTCCCTTCTCGTTGGTGCTAACATTTGCCAGAGTGGTGGTGCTGGCAGCATCAGTGGGTCATTGCCACCCGCCCAAGGTCTGAGGTGTACCTACGTATATTTTTCGTATTCATCGAGTTTGTATGCAGAAAAAGTATGCCGATCGTTTCCACTTCCCATGCAAAGTGGCAACTGGGAACCGGCCCCTATGATCGGGATATTATAATTAACAGCATCGTAACGGGAAATGAAGGACATTGATCTTTGGCTTGGATGGCGTTCTTTGTATGCTGCGGCAGGGATCCTTTTTTGCTGTTGTTGTTTTTCACGAGTGTCAATGATGTGTTGTTTTTGTTGTTGCAAGAATATGCGCAGGAGAGACAAGTTGAAGTTTGCACGTTGTTTGGTGTTCTTACCGTAATCGCACAATTCGTCGAGGTGACCATATTCGTACTTACATACTCGTGATGAAATCAAGCGTAGATGTTACTTAATAGAATTGTGATCGGTGTATGACAGTTGCAGAAATGCCATTTCCCAGAATGAGTTATTACCCGGAGGTATTGGAATGAAACTTATGAAAAAGCGACAACATGGACAAGCATTTTAGATCGCCATATAAAAACTTATCTTTTTCAACAAATAAAAGACAAACAACACATCATTGGGACTATTTCTAGTCTGTTGATGCAACCATAACAAATAAACAAATAAACAAATAAAAGAAGCGTATAATGAAAGAAGAAATTTTGATATTTGTACATGATGATCACTATACTGGGGATTTGATTGGAAAATTATACCTATTTACATAGTTCCAGTGTTTCGAAAACGTCTCAAATCCAAAATTTTTCTATATGATTTCAGTGTCCTTAACACTTTCTAAGTCTCAGACAGGTGATCTTTTTGGTAAAAATTCACAATTTGGAATATTTTTCCATGTACCATGTCCGGCATTTTGAATATTTTTGTTAATTTTAAATCCTTGAGAACTGGGAATTCTAGAAAATCTAGAATATTTTACCATAGATTGACCTCAATCTCATCTGTTATCATTCGCAGACTAGCGTTCTATTTCACCGTTACACTTTTCTTAAATTTGTAGATTAATAATCTTGAACAATTTTCTTTGTCAAAAGATCATGGAATTTATTCTCAATCGAAGTCTCAGAATTCTGAAAAAATATCTTAATCCTAGATCTTGAGTTTCTAAGTACGAATTTTGAAAAAAATAATAATCAATTACTGAATTTTCTAAACTATTTGTTGAAACTTATCTCAGGCTATCCACAGACAAACAGACATAACACATTGAATATTTCTCACTGTAAAACATCGTCGCTAAAACATTACCGCCATCTGTTGAGTATACTGTGGTGGGCACTACGCTGAACAGATGGCGGTAGTGTGTAAACGTCAAACGCAAGGGAATTGACTATGCGCGCCACAGGTGGCGGTACTACCAACTACGATACTTTTAAATTGTCCGTTAAATGCTTGTCCGATGAAAAATTTGCGAGTGTTATGTCTGTTTGTCTGTGGGCTATCTTTGAATATTTCTCAAGAATTTCCGTGGGATCATTCCAAAATATCTTCAGAGCTACTTTCTAGATTCCTCTCAATACTCTTATGATTCTCTCCGGTATTGCCTAGAAATATTATCCATAACTGTCTCGGATTCTTATGTAAAACCCTTAAAAGATACCCTACAAAAATCTCTTGAAATTCACTCTGCATTTATTTTCGTATTCTTAACATCAAGCACTTGACGTTTTGATTTTTATAAAAATATTGAAAAAAATGCAGGGTAACCAATGAACCGGGTAATCGGGAAAACAGGAAAAAAAACCGAATTTTTGAAGTCACCGGGAAAAACCTGTGAATTTCGATGACAAATCGGGAAAAAATATAATTCGTCCTCCCTTAAAAAAAAAACCTCAAGACCCTTGGACTGGACTAGATTTTCAGGATACAGTCACTTTGAAGAACTATTAAGAGAATTTTAGATTTTTTTTCCCAAAACAAATTTGAGCAGATTTTAGAATGAATTTCAGAGGCAACACCATGGTATTTTAGAGAATATTTTCTAGGGAGTTTTAGGAAAAATTCTAAGAAAGTTTTGACTAGAACTCCCTAGTCAACTGAGTGAGTTCAGAGTAAAACATTTAAGTAGCTCTCTGGAAAATTCCATGACGATTGTGAAGTGTATTCCAGGATTCGGGAAATACCAAGGGAATCGAATTTTAAGGGTACATTTCCAAAGGAATTCTGAAAAGATCTCTAAGGAGATTCCAAGGTTAATTCGAAGCGCAGGAAAAAAAAACAGTTTTTCTTTTAGATTTTTGATATAATTAACAATATTTTTAGAAAAATCAAACCGAATCAAATCAAAATATTTTTGCAGCCGTAAACTTTGCTTTGATCAATCTCGCGAGAATGGGTTTTAATTTCTCTCCATAATTGTTTGAAAATTTCTCTTGGCATTCTCTTTAGAATTTCGAAAGTATTTTACCAAAATCCATGCGCATTTTCGATAAGAATTTAGTTAAAATTCTTCTCAAAATGCCCTTGAGAGTAATTGTGTCGTTTCCTTGGTATTCTCTTAAAACACTCCTTGGCAACGCTATGCTGCTTTTATAAGCCGCATAGTAAGTCCCGTATGAACTTCAACGGGTCATTTCAGTATGAAATTGTAACAAAATGAGCTCAATTTTTGAGAGAATGATCAGGACTTCAGTCGAGGACAATCGATATTTTGAACAATCCTAATGCGTACTACATTGCATGTGAACGCATAACTATTCCATGTTCTGTGAAACTTTCTTTACATATGAGATAGTAGTTATGGTCCATCTTGATCCTTGTAATGTACTCCAAAACTACCAAAATAATAATGATAAGCACAACAATTTCTTTCTTTTTTTCCATTCGCAGAATTTATCGTCAGATGTCGAAGCAAAGCATAGTTTATTGAATCCTACTGAACAGTTTCAAAGACTGTAAACTCTATTGTGAATGTATAAGTCAACAGTAGTCCTGTACAAACCACAATGCAAAGCTTGGAGCCTGCATCATGTCAAGAAGCTGATGTAAGTACAATTATATCGCATATGGATATAGTAGATAGCATAATTTGCTCTGTCTTCCTTTTGTAGTATATGTTAAACGATGCATACTGTAAGTTAAGAAAGTCTCCGTCGAGGCAGCAAACGCTGGTGATCGATCAACCGCCGCAGTATCCGAGTCTACCTAGTCCTATTCTGAATGACAGTACCCCACTGTTCAACACTAGTAGCAGTAGCAGTGCGACTAGTCCGCTTCCATCGTCATCGTCGTATGCGACCTTGAGCGGGATCCACTCAAACTCGCCGCCAGCGACGCTACTAGCAACACCCTGCTCGTCCTCAGCTTCCTCGTTCCTCGGATCCGGGGGTAGCAGTTCCACCTCCCAGCTGCTCAAATCGTCCTCAAGCAGTGGTATCTCGGGAAGCAGTTTAACGCTGACCAACCATCATCATCATCACATCGATAAGAGGGGAGCAACTGATTCCGGCTACGTCAGTAGTTCCCCGTCTAAGAAATCAAAACTATCTTCCTCGGCCGGATCTCTAGCCCCATTAGCAGCATCAGGGTCTTCATCAATCAATAGTTCTTCCACGGGCTCTAGTAATTTTTCCGGTAGCAGCAATCACCACCACCATCATCATCATAACCAACACCAGCAGCAACATCAATACCACGGCAGTGGCAGCAATTATGGCCCGACCGGCTCCCCTCAGCACACCGGTGCAGGAAATTCCGGCGGTTCGGCGGGGACTGGTGGAAGCTCGAACCCTACCGGCAGGTTTAACATACATGACAAACTTAGGGAATTGTATCTTGAATTACTAGCTGAGGACAATACTGAAACCAACAGGGTGAGTTGAGACAGTTTTACGGTTCCTCCGTGTGATTTGTAATTTTAATGTGCTTATTTTGTTGTAGCTTAACTTAAGAAACACATCGTTTCTGCTGGAGAAACTGGTGTTGAGAGAGAGTCTCAACACCCTGATCCTAAATCTCTATCCCGGCAATAAAGGATATTCGTTAGCATTTAGAAGAGGAACTGATCAAACTAACGATGGAGGGCGAAATGTAAGTGATCCCAAGCCAGTTCTCAGCTCAGTGTTGTACGGTGACGGACAAAACAATAAGACCACTTTTAAGTTGAACATGAAAATCTTCCTATAATCGTCAATTAAAAAAAAACAGTAAAGCAAAACCACTTGGCAAGTACTTGTACTACCTGTAACAGCGATAAAAAGTCTGATATTTAAAAAAAAAGTTCCTATATTATTAAGCATTCCTAAATTATTCGAATCCATCATTAATGACAATGTATTCTTACAGATTAGAACTGTAATTACTAGCAGACAGCACGGGATTGTTTAACGACGATCTACAGCTACCAACTTGATACATTTTGTGTCATTTTGTTTAAACTCAATGGATAAAGGAAATTATGTCGAAACGCAATATACTGATTTTAGTAAAGCATTCGACAGAGTTGATATACCTATCTAGCTTTTCAAGCTTTCCAAATTAGACTTCAATCCTAGGCCACTGAAATGGATCGAGTCGTACTTATCACGGAGGACACAAAAGGTAAGATTTGACGGAAATCTGTCCACCATATTTAATGTAACATCTGGTGTGCCACAAGGTTTACATCTTGGTCCATTACTGTTTATCTTATTTGTCAACGATATAGAACATATTTTGAAATTTATTCATGTTTCTGTATATGCTGATGAAACTTTTCATGGATATTTCTAAAGCAAGATCTTCAACTATTTCAACATGAAATTGACGTTTTTTACACATGGTGTGACAGGAAAACATTAGAACTAAATGTAAAAAAAACCAATTCTGTATCGTTAACAAGAAAGCTACACGACACAATTACTCTTGGCCAGAAAACAATTAAATATGCTATCCAGTCAGAGACTTAGGTGTTATCCTCGACTCCAAGTTAACCTTTGCTTATCACTATAATAGCATTACCTACAAAGCAAACAACATGCTCGGGTTCATTAAAAGATTTAGTTTGCACTTCAATGATTCTTACACAATCAATACACTTTACTGGCCACTTCTCGAATATTGTAGCATAGTTTGGGCTCCATATCATGATACACATGTGAACAGCATTGAATCAGTTTAAAAGCAGTTCTTGTGGTTTGCTCTAAGAAAGTTGGGTTGGACGAGTTTTCCACTTCCATCTTATGAATCGCGTTGTATGCTAATTAAGCATGTAAAGTCCTATCGATATGGGACTGATATGCGATTATGGGCAGAACAGCTCACTGCCAATGCATCGAACAAGCCCCAGTACACTACTAAGCCGTTCAAACATGGTATTTTATTGTGGTCAGGAGGTGTTTTCGTGGTACGGGATTGGTTCTATCTTTTGGATTGAGAAAATATTGGATCAATAGCTGCACGCAATGCCTCTGAAATGGCAGTTCATGCGAGACAAAGCAAACTGCTAGTTCCATGAAAAAAAGATTTCCTGGTTGGCAAACGATTGCCAACCAGGAAATCTTTTTTTCATGGAACTAGCAGTCAATATCCCCAAAGCAACGATGCTTTGGGGATATTGAAAACAAATTTTTTAGAATTTTCCTGTTCGTTAAACCTTACAACAATTTGCCTCTCCGCTTCCGTACAATGCGCTGCACGTCCATAATTCTCTATAGGTTTCTATCAAATTCAAAGTAAACGTATAAATGGTTATTTGTGTACCTTACTTCCTTGCACCATATTAAATTAGGTAAATTTTACCTGTGGCACTCATAATAATTATACGTTCAAATCATCGGAACTATGAAGTAGTCTTATTTTTTGTCCCAAGCTTTTTCCATGTGCTAAATCAATTTCGATTTTACATTCGTATGAGGCGGCGTAATTTGTCAATCAGCCAGTATTGTAGAACGTCATACTTGTACAAATGCTGGCCTAGTAGTTTCGCTTTGCTAAGAAATTTAGCAAAGATTTTCAAGTTCAGCTTAAAGGTGGTTTTATTGTTTTGTCCGTCACTGTATTTAAATGTAGAATTTAAGGGACTAATCGTTTGATTGGTTTCCAGCAGATCTCAAAAAGTGGTGCTACATCATCAGAACGTGCTGGTTCACCTTCGACGGGTGCATCGATGGATATCAATTCCGAGCAACTTCAGGAGACCATCCGGTGGCCGTACGAAGAGGAGGAACTGCTCGAGTGCATCGATCGCGAGGAAATTCCGCTCGTGCTTGTCGATATGTTCGAGAGCAAATGTCCGGGGTTGTTCTACTCGGGCTGTGTGATTGCGGAAATTCGCGATTATCGGCAGTCGTTTCCGATCTTTACCTGTGATACGTACCATGTGCTGCTGAAACCCACCAATCAAGTAAGTTGTGTGGAACTTTCGCTTTGTCAGGGTAATTTTACTAATGGAATTTATTTTACAGACTCTATTGGCCGATGTGAACCTACTGACGGCGGAGGGAGATTGGAGTCCAGAGGAGAAAATTGCTCTTGAAAGTCAACTAGTGTTAGCAACGGCAGAACCGCTATGCTTGGATCCCAACCCCGAAGTAGGTATTATGGCCATCAACCAACAGCATCGTCGTCACATATTCAATACGACACCAATTCGGCGGCAGGCGAAAAAGTTCTCCCAAGTCGCCATAAATCGCAAGAGGAAAACGGATCAGTTCACTCACAGCTTCGGTTTGGAGCTGAGCGATTTCATGACAAAATACCGAGCGAAACCCCGCCAGTACACGGCTAGCAAGCGAAGTGTCGTTAGTTTTACACTGCCGAAAAAGCCTTCCGATGTGACACCAACTGTGAAGGTGCCAAGTCTCGACCTACCTGAACTGGCTCCACCTCCGGAGGTGAATGTGGAAAAGTTTGCTCGCAAATACGATGGACCAAAGGAAAGTCGGGACTGTATTCCGCAGCTAATCGAAGAGTACATTCTGGAAACGGATCGCGTGGTTAGCCGTGGCGATACGAGGACCTACCATATAAAGCTATCAATCTTTCAGCGACCGTCAAATTCGGAATACTTGGGTGAGCTGTACGTGGACAGAGATTACCGGGAAAGCGAACGTAACGGGGAAGCATGTCAATTTACGCTGGGGACGAGAGCGCATGCACATCGATACATTCAGCAGTTTACGGAAATATTCACCGAGGAAGGTCGGAAGTCAGTCAAAATTACGCACTTGGTGCCAGGTCAGGTTCCTAAGGTGCTCCATACTGCTGGAATGCGGGAGCAGAGTGTTCAGCAGCAGCAACAACAACAGCAGCAGCAGCAGCAACAACAACAACAACAACAACAGCAGCAGCAGCAGCAGCAACAACAACAACAACAGCAACAACAACAACAACAACAGCAGCAACAACAACAACAGCAGCAGCAACAACAACAACAAGCAATCCAACAACAACAGGCTCATATCCAACAACAAATTTCGCAAATTCAGCAACAGTTGCAGTCTCAACCTACGCATGCTTTAATAACCCGACTGCAAGCTACAAACCCGGCCTTAGTGTCCCAAATTGCGTCAGCTGGCGGAAACATAACGATAAATACAACCAATCCAGGCACCCTTCCAGGCAATCAACAACAGATACAAGTTCATCAACAACAACAGCAGCAGCAACAACCCCAGCAACAAATAACTCAACAACAAATCATAACTGCTGGACCGTCCTCTAACATCATCACTATCGGAGGTGCGACATTGCAACAGCACCAACAACCGCAGCAACAGATACACATACAACAGCAACAACTTCCAAACCAACACCAACAGCAGCTTGTCACGACTAATGCTGCCGGACATCAGCAAATTTTTACCACCTGTGATACCGCCAGCAATGCCGTGCAGCAAGCCACAGGCACTACAATAACCATGCAACAACAACAGCAGCAACAACAACAACCGCAACAACACATACAGCAAATTCAAACTCAAACACACCAACCCCAGCAGCAAACGTTAAGTCTCAGCAACGGATCGCTGTTGTTGGTTCAGCCTTCGGGACAGATATCGAACATTACAACCGCTACCGCTGGTAATCATCAAACCGCTGCAGGTGCTAGTGGCAATGTTGTCACCGGAACGCAGAATATCCAAGGCTTTACTTTTACCTCAGCTCCACAAACTGCCACTATCATCAATCAGAGCGGTGCAACCGGTACGACAGCTACTGGAAATCGTGTCCCGCTGCTGGTAAGGCTAGAGAACAAAGCTTCGCAGCAGCTTCAACAGCAGCAGCAGCAACATCAACAACAACAGCAACAACAAACCCAACATGTTCAATCCCAGCAACAAAATCAAAGCACTGCTACTACTATCCATACGAACAACCCAGAGATCAACGCTATTGCACTCAGCATTATGAATTCAGCCAATCAATTTCGACAACAACAACAGCAACAACAACAGCAGCAACAACAACAGCAGCAGCAACAACAACAACAGCAGCAACAGCAACAACAGCAGCAGCAGCAGCAACAGCAACAACAACAGCAACAGCATCATCTCGTCAAATCGAATTCAAATGCTGCCATAATCAGTTTGCTGAATAGTGCTCCCGCTGCGATGACAAATTCATCTGTGTTAAACAGTGGTTTGACTATCCCGGTAGGAAAAGGTACAACAGAACTTCAGCAACAGCAAGCACAGCAACAACAGCAGCAGCAGCTTAACCAACAGCAGCACACCATCCATCATCATCAAGTGACTGGAACCACAACGATATCGAGTAGCGCCGCAGCAGCATTGTTCAATAGCGTTGGAGGACGGAAGATACAGATACAGCAACAGTCAGGGGGCCAGCGGATACTGAATCACACGAACCTGATTGCTGTCAGCAGTAATCCTTCGGGTGGAGGTCTAGGGCAGACGCAGTTGATAAATATTCAACCAGCTACTGCCAACACAAACGACCAGCAACAGCAGGTTCAGCAGCAACAGATTGGTCAACTGCAGCATTCCAACATTCGGGTTACAATGTCGGCGCTGGCTTCTCAACTTGCATCACCTCCAGCAATTCTCACTACTTCCAACCTTCCACAAAGCTTTAACGTGGTTGCCTCTTCCGGACATGCGGTCGGTGGCCAAAACTTTACCAATGTAGCCAACAATACTACCAGTAAATTGATAATCAATAGTACAAATCCACGAATACTGAACATCAATACAAACAACACGAACAGTTCGAATGCGGCGGCTGCTGTTGCTGCTGCTTTGGGAATTCGGCGAGTAAGCGGAGCTACCACCGATGGAAGCGGAGGTATACAGCTGCAGATTCAAGGGGCGGATGGCATTCGACGAATCGCCACTGGCACCGGCAATGACATCCAGCTCCAAATACAGGGTATCTCATCGCCCGGCAGTGATCACTCCAATGCTTCCTCATCTGCATCCGTGAATGCAGCTAGCGGAGGTCCTAGCGGTACCAATGCCGGTGCTTCAGCAGCCGGAGGAACTGGCAATATCATATTCAACAATATGTCAGGATTAAGTGCTTTACTAGCCACCACTTCTCCATCTCCTCAACAAACGGCGGCCGCAGCAGCAGACAATAGTTCGACGCTCGGCGTGGCAAACACCTCTAATCTAGGCAGTAACAATAGCAGTAGCAACAGTAGTAATAATAATTCAGCATTAATCGAAAGACTGACTTCATCTAGTAATATAAATCTAACTAATAACCTTCCGACTGCGAGCCCCGGCCTGCAGTTTACGATACCGTCGCCGAAAACGCCCCAACAGCAGCACCAGCAATCTCAGCAGCAGCACCTGCAAATTCAGTCACCATCGTCATCGATATCGCCACTCTCTAGTCCTCCGCCAACGGTGACCCTCCATCCTCAACAACAGCAGCAGCAGCAGCAGCAACAACAACAACATATTCAGCAACAGCTTCACCATCAGCCCCAGCAAACGACTGTCAATCTGCAGGGACTGAACTTTGCCAGTCTGCATGGTGCAATGACGTCGATTCCGGGGCTGCAAAATGTTCAGGTACGTTTGATATTCAAATATTTTAGGTGCCTGGGTGGTCTTTTCTAGTTGTTAGCTATCTTTCCTCTAGAAGTGGGAATTCACCTACTTCAGTTTACATATGAAGCAATCGTTTTTAACGTCATCATAATGGATATACTCCTTCTCTGAGTGAAAATATGCTTCGCTGGCAACAATTGGTTCAGACATTTTAAAAGTTCCTAAAAATACACTGATTAAGATTTTATGTATGTTTTATAAACATTTCAAACAAATTTGGGAATTAAGAATTAAAATGCCACATCATTTCAAATACTATTGTGACTTTTTTTTTGGTGTTTAGCTTCTTTTATGTTCAGGCCGAGTTGGCTTCACCTGCTCAAGATATATTTTGTTATTAATAACGATCTCTGCATCTTTAGGTTCAAATCCCAGGTTTATCCCAACCAATTTCGCTATCGCTGTCTTCTGCTCCGTCCACTGGTGCATCGGCAGCTGCCAATGTACTGAACGCGGCAAACAATGCTGCCGCTGGCGGTAGCACAGGTCACCACCAAACCACTAGCCTATTGGTATCCGTACCGGTGTCCAACGCTGGTGGCGGAGGAACCCAGCTGAATACCCTGAATGCCGCAGGAAACGCAGGTACGACCGCAGGCGCAACAGGAACCACTACCGTGGGTAGTGCAGCTGCCAACATACTCGGTGCAAATTCCCAAACTACAACCCAAACGGTAATGCTCGCCAATCCACAAACCAGTGTTGGCGGATCTAGTCTGCTCTCTCTGCCAATTGGTAAGTTGTGAGGAATCTTATGGTGGACATGGGAATGGTTTCTGAATATGGCGTTTGTTTACAGCTCAAATTGTAACTTCCGGTATGAAAGGATTAAGCCAGCAGAGTATACGTGCTGCCACGCCCCTGACAGTGAACACCGGTCAACCGGGTCAACAAATACAGCTACTCAATATAAGCCAACGACCGCGCAGTGGTCAACTTCCGGTGGTAACATCCGTCACTACTCCGATCTCGGCCAAACAGATAACCGCACGCGTAGCGCAGCACCGCACCTTGGCGGGTTCAACACTGAAAATTGCAACACCAATTACAGGTACATGCTTTTAACCATTCCAACACCAATAAACCTTCAATACATTCTTATCCATCCACCCCGATAGCCACACATCACAACCAACAGTTGGGCCAAACGATGAATGTAACAACAAATGCTGCACCTAATCAGCTTGTGATGACTGCGAAACAGCTTCAGCTGAAACTTCAGCAACAACAGCAACAACAACAGCATGTTCAGCAACATCAACAGGCTCAGCAAATGATTGCCACATCAAACCAACCCGCCGCAACGCAGATTCATATCCAGCAGCATCAACAGCTTGCACAGGTCCAACAACAGTTGCAGCAGCAAGTGCAAGCCCAACAACAGCAGCAACAGACACAGCAGATAACCATCAACAATAGTGTCGTATCGCCACTTCCTCTGCCAACCATTACACCTCCGCCGCAGCTCACGCACCACCAGAGTGTAGTCAACGCTCTGGCAAGTAAACACCGACGGAGATCGGCAGCCGACCTGAATAAGTAAGCTCCTTCCACACTCTGATTAACTTCTTTCCTATCTACCTATTCTACATGCAATAATTGCAACAACGCATACGGTTGCACATACATGAAACACGCGAAACCCACTCACAGCGCTCTTTTAGTCACACTAGCATAAATAGGATGTAAGAACAAATTCGATTGGTTGGTCCCTCCCACCAGTGACCCCGCTGTGTCGGGGGGGGGGGGGGGGGTGGAATTACGGTGATGGCCTTCCTATCTTAAGCCTAGGGGAAAGCCATAGTTTATTTGTTCGGTGAATAAACAAAGCTTTCTGTTTTAATTTAATTTTATGCAAATGGAGAAGAAACTATAAGCTATAAACCAATTTTTAAGCAAACAAAATAGGAATGTCGTATTGTGCGAAACAAATAAAACGAGAGAAAATAAGCATGGGATAGCATGTCAATGTTAGTGAGTGTTTGTTTTCTGTTGCTTGCTGGATTTTTTTTTGTTCACGATTTCTTCATAAAACTGATCTACAGATCTATAATTTGGGTCTTTTACGAGCATGCGAAATCATTGAAGATTGAGTGCGACATTTTTTTTTCGACTCCAAATAGCATCACATACGAATTTTAAGGTGCGTTCTAATCTCTTTCTGGTGTTGGCAAGGTGAATGCTTTTTCCTTCATCAAATAAGTAGGGGGAGGAGGGGCATAGTGAGCATTCCGTAGTTTGGCCCTGGATCTCAAGCTGCATGAAACAAATAAACTGGCAGTAGGTTCAATAACATTATGATATTGATCCTACCACCAACCAACTTGTTCCGAACGGCCGGAAGTCCAAACTGGTGCACGGGATGCTCACTATGCCCCACCTGTTCATTAGGCCCTTCTTACCCCTACCTACTCTTAAAATTTCCATTTCCATCACTCTTCAGACCTTTTTGGCAAAACTTACCTACTCGGCTAAAAAGCTTCCGAACACACCTTACACGTATGACTATTATGAACGATGTTACGTAAGGAAATATTCAGAGAAAAAAAATCCTTTTTTCGCAGAGAACGTACGCTTATCAATTACCGATCCTTGCTTTTTTAACTCTTCAAGCACCACACTGAACATTTAGTTGACATTTTTCTTATAATATGCTGTATCCCGGAATCTATTCATCCGTTTTATAATGTTTTTATATCGTTGGAAAGGTAACTTCCTCAACTTTTTATTAATCTGTTGGTCACGGTACTTGAAGCCTACCTAGTTTAGCATAAAGCCATTTGGCATACAGTCTGTTGGTGTAATGGTCGTTTGGCATAATACTGGGGAAAATGGTACTTGAAGCTGTTAGCGGTCGATGAACTGAATGAAACAAACCTTTTTTATGATTATTTTGGAAATCCGACCTTTCAAATATATACTGCGTGACATTTTGTATTGACACGATTGTATTAATAAACTGATTTTTAACTACTAATGTATAGAGTAATATGGGACAAAAGTTCTTTTTGAGGTTTTCGAAGCCCGTGCAAAATAAAAATTTTGGAACTTGTTTGGAAGGTCTTTTAAAGGCTGATTTTTCTCGAAAAAAAATCACAAAAATTGGTCATGTTTTCGAAGAATTGTAGGCAAAAGTTTGTTTCGGAATGATCAATTACAATATTTGTACCAACATTCAGGGCATGATTGCGTTTCTCTTCAAGCACCACACTGAACATTTAGTTGACATTTTTCTTATAATATGCTGTATACCGGAATCTATTCATCCGTTTTATAATGTTTTTATATCGTTGGAAAGGTAACTTCCTCAACTTTTTATTAATCTGTTGGTCACGGTACTTGAGGCCTACCTTGTTTAGCATAAAGCCATTTGCAATACAGTCTGTTGGTGTAATGGTCGTTTGGCATAATACTTGAAAAAGTTGAAATCAGCAGGGCAAAAGTTCGAATCTTGTCATTCACAAATGTCTAAAATGCAAACAATGATAAATGGAGCAGAATGTGACAAAAGCATTGAAAAAAATGTTAGAAACTGTTTTGCTCTTTCTCAGTTGATTCCCACCTAAATCTCTATGCCAGGAGTGCTGGAGTCCCCATGACTCTATTAAAGTTTGTTTTCATACATGTTTCGCCAAAGTAGGTTTTCCTGCAATTAAAATTTACAAAACTCAGCTAAGTCATGAAAGCTAAGCTGGTTTTTATACTTTCATCACTGAGCCCGTTGGTTTTTGCCTTTGAGCTTAAAACTAAGAATGTGTTATGAAAAAGTATTAATTATTTTTATGAGATTTCAATGCTTGATGATAGATAAGAACAGTAACTGCTTCTGAATGCACTGAACGAAAACATTCGCAATATTTCGACTGATTATTGTATTGCTCGAGCCCTTTTCGGATGATTTCCTTATGGTTGAATTCATCATCAACTGATGAGCATCCATATGACTGCCCTCCAAATAAAGGATGATATTTATTTGATATTTGGCTGTAAAACATACTCAGGACTCAGAGGACAACAATTTAAGGAGAGGATGACTTTCTGTTGGTAGAAGAAACTTCATCCACCACGAAATAGACAATTTTCGGTTTCCACGCTTTACGTGCTCGTGGGTCTGCTCAGAGCAACAAATGACGTTCGATAGAATTATTTACACCATCATTTTGAATGATTTACGTTAAAAGGCTGAACCAATACCAAATGCATTTCGATTTAAGATGACTATTATTCTGCAGAGAGCATTAAGCATTCCAACTGAAGGCCCTATCCCTTTTCATAACAATGTTCAGCCTGTATTTGAGAGGAAAATCATCTGATTTCAAGACAACCGTCATTCATTCGGTTGCAGCTATCATTCGAAAAGGCGATTTCGATGGTTTGGTACAGTGTGTTTGGCTCTCGTTTGACAGTTCACATTGGCTCCCAAGTGACAAGTACATTGAGTGAGTCTGCAGTACCCAGGTATTTACTATGGAAAGCCACTATTGTCGAGTAAATTTTGTTGTTTACCAAGTTTGGCCATATCTGGGTACAAACATGTGATTTCTTTATGTCGTTAGCACCATTATAGGACATTTAAAGATTTGTAGTGGCTAAACTTCGTAAAACCGTTTGTGAACTTTTACCCCATTGCTGAAACGAACTTTTGCCTCACGGTGAGGCAAAAGTTCATTTAGAACACTTTCCCGAAATAAAATTTCTGGCTTCGAATGCACTGAAAATTTATCAAAGCTTCGTAAGAAGAAATTGTAAAGTTTGAAAAATGCTTGTAGTTTTGAAATAATTTAATTTTCAAACTAGCGTCAAATTTGTGTCGAGTAAATTTAAAAATAGGCGTTACTGTTTCCGTCGATATAAAATCGATCAACTTGTTTTCTGATTACTGCCACTGACAGGTACACATGTATTTCAAAATTTAGTTCCTAATCACCGAAACTTATTAATAAGTTTGACTGACTTCGCTAGTTCCAAACAACTTAATTACTCGGTGTTATTTGAGGATTGTAGTTGATTTAAAATTTTAAATAGGCATGCGAACTTGTGGTTGCTCAATGCTTGATGATGCATTTTTGCAAGTTGAGCAAACATTTTATTAAAGGGTATTTTGATGGTTTTGGGCCTAATATAATTCCAATCGAATCCCAGGGCACATTCCTGAGTTAAACTGAGATCCTGAGGGTTGATGAAAAT
Organism: Ochlerotatus camptorhynchus; assembly: GCF_037179485.1. Taxonomy (NCBI): domain Eukaryota; kingdom Metazoa; phylum Arthropoda; class Insecta; order Diptera; family Culicidae; genus Ochlerotatus; species Ochlerotatus camptorhynchus. The sequence continues at coordinate 4,043,909 of NW_027040929.1, read as the reverse complement.
CCATTTCCGTAGACGCTAGACGTTGTTAGTTGTTGCAAAATTTAACCTCCAAATGGGTATGTGCGTCTCTTAATAGATGTTACATCTAATTGTGTCTGACGTAGATTGGCGCGTCTGCTCGATCCAGAGTCCAACAAAAATTAATCCTTCGAGAGCATTGGAGCGCCTTTTCAGTAAATGCAAGAATGGGAAAATGTTAAGAGAAGAGGATGATTTTTTTAATACTTGTAGTTCTTGCCCCTTATTGTGTACTAAATTCGAATTTAAGATAATGGTCTTGCTTGGATGATTTTTTGTTGATTACTCGGAGTTTTTGATTGAAATATACGTAGACAAACGTTGCCGTGACTGCATAGAGTGGCTTTATTGAGTATTCTAGGTCTTCATTGTAAACCTGGTTAGCTCGAAAAATTAGCTGCTCAGTGAAGTTTTAGTATTGTGATGTTGCTGCTATTGCAATTGAGATGGAATTAACTTACAGAATTTTGGAGGTGAAAGCGCTGATTTTAAGATTTTCCACCGGATGAATCTGGTCGCGAATTTGCGTTTGGTTAAGCGTATTATGCAGAATAATTTTCCTGTGGAACTGGGTCTCAAAATGTGCTCAAAGGAAAATAATACAATGAGATTGGAGACTGGGTGAATTTCTGCCTCTAGAGTTGAGTTCGGAAACAGTCAGAAAAGAACTTCTAAGGATGAGAAAATTACCATGCCAAGGACCTCTTCTCGCACCATGCAGCACGTGCTGTGCCCTAATTCCGTTCACCTAAGGCAGTGAACTATGTCTAAGTGCTCTAAAAAAATAGTCTTTTCGTATTTGAAAGCCACAATTACGCTATATTGTTTCATTCTGTTTATTCAATAGTAAAAAAATATGATTAAGCATATCACTGCACTTCTGCATTGATAATGCATACAAACTAAATTTGGTTTTGATCCTAATTCCAATCAGCAAAAATGGACTTGTTCCTTATTCCGTTCATTTGTGTGCCTATTTTTTTTTCCTCGGTTCGGGACATAACACCACTGCGACCAGTAATTTGATCTCTTCTAGTATTACAGTGTGTCCTTAGTTTAGTGCATGTCGTATTACTTCATCACGATTGAGAAATGATGAAGTATTCGGTTTTGATACAGTTGTCATTCTTGCCTTCATCGCAAGGAGTCGATTCTAATTGAAAGGTCCCGCTATTTATACCCTTCGAAGTGTTGGAACACCCTTTAGTCAAAATTGGATTCCTTAGCAACACCGATAATGACCATGTCTTAACTAGTCTTAACCAGTTCAAACTTGTTTCAAGATCATCCTAGGTGGACAAAGCCGAGTCTTATCACTATCAACAAGGCATAACAAGTAACAAGGACTAAGATGTGTTCCTTTGATTACTGAAAAATCCTGTTCCCCTAGTTTGAAGTAGTCAAGACAAGGAATCGGTGGTAGATCTTACATCCCGTAACGTACCACGAAAAGGTGATCTACCCACGTTACGGGGACTGTGTGCCTAATTACAATCACCTCAAATTATTACCATTTTAGGCCTTTTAGGTCGAACATAGTAGTAGATCATATTTAACGTGGGCAAGTTTGTAGTGTTTTATTAATTTTAATATATAAAAATACATTTCATTTCATGTTTGAATGGAAAATCATACAGAATGGTACAATTGTTCTTCTGTTTTTTTAAGTTGCTTTTTGATCAGAACTTTTTGCTTCTGTTGTTTCTTTCTCTGCCTTTCGGCTTTTTTCTTTTGTTTTTCCATTTCCACTTCTTTCTTAGCGTTCTCGAGTTTTTCCACGTACAAACGATAAGCTTGACTGGTGGCCACAGAAGGTGGTGAAAGCTTCTCCAGGCGCCATTTAGTTGGGGCTTTCTTCGACGCAGATGGCATACAAAATGGTGCATCAAATGCATCACGTGGTTCTCGATTTTCTTGTTGCGAATCACATTCCATCAAGGTTTCCGTGTACTGGTTGTTTCTAAAAATGAGTAAAACAACAACATCCAAGCTTTGTTCGAATCCGTGAAATACTGGCTCAACCAAGTCAGCCTGCGATACATTAGGTGGTGCATCCAGCGTTGCCCTAGCCTTTGCCCACACTTGATAGAGGTTCGTATCAATGACTGCTCCATGCCATACTCCAATGCAATAACAGCTTTGGAATACGCTCAATTGACCATGCTTTAGAAAAGGTTCAAGGCGATTCGTGAAGTATTGATCAGACAAATAAACTTCTGCTGATTTCCTAGGTGGTACTGTGGCTTCCGATGGTACCGATGATGGTACTGCGTCCCCCGATTAGAGCTGAATAATGTAAGGCATCGGGGTCAAACGAGTGTAGGCCATAACGCCGGAAGCCGTTTGTCAATATCGATTGCAAAGTTCGTCATGCAATCTACAGCTTGTTTCAAAAGCGGTGCGATAATTTTCTGTGGAAGCATCATTTCGCAATTGCTATCGATCCTCCATTCTACCCAAACTTGATTCCAATAGTTTTGAGCGGCCGAAAAAAGATGACGTCCAGTGGTTGCGTAACTTAGGTGGAACTTGGTGCAAGACAAATCATAAATTATATTCTTTTCGTGCAATATTCTGTCGTTTTTGGGGGAGACGTGAGACCTATGTCAATCGAGAAAAGTATTGCAGGAGACGATGTTTTCTCTACAGGACGAGTCAAGGGTAAAAAACATCCTTAAGAAAAAGAAATATCTCTCTGCATCCAGTACGATTCCGTTTTCCCTGCAGCCCATCCTTCAGATAATCTCTACCAAATCACTCTTGGCATTCGGGATTTGTACGGATACAACATTAGCGTTGGGGCTAACTGACCAGCAGCGTTTCCACAAAATAATGCAGTGTAAGAGTCTCTATCGGAGTTTCTCACTTTTGTGTGAACGTACTTTTGGCCGGAATCAGCTAAAACACTTTTCTTGGTGGGAATTGTCCGTACTACTGTCTCGTCCACGTTGAATATTTGTTCAGGGTTCTTTAAAACATCGGAAAACCCTTCATCCTTAAACATATTCATGAATTTCGGTGAACCATGATCTTATTTGCGGTTCAGAAACGGAAGCCCGATGATTAGCTAAGGTGCTCGGTACCCGTCGTGAAAGCTCCGGGTGGCGATTAAGAAACGAATTAATCCATTTCCGGCCAGGAACTCCGTTTTTGAACCCCCTTTTGCACTGTCTAGCAACCAGTCAGCAACTCGCTTTTCCCGGGCTAGCTTTGGATATTTTCTCAGGACCCTTTCACGCAGTGTTGAATTTGGAACTCCGTACAATTTGGCCGCTTTCCGTATGGGACATCCAGCCTTCACCTTCGCTACAGCGACATCCATTTTTTGTCAATCGTACTGCATATTTTTATGGCTGGAAATAGGAACAAGTAAACTCTTAAGGATCCTTGTTCCGGTCAAGTGTATTTTCCATATTTATTATCACTCAAATCCGATAGCAAACAAGAAGGTACACGGCGAATGAGAACGACTCAAATTTGAGTTTAGTTCACTCATAATCGCCAAAAGTGCAGGAACTCAGCGATGAGTAAAATTTGCCTCATGGTTTCCTGTGGAAAACCTAAAAAATCTGCCGGAAAATGAGGAAATTTACGAAAATTTTATTCAGTCTCGGAGTAGTACCAATAGACTGAGTGAATCCAATCTTTACTTTTCTCAAATTCGGGAATTTTTCCCTGGAAAATCCTGGAAAAACCTGGGAAAACATGAGGCAAATTAACTCATCGATGAGTTCCTGCACTTTTGGCGATTATGAGTGAACTAAACTCAAATTTGAGTCGTTCTCATTCGCCGTGTAGTGCACAATTCATAGACATGTTACCTGTAGTATCATGTTCTGGTGCTTTACAAGAGCTTTTTGCCTTATTTTTCAATGTAGAAACTTGAATCTTGTGACCGCCGTTATTAACAGAGTCAGCTAAGGAAAACAACAAATATGGCGGCGCAGTGCTGATAAAAATCCTTTCTTCTACACTCAATTTAGCTGAAAATGAAGAAAACCTTAACAGATAGACCAACTACCTGCATGAATTTGAATTTTGATATAAACAAATTCCCTTGATCTAGGCAACCTCTGAGTATCAAAAATAACATTTGTTTTTTTTCATTCGTGGCTGGATTCTCATTATCGCCTCTGTTGTTGTAAATATTGATATTCGTCTTCATCTTGGTCGGGATGATATTGAGGATCAAATGCAAAATGATTATTTTCATTTTAAACAAATATAGCGCTGAAGAACGTGGTTTTTAGACATAAGTCGACGGCAAATTATTGCCTCAAGCTGAACTGATGATAATATCGATGATTTAGGCAGTGTGGTCGACAATATTCAAAATAATCATTTTGCCCAAAATGTCGTTGATTATTTTGCTTTTGAGGATCACTTCTGATTTTGACAATTTTGGGTTTGATAATCGAGCACTGGTGAATATCAACAAACGCGTATTCGTTGATGTATAATAAACTCATTTGTTCATTTCGTTCGTTTCGTAACTACGAAGATGTTCAAAACAAACGCAATTCATCGACACTGGGTTGAAGCGATACTCCTTGCATGTGATGGTAAATGATAAAAACAGGGTGGCAGGACGACGAACAGTATTTGCTTGAATTAGCATTGTTACTCGCGACATACGGATATGCCCTTCAGTTTATTTTGCCCAGATATAATCATCAAACATACTGAATCTTGATTACTTTTTCAAAGGGACGTATCAGCTTTTGTAAACAACGCATTTGATCGTCGATTTGGCGTAACTGGGAACTATAGCTTACTAACACCACTAGCAGGTAGGGAAAAATTCCCCCTATCTGGTGGTAGTGTAAGCATGCGTGGGCGAGCTACCAGTTACGCCAAATCGACGATCAAATGCATTTTTTACAAAAGCTGATACGTCCCTTTGAAAAAGTAATCGAGAAATCACTGATGTTTCGCGACAAATCTGTTTGACATTAATGTTTTCATTTACGTGAAAGAAATTAGACGCAAATTAGAGAATTCGAGGATTTCGCGGTTCAAATTTTGAAAAAAGAAAATAACAGCCCTGTAATCACACTTCTGTCTATGTGAGCTCTATCGGACTCGGCTCCTCCATCCAGCAGATGCTTTGTCTTCAATGTCAGCGAAGCAAACAAATTGAATGGATTTACGGGTCAGAGCCCGAACATATCAGCCATTTGGTTGTAACGCAAAGAAAGATCTGTACCCTCTAATCTACAGTGAAATTGGTAAAGATCGTGGCGTGGTCAAAACCGATGTGTGGGTGTAAACAAATGTTGAATTTACCTGGAATTTCGGATAGATCAGTTTTTTCGTTTTTGATCACTTGAATACTCAGTTTTGAACACTTCTGGGCTTTCTGCGTAATATTAAATAAGTATCTGTTTATTTATGGCATTCGCTGTTCAGCCCACTGTAGTGCTGTGACGAAGTCATATTTATCGATAATATCGATATCATTTCGATATCGTATTTTGAGTATCGATATCCATTAAGCATATTTCATTTCCTTCCAACTTCATAATGCATTTGAAAAATCAACATCAACATCGACATTACACAAACAAAAATATTCATAGTTGAAGATGCTAATTTCAAATAACAGACTAAAGTGGTAATTTTTATACGATAGATGGAGGAGATGAAAGTATAGAGTTGATAGTTCCGTTAGAGTACGGCAGTGTGAAAATTGCATACAGATAGTAGAAAGCGAGCAAGGACAACTTTTAAGGAAAGTACAAATCGGTTTTTTTCATCTCGCTTTACCAAACTCCCCCTTTGGAGAGGGATGGTGAGGGGTGTGTGTCCCCGCCACCACTGGCAAAAATAGATGAACGCCGACCGCTCAAGTACCAACGATGTGTTTGAAACAGCTCTACCGATTTTTACCGCTCTTCAGTTGTTATTTGAAGGAAGGCATCCAGTCGTAGGTTTGGAAATTGCAGCTATTGTTACCCCTACCACGGTATGTGCTCCTATCCACTTTACTGCCGCTCTTCGCATGTCGGTCCCATGGCAAAAATCAGCAAGCCGAAAAAATCGCATTTTTAGCTTGATTCGTACCATTGCTTCTTATGTGATGAGACAACCAATTTGGCTGTCTTTCCAAACTTTTTCAGAACAAAGTTATTGAGTTCATCCAGTATTAAGAAAATATGAGTGATCAGCTACCATTTGCATTGTAAAACTCAGTTTTGACAAAAACTGCTATGGGACCGACATGCGAAGAGCGGCAGTTTAGTCCACTTTAGTCTGTTATTTGAAATTAGCATCTTCAACTATGTAAATCGTTGACTTCACGCAGAAGTAATACTAAACATATAGTCAAAGTAAAAATATTCAGTCCACTCTTCGAGGCTACATCGTCGTGTTTTCGAAAACAGATATTTGACAGAAGTTTCAGAGCCAAGTGAAACATGGAGCCGTACTCTTCTCACTTGCCCTAAGTACCTCTCATGAAAACTCCATACTCCATACCAAATTAGCGGTAGAGATCTTTCTAATTGGCTCGTCACGAATAAATTCTTCGTATACCAGATTCTTAAACTGCACCACCGACGGTAGAGCCATGCCGATGATTATTAACATCTGACCGATATCGAATTTCGATTATCGTTGATATCGGATTTTTAAATATCGGTTATCGTATCGTTAATTTAGATCCGATTTTTATCGGTAATATCGGACTTGTTGATATCGTCACAGTACAAGCCCACTGTAGTCTGCCGACGGTGCGAATGTAAGTTTTAATTGTTCACGTGTTTCGAATTTATTTAGTACATCATTTTATTAACTTACCAGGCGTCGCGGCCAAAAGCTTCTTTCTTCTCCGGTTAGGGAGAGTCTTTCGTTTACTAGGTCAGACACTGTTTTTTGGTTCTAGGAGCTAATTTTTTTTCCTGTTAAAGAGAGAAGTTTTCACTTCTAGGTCGAAAGTTCTTTCGGATTCAAAAAACAGAAGAATCTGGATTAACCTACGAACTTAGTTTTATTTTCCATTCTATGGAATTTTCATTTTATGGAATTTTCCATGTCCCTCTCAATACTGAACTTTAAGCTCATTTCTGCTAGTTTTAATCGAATTGGATTTCTCAATATGCTCATGAATTTATTGCGTTTTGTAACTCGGATCCGATATGGCTCTACAAATATTAATTCGAACATTTGTAACGTTTAAACATTGAATGATTAACAAAGAGGGAAAACTAATCTTAATCTACATGCGTAGATATGTTGCGTGTGGGCGTGTTTATCCTACTCGAGCGCATATACATCCTAAGTAAATAGTGCAGTTAGCTAGCTGTCGTTGTTTTCCCCTTCTTTTCATTTCTTTTCCTTGGCCTTGGTATCGACATCAGCTAAGACTTATGCAACTATGCGGATTGGCTTATAGACTTGATCCTATATTAATTGCCTCGCGGTAACACCAGGATAGAATCCCAGTTTGTAGGGTAAGGAAGGCGGGCAAGATAGATCATCGACTTGATTTATTTATATTTTTATTTGTCAACACCAACAGGCTCAACGTAGCCCCAATACTGGTTTGAAAAGGCAAACTATCATTGGGGTTTTATTGAACCTGTTGATATTGACTAACTAAAAAAATAATTATGTATTAGCTGACCCCCGAAATTGATGTCCATATACTTTTCAAGGTATTTAAGAATTAAATATTTAAAAAAATATCCCTCATCATTTGAAACGTTGAAGTTTTCTCGCAGTCTTTTCTGTTTTTGGTAACTTTCAAACAACTCTGAGTAGGTTTAAAAAAATTGTTTTCTCGAATTTTAGTTTTTTTTTGTGAAAGCTTCTAAAACCCTGTGCAAAAGTGGTCCCTGTGGTGAGGAGGCATTGAAAAGCGATGCTGAATATGGCTCGCGACTGTAGTGCGTTTTGTAAAATGCGTGTATGTGATAAAGTGAGCGAATAGATGCTTGTAAATAGTCTTTAGTACAGTAGGATTATACATCAAGGAAGGAAAGGAAGAGTCATGGCGGTGGCGGGGTTGGCAAGCAGGATACGGCGGAGCACCGATATTTCGCATCAATCAGTTAGTCAGTGAGTCAATCGATCAGTCATAAGATTGAGGACAAGTTTGTTGATATTAGGAAGCAAGAGTGCGGAGAGAAAAAGTGTAAAACAAAATCATAACATATTTAACTAATTTTGTAACTAAGCGGAGCGAATAAGCACAGACAAAGAACAGCACTGAATCAACAGAACAAAAAGGATATAGTCATTTAGTTGGAAAACTGAAACTGAGGAGAAACGCTGGTAAAGGTTGGTTTGTTAATGGTTTTTAAATTTTCGAAGAAAAAGGCGAAAATCTGTTAAGTATAAGCTAGGCATCCAGAGAGAAGAGAGTGGGAGAATGCGCGAATGAATGTGATGGGAAAGCGAGACTGTTTTAGCTATGGCTTCGCTCATACAAAATAATAAAAAATACTCGTTACTAAGTAATGAGACCATGGCATGGAGTTGCTGAGAAACAAATTGCTGCTTATGGAAATAAGATCTTTAGGAGAACATAAAATGTACCTATTAGTAAACCCTGAACAAAACAATAGCATGCAAATGAGAAACGCTTTCTGAATTCTTCGAACACAGAATGATAACAGGTAATAATCTAAGTTATTGATTTCTTTTCATTGGTGTTTTCATTCGCTGCTAAATACAAAAAGGTTATACAACTACATACAGCAATTGTGGTGTTCAAAGAAACAATAAACAAATGACCAATAGAATGGAGACAGATCTATAGGAAACTAATCGCTCGTTTCGTTTTTTTTTTCGTTCGTAAGTTTGTAGCTGTAAAATCGGTTTGCGAAACAACGAGCCTTCAGTTCATTACCGATGGGAATTGAATTGTTTAATTAGGTTTAAATTAGCGATTTTCTCTCGTTATCTTTCTTTCAACACATCAAACCAACTAAGGTAGACAAAACATAAGGCTGACTCGTAACCAAAATGCAGCGCAGCCAGAGCAGCTTTTTGTTTGTATGTGTATGTTCCCTTAGTTTTTTTTCTGTACATAGCCTTTAACTGGAAGTAACGTTTAGTTTGTAGAAAGTTAGTGAAAGAAAAAAAGTCGATACAACTGAGAGACAGAAACAAAACATTTTTACGCTTGTTTTAGCAGAATTTTTCTTTTCAGTTATATCGAGAGATTGGTAAGTGTTCTGTTATTGTAAATAACTATTTGCAAAATGCAAATCACAAACAAAAACCCGTATCATACAATAACTGAATAAACACAAATCAGCGAGTCGGCAGTGTCCGGCGAGCTAATTTGAATGAAACATACTTTGGTTGTTTTATTTGGTTTGTCTTTTTATTTGCCTAATTTCGCTGTTTCATTTGATGTGTAGCATGTTGTTGTTGATGTTTAGCATTGTTATAAAAATAAACATCAAAAGGCTCTGGATGAACGGAAAGTATCACAAGACCATTATGGACATACGAAAAATAGGTACTTTTAATCGCCAAAAAATGCCGTAGCTCGATATCAGTTGTTGAACCATCAGGAGAAATGCTGCAGCAGTAAGTAGCCAGTAGGTAAACAATGTATGACCGTGGACCATAGGTCTATAGGTTGCGCTTGGTCGAAGTTCTTACTTGTGGCCTTCAGCTCGAAATTCGACTCCCAGCATCATTGACAAATGAAACGACATGTTAGATACTTAAAATACTCCGAAGAATAAGAGAATACAAAATGCAGGGTTTTATTATAAGGGTGCCTTCCATTCATTTTGTATAAAAAGTGTTTTATAAAATTATGGAATAATAAGATATTATAATAATATTTTGTTTGTGAAAGCAACAAGAAAAGATTGTGAAGTTTGTGTTTGACACATAATACCTGCCAATTTTGCTGCATGAGTGTCGCAATAAGCGATTTTGTCATTTATCTCACCCACTCTTCGTGAGGAGGCGATTAGAAAATCTGCCAAAGCTATATATTTGCAAGTGAAACATAAACATTAAAATCTTTTCTTGTTACTTACACATACAAAATATCATCATAATATCTTATTATTCTATATGTTGGCGCGTTTACCGTGGCCAACTCCGGTGGGTTGAAAGTGGACTGTATTTCGTTCGGATTGAAATATTCAACACACTAATCAAATTATCACCTTAACACTACTTTTATTCTAACTAGTTCACTATTTCTCTACAGATTGCTTTCTTACTTCACTGGATGTAACTTGGATGGTGGTCGGAATAATACTCAAAAAAACGCTGGCTGGCTGTGTCGCTTTTATAGCAGTCGTCCTATCGTATTTTGCTACTTTTGGTCCTATATACTTGCCTGCCGTGCGCTACGGCGAGCAGCAGGCAGCAGCATGTTGAAGAGAAGTATATAGTGCTTCTCCCTTCTCGTTCGGTGTCCTTAAAATTCTACCTGGAGTGCGTTGTTGCCACGATGGGTGGTTTGAATGACGATCGTTTGCGTTGTGTTTTGGAAGCTACTATAGCTTGTTTCGCACGGAACATACTCCGCCCGGTTGACTCGTAGATTCAACATCACTCAGGGTTGGTGGCTCGTTGTCCTCAATCGGCAAAACTGCGATCCGGTTGATCGGTCGTCGGTAGGTAACTCCGTTAGACGACACATCGATGGCTCGGACCAATCCATCTGGCCCTGGGAATACCTGCATGATGCGGCCTAGCTTCCAGTTAAGCGGTGGTTGATTTTTGTCCTCCAGTAGAACTACCATTCCTGGGCGAAGGTTGGATGTCGTCTTGGTATTCTTTGACCTCGGTTGAAGGCTGCACAAATAATCTCTGGACCAAGACTTCCAAAAATCCTCACGCATCTTCTGTAGATGTTGCCATCTTTTCAGACGATTAATTTGGATGTCTTCAAGGGATGGTTCCGGAACGGCTGTAAGTGGTCTACCAATCAAGTAATGAGCTGGCGTAATTACCTCTATGTCGGCTGGCTCGGAAGAAATCGAAAACAGTGGCCTAGAGTTGAGAACTGCTTCGATTTCGGTGAGTATGGTTGTTAGCTCTTCAAATGACAATTTGGAATAGCCAACCACTCTGACCAAATGTCTCTTTGTCGATTTTACAGCGGCCTCCCACAAGCCACCGAACTCGGGTGCGTTCGGCGGTATGAAATGCCGCTCGATCTCTTTTGGCTGACAGAAGGACTGGATACGTCCTGTGAACTGCTGATCCTGGAACTGTTGATATAGCTGGTGCAACTCGTGTTGTGCTCCTCGGAAGTTGGTGGCATTGTCAGAATGCAACTGTTGCACCATTCCTCTTCGGCTGATGAACCGTTGTAGCGCAGCTAAGAAGGCGTCGGATGTGAGATCAGACACGACCTCGAGATGCACTGCTTTTGTTACCATGCAAACAAATACTGCCACGTAAGCCTTGATGAGCCTGGATCGGTAATTTCCCATCTTGATCCAAAATGGGCCGGCGTAGTCGACACCAGTCACTGCAAACGGAGGTGCTGGATTTATCCTCGGTTGAGGAAGATTGCCCATCAGCTGCGTTGACATATTTGGATTTGTGCGGAAACATCTTACACAATTGCGGGTCACTTGCCGGATGGTTGAACGGGCGCTCAGCAACCAATACCTCTGGCGCATAGCAGCAATCAGGCCATTTTGCCCAAGGTGCAAATGCTCGATGTGAATTGTGCGGATTAGCTGCTTCGTAAGTGGATGTCTGTTCGGAAGGATAATCGGATTCTTCGTCTCGGCTCGTAGATTCGAATGTTGCAGGCGACCACCAACTCGAAGCAATCCATCGACGAACACTGGATTCAAGCCTCCTAGCTTGCGGCACGGTTTGTTGGTTTGGACACGACGTATTTCGTCACCTAGCTCTGACTCTTGAACCATCCTCATAATGGTGAAATTCGATCGACGGAGTTCGGAAATAGTAACGTACCGGTTGAAGATACGTTGTGACCTGTTCTTGGTGCGGATGTTGGCGATGAATCGAAGTACCAATGCCATGATGCGTTCGATCTTCCTGAAGTCACTGAAGCGGGAAAACAGTGGAAACTGTTCCACCACAGCCGAAGTGACAATTTCGGTGCTTGTCATTTCGGGAAGCTGTTGGTCGGGGATATCGACTAACTCCTCTTCGTCGTACTCGAGTTTCGTGAGGAAACTTGGTCCGGTCCACCAAAGATTGTTTCTGCGCAAATCGTTTGGTAGCTGACCTCTGGACACGATGTCTGCTGGATTATCACCAGATCGGATGTAGCACCAGCGATATCCTGCAGTGGAGGTATTGATTTCATGAATTCGGTTTCGGACAAAAATCTTGAGGCGATCGGCTGATCGTTTCATCCACGCCAGAACGATTTGACTGTCCGACCAGAGGACCACGTCACGGAATTCCATTTGCATGGCTGGGATAATCCTCTGAATGAGTCGAGTTAGTAGCAATGCGGCACACAATTCCTTTCGAGGCGTTGAAAGGTCATGTAGCGGAGCAACCTTGGACTTGCTACTCAGCAACTTCATCTTGGCGGAACCGTTGGAGAACAGGCTTCGAACATAAACACATGCACCATACGCCAATGATGATGCGTCGGCAAAACCGTGGATTTCGTAGGACACGGCGTCGTGGAACGTAACTCTTCTTGGTATGGCGATTTTGTCGAGTGCTGGCAAGGTATTTGCAAATTCAACCCATCGCTCCTGTATCGAGTCGTTGACGGGCACATCCCAGCCAATCTTGTGCTTCCACAGCTGTTGCACTAGTAGCTTGGCGACGACAATCACTGGTGACACAAGTCCTAACGGGTCAAAGAGCTTGGCCACCTCGGAGTAGATGATACGCTTCGTTGATCGTTGATTCAAATCACATTGTGGCGGCCTTGCGATGAGGAAATGATCGGCTTTTGGATCCCAAAGCAAGCCTAGCACTTTGATGACTCCATTTGGTCCGTATTCTCCCAATGGAACGGGCTGTTCCAGTCGATCGTTTGGAATGTGGTCCAAAAACTCTTTTGAGTTGGAACACCACTTGTGCAGCGAAAACCCTCCTCTCTTCAGTAAGCCTTCCAGCTGCCTTGCTGCTTCTAGGGCCTCCGGAAGTGAATTTGCACCGGAAAGTGCATCGTCGACGTAAAAATCCTCCTTGGCGATTTGCGCACCGATCGGAAAATCGGTTGATTCATCATCGGCGAGCTGCTGCAAGCACCTGGTAGCTTGGAACGGAGCCGATGCTGTTCCATATGTAACCGTCGTGAGCTCCAAGACTCGGAGTGGCTCTGACGGCTGCTCACACCAAAAAACACGGAGATAGTGTGTGTCCCTTGGATGCATCTTGATTTGTCGATACATCTTCGGCACGTCGGCTGTGAATGCAACTGGGTACTTGCAGAACCTGAGTATGACGTCATAGAGTTCTTTCTGTACCACTGCACCCACTTGTAGAACCTCATTGAGTGAACGGTTGTTCACTGTTGGTTTGGCGCTGGCATCAAATACCACCCTGCACTTGGTGGTCGAACTTGATGGGCGAAGTACCGCATGGTGCGGCAGGTAGTAGTTTTGCTGGTGCGGTGGATCGTCTTCTTCTCGTACTTCGTGGCAGTGTCCCAGCTCTTCATACTCACGCATGAACTGAACATACTCCTCTTTCAAATCGGGGTTCCGCTGCAGCCTCCTCTGCAGCATCTGGAATCGCTTCAAAGCAACCGCTCGGCAGTCACTAAGGTCGTGCACGTTATCCTTGAACGGTAGCCTCACTTGGTATCGTCCATTTTCATCACGCTGGTGGGTGGCGACGAAATGGGCTTCACACTCCTGTTCTTCCTTCGTCAGAGGACTCGAATCTGGCACCTCTTCGAGCCTCCAAAATCGTTGAATGGATTCCTCGATGTCATCCAACGATACGATGAGCGAATGTTGTGGTTGATTGGCGTGGATCGTGTTAGTGAATACACCGCCTAAAACCCATCCAAGGCAGGTTTCACGGAGATCGGGAAGGCTGTCGTCGAGTTTGATATGTCCTGGTCGCATCAACTTGAAGAATAACTCTGCACCAAGAAGCATATCGATCTTGTCCGGTTTGTAGAATTCCGGATCGGCTAGTTGGACGCCGAAGGGAATGTTCCAAGATGACACGTCGATTCTTGTTGGCGGGATGACACCTGTCACATTGGGCGTAACCAAAACACTCCACGTGTGCTTGGAAGTCGGTGAGTCGAGATCGGATGTTGACCATCACCTTGTCGTGGGCTACAGTCCTGACGTCGTTGATGCCACAGATTGGAACGTTGACACGATGCTTCTGAATTCTTAAAAGATTTGCAAAATTGTTTGTTACGAAATTTACCTGAGAGCCGCTATCTAGCAGTACTCGGCATGAATGCAGTTGATTGTTTTCGTCCAGCACGTTGACAACCGCTGTCAGCAGGAACACAGTTTTCGTGGAATCGGCGTAGTTACACGAGCAGGATGTGCTCGGTATATCTCTTCCGGATGGCGGGTTTGCTACCGTGCTGTTCGGTTGAACTGTGCGGGACTCTTCTTTCGAAACGGACACGTTGGCTTTCGGTTCTCGGTTTACCTCGTCGTTGTGGAGTTGTGTATGATGCCGTTTCTGACACTTTTGGCAGCACCTCGGTGATGAACACTCCTTGGAGCTGTGCCCCTTGCGCAGACAGTTGAAACACACACCAGTTGTGCGTACCTTCTCCATACGTTTGTCAAAGGACATGTTACCAAGCGCATTGCATTGGTAGTTGCGATGTGCACCTTGGCAGAAATCACAAACCTCCTTGCTGATTGGTGTGGTTGCGGCGGCATGGACCTTCGGGTTGCTTGCTTTCGGTTGGAATGCTTGTACCTTCGGGGTCGATTTGGAAGCGGGCTGCGCATTAACCTTCTGGAAAGCTGTTTCGCAGTTCTCCAACATTTCACATCTCGATTGCAGGAACGTAATGGTTTGCGCATACTTGGGTAGCACGCCCTTCTTCTGTGTGCCTTCCCATGCCATCCTGGTCGTGTTGTCCATGGCGGTCGTCAGCATATGAACCAGAAACAAATCGGAAATACCGAGGAATTCCTGTTCAAGATACTTCAGGCTCTCGACGTGGCGGGTGCACTCATCGAGCAGACGTCGCACCTCCTTGTGGGATCCGGATGACATTCCTTGCAAGTTGAACAGACCACGAACGTGCGTCTCGACTATGATCCTTTTGTTTTCATAGCGATCGGTGAGAATGGTCCACGCTTGCTGGTAATTACCTTCGCTGATTACTTTGGCATCCAGAGCACCTGTTGCTGCACCAACCAGAGCCTTGTCCAGATGATACAGCTTGATCGCGTTCGAGTCTCCTGAGTTGGCCATCAAGTCTTGGAATATGGCCTTGAACTTCGGCCAGTTGGCATAATCACCATCGAAGGTTGGAATTGGAGCCTTCAACGGTTGCTGTTGGACGATGATTTGTTGTTGCGGGGCTTGAGAACGAACACTGGCATTTTCGTGTGCCATGATTAGCTCATCGATGGTCGTGCGGACGAAGTTGTATCGGTCTTCAAATGCGACATAAACTTCCTCCTGCTGTTGAAAACTTTCTTGGGGAATGATAGCAACCAGTTTGCTATGCACTGCGCTGTATTCGTTGTAGGCCACATCGATATTCTTCATGTACGTCCTGAGTTGTGAGAGGCTCACCAAGTTTCGAGCGGCAACAAGCGCCCTTTGCACACGCACTACTTTCATGGTGACCTGGTCTCGCTGGCGGGAAAGCGACGTTATTTCCTTCACGGTTTCGGAATCAGCACTGATTTCCCATTCTGCAAATCCTTCGAATATTGCTGACTCGTCGTGCTGCTTCTCCTTGCCTGTGCCCTCAACTGCTTCCTTAGCAGCAGGCTTACCTTTCGGGGTTCGATCCACTGGCATAATGAACTCGTTGTCACGTCGTACGTTACACACAGCACGAGCACGTATGGTTTCGGAATAGCGGTTCTGTAGAAAAATCCTTCGGCGGGCGGGTTGAAACTTGCGAATCGGATTCGCAAGCGGCGGTGATCAATAATTGATTCCTCTCCTGGCGGTACACGTTGTGGTTGGCACACCACGGAAGCGTGTCGGAATACACTCGGTCGAGTGGCGATGGTGTTGAATCCTTTCCTACGGGCGGCGCTGGATCCGGCTCGAAGGACCACTATGTTGGCGCGTTTACCGTGGCCAACTCCGGTGGGTTGAAAGTGGACTGTATTTCGTTCGGATTGAAAGATTCAACACACTAATCAAATTATCACCTTAACACTACTTTTATTCTAACTAGTTCACTATTTCTCTACAGATTGCTTTCTTACTTCACTGGATGTAACTTGGATGGTGGTCGGAATAATACTCAAAAAAACGCTGGCTGGCTGTGTCGCTTTTATAGCAGTCGTCCTATCGTATTTTGCTACTTTTGGTCCTATATACTTGCCTGCCGTGCGCTACGGCGAGCAGCAGGCAGCAGCATGTTGAAGAGAAGTATATAGTGCTTCTCCCTTCTCGTTCGGTGTCCTTAAAATTCTACCTGGAGTGCGTTGTTGCCACGATGGGTGGTTTGAATGACGATCGTTTGCGTTGTGTTTTGGAAGCTACTATAGCTTGTTTCGCACGGAACACTATAATTTAATAAAACATTTTTTAGCCAAAATGAATGGAAGGCAACCTGGTTTTATACATCGAATATCTTGCATCCCGTGCCACTAAGTAACATTTAACATGACGTTTCGTTTCGATTCGATGTACGTGCAAAGTAATAATTGAGTGCATCGTTATTTTTCCTTTTTTCACAATATACCGTTGATATACCAGCAAAGATAGAGAAATCAGCAGAGTTCAGATATTATTTTTGATTCCGAAAACTAAAGTTTGAACACGAAAAAATCCGGACACGTTGGGGTTTAAAAATGCGTTTTATTTTTATAACTATTATACATTAGTAGGTATTACGCTTATTGTAAGACCATTGTTTCAGTCTTCCTTCTTATCATAGGCCATTGCTCGAACTTTTCTTCGTACACGACCCATCATCTTTTGCACGAGCCCTGTTCCCACTTGTTTGGCTGCCAAATTCCATTTCAGCTTGAAATACTTCAGGTCAATTACAGTTCCACCCTTTTTATTCTGTATGTGCTTCACAATTGACCAGTATTCCTCGATTGGCCTTAGTTCTGGAGTAATGGCCGGATTCATCTCCTTGGGAACCACTGTGATGCCATTTTCGCTGTACCTACCACTGTTTGATGAAATTTGAGCAGTGGCAGCTTGCCAAGTCCGGCCAGAATAGGCAATCCACTTCATGCTGCTCCAGAAAAGGCAGTAGTCTCTTCTGTAGGCACTCCTCGTGGTAAATTCGTTAGATCATGGTCCCAGAAGTAACGAAAGTTTCGCTTTTCAGCCCACAACTGCAGATTGCTTGCCAGACAAGGAACTTTTTGGGGAATTTCGACTTCGTTTTGATTTTACATTCTTCCGGTCAACCGATGAATTTGATCGAAAACTGGATCGTAACGCAACGGCTTGCTCTTATATAATAAATGTTATTTGTTAACTGCAGCAGGAGCTTGTGTTTTGTGTAGGAATAGGAATTTGAACGGGGTTCTCTTTGTTTATACTCTTTAGTATGACTATCATTGCCCTGAAAAGAACCTTTTGAAATGAATCTTAGTTGGGACATGTTCAGAAATTTAACTAAAGCTCCTCCCCTTTTTAGTTTTTCTTGTTAAACTCCTTCGCTCACAAGTTGGAAAATCTTAGCTTTAGCAGAAATACGCAAAAAACTATTTTCGGCGAATTTTTGATCGTGTTTCACGTCATGGTTCTTCTCTATTCTATTCAGATAAATTAGTACTTTTATTTATTTTCTCTACTGCGCTAAATCAAACTAATAGAAATAAGAAGGTATGTCGGTTACGCCCTCGAATAATTGAAAATTCGATAAATATTTAATCGAATAGTTGGAAAAATCTTTACGATTAATCGCTAATCGAATAATTGGACATTAAGACATCCCTAGAAAAAACTGTAATTTCATGTTTTTTGTGGTCTCTCGAAAATGTCGAACAGCAGAATTGCAACCAGCAAGTGTAACCCAAGAACTAAAAGCGGCGGGACACTAGTTTTCATTGCTATGACAACGACTGAATTAAGGGGTTTAGAAGCAGAGGGGTGAAAGCCTATTCTCTTCATCAATTTCCTCTTTTGATGACCATAGCACACACTTTTCTATGCGCAGGCAATCAGAGAAGGACTTGCCGCATAATTTGAACCCCTGTAAAAGAATTATTTATCGGTATAAGTAAAATAGCAGTTATGTAAAATGGTCGTTATGCCATCTGGGGTACCATAGAGGTAACTCTAAGACCAGAAGGTCCCGAAGAAACGTGCTCAACTTTTTGGCTCAGCTCTGGTACTCTCTTCGGTCCGAGCTTCGGTCTCAAGCTAATTGATGCACCCCTCGAAACATAAGAAAATCCACGAACCCCTCATTTTATCTGTCAAACTTTCATAGCGAATCAAAACAAACATAGCATAGTACTAGACTTTTGACTAGAATGGGATACGTTAATCGTTTGCTTGGGACCAATAGGCTAGTCAAGTAGTGAGCCAATTTAAAATCGTTAGTTTCGTATTGATTGTTGGGGGTACTCCCCTGGCTCTTTATCACTTTACGCAGTTAAACGGGATAAAGAAAGTCCAACGCTTCGCAAAATGACGACTTCCATGGGACCACCCGACCAGCCTTCCTCTGTTTGAACAAAGATAGTTTGTTATCAACTCTAGATAGAGCTGGAATTAGGGCGTAACAGCCTTTGTAAATAATGACTTCTATAGATGATTTCTAGGAACTCAAGGCACGCCCACGCAAACCAACATAACCGTTGAGTAGGAGAACTCTTCCCCTACCCGATGGTGTTGTTTATTTGCGTTGGCAAGCCTTAACTTTCTAGAAATCATCAAAAGAAGTCATTGTCTTCAAAAGCGGTCACGCCCTAATTCCAGCTCTATCTAGAACCAATCAAACTTAATACACTGGCGTCGAGACGTTCACTTCTGGATCGAATGGGCTGTTAAATGTTCCGGGTCGAAAACTCCGTCGCGTATGAGCATGAGCATGATTGACCGCCCCCGGTTGCTACTCTGTTATTGCCAGATTACCTGTAATCACACAGAGAACCAACAGATGGTGCTTGGGACTAGGTATCATATTCAATGTGTAAAACCTGGTGATCTTAAACTTTATAATAGGTAATACCATCGCGACACAGTAGAAAATAGGCGGCAGAAACCTATTTTACAAAATTATCGGATCATTGTAGCAAATGTGTCTTTAACATTTGGATGATTTGATTTCACGATTCATTTATAGTAAAACAACATAGTTGAGACGGCTAAAGAAACTATGATGATTATAATATCCATCAAAAGCTCAAACCACTCTATTTAAAATATCTATAGATTGAAGTTTCTCGTTGTATAAACAATTTATTTTAAACAAATTTCTAGTGGTTTCGGGTAAGGTACGCCGGGGTAAGTTGAAACGGTAAGTTTATTTCTAGATTTTAGTTTGCAGTAGTACACAATGTCTCTCAAAAATAATTACAATGAATATTCACTTCCGCTAGGAGATAAACTTACGGTTTCAACTTCTCAGTGCGTTTCAACTTGCCCCGGTGTACCTTATCCGAAACCACTAGAAATTTGTTTGAAATAAACTGTTTAAACAATGAGAAACCTCAATCTATAGATATTTTAAATAGAATGGTTTGAGCACTTCCCCGCGAGTTTCAACTTGCCCGGTGTACCTTATTTGTTGATGAATATATGAAAAAGTACCAATATTTACCTTTAGACCAGGACAAAAAAATGGCTCTGATTTGCATTAAATTTTGCATATTTTTTTGCTATGGACAATCATTCGCATATTTGCAAAAAATCAGCCATTTTGGATCTTGTATTTTTTTAAATGGCATCTTTTACATTTTTCAATTAATTGTATCACGAAAACGTCACTTCTGATCGAAATTATGTCTGATACTAATTTTAGTATTTCTGGGAAAAATATACACGTTTTTTTTAAATTTTGTGTTGATACTCCAAAAAAGTGTTAAAAACTAAAATACCTCAAAACAATATATCTGTTTTTTTTTTAAATAAAGCTCATGAAAAATACAAACTTTTGGAGTATTTAAAACCATGGACACAAAAATCGTAGAACATCGACTTTTGGTCAGATTTTTAAACACAGATTATTTTGCACAGATAACGATTTAGGATCCGTTTCCCACCCTAGTCTTTTTGCGCAAGCGTTCTCTAATACACAACAATCGTCTATTATCGACGATATGTGCTTGTACCGCAAGCACTCAGTATCAGTCGATGTGAACAAACACAGCTAATTTTTGTTGTGCATCCTTACATGCTGCCGGCCGGCCTCACCTCCGACCACGATTTAGACGATTTAGAATGTCTCAAATATTGTTTCCTGTGTAGAAATTACATAAAATGCGTACTACAAGGGGTAGATCACTCCGCACACCAATCTTGGGTCATCTTTTTTGTCAGTGTGCCGCAAGTGTGCCGACTGGCGTACTTGCAAACAGTTAACAATTTTGACCAAAAGTTATTCTTCAACGATTTTAATCAACTTTAAAGTGTCCATGGTTTTAAATATTTCAAGAGTATGCATTTTGTATGAGATATACTTTGAGATATTTGAATTTTAAACACTTTTTTTTTTAATGTTTACTCAAAATTACAAAAAAATATCCCCAGAACCCAGAAAGACGACTTTATATTTCTCTACAAGTTTGACATAATTTCGAAGTAACGTTTTCGTGCTACAATTCTACAATTTATTAAAATCGACAAAGACGTCATTTTGAAAAATAGCGAAATCCAAAATGACCGTATTTTTGTAAAAACATGAATGATTGCCCACATCACACAGTTTTTTCCGATTCGTCATTTGGCGTGGAACTGCTCTTCATTTAGTTGCATAGTTTAGTTGGACAACTTTGTCCCACGGCGCACCAGTTTGCTCTTTAGTCTCTGAAGAAATGAACTGGGAAGGCTCGTGAGAATGCTTGTTTTCGTAGAAGATAAAACTTTCTCGAACATAGTATGCCATGAACAAATGTATTAAAACAGCGTTGTTTGAAAATTATCCATCGGTCTAATTTAACTGAAAATTCACCAAATGGAACACAGCCTTAGGCCGTTCGCAATGCTGTTGTATTTTATAAGGACTGTTTCAATTTGAAACTAGAACAGAAACGCACCTCTCGCAATGCTGAGTTGCAGTTTCATTATTCGAGCACTATTTTGCACCAGATTTGCAACTGCTCGACTATTCTGTTTTATTTCTGAGCGAGTTTGAAACACGAATGGAACTCTGTTTCAAATTTCTTTGGATGTGTTGAAGATGTTTCGAAGAGCTCCACAAATAAAAAACGGAGAACTTCATAGAGAACAGTAAAGTTTATGGAACTTGATGATTACAAACATGTTTTAGAACTGTGCGTTGCGCTGATCGTGTTGCAGTTTTATTTTTGACAGTTTCAAATTATAGAATTGACGAGTAGTTTAAAACAATTTTGAAACTCAGCATTGCGAACGGCCTTAGGCCGTTCGCAAAGCTGTTGTATTTTATATGGACTGTTGCAATTTTAAATTAGAGCAGAAACGCACCCCTCGTAATACTGAGTTACAATTTCATTATTCGAGCACCAGATTTGCAACTGCTCGACTATCCGGTTTTATTTCTGAGCGGGTTTGAAACATGAATGGAACTCTGTTTCAAATTTCTTTGGATGTTTTTGAGAAGATTCAATAGAAATTTGGTAATTTTACAGAAATTTTGGGTACTTCTGAGAAGTTTGAGAATATTTTATAGAAGTTTGGAGAACTTCATTTAAATAACGAAGAGCTTCACACAAAAATAGAGCACAATAAACTGTATGGAAATTGTATTTTTAAAAAGTTTCAGGGAGTATCATTAAAGTTTAGGCAATTTCAAATAAATGAGAGGTATTTCATAACAGATCGGGAACATCTAGTAGAAGAATTTCATAGAACTTCATGGAAGACCATGGTTCTTCACAGAACTGCATGAAATCGCTTCCGTCTTTGACATCAAGAATATATTCTCTTATATGTTCGCAAGGCTGCTCAGAAATTATTCCAATGATCTGCAGGTGTTCTAAGATCTCCATGAAGTCCTTTAGATAAATTCCAAGACTTCATGTTGATCATGTATTATTCTGAAAATATCCAACTATCCATCAATCTAAATCACATCTCTCAGATATTCTCTCATATGATACCAGGCAGCTAATAAATTATTCCATGTGTTTTAAGATGTCTTCAGGTTGATCAGGTACTATTCTGATGAAGATCACATCTCCCAGATATTCTCTCATCATACCAGGTGATTTAGAAAATATTCCAAAGTCCTTCAGCTGATCAGAGTGTTCTCATGTCTTCAGGTTGATTTAGTATAATTCTGAACATCTTACAACAATTACAATTACAATTACAATGAACAATTTAAAATACGTCTTTCAGATATTCACCCACGATACCAGGTTGCTCTGAAATTGTCTCAAAGACCATCAGGTGATTCACGGTCTCCATAAATAATCATAATTTCTTTGCATGTTTCGTCAGCAGAATCGTCCGAGACCTCTTCATTTGCCCGAATGTCACTAGCCCGACTGTAACATCAACCCGAATGCAACAGAAGCATTAATCGTTTGAAAATAGTCTGATTTTAATCCCAGCATTTGTAACACAAAAACCTCATACAGTTTTTGTAATGTCATCTAAAAACATTAGATTCTGAGTCCTCATCAAACTTTCAAATACTAGAACCCAGATAAAGGGTGATACGGTCAAAATTTGGTCAAGGGAAAACGCGTGTAAATCGGTGAAATCGTTTATTTAAAAAATCAAATTAAATTTCTTTTTCAAGTTCAATTAGTATAAAATTCAGGAAAAATATTCAGTTAGGCTTCCGCTTTTCCAAATCCGAATTGCCGGGCCTTACGCTTGACCCCTGCCATCAGATTTTGTACAGCCACCTTGTCCACCTTCTTCGCCGCAGAAAGCCAGTTTGCCTTGAACTGCTGCTCGCCCTTAGCAGTTTTTTGGTCTTCTTTAGGTTCCGCTTGACAATAGCCCAGTATTTCTCAATTGGGCGGAGCTCTGGCGTGTTGGGAGGGTTCTTGTCCTTGGGAACCACCTGCACGTTGTTGGCGGCGTACCACTCCATGGCCTTTTTGCCGTGCCAAATCCGGCCAAAACAGTACGGAACAACCGTGTTTCTTCAGGAAAGGCAGCAGACGTTTATTCAAACACTCTTTCACGTAAATTTCTTGGTTGACAGTCCCGGAAGCTATGAAAATGCTGCTTTTCAAGCCACAGGTACAGATGGCTTGCCAAACCAGATATTTCTTTGCGAACTTTGACAGTTTCATGTGCTTGAAAACATCTGCTACCTTTCCCCTTCCTTTTGCCGTATAAAACTCCTGTCCCGGAAGCTGCTTGTAGTCGGCTTTGACGTAGGTTTCGTCGTCCATTACCACGCAGTCAAACTTCGTCAGCATCGTCGTGTACAGCCTCCGGGATCGCGCTTTGGCCGTCGTATTTTGTTTATCATCGCGATTTGGAGTCACTACCTTCTTGTAAGTCGATAGTCCGGCTCGTTTTTTGGCTCGATGCACGGTTGTAGACGATACACCCAGCTTATTTGCGGCATCTCGGAGAGAGAGGTTAGGGTTTCGCTTGAAACTACCGGCAACTCTCTTTGTCGTCTCAGCGGCTTCCGGTTTTCGATTTCTCCCCGATCCAGACTTCCTGGCTGTCGACAAACGTTCCCCAAACACTTTAATTACATTTGTAACGGTTGATTTGGCAACTTTTAGCGATTTTGCCAACTTTGCGTGCGAGTAGCTCGGATTTTCGCGATGCGCGAGCAAAATTTTGATACGCTGCTCTTCTTGCTTGGACGGCATTTTGACAACTGAAGAGTGAATTCCAAAATCAAAATAGGAGCAACATTCTACACACACACACCTTCAAAATGAGGGGTGTTCAGGTTTTTTAAATGCAAAATTGAAAGAAATACGTCAAGTTGATATTGACCAAATTTTGACCGTATCACCCTTTATTATCTAAAGTTCTCGCAAGAACGGTCCCTGTTTTAAAGAAAGAAGGGTTTCCAAAATTTATTGAATTATGATTTTCAAGCAATATTGAAGCCTGATTTGCAGAAGTTTATCGAAGTCCAGGATAAAGAACTGCTCATGATTGAAAGAACGATAATCGGCGATTATTATACTCAGGCTAGTCGAATTCGGGCAAGTGTTATTCTGGCTTTTTTATGATCACTTCTATGAAAATCCGCCGATATTAATTATGGACAAATCACCCATGACGCAGCTAATAAATGTTCAACTTACCCGTGCAGCAGCTTGAATCCAAATGACCTTTCACCAACTGTCAGAAAATGTGTATGAAAAGTCATGAGCTACCTAGTTATTATCCATCTCATAACTTCAACACATTTTAAATCATTCGAGGTCCGTCCCCAATTCGGGATGATGTTATAAAACCCATGCGGGCAGTTTAGCATCCAGCAAAAATTTTCGGATTGCTATTTTTTTCAGTACCTATAAAGGGCTTCCAGAGTTTAGCAATCCATTTTGCTGGAACTCGATTCCAATTTTTGATGTTTAGAGTGAGGACATTTTTTTGGAATCTATAAAATGTTAGAGATTGAATGCAGCATAGCCTAAAAGTCTTATTAAGCTAACATTTGTATTATTTCTATATGAACATTATTCAAAAATTCCTATCTGCTTTTATCGACTCTCTTCATCGACTTTCTCTCCCTTAAATAATTCAGCTGCAAAAAAAAATATTTTATTCGACGTTCCGGGCGTTAGATAATAACTTCAATTATCAATCTATAGATTTAGCTAAAAAATTGTAATGTTTTTTTGGTCTGATTTAAAAAAGTTAGTAACGTTCCAGAAGTAGCAAATGTCCCTTTTCGCGAAAATGTTTTCTTACTGTGGCCTGTGGTTTGGTGATGCTTAACAATTTTAGATAACAATAGGTACATAGGAATTTGCGGATATATCAGCTGGAAACAAGCCATGGCCAAAACAGTTCTCAGCCTATGATGAGCGATTCTGTACGAGTAATCTATAGTCTGCTCAGCAAGTAGCGAAAATAAACGTGATCAAAGCTTTTAAGGTTGGTACATATAAGAAGAAAACCCGCAAAAATGTTGTAAATCTACTAAAACTAAACACAAACACAGGCATTGAAAAATGATGACGAAATCTAATAGACTTGCGAGAAAAGAAAGAAGTAGATACCTACACGTATATAAGATAAAATCTTAGAAGATGATTAACAGAAGTTTATACAGAAAGATAAAGAGCTACAGACAACACTGTTTGTCCGTTTTTTGGAATATGAAGGTCGCCAGACAGGTAAATCGCAATGTAAACAATGCATGTAATGCTGAAGTGGTAGAGAGAAACGTTTCAATTGTGGTTTAGGATAGAATATCAAGAAAATAAACATTGTGACTAAGAAATAACGAAACAAACACTTCACTAGTAGACAAAGAGAGATAACAAACTAATACCAAGAGAGTAAGAGACGTAAAGAAAGCGATATTCAAATCTTAAACTATGATAAATTATAAACCTATACCGATAAAAAAGCAACAAGCAAATAAGAGTGGAGAAAAGATAAAACGTAAATACCGAAAGAACTAACTATTCTGCCGATTGATTCTGTATGTATTTCTGTTGAACTTAAAAAAATAAAAATAGGGTTTATATATTGAAATCACTTGAACGGAGGTAGTTTTCTTTCCCACATTGATTGACGAGTGTTTGATTTTCCTAAAAAAAGTGTCTTTTATTGTTTTGCTTGTTCCGGTAGAAAAAGATTCTTAAAAATGCGCATGGCCTTAGAATAATAAATTATCATAGTTTCTCAAAAAATCATACCCTAACTCATATGCCATTGTATTAGTTAGCTTTTTTTCCTCAATCACTTCTAACTCATCTAAGCGTAATTTTATGCTAGTAGGGGTAGGAGGGGCATGAGCATCCTGTACTTTAGTCTTAAATTTCTAATTGTTCAAAACAAATTAATTGATATCATATTGATATTGAACTTGCTACCAATTAATTTGTTTTGAACAATTAGAAATATAATGCTAAAGTAGAGGATGCTCAATAGGCCCACCTGTAGACTATGCCCCTCCTTCCCCTATGTATCGTTTATTCGTCGTATATTTTGAACTTTCGTTGGAAATCGACAAACTAACTCTTATTCAACTAAACAGGTTCGTTGCAGGTGCTGATGCGGTAAGAATCATCCAGTGAGTGTTGACCGGCAATTTCGTCCGGACTGAGAGTAAAATTTGGAAAGTTGCATTTTGACTAATTTATTTACTTTATAAAAATTCCACGAGTAAGGAATAGATTTTTTGTTTTTACTGGTGTGCATTATGCGTTGGAAGTTTCGGTTGCAAAATCGTACTTCTCTCAAAATTTTTGTAATCCTACTTTCGAATAGTTGACTTAAGTAGTAGTGTTAACATTTCAAAAACTACAAATAGAACACGTTATCCATTGTATACACAAATACTAGCTAATTAAATACAATCATCGTTCCTCTGCCATGCTTTCGTATTCCGACGATGACATAGCGCGGTGCGGGAGGATTCTTTATCATAAAAGGTATTGATTACTTCGTCAAACTGGTTGTTGAAGGTGCAAATCGTCATTGTTGAACATGTTTGTCGTGCAGAATGTGGATTTTAAAACAAAATAAAAAAGTTACTCAGGCTAGGACGCAGTCTAAAAGATAATCAGGCAATAAACCTATACAAAACAAAAAAGAAACATGTTGCTGCGGGTTGTGCGGGGAGTGGGGATATTCGGCAAGGACAAGGACGAGGACCAGGAGGCAATTGACATGGGGGTCTCTCTAGACAAACAACAACGATGACATCATTTCCCGCATCGAGTCTTTCTGATTCAGGGCGGAACCAGTCACAGTGGTGGTGGAAATCGTGCTGGCTTCTGCTTCGGCAGCCGCAGACGATATCGCTGCGAACGATTTGCACATGTTGTCGAATGTTTCCTCGGACAGTTCGGTGGCTGGAATCGTTGCCACCTGCATGTATCTGAGAAATAGAGATGAAAATGAACATGTTTTAACCTTTCACAGAAATCATTCATTGGTGGGAACTCACTTGCTTCCCTTGAACTTCTCCTGAATGGCCTGCTGTCCCAGCGATTCCACCTTCTGGTGCACTTTGTTCAAGTCCAGAATGATATCTTTAAGATCCTCTAGCTGGTAGTCGGTGTTCGTCTCCAGCATCCGTGACCAGATGGGCAGATCGAGCGTGTAGCGGGAGAGAGCCAAAGCACCGGCCGAAATCTTCGACGGTAAATACGTAAGGAATGGATCCGCGTCCAGCAGTGACAATTCACAAAGGTACTGAAATTCCAGAAGCTCATCATAATCTGCAATTCCCATTATAATCCACCCATCGAGGATACTTACCATGCACATGTTTTTCACCTTATCCGGCACGTCGTTCATAACGCAGTAGACGGTAGTAAATACCAAAGTGGTTGGTACGGATAGGTCAAATCCGAGCACCTTCAGGATTAGCTGCTCCATACGAAGCACTTGCGTCTTGGTGTAGGTATCGTCAGTGATGTACACAAACTCACCCACGTCTGGCGGGTAGATTTCCTCGTATTTCCTATGATGGCAAAACAAAGTATGATGCAGTGGTCCAGCAGGTAAAAAAAATCATACTTACGCAGCAATGAACATGGCAGCAGTGCCAACCAGTTGCAGCTTTGCGCGAACTACTGACATGAAGCTGAGGAATCGATCAATGTAGGAAATTGCCAGACAGAGAGTTTCGCTTTGCAAGCGATACTCTTCGCAAACCTCCACGAGCCAATCCACCAGAATGGTGCGCATCGAGTGGTTGATATCCGGTTGTTTCTTCATGTAAGCCGGTTTCGGACGGTGACGCTTTTCGGCCTCTTTGAGATATGCCAGGATATCGAGCTGGTATTCTTCTACTTCGAAGAAGCGTTCACGATCGTTCCGGGGTACAAGGGAAGTGTCCTCCACCTGGATGACCGACTTGTCCACGGACATGGGCGAGAAGCTATCACCCACCGACATGGGCGTTAGTAGTTCGGCATTCTTCAGCTCCTGGAGGGGTTCTCGCTTCGCTTCATGCAGAGAATCATCCTTTTTCGGAACAGCCGATTCGTTTTCCTTCGATTCATCATATACTTGGAAAGTTTTGTATGGTTCGCTCGGTTGTTTTGGTACGGCCTTAGCTTGAACGACCGTTACGGTACTTTTTTCGTCTGCTTTGGGTTTGATGACCGCGGTAGGCTTAATCTTCAATTTAGGATCCTTCAAGACCTATCAAAACGATATAATTAGTAATTTCGAAAAATATGCCGAAGCCAACTAAAGTCACTTACCGCTT
Source organism: Ochlerotatus camptorhynchus (assembly GCF_037179485.1). NCBI lineage: Eukaryota > Metazoa > Arthropoda > Insecta > Diptera > Culicidae > Ochlerotatus > Ochlerotatus camptorhynchus. The sequence continues at coordinate 4,015,336 of NW_027040929.1, read as the reverse complement.
TTTCTCCAGCAATTTGCACTTCGGATCGTCCGGTATTGGTCAGGGGAATCAAAACGCCCAATGTAGACCGTTGCTGGAACTGCTGCTGCTGTTGTTGCGGTTGCTGTTTACTTCCAACGACAATTGCTGCGCTTTTGGCCGCAAGAACACGGTTCTCTTTCTCCAAATCCTCGTGGATCCTGAATGTCGCCATTCTGTTGACGTATATTGTTTGCGTCACAGTAGTTGATTGTTACAGCGCTATTGTTTTCCGTCTCCTCAGCCTGCTCTTCCAAAAGCGGTGAAGTAGTGAACTTTTGTTATTTTTCGCTGCGCAGCACTTCTTGCTACAGTTGACTTTTTATCCGTTTTGTATCTCACTCTGATTCGGAATCTCCTCACTTCAGTGCTTTGTCTCTCTCCCGCGTTCGCTTCACTTTTGGCTACTTACTTCTTTTTTTTTTTTGCTCCGAGAAGATCCTTTCGATCAAGCCGATGCACAATTCTGTTGCGAAATTCCATCGATGTTAAATCCACATCGCGAATAAGGCTACCGGGCCGAAGGTGAAGGACACTAACGAAACAGGAAATCAATCTAAAATAAACGGATGCGGCCGAAAATCCACGGGCCCCGATTGATGCTTCCTTTTGCTGCAAGAATTTCACTTCAAATGGAGGGATTCCGAATAGAGCCCAACAGCTGCACTGGAAAGCGCCCGCTAAACCGAACGGTAGGTACTAAAACGGCTGGATTTTAGTACAATGGTGATCATTGCACGGCCGATGAGATGAACTCAAAATTGAGTGGGTTTTCATACAAAATCGCAAAAACGTATACACTGATAAAATTTCAAAGATTATTTTTATGTGTCCCACACATCAATTTTTGCAATGTGATCAACATATGATATCTTTGTGTTGAACACATACTTAATATGTGCACACATAAACGCCATGTGTAACCACACATACTATTCATTTGACTCATAAATGTCATGTGTGCTTCTGGGTGGATTCTGTTTATGTGTGGTCACATGAAAATCATGTGTAATTTTACATGGAAATTTGTCAATAAAAATGTGTGGATTTCTATTAGTGTACGTATACATGAAACGAAAATTTATTATTAAATAATAAAATTAATAAGATTAAATTGCTATGCATTCTATTGTTCATAATTAACCCTATTGTAATTGTATTGTACAGTACTTGTTCGCTAACTGTGTGTTATTTAATTGGGCTTTTAACTGGGCGTTCATTTACTGGACTGTAGCCCAGTTAAAAATCAGTCATACGTAAAAAATAGACTACACATTTAGTTTGACATTTCGTTGTCAAAATTGGTGAGGGGTTGATTGATTGATTTATCTTTATTAAGAAGACTTTCAGCCTGAGGCTGGTTTGCCTCCACGCAATTGGTGAGGGGCATTCGAATGGAATATTATAAATAAACTTGAAATTATTTTCATTTCACGCTGAAATCAGGGCTTGAATGCATTTTTAGCGAAAGCGTTAAGCCTTTCTAAACATACGAAATTGAATGCTGTGAAAATAACATGACACACTTTACACTGTTTCAATTCAATGCACATTCAATTCTTTAACGTCGATCAAACAGTTCATCGAAATTTAATTAAAAAATTTGAACAATAAAAAAAAACTATAGAATTTGTTTTAAGGAGATCAAATTTGTTCGATAAAATCGCTCAAGCATCAATAGGTTTTTTCAATGCACCACCAACGTAGGCAGGCACGCTGGCGAGTTCGAGGAGAAACGTCAACCAAACCGTTTGCTAGATTTATTTGCTAGTGTGAGATTTTTTGAGCATCTAGAATTGAGATTAAGATGTGTCGCCCCCCTCGTTGCTTACATCAGAATATGGATGATCTCAACGCAAATTAAAGGATTTTTATCGAATTTCTTGTGAATTTCCATCAATAATTGCTTTGTTTTACGATTTTCCACAGATCTGAATTGATTTGCACCTCATCTTATCACACACAAGAAATCCGGAAGATAATAATCACCATGGCACTATTCTAATTTTTAATTTTTCTTAACAAATCAAGCTGAAAATTGCAATAGGTCCTAAGTAACGTTGATCGATTCTCTTCGTCGACTTTCTCTTTCGTTAATAATTTAAGCACATAACCGATTCTTGTTGTGTTTGTCGTATTAGATGCTAGATAAAATCTTCTATTATCGATCTGTGTGCTGAAAATACCTGAGAATATCTTAAAATGGCTGTGAGGATACTAAGAGAAAGTCGACGAAAAGAATCTGTCAATGTTACTTAGGACCTAATGCAATGTTCAGCTTAAAATATATTCCAGAACACCAGCAGTATCCAAGGTAGGATCTTAGCGAAAACGATACAGAATTAAATTTTCTAACTGTAGATAAAGTTTTGATCACAGATTAATCAACTTGTCATGAAAATAGAAAAAGTGTTCTACTTACTAAGTCTCACGGCAAAAATTGTCTGCACAACACTCTTTTTGATGTTCTCCTATTCTCACCAGCCAGAGGTTGAATCGATCGTTCAGTTTCTATTAAAAAGGCGTATTGAAGGCGTGCCCATACATGTTGTGTTAGTTTTCCACCCACTGATGCAAAAATAACAATGAATAAAGCCAACATATAGAGCAACCTGAAAACTAATAGACGAATAAACTCACGCCTGAGATTTGAGTTTTTGAATTTTTCAGAACACTGTTCATGTGTTTCATTTATGAGTTCGTTTCAGTGGCCGTGCACTTTGTGAGCAAATCCACTTTTGGCAAAATTGAGTCGAATTCAATTCACTTTTGAGTTGGTTTCATCATCCGTGCAGGAGTCCGATGCCGATAATTTTGAATTTTTAGTACACAATCTTTGACAATCGCAACATAACCTGAAAGTTTGTAATCAAAATATAAACAAAAGCAGGACGTCTCACATGTTGTTTTATTGCTCAACTAATTTCATTTAGTTTTTTACGTTCCCAAATTCTAAATGGACCTGAAAACGTACAAGTAAGTTCGTTGTAAAGTGTATGGGATGATAGTTTTATAAAAATGGCTCTATTGACAGGAAAATTCATCCGGTAAAATATTACAAGGATTACCTCGAGCATAACATCAGACCGGATGGGCGCGAGATTGGTGATCTCCGTCCGCTGGCAATCAACTTTGGTTCAATAAAAACGGCCGATGGATCTGCCATTGTGAAAATTGGAAACACTACGGTAGTGTGTGGAATCAAGGCAGAACTGGCTCCTCCGAAACCGGTCGAACCGGAAACGGGTTATCTGATCCCGAACATCGAAATATCTCCACTGTCTTCACCAAAATATCGCCCCGGTCCACCAAGCGAAGAGGCTCAAGTTTACAGTTGCTCGTTGGCCGATTCTATTCTGAATTCGGGATGCGTTAACCTGAAGGATCTTTGTATTACAAAGGAGCAGCTCGTCTGGGCACTGTATTGCGATTTGATATGTTTGGATCACGACGGGTGCGTGTTTGATGCTTCGGTGATAGCTTTGGTAGCTGCTTTGCATACGCTCCGATTGCCACAGGTCAAACATAATCCGGATACTGACGAACGCGAAGTGTACGAAGACGGTGAACGGATTCCACTCAAGCTTAGCTCGATTCCGGTGACGACGTCGTTTGCGGTGTTCTGTGGGCGGATCATTGCCGACCCAACGGCAGAGGAGGAATCGCTCGCCACATCTACCATAACGATTACGATTTGCGATGCGGCATTGAGCTACATCAACAAAAGTGGCGGCGACCCACTGGAGCAGGAACTGCTGGACAAGTGCATCGAGAATGCAATAAAACGGGAAAAGTCGGTACGGGCTCTGATACGGAAGATGGTGAAGAATAAAGCGTAGGGTGTGCAATTCAGCTTGGAATGGTAATTTTAAATAGAATGCAAAGAAAATATCCTTACGAGAAGAGTATTGTTTATGAGTTAATTATTGCTTAAGGTTCCGGTATTTCGCGCACCGTTGTAATGTTTGTTTTCATTAGTCGCCGTTCATGTTGCGTGTTTTGTATGCGTTACTCGGCGTTATGCTACTGTGTTATTAATAAAATTTAACACACCCACACATCTGAGTTACAATACTGCGCCTCTTGCAAAACGAACGGTACATGTCGTATCTATACGAATAGGCGAACAGGTTAATCTGCGTTAGTAGTGGTGAGCTTGGTGATTGCCATGGATCCAGTGTGTCGAACAGATTCTTGTTTATATTTACGTTTCAGCCAGACGGTGTGTTGTTTCGTTAGTGCGATAGTCTATTACAGATTCATCCTACGATAGGCAGTGTGATTTTTAATTGATAACGAGATTAAAAGTTAGCTAGAGTTAGCTGGTATAATATTCATATGATAATTATAAATATGCACTGTTTTAAGGCCCAGGTTTCAAAAGTTCTACCGAATAGGAGCCGGTATCGTGCGTGGAAGTGAGATAGCATTCCTTCAGTGGTGGTATTCATCTTTTGAGCGCGTATTAGTGAGGATGCTGTCAGTGCGGCGTTAATATCGTTGAATGAAAGGAAGTCCCATCATCATAACTGAGTGCGGGATAGGTGGTGAAGCAAGTTAAAACCCCATAGCAGATAGTGGTGTGAGCGAAGTGTCTGTGCAGTAATCTTTTGCCCAGGTTGACAGTCAGAATTTGATGACACTGCAAACCAAATCAACTAGGCAAGCACTAAGCCAGCTGTAGCTTCTGCTGGAGATTGCGAAAGATCGTCTGTAAGTGGGACGTAGACATTCTAAGCTGTGGATCTAGCCAAGTCCCACAGTTCACATGTTGCAGCTGCGATATTTAGCTCGAGAGTTTGGGCGTTTTGTTTTGGTCAAATTTCAATTGCCCTAAATTAGGTAAGTACCTAGCATATATTATCCATTTGATCAACGCAGACGGTTTATCTCGTTGTGCGGGACGCACTTTGCTTCCATCGTACGGACTGGCGATAAAGCATAAATTAATGGGCAAATTGCTGAATTTTTATCACTGCATTTATAGAGCGTGAACCGTGTGCGATAGACCTGGTGGTTGCCTGCTACGACAGGGACAGTGTGTTTCTTGTTTTTGTTTTTGCAATCCACAAGAGGTCGACTAACGGCAAAAGCACCATTGAAGTGAAAGTATAATAAGACGAGTGCAGAGCATAGCAGTCCGTAGCACAACCACCAGCACCCGGGAACGAAGGCTTCGTAAGAACACCAAGAACGAAGGACATGTTTTCGTCATCACATCAGTATTAAGATCTTTCAACAAGCTAGCTTCTGTAACAGTGTGCCAGCTCATTTTGGGCCCCGTTGGAATTAAGCAAGAAACACATAGGTAAATATGAATGATGCAGTGCCATACAAGTGGAGTATTCCTATCACAATGATAATCTTTTTAGAAGGTGTGATGTGTTTTGTTTGTTTTGAAATATTTCCAATGAAAGAACGATTGTTAGCTTGTTCGAGCTAACCACGAGGTATAACGATAGATAAAGTTTTGTTGTTTCAGCAGAAGCGTTAAGGTCGTGCGTCATGGATTTTTCAAATTGTCCGTTTTAGACCATTTTCATTTGTGAATACAATAGCATGGATTGAAATATTCATGGAGATCTCAGACATTGTCTGCATTTCTACAGCAAAAAGTCGATTCAAGTTTCTCTCAAGTAACATTCACAAAAATCTTAGCGATTTGAAATCTGAAATATAGGATTTCAAATTACCGTGATATGATCTAAAACAGTGGGGTTAAGACCGCTTCAAGCTAAAATCAGTTAGCAAAAATGAATTAGCAGTGTTTTATGTTTCTTTAAGCGTCATTTAATTGTCTACTTAAACATTTTGCATAAACAATTTGATTCGCAATATTTTTATGGCAAAATGTATACACAATCGTATGACACTTACAGAAAATGCAGATGTATGTAAGTCCTAGATTTTGTAACGTGCTCATAGTCGTAGATTTTTTTTGCTTTGCCAAAGATTTCGTTATTATTTTTAATTTCTAGAATCTTGGAAATTTAATAATCCGAAAACTTATCTTTTTTTTTAATTTTTGAAAATCTTGAAAATTTGTCAGATTTGTTTTCCTTGATAAGTATAAGAATTATGTGTTTGCGATTTTCGGATTATTGCTCAGCAGTCTTGAAGTTCAATTCTCTCGGTTGGACGCTTCGGTCCAGGGGCGACGTCGAAGCAAACGAATTGAAGTTTGTTTGGTACATTATAAGACTGTTGAGCCTCAATCTTGAAATCACAAATCTTAATCGAATACTTTAGAAATTTTTCAATGTTTGAAATATTACAGAACTTTCCATGTTCTGGACCTCAAAATACCGTCAGGGTGCGATTTCAGCAAAGCACAAATTTTGACTTAAAAGTGTTCCATAATTTTTAATAATTGCAAACCGTCAGATAGTCAGATCACAGACAAACAGACATAACTCTCGCAAGTTGTTCATCGTACAAGCATTTAACGGTCAATTCAAAAGTATCATAGTTGGTAGTACCGCCACCTGTGGCGCGCATAGTCAATTCCCTTGCGTTTGACGTTTACACACTACCGCCATCTGTTCAGCGTACTACCCACCACAGTGTACTCAACAGATGGCGGTAATGTTTTAGCGACGATGTTTTACATAGAGAAATATTCAATGTGTTATGTCTGTTTGTCTGTGGTCAGATCATGTCCAAAGCTTGATAGTTATTCGGGAAGCATAGTAATAATATTACATAGGGTTTGAGGTTTTTGTGTATTGTTTATAAGCTACTAGCTGAGTGCCCGACCTTGCTCGGCATTCAATATAAGCTTAAGTGTATGCGCCGATAAAAAAAATGCATGCTATATTGTCCGTAGCCCCCCCCCCCCTCCTCTTATCTAAGGGACTACCCCCTATGAACATCTCCTTATACCTCCACATGCCAAATTTGGTTCCATTTGCTTGATTAGTTCTCGAGTTATGCAGAAATTTCTGTTTCATTTGTGTAGGAACCCCCAGTTACAGAGAGGGAGGGGTATCGAACCATCATAAGAACCTTTCCCGGCCCAAAAAGCCCTGCATATCAATTTTCACGCCGATCGGTTCAGTAGTTTCCGATTCTATAAGGGTCAGACAGACAGACAGAAAATTCATTTTTATATATATAGATTTAAAACATTGAAGACGTGTTGCCAAAATCGGACCCTACTGTACCATATTTTTTAAATCATCTCAAACTACGAGATTCTAAAAAAAAATCATGTTCGTCCAGTTCGTCATGCTTGTGTACAATTTTTTACCACCCGAAATTTGATGTAATGACCAAAAAACACGATTTAAATTTAATCTCAACATTCTTTTACCATTGTATAGATGGTTTACAAAAAAGCAAGGTTGCACCAAAGGTACGGAATTAAGAATCATGCAAAAACATTTGATCGCGCACGGGTGGGATCTCTACGTTGTGTTGTGATACGGATAAGTACGGAGACGAATTAGAAAATAAAACACACCGATGTGCTTAGCAGTCCTGCCATGTCGGAGGCATATGAACTACTGATATAATTATTGTTTATTTGTATTTGTTTCTATAGCAGGTACAGTGGGTAGGGTAGTTGAACATGTAGATGACGTTGCACAAACAACATTCATAGTAGGTTACGAGCTTATAGAATTCTAAAAGTGAGTCGCAATGAGAGAAACATTGAAATGAAGAAATGGTTAGTAGGCCATTTTTGCCAAATTGGAGAAAATAGTGTTACACTTGTGATACCCCTGTTTAGATCCCCACTGCAAAAATTATTGAAAAATTAATTTATAGGGGCATATAATTTGAAATACTTTTTGTCTAATGTGCTATGTAAATGAGAAATTGTCTAATGTGCAAGATGAAATTCAATTGAAATGGTCTTGCAGCCAGCCTAATAGTTACAGACGTGATCTTAGTAATCATTAGGTTCAGTGTTCCTGTTTTTTTTCAAACTATTTTTTAAATACTGTCAACCATAGCATCACAATATAAGCAACAATCAATACGAAACTAACGATTTAAAATTGGCTCACCACTTTAGTAGCCTATTGGTCCCAAGCAAACGATTAACGTACCCTATTCTAGTTGAAATTCTATTACTACACTATGTTTGTTTTGATTCGCTATGAAAGTTTGACAGATAACATCAGGGGTGTGTGGATTCATGCAGAACATGCAGGGGTGAGTGAAATAGCTTGGGACTGCTTGGGACCGTTGTTCTGGTACTGAGTGAGCCAAAAATAATAATGATTTTCTTCGGGACCCAGTGGTCTTAGAGTTACCTCTATGATATAAGCTTCAATCGACAAAATCGATGCTTTGAAGAGACTGCTAGCTTTCTTTTTCTGTTGAAGTCGAACAGCTTCGTAGCATTCTAGAACTTCAGTCGGCGTCTGCCAACAAATGTTCAATCACTTGTCTCTCTTTCTTTCGTCGCTTCATTGGTCTTCCTTTCAGGCTTCGGTGAAGCAGACGAGTGAAAGAGCGCTTGAATTTGATAGTTTCGTCTTTCATGAAACACATCAACAGTATATTCGTATCCTGATGAATGTGGGCGTCTTAGTGGAATACCTGTATAATGAGAGAGAGAAGGATTAGTATTTTCCATTTAATCCCACTACTTTATTTGCTTATCCTTGACAGATACGCGTATTTCGTCTACAATGTGCAGACTTCTTCAGTGTCTTGTACTAATACTCGACTGTATACTGTATTAGTACAAGACACTGAAGAAGTCTGCACATTGTAGACGAAATACGCGTATCTGTCAAGGATAAGCAAATAAAGTAGTGGAATTAAATGGAAAATACTAATCCTTCTCTCTCTCATTATAGTATATTCGTATATTCATAGTCTGGCGGATAGCATTTCGATCTATCAAAAAGCGGAACCAATTCAATATATTTTAGACCAACAATTGAAAAGGTACTATCAAGTTTTATAAACAAAACGTAGATAATTCTTTCCTCGCAAATCGAACGCAAATTACCGGCATCATCGGATAGGGGAAACTTTCTCCAACCCATAGATGGTGTCAGTTAGCGTAGGCGAGCCTTGAGTCACGAGAAAAGGGTTTCCGAAGTTTTGTTCGTAATAGCTGATGTGCTCTTTTCTGTTGTTGGCCGTGATTTGGTCGATTGGTTCCGCTATTTGACAGCTCATTGGTTCCCGAGATTCTATCTGCCATACTATGAATATAGCGACTATAATCAACAGAGGTTTCATGACGAGTATGACCGAAAAGGAAAATATATATTTTAAGCATTTCTCATGTGAAAACACTTGTAGATTGCATATGTTTTATTTATCTTCCATCCACATATTTAAATATAAAAAAAGTAACGAAAACGGGACATAACGTATATCAAACAAATTAATTGAAAGAGCGGTGATAGCAACAATCAATACGAAACTAACGATTTTAAATTGGCTCACTACTTGACTAGCCTATTGGTCCCAAGCAAACGATCAACGTATCCCGTTCTAGTCGAAATTCTAGTACTACGCAATGTTTGTTTTTATTCGCTATGAAAGTTTGACAGATAAAATGAGGGGTTATTGGTCATTTCTTATGTTTCGAGGGGTGAATCGATTAGCTTGGGACCGAAGAGAGTACCAGAGCTGAGCCAAAAAGTTGAGCACGTTATTTCGGGACCTTCTAGTCTTAGAGTTACCTCTATGGTGATAGAGCGTTGATGAAAAGGACTGAAAGCCATAATGGAGTTTCGTTTCATAACTCGATAATCGCCGTTACTTTCATTGAGAGCGATGAGCAAAGCAACGACGAGAAAATCCATAGCCAGCCTTTCGTTCTAAGTTTCTTTTCATTTTCGTTTCGTGCCGATAGTCTAGCTAGGCGTTATAGAAATGATTCGTTGAACACGATGTAACGAAAATGTAGAGCCCTGCCGCTAACACAGATTTTTTTTATATGGAAACAAACTTGTTCAACTATGGGTTGATAATTTGTAACCGTGATTGTCCGCTACAGCTCCCAGGGACCACAGTGTGTTCTGCCTTTTAGGATTAGTCATTTAGTGGACAAATTTCCGAGACGATAAACGAAAATGTATGTAGGGTACTTACCTTACCAATCAGGCTAAGGCCTTGTTGTCCTCTGCTGTCCGAAGAAGTCGTCTCCACTCTACTCGATCCATGGCCACACTTCGCCAGCCTCGTAGTCTGCGAAGGGTCCGCAGGTCGCTTTCTACTTGGTCGATCCAACTTGCCCGCTGCGTGCCTCTTCTTCTTGTTCCTGTTGGGTTACTTTCTAGAACCATTTTCACTGGGTCGTCGTGCGGCATTCTTACGACGTGCCCAGCCCACCGTAGTTGCCTAATTTTTGCAGTGTGGACGATGGATGGTTCTCCCAGCAGCTGGTGCAATTCGTGGTTCATTCACTTCCTCCATGTTCCGTCATCCATCTGCACTCCACCGTAGATGGTACGCAACACCTTCCGTTCGAAAACACCACGAGCATAGTCCAGGTCTCGTGGCCGTAGAGAACCACCGGTTTAATCAGCGTCTTGTAGACAGTCAACTTCGTGCGGCGGCGAATTTTATTCGACCGGGACGTCGTCCGGAGTCCAAAGTAGGCACGATTCCTTGTCATAATGCGTCTTTGAATTTTTCTTCTGATATCATTTTCGGCGGTCACCAGTGAGTCCAAATATACACGAACTCATCGACCACCTCGATTTCGTCACCGTCAATCTGAACTCGGGGTGGGAGGCTAACATTGTCTTCCCTAGAACTTCTTCCTTTCATGTATTTTGTCTTTGATGCATTGATAGCAAGTTCAATCCGCCTAGCTTCAGCCTTCTGATCTACTTTTCCGCCATCGTCTCAAAGTTCCGTGCCATGATGTCAATGTCATCGGCGAAGCCAAGAAGCTGGATGGACTTCCTGAAGATCGTGCCACTCGTGTCTATCCCAGCTCTTCTGATCACACCTTCTAACGCGATGTTGAATAGCAGACACGAAAGTCCATCACCTTGCCGTAACCCCCTTCGGGATTCAAACGGACTCGAGAGTGTCTCCGAAACTCGAACAACGGACATCACTCGATCCATCGTCGCCTTGACCCAATCGCGTCAGTTTATCCGGAAATCCGTACTCGTGCATAATCTGCCATAGCTGATCTCGATCGATTGTGTCGTATGCGGATTTGAAATCGATGAACAAATGATGTGTGGGCACGTTGCATTCGCGGCATTTCTGCAGAACCTGCCGAATCGCGAAAATTTGGTCCGTGGTAGCGCGGGCACCCATGAATCCCGCGTGGTATTGCCCCACGAACTCTCTTGCAAATAGGTGACAGGCGGCGGCATAGAATTTGGGAGAGAGCCTTGTAGGCGGCGCTCAACAGTGTGATCGCGCGGTAGTTGCAGCAATCCAACTTGTCGCCTTTTTTGTAGATTGGGCATACGACACCTTCCATCCACTCCTCCGGTAATATCTCCTCCACCCAAATCTTGGCAATTACCCAGTGCAGCGCTCTAGCCAGAGTTTCACCACCGTATTTTAATAGCTCACTTGGTAGGGGCTGTTCATAAACTACGTAGACAGTTTAAGGGGGGGGGGGTGGTGTTGACAATTATCCACGGCCCATACAAATTTTAAAATTTTTGTATGGAAAATTGTCTACGCAGGGGGAGGGGGGGGTCAAGAATCCCAAAAATTTGTCTACGTAGTTTATGAACAGCCCCGTAGTTGATCTACACCAGTTGCTTTGTTGTTCTTCAGTATGTACGGTAAATGTACTTATTTTCGACCTATCACTAATTTTTGACCTTTTGCCCAAAACATGGTCAAACATAAATCTTTGTCATGCAACACATACTCCATTTGTCAATTTTTAATGCATCTTATGTCTTGAAATAATATGTATTAGTTTGTCAGAAATTATATCATTCTGTATTTTGCACTAGATTTCAACTATAAATAGGAAGGATGTTATAACTTTTTTCTAGGCAACAAAGTCTATTTAAAGTTAACATGTATTAGGTCAGGGCGTCACAATATCAGCTTCAATCGACCAAATCGATGCGACGAAGAGACTGCTGGCTTTCTTTTTCTGTTAAAGTCGAACAGCTTCGCAGCATTCTAGAACCTCAGTCGGCGTGCACAAACAAATATTCAATCGCTTGTCTCTCTTTCTCCCGTCGCTCCATTGGTCTTCCTTTCAAGCTTCGTCGAAATGGATGAGCGAAAGAGCGCTCGACTTTGATAGTTTTCTCTTTCATGAAACACATCAACAGAGGTTTCATGACGTATATGACGGAAAATGAAATAACACATTTAAAGCATTTCTCACGTCAAAACACTTGAAGATTACACGTCATATTTCTAATTTATCTTCCATCCATATATTTATCTAAAAAAAATGATCGAAAACGGGACATAACGCATTTTAAACAAATTGAAAGAGCGGCGATAGAGTGTTCGTGAAAGGGGATTGAAAGCCATAATGAAGTTCGTTTAACTAGAAAATCGACGTTATTTACATTGAAAGCGATGAGCAAAGCAACGACGAGAAGTTCCACAGTCAGCCTTTCCTTCCAAGCGTCCTTCTTTTTTATTTTCGTTTCTTGCTGATAGTCTAGCTAGGCGTTATAGAAATGAAGCGTCGAACACGTATGTATGAGAGAAACAAAACACGAGTTCATTTTAGAGCTTCGAAATTGTAGAGCCCTGATGTTGATTGATTCAAATATGAGTAAAAATAGTGACACATACCTAGCTCTAGTTAGATTGTTATCCTAAATTAGGATAACAATCTAACTAGAGCTAGGTATGTGTCACTATTTTTACTCATATTTGAATCAATCAACATTGCCTTAATCAATTTTATCATTTGTCGTATATTTTGGTTTTATTTAGAAATTTTAATCCTATTGAGTTAGGGTAACAATTAACTTCAGTTTAATTACCTATTTTTGGATTATCGAGCAGAAAATATCAAATATATCGAAATATATCGTTAACGATTCAATTAAACGTTTGGTACAATACTTCAGTTCAAAAGCTACAACACAAAGGCTTCAAGAGCGCAATGTATGAATATATACCCCTTGTTCTCAAACACAAAAGAAGCGAATTAATGTTTTCAGTCTTTCAGTGTTTTGCTTTTGACGTTTCTATGTGTGTATACGCAATTGAAACCCGTAAGCCGAATTTGGAATCTAGAAGCAGTGTTGCATTTAAAAAAATTTGTGACACTTTATCAAATCCAACGATATGAAAAGATAAATAAATTTTCTATTTTGTGTAAAAATCCATTCGAAAAAAAAACAGTCAAAGTGCGGGGTTGAGCTTAGTAGGCCATACATTATATCTAAACCCTACTAGATGACCGAATGAGAACTTGAAAGTAACCTGATTTTCGCAGAATAACTGGAACAGGCGCATGGGTTTTGTAGAACATAAGAAAAGATTTTCAAAAAGGAGCTGGCAAAATCGGGTCATTTTCTTCGTATCGCGTTAGGATGCATGCACTCGACTCACACGATGTGACCGATGTGACACCCGTTGTGAAATTATGAACCCACTGGTGATTGCAAACTTTGAGAAGCTTCTTGAGCTAAACCCTCAAACTCGTTTTATGACATTGTACTACGTGTACATAACACAGGATGTCAGCCCTTCACAGCATAATCCTCATCGTGTATGCTTCTCCGACTTCGGCAATTCAGTTAGTTTTGATTTATCCATGACGCGGGAGATTCGTGGGATCCCAGAACATCATCGTTCCATGATTGTTCCGTCAATTTACGCTGCAAAGTTTGGCCAAGTTGATTCCGCAAGATCGTTCTTCACAGATGGATCACTAATAGAGTCGTCCGCTGGTTTTGGTATTTTTAACGAATTTCATAGCGCCTCTCGAATGCTTCAAGCTCCTTGTTCCGTATATGTTGCTGAGCTGGCGGCAATATACTATACGCTAGAAACGATCGCCTCACTTCCACCAGATCACTATTTTATTTTTACGGATAGTCTCAGTTCTGTCGAGGCTATTCGCTCCATGAGGCCGGTAAAGCACTCCTCGTATTTTCTCATGAAAATACGAGAGCTTTTAAGTGCTTTATCTTTAAGATCTTTTGTCATCACCTTTGCATGGGTCCCATCTCATTGCTCGATTCCGAAAAAAAAAAAAAAAAATCGGGTCATTACTGTAGTTCACCGAAGTTACAAAACAGAGGCAACGCTTGACCACGCTTTGATGGTGCCTTCACATTGGACGCTGATGCTTCGATCGATGGTGGCGTCAATTTCGTCTCAGTTGTAACTAGGTACCTATCCTTGGGAATAACCGTGATATTGCTTGCGTAGTCCAGTCGAAGAAAAGTCTGATATCGTTCTTTTGTTGTAGTAAGTTATTATGGTATTTTGTTTGCGTAACTTGAACTGTATTTGGAAACATGCATATTACGGCTGAGTTCTAAAGATGCTCAACATAAGCCTCTAACCAAATGCTTTCGTTCGTTTCCTTCCATTTCAGCATTCCGCCTATACCGGAGCTTCCCACATCCAAGCCATACACAGATCGTTGCCAGTAGATAAGAGATGCGCCGCAACCTAAGAGTATTACTAAAGTACGCCATCGGCGGTGGCTTTGTCCTTCTATTTCTAACGCTGCTGGTCCGCTCGTTCAACGTGATGGACAAGCAGAACTCGATCGAACACGGCGGAGCAGAACCGCAAACCCAACACAAAAAGCAAGGATCGTTCTTCAACGGTCCACCGAAGAATGCCAATTCGAGGAAGATTGATTGGCACGACTATCGGCTGCAGGGAGCCGAAGAGAAGCGAACCGGAATCGGGGAGCACGGAATCGCCGGTCATTTGGAGAAGAAAGACGAAGAAATGAAGGATAAACTGTTCAAGAAGAACGGCTTCAACGCTGTACTCAGCGATTTGATCTCGTTGAATCGATCTCTGCCGGACATTCGGCACAAGGGATGCAAGAAGAAGAAGTATCTGAGTGAGTTGCCCACGGTTAGCGTGGTAGTTCCTTTCTATAATGAGCATTGGAGTACACTGCTGCGAACCGCATCCAGCGTACTGCTGAGATCACCCCCGGAATTGATAACAGAGATCATTTTGGTGGATGATTGTAGTACAAAAGAGTTCTTGAAGGACCAACTCGATCGATACGTGGAAGAAAACATGCCCAAAGTGAAGGTAATCCATTTGCCGGAGCGATCTGGATTGATCACGGCCCGATTGGCAGGGGCTAAGGTTGCTACGGCGGATGTGCTAATTTTCCTGGATTCACACACGGAAGCAAATGTGAATTGGTTGCCACCATTGCTGGACCCCATTGCTGAGGATTATCGGACGTGTGTGTGTCCGTTTATCGATGTCATCGATTGGGATACGTTCGAGTACCGAGCGCAGGACGAGGGAGCTCGTGGTGCATTCGATTGGAAGTTTTTCTACAAAAGATTACCGCTGCTGCCGAAGGATTTGGAAAATCCAACGGAACCATTCGAGAGCCCTGTAATGGCGGGTGGTTTGTTTGCCATTAGTTCCAAATTTTTCTGGGAACTTGGCGGTTATGACGAAGGCCTGGACATCTGGGGTGGTGAGCAGTACGAGTTGAGCTTCAAGATATGGCAATGTGGTGGTCGGATGTATGATGCTCCGTGTTCCCGGGTGGGTCACATTTATCGTGGTTACGCTCCGTTCGGAAATCCTAGAAAGAAGGACTTCCTGTCGCGAAACTATAAGCGAGTAGCGGAAGTTTGGATGGATGAGTACAAGGAGTATCTGTACGTGAGAGACCGCAAAAAGTACGATAATACGGACGCAGGGGACCTCTCGAAGCAGCTGGCCATTCGGGAAAAACTGCAGTGCAAGCCATTTAAATGGTTCATGGAGAAAGTGGCCTTTGATTTGATCGAGAAGTATCCTCCGATAGAACCGCCAGACTTTGCCAATGGCGCCATTCAGTCTGTATCGAATCCGGCTTTGTGTATCGATACGCTGAATCATGGTGAGAAACAGACTGTGGGTTTGTTTTCCTGTGCTGCCGATAAGGTTCAACCGCAAGCAAATCAATACTTCCAGCTGTCTTGGCACCGAGATTTGCGAATCAAATTTGGAGAAATGTGCTGGGATGTTTCCGAAAGCGTTCCGAATGCGAAGATTTTACTGTACCACTGCCATGGAGGGCAAGGTAATCAGCTGTGGCGGTACGACGTGGATAGTCAGATGATGAAGCAAGGCAAGAATAATCGCTGTTTGGATATGGATGGAAGTCGGCGAGAAGTTTTCGTGAATTCTTGTAGTGACGATAATCCAAACCAAAAGTGGAAATGGGGATTTGTGAATATGACGGCCATTGGAAACTGGAAGACGTACGGTGCAAAACTAATCGACTGAGAAAAATGCGTGAGCTTTCAAAGAGGAAACATCACAGGATTTTTTAGGTACATGAGGTACCGGCTCAAATATGATTTATGTGATAAAGACTATTCGAAACGATGCATTGTAACACTGATGTTGTCTGTTGTACTGATTTTGGATTGTAGAAGGCAGCTGTCCGCATAGTAACAAGATGTTCTGAAGTACAAGTTTTCAAATTCCATTAATTTACTTGCCATGTAAGTCATTCTTAAGGTTCCCTGCAAGTTTCCGCATAATGATAATCATATCTTTACATATCTAGTCTGTAAGATTTTTTTTACGCATAAGTCGTAGGTTGCGGAACGAAGCAAACAAATTAAACTTCTAGGAAATCACTGTCCTTAAACGTAACGCCAGACATTCCCACGATAAGTCAAACTAATATGTAACAATACAAGGAGATTTCGGAAACGCCAATACAATAAAAGGGAAGCAATAAATGAAATATTTTCAAACCCAACTTTGAGCTGAGTATTTCAACAAAAAAGAAAATTTATACCCATTCTAAAACTGAATCACTTTGCAACACTATCACTTTCCCCGAATTTGATCCGAAGGTCGTCGTTATGCTTGATGTAACATAGAAATATGTTGTAGAGCATCGTAATGCCATTAATGTACAGGACTCGATACTTGGGACTCAACCAATAGAAGTTGATAAACTGCGTTGGTGGCCACACCATCCAATCTGCAACGTAGATAGTTGGGAATTTATCCGTCAACTCTTCTGTGCACTTTTGCACGCTATTTCCCTCCAGCAACCCTGCACTATACAGGTAAGAAACAATAAATATTGGAGACATAACAAACTGATCGAGACCAATTTTTGCGAATACTGTTTTGATTGCAGTCCCTGGAAGGGAACGATCCATCCACAGGTACAAATAGTGATGTAATGGTCCTTGCGAGAGGCCAACAAGGGTCATGCAGCCTGCAACGAATTTGAATTACAGCTTCTTTCCATAGAATACAATCGCACACTTGTACCTACCTATTCGATACCAATCAAGTTCTCGCTGCAGACTTCCTTCGCGCCTTATCTCAATTTCCTGGGCAACAACATCGCCCAGCATCATCAACACCCCGGAACTGATAGTGTTGGTGACTAGTAGATACCGCCCAAATAAAAGTTTCCATATTCGTTTGGCCGGGCTATGGGGTTTCTTCGGAGATTCTGCTGGCGTTAGTGAATATCCTCGATTCGAGACTAACCGACCAGGATTGAATCGCTGAACTAAAACCCTGATAAATCTTTGCATTTTTAATTTTCACTGGGATGATGGAGTTGGAATAGAATAGTGGAAATCGCCGCGCTCTGGTTATTGTTGAACACTTTAATGATTGAACGACCCAACGCGTCCACGACACTCCATCGTGATTGAACGAGCGACCGATCGGGAGAGATCCTTATTGATGAATGAATAAACACACCGGTGCAATAGTTTGCAATGACGGTCGACCGTTACGTCAGATGGCTGGGCCCGGAGCAGACAGAACCTGTTCTAGTAGTAGTAGTAGTACTGTTTGTTTACGTTACGGCTGTCTACTCTTGATTATCTTGTCAACATCAGCTGTTTATGATTAATGTGCACCGGCGGTGCGAAAAGGAAGGGGTTAGAAGAAAAAAAACATCGCAACGTGAGTGATTTTCCGCCCGCTACATATTGCAGATTACGCACCTCATTAGACTCCTGCGCTAAAAACAAAAAAGAGTACTCTATACTGTAATTGGTGAGTACCCATTAATGAGTATAAAAGTACCCATTTCTAGATACTATATGAAGATGTATTATTTGATTGGGTGACTTAGAATTTCAAATAATGGGTACTTTGGTACATTAACGAGAGCCCGAGAATCGTTATCCGCATAAAAAAAAGAAGTGCATAATAACAAACCTTATGCGATATATCCATAAAGGTAACCATATCAGATATAGCTCAAGTACTAGATTATTAGTTATGCATGTCGGTTGATTATTATCGTTTTAATAGATAGATTTTATTTGAAAAATTATTAGTCAATGTTTTCTATTTTTTGAATATGTGTCATGAAGAATTCGTATTTCAATTAATCATTAAATTTTATCGCTAAAAATGCGTACTTTTTACTCAACGGGGGAGTTTGTTAAAGGGGATGATCAACCCGATTCGTACCTTTCTCAAAATTGTCCTTTGCTCGCTTTCTACTTTCTATGTACAATTTTCACAATGCCGTACTCTAACGGAACTATATCAACTATATCAAGAGCAAATTTTCATTACGTCGAATGTAACAAAGGTAAACAAAGTCGAGCTATCAGTGTCAATCGATGCTCCTGCAATTACACTATATACTGTCCGAATATAGGATCACATCCCATTTTTAAATTTATTTACCAGTCGAATTGCTTTTTGACGTAATCACCTTCCGATCAAAATAGTTTTCGATGTTACTTAAGTCATCCGATTTCTATGGAGATGCCGTTTGCCTTAAGTAATAGCACCATAGAGGTAACTCTAAGACTAGAAGCTCCCGAAATAACGTGCTCAACTTTTTGGCTCAGCTCTGGTACTATCTTCGGTCCCAAGCTAATCGATTCACCCCTCGAAACATAGGAAAAACCAATAACCCCTCATTTTATCTGTCAAGCTTTCATAGCGAATCAAAACAAACATTGCGTAGTACTAGATACGTTAATCGTTTGCTTGGGACCAATAGGCTAGTCAAGTAGTGAGCCAATTTCAAATCGATAGTTTCGTATTGATTGTTGATAGCACTGAGAAACCCGTGAAAAGTGTACTTTCGTCGTTTCGCTTTCTCATTATTAAAGTGAATAAATCGAACTGTTTGTTGCTAAGATGATTTCGGTGGTCCTAAAATGATGAATGGGCTGCACGTAAGGAGACGTAATTGATAATTCTCCCGAATATCCTGGTAAATACACTTTGACTTAAGTAACAATAGGGGCCACCAAACGACGTGCAATAACTTTTGACTCAAAAACCAGTATTTCTTAGCATGAAAGCTAGCGATTTGCCTTTGTATGATTAAAACTCGGCTGAATATGTTAAACATTGCTATCACTATGAGATTATATGTGTTTAATTGGAAATAGGAATAACTTTTCGGTCATCAAAACAAAACTTTATTTTTCTCGGATCGGTGCGAATGTTACTTACGACATAATGAAAATTTGCTCTTGATATACTTTCACCTCCTCATCTATAGTATACGCCTTTTTAATAGAAACTAAACGATCGATTCAACCTATGGTGATGAATAGGAAAACGTCAAAAAGACTGTTGTGAGCAGAAATTTCTACCGTGGGACAGGAAACGGAACACTTTTTTACTTTTCCTGATAAATTAATTTATCAGAGATGCTCCCAAACTTGATCTACAGTTGAAAAATTCAATTCTGTAACGTTTTGGCAAAGATCCTGCTGGCGTTCAGGAATATTTTTATTGAGAAAAATGGAAAATTAGAAAAGTGCCTTAGTGGTTATGATCTTCCTGATTTATTGTGCGTGAATAGTTCAGGTACAAATCAGTTCAGATCTGTGGAAAATCGTACAAAGAGACAATTACCGATGGAAATTGGCAAGATATTGAATGAAAAAATAGTTATTCTGATGTAAACAAACAGTTTGGTTGACGTTTCTTCTCGAACTCGCGTGGCGCACTCTACGTTGGTGGTGCATTAAAAAGGCCTATCAAATGTCCCCTTTAAGTCTGATATTTGACGTTAAGCATCTCCAACTAATGTGCAATTTTTTTACTTGTGGATTACCGTTCGAGTTACCGTTCGTTTACGGTTTCCAATTATTAGGGAGCTAAGAAATATAATATTCCATTACTGTTTTGTATCAAAGATCTACAGATTTAGATTTATGTATTTTAGCTTTTCGGGCAAACTTAGTTTCTTGTGAAGGTTTTATACGTTTACATAGCCTTTATATGACTGGTTTTGGTTGTAAAGCAGTTTACTCAACATAATTCTATTAATTTGTATTACTTGGGAAAAGCTCTTATTTACTCTAAACAATTATAAATTTAGCAGAATGTGACAAAAGCTACGAAAATATCTGGGAACAAACATGTTATTTCTTTATGATATTCACACCATCATGGGGCATTTTAAGATTTGTAGTGGTCAAACTTTTCAAAAACTGCCATTAGGTTTGCGAACTTTTGGCCAATTTCTGTATCGAACAGTCTACCGAAAAAAAAAAATCGTTTTAATTACGAATGAACTGAAAATTCATCACAGCTTTTTTGCAGAAAGTCTCGCACCTTGAATTACAAGTCCAGTGCAGTTTGATAGTTTTGAGATATTTTAGCTTTTGCTCCACCTTACTCTACTTTTTTTCAGAATGAAGCATCTTGATTCCATATACACGAAACGAAAATCAATTATTTTATTCATGTGTTTCACTTATACATTTTTGCCAAAATATCAGCCTTATACATTCCATAAGACAAACCACATAGGTCCTATAAGAATACATAAAAGGTATGTGTGACCGCTTATACATTTCATTTGACACATGATCTTCATTAACTTTTTGCAAGGCGTCTGCTTATTAGTTGACTTATACATTTTATGAATAATCAACAATAGAAATTTGCCAAAAGGTATAAGGAGATTTCTATCCGTGTAGGTATACATGTAATGCTCATGATTTTTTTTTGCGTTTACCATCAACTTTCTACACAAAATGATGAATTCTAATCCCTATAGAGTAAAAGTTTAGCAAAATTTCATTTGGCACAACGAGGTATTTTTTGGCCATAGTTGAAAGATACAGCAATACAAGTTCAATGTTACGTGAAAGTATTTAATAATCCATTAATTTGCATTGAATTTTTCATGCATCTGTGTTCACATATAACAGTGAAAAGTTCAATTGAAATTAATTGAATTTTCAACAAACAACGATACAAAGTTTAGAGTTGTAATTAATTGAATTACTATTCGTAACATAAAATTTTATATTAAAAAGCCTGCGACCTGTTTGTTGTATCTGTGTACGTACAACTTCTCATATGTACTTGTATGCTAACCATGGTAGAAACAATGCAGTTATATACAAGACTGTTTTCAAACGATGAGGCTTAACTTAAAAATCCCCCTCCTATCGAAAAATCGTCTATAATTTCTCGCATCTTAATGATTCTGATTGCATCGCGCTCCATTCTCCTGCATGAAATTTGTAAAATATACCACTGGGGAGTTGGGTTCAGAAAAATCAAAAGTTTTCTTTAAAGTTTGCTACACCCATGATGTGTTTGTCAAATTTAAATCATGTAGTATAATTAAACTCGTTTGTATGTCCCAAAAGAGAAGGTAGTTAAACAAAATCAAAAAAAAAAACGCTGAATTATAAGATATGTGGTAAGTGGGATCATATGGTTTGATTACTTACCATGACTTGGATTTACAATGTTATGACTCTGTAATTAAGTTAGACATTAAAGAAAGTTGACAAACCTGTTAAAATTACAGGAGATAAAATTTAATTCTCCCATCAGGGTCAAGACCCTATTACATGCTATTACTCTTACATTGGAATTCTGTGACGAAAAACGCATAAGTTTTTTTTTTGAACCAGTAACCATAAATATTGCCGTGATGAGCATTCCTCGCTAAAAAGATTAAGCATATAATCATTCCTATACAAAAGTAGGAGATAGTATACATCTAAAGGTGCGACACATTTTATTAAGGGGAAGTTCACCGCTCCAAAAAAATAATTGATTTTTCTAAAAAATATTGGAAAAAGATTTAAAAAATCTTAAAACATCGCATTTTTTTCTAATTTTTCAAAGAAAATTTACGTACAAAAACATTTTTATGAGTCATCGTGGCATAAAGCTGGACTCATAAAACCACAAAACATCGACTTTTTCGGTTTTGCTGACGGTCCAGCACTCTAAAAGTTACTGAAAATTACATGAGCTTGAGTTGATATAGAGTAATTCCATAGAGGTAACTCTAAGACAATTTGGTCCCGAAGAAACGTGCTCAACTTTTTGGCTCAACTCTGGTACTATCTTCGGTCCCAAGCTTGTCGAATCACCCCTCGAAACATAGGAAAAACCAATAACCCCTCATTTTATCTGTCAAACTTTCATAGCGAATCAAAACAAACATTGCGTAGTACTAGAATTTCGACTAGAATAGGGTACGTTAATCGTTTGCTTGGGACCAATAGGCTACTAAAGTGGTGAGCCAATTTAAAATCGTTAGTTTCGTATTGATTGTTGGTAATTCTCTGTCGAATGAGCAAACGACTTGGCACGAGCCCCTTAAATTTTGATGAAACTTTTAAAATGTCATCAGTATGGGAGATTAGGATTTTTCCACAGATCACGAGACCATTCTGACTCAAGACTAATTTTGAAAAGGGCGTATGTGTTTTCATATATGAATTTTTCAAAAAAATCTAACTCTAAAACCGTTTATTGTATCAAAGTTGTAGAGAATTTACTAGAATTTAAAGGAAAAAAAAATATACACCTTAAAAAATTTGTTACATTTTCGAAAAAAATAAATAAAAATAAAAAATATAACATGTGAATTTATCTTCATTCCAACACACGATATTTTTTTATTTTTCTTCTGCGATGACCCTTTGTCATAAGACAATTTATAAAGGTTAATCTAATATGGAACAATTTTATATAAAACAGTTCCTGGAAGAAAAACTATTCATGAGTTTTTCAAATTTTATGAATAAGAATTAATAAGAATATTACAATAATTGAATATGATTTCGATTACCAACATTCCAAACGTAGTCGATTTGATATATATTGAAATATTGCAAAATAATGTTTAGAAAATTGGTATTTTCTCAAAACTAAGCCCTTTTCAATTCAAAATAAATTACATTTAATTTTAACCTAGATGCTCCAGTAACTTAACCCCCTTTATTGTTATGATATATATCGAAGTGTTTTTACATTGTCCCTGTATGACAGTATAATAATTGACATCTTAAAACTAAAAACTGAAACTAAACCTTATCTAAGAATAAAGGGAATTAATCGTTGCAATTGAGGATTGCAACGATTTTTTCCCTTAAATTATTAATTATTTTGTTGGACATTTGTTCTAAAGTATTGAAATTCAAAATTCTATGTACCTCGGTGGTACTGTAGCAGGAAGGCAGCTTCAAAATCATCTTCAGAATTTTGTTCTGAATCCTTTGAAGTGGTTTTTTTCCTAGCAGTGCAACAACTAGACCATGGCACAGCATAAAGCATGGCCGGTCTAAAAACTTGTTTGAATATTAGAAGTTTATTCTTCAGGAAAAGTTTGGATTTCTTGTTTATAAGAGGATACAAACATTTTATATATTTGTTACATTTGGTTTGAATGCCCTCAATGTGATCTTTAAAAGTTAAAAATTTAAAGCTCTATTTAATCCAAGATATTTCATTTGACTTGACCAAGAAATTGGAACTCCGTTCATAGCAACTATGTGACTAGTGACTAAATACTACTAGTTTTCAAAAAGGATGCTCTAGGCCCTAGAGTCTAGGCTTATGTGGAAATATTTTAAGTTTTGTTTTGGAAGCGTTGGGAGATATCTTTCTTTTTTGTAAATAAGAAGAGAAAATATCTAAACTTTTCTGTAGTCTGCTACAAATTACACGAAGACTTCTTCCTTTAGCCGAATTAGATTTGTGGCAACCCTGAAGAAAATCAGGGAGGTCCGAAGTGAAAATGTTATACAATATAGGCCCAAGAATGCTACCCTGAGGAACTCCTGCTCTAACCGGTATTCGTTCGGATTTCGAATTTTGATAATTTACCTGCAGGGTTCTGTCATTTAAATAATTTTGAATTCATTTCATAACATAGAGTGAAAAATTATTTTTTTTCAATTTGGCAATGAAACCATCATATTGTCGAATGCTTTTTTATGTCTAGAAGAGCAACTCCAGTTGAGCAGCCTTCAGATTTGTTTGAACGAATTAAATTGGTAACTCTTAAGAGTTGATGAGTAGTTGAATGCCCATGGCGAAATCCAAACTACTCATCTACAAAAATTGAGTTCGTATTGATGTGAAGCATCATTTTATTTTAAATTATCTTTTCAAAAAGTTTACTTATTGAAGAAAGCAAATTTATTGGACGGTAACTAGAAGCTTCAGCTGGATTTTTATCCGGCTTCTAAATTGGAACAACTTTTGCAACAACCCCCCTCCGCCCTATAATGACAACCTGAGAAAAAGATATGGCATTTGAGAAAAACTTCGCTCATGACTGATGATTTTCATCTAAGTCTAAAACTGGCTACTTTCCTAGGGGTTTCCGGAAAGTTACTGGATCCTGCCATTGTACTGGGTTTTGAATTTAAATGTGATTTAATGGTATATGACCATATTCAGAAACAGGCCACTTTTCCGAGGGGACCGCAACATAGCAAGGTGTTTATGTTAGGGTTGTCCTCCAAATCGGAGAACAAAGAGGCGCCTAAACCCCGTATGGTCGTTGTACCCCTTCCTCCCCTACTTCGCTAACATATGAAACAACATTTTGTTCAATATTGAAAGTACCGTCTTCTGATAAGGAAAATACAAATGCCTGTTGCGTTATCATAAAATGCAACCATCACTCTCTTCTCTGCTTCAGAGACCTAATTTAAAACTTATCGAGTTACTGAAAAAAATTAACGTATTTTTTGGCAGTTGTTCTATCCCACAAAAGGCATGGCGTCTTTGTGAACTATACTAGGGTGCTTTTCCACAATATATAACGGCTTGTTTAGGACCCCACATTTGAAATTTCATAATTTATTACATTCCAGGAAAAATACTTGAAGCAACATTGAACCATAACAGAAACAATGAAATACTTGAACATTTTTAGATAAAGTATAATAGTCAAAAATGTATGACATACTTAAATTTTGCGTAGTTCTGCGTCATATTGTGGTCGTTTCTAAGACACAACCCTTTAATTTTTTTTATTCAAATTTTTGGAACTCGGGTCTTATTTTGAATCATTATTTTCAAAACATTTGTTCCTCAGGGTAGAGAATCACTTTTTAATTCATTTTTGAAAATCCCATCTGATAAATTTCATGGCCGGATCGCGTGTTCTTTGATATTTCCTCCTACGGACATTTTTCACAAGGATAAAGAGCTGAAGATCGTCGTCTATTATAATTGAATCGAATTCAACCTCGCATTTTGGTACTGAGGCAGCTCTTGCTCCAACTATAGAAGTAGTCAGAGATTCAAGAGCATAATTAACATCGTATTTAGTTTGCAAAGGAATATTTGGATCAAAGTTATATTTCATAAATGTCCGATATTGCTCCCAATTAGCTCTATAGTAATTGAAAGTAGAGCTGTTATTTCTTGGCATATTTAAAAAGTTACTGGAAGGTGATCAAAACCGAAGTCAGCATGCACAGCTAAAAAAAAGTAGTGTAAATTTCCGTTACTATGATGCACATAAATGGAGCGTCATATATCATACAAGTTTAGATTATAGATCGTGTAAATTTATGAGACATATCATGGAATATTCCATATATTTTATGCAACTGTCCACTTCTGTTTGCAACATTTCTTGCAAGCTGCTAGTTTACGTGAGAAGGAAATTTACATGTATGAATGTTTGCATGCATGGATGTTTACATCGCTAGTAAAAATCAGAATTTTTTGGTGTGTGGGTAACTAATTAGTGAATAGTGTGCAGAATGCAGAACAATCATCAAACAAAATATTTCTATTGAAATTGCTTTGAGCATTATTCCGTGAGCGTTGCTTTGCATTAAAATCACCAATAATAAAGAATTTAGACCTATGACGGGTAAGTTTCTGAAGGTGGTCACCCTTAAGAAAATTCTTTTGCTGGTCTACGTATTGAAATGGCAAAAAGGCAGCTATAAATGTAAGTTGTCTATATTTTGTTTCGACAGGAGCTCCAAAAGTTTAAAAACTTTGTTTTCAAATGATGAAATAATTTTATTAACAATTATGGTAACGCCACAACTGGCGGTCATTTCAATAAATGAAATAATTTACGTCCCTTTTACCCTTATGGTCAGGTTTAAGGAACGTTTCAGTAAAACGGGCAATGTACACGTTATGAACTCTCAAAAAGTTAAATAACTTTTTTTTATCTTGTTCGTTTATTTGTAAGGCTCAATCGCGTTGGCTTTACGGAGCCGATAATTCATTGTTCTTTGTTTGTAGCAAAATTCACAAAATTAGAATTCTATGTCTAGTAGGAGTTGGGCCGAATACTTCAGGCTTACCTGAGGTTAGAGGGGTACATTGTCGAAAGGTAGGAAAAGGGAAGAAGCTTGGAGGTAGGGTTTCGTTGTCTCATCAGAGTGATGTACCCAGTATGCACCGTAGTGTGGTTCTAAATTCGTCAGGAGTTCGACCGGCTATGGTGACCAGTGGGCGACGATGAGACTCGTCGAGACGGGAGACAAAACAAATAAAAACTATTAAAGAGATACATGTTAAATAGCGCGTCTTATGATCTTTAATAGATCCAGCACAGACAAACAGACATAGCACTCATAAGTTGTTCATCGAACAAGCATGTAACGGTCAATTTGTAAGTATCCCAGTTGGTAGTACTGCCACATGTGGTGCGCATAATAAATTCCCTTGCGTTTGACGTTTACACACTACCGCCATCTGTTCAGCGTACTACCCTCCACAGTGTACTCAACAGATGGCAGTAATGTTTTAGCGACGATATTTTATAATGCGAAATATTCAATGTGTTATGTCTGTTTGTCTGTGGATCCAGCATTCCAATTCAAAATATTTAATGATTTCAAATCCATTACAAGTGGCGCCGGTGGTGTAGTGGTAAGCGTGATTACCTCTCACCCCAGCAGGCCTGGGTTCAGTAGTAAGCCGTTGATCCCCGGTTCATGAGTTGATGGGTCTGAATAGGTTCAAACATGGAGTTAGTTTTTAGCACACCAGCAATTATGTCGATTAATGATTTCTGTTAAAAAACCGTTTTAGGAGCAGTAATGCTACCTAAATCAAAATCAATAACATTTCCGTTAGAATTATGATGGCAAGATTTTTTATCTCGATTTCTACCAGCTGCAATAGAAGCATAGGTAGCTCTATTTACTTGCTGAACATTGTAATCAGCAGGTTTAGATGAAGAATTTGAAGCAGAGAAGCTATGAATGTACACACACAGGGTATGAATGTTTAATTTGTTGCCCAGATTGGCTTATTTTGCTGGATCTCAGTGAAAAACATGCCGATACGCAGCTAAAATACATTAATTTTGCCGAGATCTTTAGATGCTGAGCTGGCCATTAGATTTACTATCCTTTTACCGACATTTATGTCGAAAAATACGTTTTAAGTTTATGGTTCATGTAAATTTAACAATGCACGTAAATTTGTCTAAGAAGATTTAAATACAATTTTCCAAGTGTGCGGATAATTTTTGAGATAAAGAGAAAAAAGGGTTTAGCTACCATACCAGAGTGCATTATGTAGTACTACTTAGCATTTATTCCTTAGCTTAAAGCATCCGAAATCTAAAAGATATACTGCTAAAAAAAAAAGATTGCCGCCAGACGCTCTGCTTATAACATTTAAACTAAATGTTTCGCTTTCTGTCATTTACCACATTTATAACTATCTGCAAACTACCCATTCCCCCCTCCCAGTGGACAACATTTCAGAAGCACAAACAAAATAAACAGCCTTTCACAGAACCTGTGCTCCCAAGGAAATTGCACACACGTACCCACGATACCTATATTATTTGAAGGCCTTGATACGGTGCAATTTTACTTTGCAATCTCTTTCTTCCTACGTTTCTTCCCGCTTTCAGGCTTTGCTATGGCTTTTCCAACAGGAGTTTGGGTCCTTTATGTCTCAACGGTAGTGTGTTTTTTTGGGTGGATCGTATAACAGCACTGTTGATAACTGGTTTCCTCTGCCTCTATTCTTCGAGATGTCTAACGATACTCATTACTGAATGCGTTGTTTTTACCAACGGAGAAAAGTGTTACTCAACGACGATGACATTCACCCAAAAAAAAAACACACTCCGCTAGTCACCGTTTTTGGACAGTTCCAAAACATGTGAACTTCATATACATTTAGTTTTGGCTATATCAACGTTGCCCACGGCGACGTTATAGTTTGGTAGTGGAAACCATGCGAGGGTGGGAGTCGTCCTCAAATGATGCTCCATTAATTGATGCGAAAAAATTGGATTCAACAGCTTTACTTAAGTGTGACAAAATGGAAGTGAGAAATTCGTTTCGTCATCAACGGTCGGCAACCATAGCCGTGGGTTGCTTC
Source organism: Ochlerotatus camptorhynchus (assembly GCF_037179485.1). Lineage (NCBI taxonomy): Eukaryota > Metazoa > Arthropoda > Insecta > Diptera > Culicidae > Ochlerotatus > Ochlerotatus camptorhynchus. The sequence goes on along the minus strand of NW_027040929.1, from coordinate 3,986,626 downwards.
TAGACCCAGCACTCGACAGAATTCGGATACCGCTGGGCAGTCTTTATCAAACGGTCGACTGATTCGCACGGGCATTCATATCACTGCGGGAGGAAACGTGCGCGTCGAGTTGTGTGATTTTTGAGTTTTCAGAACGATGTTGTTATCAAACGAAGAATAGTGTGCACTTGTGCAAGATATTTACTGAACGAGTTATCAATGCATTTCGAGAGTTGCTATACTGCGTGGGACGTGTCATTTCATTTACGAAAGGATGAGGGTTGCACGGCTGGTTAGACAAATTAAACATTCCGCTTATCGTAAGGTAGGGTGTTTCGATTCGTTATCAACGTGTTCTGTGTAGTGTTTCACGGTTTATGATCGCAACGTCGAAGTGAAGTGTGATAATAGCCACGTACCTACTTGCATTAAGCATGAGCTAGAAAACAATTAAGTCAATTTTGAATCGATTGTGTCTCGAAAAACAAATACAAAACTGTCCACGCTATCGGTTTTATGAAACCAGTTTCGCATCGCGTCCAAATTTTCATGCGAAAATAAACTGTCGCTTGTGGAGCAGCGCATTGCATTTGGCGCTATAAGACGCTTACGCGTCTACATAACGCGGTCGCTGATATTAGCCATCCCGAACCAGCCCATGTGTGAATTTTGTTGTGTCTTTCGGTTGTTGGGTGATACCTTTTGGTGGTCATCTTCGCCGAATTCTTAATTAATTCCAGACTCGGAATTTAATGATCATCTACGAGCGTTGATGTTTTATGGCACCTTACTTCTTGGTAGGCCGGTGGTGAACGCCGGTTGCTGCCTCTGTGATATGATTGAAGCATGGGGTGAATCGAGATGTGTACCAAAATGTACCGACACAACTCCAGGGGCATTGAACTGCTAGTGAGGAAGGGTCATGTGGTGCTTTATCGATTTGTCATTAATTGTATTTAATACTGGTAATGATCGGAACTTTTGTATTACTATATGGAATCAGATTACTTAGGGTGATTCGTGAAATCATAAGCATTCTCAATGCACTTTCAGTAACATTCTATTATGTTTTTCTTATAAAACTGTGGCTCTGATACGAAAAAAAAAAACATACATCGCTGAATTTTGGATATGTTGTGTAAAAAAATCTAAATTTGGTTCCGAGACCATGAAAATCATGAAAATCGATTAAAATCAATGTTTTTCAATGAAAACCCTTGATTAAGGTCCATATTCATATTTTTCCTAAAAACTAGATTTAATAGTCTATCATTTGACCTTCTGATCCAAATACTAAGTCCAGTGTAATTGTAAATGTTCAGTGCATAGGCTGTGCCTTCCGCTAAGAAGGCTTATCTAGGGACCAACCCCCTAGTCTATACACCTACTGTCCTTCCCGTTGCACTCGTCAGCTCGTGCGATACTCTAGACACACATGGGTGGTCGTATCCGGGTCCTCCCCTGGGTAGGCTCGTGTCCGTCCAGGTTCTGGTCCATTAACTTATCTATATGCATGGTAATTATATTTTTAAAGCTCACCTTTTGATTATAATGTCGAAAATGCTGAAACTAAATAAAGGTTAGCGATCCATATAAGGTGTGTGCTGCGACGGAGAAGTAATTGAAGGAAATGAGGTTCTGATGTGAAGTATAGGTAATTCTAAAATAGGTAAATCAATTAATCATTAGCTGCTAACAGTTACTAATAAATGGGTACGATAAATCACTCATCAATGAGTATTGCCACTCCCACTGAAAAATGGGCAAAACCTTAATCATAAATGGATATTCGATTCCTACCGTGTATTTAAAGTAAAGTTAGGATCTTATCAAGCAAGCACACACCTTTTACGATTCTTATCCTACTTACGGTTTCCAGCACATACGACTTTTCCTAGATACAAGCTTCGTCCAGTATACATTGGCTGTCTCCAACCGGCATGATCCTTTCTGTCTGCTTCCTCTTGCCGGTGCAAGTTTAATTCTTCTTTTCTTGTTCGAATTTTCCTTTTCTCCTATTGATCTTCTGGTCGTGTTCCCATTTGTTCTCAGGCAGTTAATATTAGTACATGATAGGAAGAAAGAAAGAAATAGAACAAGTTAAGTGTGAGCCGCATGCATTCCCTAATAAAAAATAACCATAAACGAACGATAACCCAAATCATTGAACTATTCCATAAATGGTTTGGATGATACCCAGAACACGTCGTTAAGCAAATTAACCATACAATTTTTATTAGGGTTGGTTACTTATTTGGGTCATGGTGTTGTCTTCCCTATTTATTTGCCTCTATTCGCTCTCATATCGCAACGTTTAACTCTGGATCAACAATAGAAAAGGGCCCATCAGCATTTGTAAACAAACCGCTCCAAAGCCCCCACTCACAAAGCGAAGGCCACCCAGGCAAACCAACACCATCATCGGATAGGGAAAACTTCCACCTACACGAAGACGGTGTTGGCCCGCGCGAGCAGCCCCCGATCTGTGAGGAACGGGCTCTGGACGGTCTGCCCACAAAAACCGATGGGCCCCCTTCCATTGTTGATCCAGAACTCACCCCCTTCCCTCACACTATTATGGTCGGAAAAGAGAACCCATATTTAGGAATCTATCGCGAACTGCGATGCAGAAGATATTAATAGCAAACTAATCTGGAACTGGTCTAAGACATATGACCCAGTGAGTATTGACACCTCACACTGTTGTGAATGAGCACGGACGCGAGATTTACTAGAGTATTAAATGCAAAACGCAAATTCAAAATAAAACTTGACAAGTCATCGTCAATCCCCTTATTCTTGGGCAGGGTCTGACGATGTGAATCTGATTTTGATCAGTGAACGGGCCCCATATGGTACATTTTCTCACTATGAACATGTCATTTCCAGCCTATCTGAACTATTTAATAAATGGAAACCATAACATGGGCTACGCTTCCCCTAAGCGGGCCCTCCGCATCCTATCTCTGTCTTATCTCAAATGCCAATGGTTTGAATGTATCAATATATACATTGGAAATGACGTTCAATCAAATAAACCCATACCCCACTCACTTGGCCAGGCTTCAGAATCGTCCAGTGGGCAGTGCGCTCTACACTCCAAGTTCCTTCAAATTCACCCCAAATTTGATATTTTACCCCTTTGAGTGTTGATTAATCACAATGAAACATTGTGACAGAGCACGGACTTGAGGTTACTAGAGTATTAAATAATCTAGGTCCTATTTAGGATTATATCTGAAAAATCCAAATTTGGCCAACGCCCACCATAAGGAACAAAATTACCAAATTCTAAGTCAACTCTAACTTTTTTTTATGGAATTGCTGTAATATGTATATAATTACTTGTTTGGGAGGCGGGGTAAGACTGAAACCCAATGGATTGTTATTGTTGTATCGTTAAAAGCTATAGCATCGAACAAGCTAACAATTAGTAACTGTGGAAGTGCATTTAGTTGTATGCAGTTGAGAGCACGCAATAAGCTAACATGTGATAAGCAATAAGTTTGAAATGCGAAGAAGAAAAAGAAGGATAAACAGAAAAACAAAAAGACATGTACAATCATACTCTACGCCCAGGGATGCCGAGAAAGTTTGCAGCCCAAAAAATTCATTTCGCATCATTATTGAGGTTCAAAGGAACCAATCGTTATGACCATTTTTAAAAGTGACAGTTATTCCGAATCACCCAGTAAATAGTTGATAACTTTTTGCACAGAGCTCGAATCGATTTGTGGTTTTCGGTAAAGCTGTTCTGCATAGTTTGCCTAAATATAAGCCTCAGGAATGGCCAATATTGCACCCTCTCCGAATTGTATGAAACTTTTCGTAATTTTTTGTTACGATTCACATTTTTGATAAAATTTGGCCGTTTTAAATCTTATGAACTTTTCAAAATGGCATCCTTGAGATTTTTCAAATAAATGTAACATGGTTGAAATGACGTCTGGGACAAAGTTGTAGAGCAAAATAATGCCAAAAAATGTTTTTAATATATCGCAAAAAAAAAAAAAAAAAAAATTGGAGCACAAATGTGTCAAAATGTCAATTTTTTATATATAAAACTGAAGTTTTTTGGAATGTTCAAAACTATGGACACTTGTAAACTAACAAAATCGTAAAACAAAAACCTTTGGTCAAATTTTTAATATTTTTATTAGTGCACTTTTTGGTGTATTTTTTTACATTAAATTTCAATTAAACAAAGTAACATGAAAAAAAGTGTTAACAGAAAGTTTAAAAAATTAACTAAAAGTTCTTGTTCAACGATTTTTCTCAATTTGTATGTGTCCATAATTTTAAACATTATAAAAGTTACCATGTTTCATTTTTTTATAAATTTTAAAATTCGGGCAAGGACATTTTGAGCTATTTAGGTATTTAAGATTGTTTTTTTGAATTTTTACTTGAAACAATTCTTGTATATTTTTTCTTTGTTTTTCTCTACAACTTTGTCTCAGACGTCATTTCGATCAGAAGTGTCGTTTCTGTGCTACAATTTAAGGAAAAATTTAAAGCAAGCATTTTAAAAATTTACATGATCCAATGTGGCTAAATTTTAGTAAAAATGTGAATTATCGCCCATACAAAACAATTATGCAAAGTTTAATGCAAATTGGTGAAGGTCGAGTCTGATCGATTCGTCATTTGGCGTGGAACTGCTCTTTTGTGACAATTTTTGTGTCTTTACTAACGTCAAAATTCTCCGGTATCCAAATCGCAACCAAATTCATGCATATTTGGCACCTGTCTAGGTCAATACAAATTGGGAGCTATGCCCGAGGGGGGCGTCACATCTATATCGCAATTTAAGATACTCGAAAAAGCTCACACTAGCGAATCAATCTACGAAAAATCATCTTTTCATCATGAAGAATCGTCCTCAATCTCCTTTCTAATTACAGCAAAACAAAATCTTTCATGCATCGTAGATAGAGTCACCTCCCCCCTCGGTTATACCGAGAGTCGAAGAGACTTTTGGCACTAGTAAAGTGAGAAAAGTCGCGTCGTTGTGACGTGACTCTCCATTCGATTTACACAGAGAGTCACGTCACCACGACTCTCGGTTTAATCACCATTGAATGAGTGGAGAACATGAGGTTGTGAAACTTGACCCACCTTAATGACTATATTTAAATATTTGTATTTGGGACTATATTTAAATATTTGTATTAAGACATTGATTTGAGTTTTATTTTTAACACGTTTGGCAACCTCTAGTTGAAGCTCAGTAGACCAATAGGGAAATTTGACTATGGTTCTCCAGTAACTAGTAGACAGTGTTTGGGAGCTTTTAGACCTCCTTCTGCTAGTTGAAACTAGAACAATTTTCTATCTATATGAGTCTGTCATCGTTTTATGGACATTCACCATAGCGCTGGTTGATCCCTTTTCATGGTACGTTAGTGGTATAAGACCGACCACTTCGAACTCTGGTCCTAAGCTCTCCTTGTTGACGGTTATGAGACTCGAATTTGAGATTGGAAACAAAAAAGGGTTCGAACTAGTGTTCGGATGCATGATCAAATATCAGTATCATCGCTTGTTTTTGTCACTAAGAAGACCTATTTTGATTGGAGAGAATTCGGAGAGGTTCTAGAATGTTTCAAATGATACGGAACATCACAATTGAAAGAGAATTTTTGTGAGCTTGATAACACGTGAAACATCAAAATAAACAACAAAAACATATATTGCACATAACGGCGGCCTGTATTTGTTAATTTTTTTTACGGAATTTATTGCTTGTGAGCTATTATTATCATGTAAAAGTAACGTTACTATAAGAAAAACACATGTCTGTTCGATGTACTTATAGTTTTTTCCTTGATTTGTTTTCCGTCGATCTTGTTTTCCGTGCTGATTACCAATGCTACCGACGCCAGGGAGGCAGCTCCCACACCTGGACCCTACCTATCGACCCATCAACTCATGAACCGGGGACCAACGGCTTTACTTCTCTGGCGTGATCAGAGATTTAATGCCTCAGAAAATCTCGGCGGTGCCGACTGGGATTGAACCCAGGCCTGGTGGCGGGAGAGGTAATCACGCTTACCACAACACCACCGACCCTGCTTATACTTACTGTGAAATATATACAATTTTCATTAAATTCTGAGGTATTACAGAAGCTGCTACAATTTGACATGTGCCGGGGTAAGACGGCCACCTTTGGTTGCTTGAAACTGGATGCGTAAATAACAATATGTCGTTTCTGAAATATACCAAGCTTTTTTTTCGAAAACATTTGTAGATCTGTCATCAGTATGGATTCGTTATATGGAGGCCCCAGGGGATCCGTCAGAAAATCCGGAACATCCGTAAAAGTAAATCAAGGTTCAGGACTTCTAAGAAGCTTATGTAACCGACATTATAAGTAAGAAGATCAAGGCATTCCAAATGGCGATGGTGTACAAGTAAATTAAGAATTTCCTCACTACGCGGCGCTAGTGTACATGAGAACTTTCTGTATCTATAAGCTATATATTGAAATCTTCGCCATCTACGAAGTCAGGACATCTACGCGAAGTTCACACATATTTGAAGAGATTGATCGAGGTGATTTCCCGAAGACGGAAACATTCTAAATAGTAAAGATATCGAGATGTATTGTATACGGGAAATTGACTTGCACATTAGCGCCGCATAGTGAGAAAATGATGTATTACTGTTATCTATCCAATGTATTTTGCCGAAGACAGTAACCTTTTATATGGCTAGGATCATGATATATTCTATGTGGCCGTCTTACGCCTGGGGGTGGCCAACCTTACCCCGCATTATATTATCCTTTCATTATTTAGTCTGTTTTTGATTGGTGATAAAACATCATCAAATGAAAAGGAAATTTATTTAATTAGGGAAAGTACTCTAAAGATCAATAATCACTAACTTTATCGCAGAAATTTTATACAGTGTTTGTTAAATTTTACTTTAAGCTTAGGGTGGCCGTTTTACCCCGTCGTCCCCTATGTATGATTTAACTGTATCGAAAACGAATACCTCATTGCCTTTCCATAGTTATGAGGCAGTACGACATGAACTAAGCAAAGGACACGGACATATCACAAGAGCTCAATGTGCTGGTCGCAGTGATTATGACCCGAACAAAAAAAAACCCGAATTTATCCACCTATGGTGTGATCAGACCCTTCTTACTTATTCAAGTTTATTTATTTTATTGTCATTATCAGTGACCAAGCCCCCCACCCCCGTGTCATCCAGTGACGCTACGCCACTGCCTGGGGGTACCCGGAATATATCCGGGTGTAGTCTATTTGGTGAGGCTACCAGTCACCTTATCATCGTATTTTAATGTGATTTAATGGGTTTTAATTCAATTCATATTCAAGCAACTTCCCCGGGGTACCCGGAACATGTCCAAGTGTGTCCAATGTGGTCTGGAACACTTAACACGACTTGCATTGATCTTATTTTTGAATTCTGTTGTAATTTGATGTGTCGCATGATGGTTTTAATACGTTTTCCGTTAAATCCAGCTTGAAGGCCCATATTCACCGGATCTTATTCCGGCCATATCTCCGGAACCGGTTCACCGATTCCAAAACCGTTCTATAGCGTTTAATGGGACCCCAAGACCTATCATTTGGTGCCGAGTTTGTCCAAATCGGTTGAGCGGTTGCTGAGAAACGTGAGCGCATTCATTTCGTTACATACACACACACACATACACACATGTGATGTGATGTGAATAGAACCCACCATCAGTGCAAGGATTACCTATGACTGCAGATACTTCACTGGTTGTAAAGTTCTGCCTGATGGTTTGTTGCAGCAGGGTGAATCAACTTCATTGAAGACCTTTGGAAGACAAACGACAAGATGTACGTCTATCAACACGTGACAAGGGACTGGCAAATCCACGAACCCTTGTCCAGTCTACAAATCCATTGAAACCCTTAGGCTGCCCCCCCAAACCCAGCATATAATAATGTTTGATTAATGAAACGTATTCAAAAAAGGGATATTTAGAGAGAACAATCTTCAACTGGAACGTACTCACCAAATCAATATATCCGGGAGCGCATTCTCGATGCTTAATTTTCTCTAGTCATTTTTAAACAATTCCTCCTCCTCCAGCCACAATAACTAAATATCACTTTTCTTCTTCATGTCACTCTGTGCACAAAAGCTGAGTGGTGCGAAGTGAAATTTTCTTCATGTTGGTAGTGCTGAAATAAACGTTTCATCACCGTCGGTTGGTAGAGAGAAGTGTCAAACGGCTTTTTGTGCAGAGCCGATTCGTGACTTTGTGATTGTTTGTTGACATTGTTCATAGCTGGAGTTTTTACGGAGTGGAATAAAATTCAGAATGAAGTGTTTTGCTCACTTTTGCTATTATAAAGATGGACACGACGAAAAGCGAAGCCTATTCAGGTTTCCCAAGGATTCAGCAGTACGAAAAGAGTGGCTCAGTTTCTGTGAGGTGGATCTCAATTTTCAAATCAAACCCAGTGACCGGTTGTGCAGTATTCATTTTGATAAAAATTGTGTAAAACATCTGAATTCAGTTGCTTATCGTGATAAAAATGCAATCCCTACACTGCGAACATATGATGATGGTCCATTTATCAGTGAAACAATTGACGAAAGCAATTCACTGAATCAACTTTTATTTCGATTGAAATGTACAGGTACTTTGTGGCCCTGAGTAACACTGTAGATATAAATTTTGATACAATCAAAAATCAAAACATCAGTTTATATAAGCACTTGCTCAGCCTCCTAGTGAATATCCCATACACAGGAGAAAATTGTCATAATTTACAAGGAAAAATTTTGAAACGATTTGTAATGTATAGAATCAAGTGTGCTCACGTAAAAAGAACAAAAAAAACGAAGATTCAATAGTGGAACAATGTATAATGTTTGATTTTTAAGATGTTTAAATAAATATCCACAGAAAAGTCTGTATAATGCATCCTCATTTAATCTCATCCCTGTTTTGTTTCTGTCTGCAAAATATACTTTCAGGGAAGTCAAGAAAGAATAAAACCCTGACACATCCTCTACCTGACTTGCAATCAAACATAGTAATTTTTATTTGTATAAATTGTTGCAAATCAGATGCAAATTTAATGTGGCCGACGATATCTATGGAAGTGCTGTCGAAATTCCCTGGGACCTCCAATGGCAACGATTTGACTTCCCTCCAAATCGTGTGAAACTCGAACATGAAAACTCTATAGAACCCCCGTAGAACCTCGCTGGCAGCAACTAAAATATCCACTGAAACCTCTTCTGTCGCGGGAAAAATCTGTTGAAATTTCCTGGAACTTTTGTACTATCATCACAAATCTCCTTAGAACGTTCTCCGAAGTCACAGTCGTTCCTGAGCGAAAAAAAATCGGAGGGGTCTTTTTCAGCGCAGGAGTCTACTTTGGTCCAAAATACGCAATAATACTGTTATTTTTAATTGTTTGAGTCGTTTCGAATCACGTTTTTAAAAAGATCAAAAACATTACTGAAAAATATTTATCTTTTATTTTGGACGATAACAATACTTCTATCTATTTCAACGAACCACAATGATAAAAAAGTGGTTCGATTTGACAGCTCGAAAGTGGTTCGATTTTGAGGTCCGTCTTCGCACTACTCAGCACAAAAGCAATGCACACCGCAAAAACCTAATAATAGATCAGCGTGGTCGAGTCACACCGTCAACAAAGGGAGCGAGAGCACATCAGGCACCAAAGCAACAGGGGAAAAACATCAGCACAAATCATTCTAAATAGAATTTTCGCGTCCGGGACATAAAACTATTCAAATGCGAGCACCGAAAAACTACACGGCAGCACAAAGATAGCCCAAGCTCTGATACACACACACATACACACATACACACTTACACACACAGACATGTTCCGATCTCGTCGAGCTGAGTCGAATGGTATATGACCAGGCATACCAAAAGTACCGCCTCATGACAGTATTCCAACGGCTGTCGCTTTCTTTTCCCTACGACAGCCTTGAGATTGAACTATAAGCGACAGCCCACAGTGAGGCTGTTATACGACATGCAACGTTGCCGTCTTGTGCAGTACACGACAGCTCGTTCTTAGTCATGTATTTTGTTCGTTCGGCTATGACAGCCTCGGATGGTCATTCGTAACGTTCCTCGTACATACAACAAGCAGTCCGTCGAACTGCCGATTCGTTGCTGCTGTCTTTGAAATTTTGTTTGTATGTCGTAAGACTGCTACTACACTACCAGTGTGGCGCCGGAGCTCGTTCGGTTGCTATCACGTTCGTGCTGCCCATTGCAAAATTTTCATCCGATATTTTTTTTAAAAACGCGCGGTCTCCGGCGAAAAATATAAGCCTACCCGACACCAACCTGACTTCTACCAAACCCCAACCCGATGTTGGCCCGACATTGACCCGACATAAAAACAAAATTGACCCGACATCGACCCGACATTTGGCCGACGTCGACCATAAATTGACCTTACATTGATCCGACATCGGGCCGACATATCTGTTCGGGATCATTCTTCTGGGTTTCTTCCACACTCCACTGCCGTATATCAATTGTATATAATGTCTCGTGACAGCCTTTTCGTGACAGCCACTTGGGTAAGCTGAGGGATGTCGTCGATTTGTGAAGGCTGTTATGACGACAGAAACATTGAGAACCTGGTCATAAAGAATTGTATAAATACAGCCCATTTGGTTCACTACGTTCCAAGCACGATGATTTTAGCAAAGCGGGTATAGATACGACTGTTCTAATACAGCTTTCATTCGTTCGTGCGTGCGCTGTTGCCAATACACTTCGAATTCAGATCTGAACGTACGGTAGCAAGCGGCAGTAAAGCACACAAAGCAACTGTCAATTCAGGTATAAACCAACTGTCGCGAGGAGGCTGTACTATTTGGAAGCCTGTATATGACACTCGGCCCTCCGGGCCTCGGATCGATAGTCGGTTTTTCAAGTGATATTATACCCTCCTTTGTAAGAAGGGTACAAAAAGGAAAAACGAACATTAAATTGAATTCAATCTGTACCAGTGGCGCAGCCAGGTTTTTTGTATGTTGTAAAAATGATGCGATGAATCAAACATCTAATTTTTATTGAAATACAAATGACATACTGGGAAACAACTTCTGCTAATTCCATCAAAAATCATTTTTTTCAATTCTTGGAAAGTTAGTTAGATTTCCTGGAAAACAGCTAAAAATACATTTTCACTAGATATATATCCCACCTACCAGAAAATCATTCCTGAGAAATTTACTCTGTGTAAATTAACAGTGGAAGCTTATATGAAAATTATTTGTAGAGATTTGAAAGAAATTTAAAAAAGTCGGACAAAACTTCCGGAGATCGTTGGCAGAATTAGTTGGGAAATAAACATTCAGAAACAGTCGGAAGACATTTTAGAGAAAAGTCTGGAAAAAGGAAGAAGCAAGTTTAGAGGCAAAGACATCCGGCGCAAGTCAGCATGACGTCTTGGGTAAGTAGAAAGGAGCGCTCCGGAGAAATCCTATGTAAGCAAGTCTGAAAAAAAAACTCCCAGATGGTGTCGGAAGAAACTTCAAAAGGAAGCTGGAGTAATCATCCAGGAGAAGTTCCAGGAATTTTCTGGTGGGTTTCGAGAAGAAACTTCAATTCTAATTAAACTGGAACTGGAAGAATGTCCCGGGAGTAGTCGGAAGACACATTCAGGTGAAGTCAGAAAAATCGTGTAAATTTATGCTAAATCTAGCGTTAATAACACGCTATGTATCGCTGAAATTTACACGAATTTTTCAAACGGTGTGGGGTGCAATTGATCAACCCGTAAAATAGTTCTCCAGTGCCTTTATAACTTTATGAATTTTGGTTCCCTGAATCAGAAACAGACGTTAGAATCCTGGTGCGAAGTGTATTTTAAGCAAATAGATGGAAACTTTTCGAAAATCCTCTATTTTTTTGGCATTGGAAGCTGTATTTTCGCAATATTTTAAATACTTCGAATTCAGTGACACCTAGTTAAGTCACATAACCATTAAGAAGCTAATGACAACCGTTGTTGGATCCATACAATCTTTTTTTAAATAATGGGTATTAAATATACTATCCTGCTGAGAAAAAAAAACTCATCAAAACAATGATTAAAGAATGCTTTGATGAACTAGGGGAAATGGATGTAATGTCGGCCTAAATGCCCCTTATTTGGGCCCATACATAAATACAGTAATTGAATAAATTTTCAATAGTGACCCAAATTTTCCATTAGAACCGTCCTAATGACGCGTTCATCTTAATAAAATTTATAAATAGCAAATTTTTAGCGATGGGTCCAATCTTAGATCCATAGGCCAACATTAGAGCCATTTCCCCTGCTATCAAGATTTTTCTTGATATCTATTACCAACAATTTTCTACGGAACAGCCGAAAACCAAGGAGTTTTGAACAATTTCACCCCGGTGATCTATTTGCTCCCAGATTACGGTAGCTATAGATGAAACTTGTGGAACAAATTATAAAAAACGGAGATAATTGGCATTCAAAAATCTTCTCGATATGAAAGAAAATACTTTTCTTTGCCTTGTAAGACCACTACAGCAACTTTTCACCGGGGGATACCTACTGAACAAACAAATTGATTATTGATATTTTCAATACAAAAGAAGTAAAACGTGGCCTATATCGTTCATATTAACTCACATTTGAAAAAGTGTAATAGTTGATTCACATTTTTTATATAAGGATAATTCTATATTTGCATCGTGAAGGGGGGGGGGAGGGTTGAACCCTACCCCCACTCCTTCCGCCAGTGACCTATATAGTTGCCACATTACTCATTAGTGTATTTCAAACACAAGCTAAAACCTTCAACCATAGTCGGCATGACCCTAGTTAATAGCTTTATATACGTATGTTTGGGGTCCATTTAACGCTTCCAGCCATGTACACACGAGTTTTATGTGAGGTCACTTGTAATGAGTTTCTCTAATGAATATATACCTGATGCCACTTAAAAAGACACCTTCGGTGGGCTTCCCGGAGTTGTGGATCGCTCTTCATTCACAGTAGGTAGGATGGCATGCTCGTCAGTTTGGTGGTGAAAGAGTTGACGCAGATAGAATGGGCTAAGCATAAAGAATAATAAACGAAAATCCAGCAAAAAAAAAAACATTGGCGATCGTTGTGCCACACAGGAAGAATGAATGATGTGATCGTAAAACGATAGGTAGCAATTATTATCCACGATCTTCTCTGGCGCTCAAATTGACAGAGAGATTGGTACGGATACGGAGAGGAGTTTGTGGAGGAGGAGGAGGAGGAGGAGTGTATTTAAACGCAAAAGAGACAAAGCGCCAAGGTCAAGGTTGCTACCGGCTGATGAGGGAAGTGTGGACAGCTCAGTGCCGCCGCGCCGCTAGAATGATGTTAGCCGCGGCTACGGTGTGCTATCTGGTATTTTGTTGATTTGTGAGGATGAATCAGGTGGCTGATGGCTGGGCGCACGCGATCAGTTCGAGAAGGCACATATGTAGGTTCTGAAAATGTGTGCCTGTTACGATGATGTCATGAGAATGCAGTTTTTGTGAAGATACAGCACAGCTCTTTGTAGATGCCTATCTTGAATAATTAATGATCGATTCGTAGTTTGCTTTATTCGGTACCCGAGTAGACGAGAATATTTGATTTATATGAGAGGTAATATCACATTTTGCAATTACATCTCATCAAGCTATTGGTATGTAATTTAAATGAATCAATTCAATGACATATTAATTGCTTATTCTGCTGTCAGACTAAAATTAACTTTTGAATTAATGTTACCAAAATATCATAACAATAGCAAATTATGCTTTTATAGCAGAATAAACTATTAACTTGTTATAGTGCACAACTTACAAATAACATAATAAGATATTGAAAGTAAAATTTAATATTATTTTATTCTGGTTTTGCTATTCCCGTCTACCCGGGTATCCGTCGTAGGCTTACACTATCGATGGAGACCTTACTCACCTATTACATGAGCATGCTGGAAAATTGTCGGTTGGGTAATTAGTCAAGATAGGGAGAGCATGGATTACTCTGCTTTACGACATTTTGTGTTGTGTCTGTTAATTTCAAACCAGATTTGAAATCTTATCAGTCTGGATTTTGTAGAGTCTGAAATGAAATTGTCGCTTAAGGTATATTTTCCCATGAACGCTTTGAAGTTCTCCTGCTAGTCCAGATCATAACCAAATTCGTGAAAGAAATACACATTTTTTCCGAATAAAGTTAATCGATATTATCGGGTTTCATTATAAAATATACCTTTTTCAAATGTTAATTATTCAGCACACTCTAATTTTCAAGTCAGCATTTGTCAGGAAAACTTGAGCGAGGCCGTTTTTCATCCTAATTGAATTTTGAAGATTTGTAATAATTTTAGTTCAAAATAGCCTAGAGTGGCTGAATTGGAATTCCACTCCATACTCTCTAGGGCAACCATTCGATGTTAAGATATATTTTTGGAGATTTTACTTTCTAGCCATGATGAGGAACATATGTTCCAACCAACTGCTTTTGATACGGTTCCCCTTCTCAACATTTTAGGCTATTTCAACTCACCTATGTTCTTATGCGAATTCTTTCGTTTATTGCTACCATGCATTGCAGATTCGCCAAGCCACGATCGGCGAATGGATTCTGAAGCTACTGTTCGTGTTCTCGTGTATGATCATCACGGTGGTACTCATAATTCACAAGTACCAAAGTGTTTCCAACTTCAAGAATGCCCTCTACTATCGTTACGTCAGCGACGAGCCGTTCTTCAACGGTAGCCCTAGGAACGTCGACCGATTGCGGGTCGACTGGCATGACTATGCATATATCGAGTACGAAGCGGGTCGGGAAGGCCCGGGGGAGCACGGGAAGCCTCTCAAACTGTTAAAACCCGAAGACATCAAGTTGAATGAGAAATTGTTCAAGGAAAATGGCTATTCCGCGGTGATTAGCGATATGATTGAGCTGAATCGCTCGGTGCCAGACATCAGACATAAACAGTGAGTACCTATTTATCTCTATATTGGCTTGTGCTGAGAAAGGTGCAATGCGAAATAAATCATGCTTTTAGTCTCAACACTATCTAGTTTACAGGTGTCGCAAAAAACACTACCTCCAAGAACTACCAACGGTCAGTGTTATTGTTATTTTCTACAATGAACATTGGAGCACGTTGCTGCGTACTGTTTACAGTGTGCTTAATCGCTCACCACCACATTTGCTGAAGGAAATTGTTATGGTCAACGATCACAGTACCAAGGAGTTTTTGTGGGAACCCTTACAAGAATTCGTTCGAACAGAGCTTGCGCCAAAGGTGAAACTTATCAACCTACCAGAGCGGTCTGGGTTAATTGCTGCTCGATTAGCCGGTGCCAAAGTTGCCCGTGGAGATGTACTAATCGTACTCGATTCACATACAGAAGTCAATGTGAACTGGCTTCCACCTTTGATCGGTAAGCTTTCGGAGTCACGTTCTACTGATTGCGTATACATTTACCTAATTTCCCTCTCGCCCATTTCTAGAACCCATCGCCGAGAACTATCGCACGTGCGTTTGCCCATTCATCGATGTTATTGCTCACGACACGTTCCAGTATCGCGGTCAGGATGAAGGTAAACGTGGTGCGTTCGACTGGAAATTCTACTACAAACGATTGCCTCTGCGGCCAGAAGATAAAATTGACCCAACGGAGCCCTTCGAGAGTCCCATCATGGCCGGAGGCCTCTTTGCTATAAGTGCCAAGTTTTTCTGGGAGCTCGGCGGGTACGACGAAGGGCTAGACATTTGGGGTGGAGAGCAGTATGAATTAAGTTTCAAAATCTGGCAGTGTGGAGGAAGAATGGTTGACGCACCTTGTTCCCGCGTGGGTCACGTGTACCGAGGGTATGCACCGTTTCCGAATCCCAGGGGAACCAATTTCGTTACCAAAAATTTCAAACGGGTAGCCGAGGTGTGGATGGACGAATACAAACAGTTTCTGTACGAGCGAAATTCTCTGTTTGATAAAACCGATGCGGGGGATTTGACGAAGCAGAAGGCTCTGAGAGAGAAGCTACAATGTAAACCCTTCAAATGGTTCTTAGAGGAAGTTGCTCCGGATTTACTGAAGCGATACCCCTTACGGGATCCACTGCCATTTGCATCCGGAAGAGTGCAGAGTTTGGCGAATCCTAAATTATGTCTGGACTCTCTTAACCACGGAGAAAAAAAACCAATTGGAGTGTTTGGCTGTGCGGCGAATAAAACCCATCCTCAGAACAATCAGTTCTTTTCGTTGTCCTATTACCGAGATATCCGGGTTGCCAGCGTGGAAAAGTGCCTGGATGCCTCAAGCGATGATTCGGAGGTAGTACTATTCAACTGCCATGAATCACAGGGAAACCAACTGTGGAAGTATGATTTCGTAAGTGAATTTGAGTTGATAATCTGAAGAATTGAAATTTTCAATTGTTGTCTTTGATCCGCAGGAAAATAATTTGATTTTGCATGGAAAGCCCGGCAGAAATCAGTGCCTTGATCTCGTGGGGAAGAAAGTGGTAGTATCCAAGTGTGATCATAGGAAAAAGACACAACGGTGGGAGTGGGGGTTCGTGAACCTGACCAATATGGAAAATTGGGATAGTTATGGAGCAAAGTTGTTGCCATAATCGTGGGTTGTTTGATTTTTTTTTTGTTGTAAAGAATTCTTTGCAGAGACTGTTAATTGTAAATAAAATTGTATGATCCTCATCAACTATTTGTATGTAATTTATTTGCGATGCCGCTATGTGATACACAGAAGAATAATCTGAGAGATTGAAATATGATGACCATAATAATAATCGTAAATTTCACGTACGTAGTCACAAAAAAACACTTTGAATGTAACAACTCAAGGCGGGAGTAACCAACAATAATGGTACAGCACGCAACAACCACCCTACCACTTTCTATGTGAGATGACTACGTTGGTCATGACGAGAGGAGCAACACAATAGTTGGGTAAAGAATAATTGCATTATAACACACCATAGACTGGAAATGCTTTCGAAAACGTGGGACTTTAGGTAGTGATGAATCGTCACTAGAACTATTCCACAGCCGCAGACAGTAAGTTTTTATGAGCAAATCAAATGCACACTCTTTTGCCGGTAGATTTGAAGAGAAATTCCTCGTCCATTACTGTCGCATTAATGGCCCTTCGCTCAATTTTAACTTATCTTATATTTCTTGATTAAAGAGACTTCAATTTTCATACTGCAGTACTCTAGCGGTACTATCAACCTACCCTCTTCAGACCTCTCTAGGTAATAAATTATCACACTTAAGCTCAGAGTAAACGGAAACTTCAATTAAAAATCTCCATCATCATAATCATAATCATCATCATTCAGGTTAAGTGTCCTTTGGTGAATACCGATGTCGTCTCCATTCCACTCGATCCATGGCTGCACGTTGCCAGCCTCATAGTCTGCGAAGGCTCTGCTGGTCGCCTTGCACCTCATCGAACCACCTTGCCCTCTGCGCACCTCGTCGTCTCGTTCCAGTCAGTGCTAAGATTTGTCATTGTCATTGAAAGACTTCACGCGATATTGACAAGATTATTTTTGATATCGTCGTATTTCTCAAAAAAGCCTTCGTCAAAATCTCATTCATTTTTTCGTCAAAGATAATGATAGCGTTAGCGTTGTTATGATATACTTCGTAGATTGGATATTAGCAACACTCACGTCTCTTCTGAAATTCTCAGTTAGACTACTTTCAGGAATAATGCTGGGGAGTAAACGTTGGTTATAATCTAAACAAGAGTAACAGAAGCATGACTGTCGCTATTCCCGGCCACGCCCGCCTTTACCATAACTAGGGATAGGGAAGGAAATGTTGATGTAGTACTTACTTAGCGAGAGGCCACCGACTTACCCAACAAACAATTTTAGCTGCAGCTTAGCTTATACAGACAAAAATTAGCTGCATAAGGCAAATTTTGGCTGTATAAGCTAATCTGCAGCTAAAATTGTTTGTTGGGTAGTGACACCCTCATAAGTGCTACGGAGTTGGAGGGTTGGATAGGGTATTCGGTTAGGATTCACCTCAAGTTGGCGATGCAACCAAAAGTATGTATTGTTTATTTGTTGTTTACTTAATCTCTCGATAGCCGAACATATTCATTTTGTTTAGCGATCATGAATTTTAAGAGTCATGACGGAGAGCTTGGCATTAAACCCATGATTTTCTGCTCAGTAAGCAAAAACGATCCCTCCAGGGTCATCGAGCATCTCATAACCATAACACTTCGCGACAAAACACGTCTATGTTTTCGCTTGATATGCAAATAGTTTCCGAGGTTGACCTCAAGTTGGTGATGCAACGAAAAGTATATATTGTTTATTTGTTGTTCATTTAATCTCTCGATAGCCGACTATCGAAAGAAAATATTAATTTTGTTTAGTGATCATGAATTTTAAGAGTCATGACGGAGAGCTTGGGATTAAATCCGTGATTTTCTGCTCAGTGAGCAAAATCGATCCCTCCAGGGTCATCGAGCATCTCATAATCCACAGCGCTTTGCGTCAAAGTACGAATATATGGATGAACTATCTATAATTGAATAACTATTATTTACGATAATTACATGAAATATACAAATATACACAAATATATTTCACGCAACCAGGAATCTCAAAACCATTAGACGCTATAATGATATTCTGCACATGCTAGACACAACAAGAGGCCAAAAAGCAAGCGTCCGACACACAAAACCTGCCAAATCTACTTGCAGTCACAATCAACGATTCTACGAATCGAGAGCGCTCACAAATCATAAAACCGCTGACTGCGACACTCTGAAAGTGAAATTGACAGGCTCTATGCGTCAAACACCCACCCTCCAATCTCCTCCCACATCCAACAACACAAATCTCCATTACAACATCTATCGAATTCAAAACTCCGAAAATCACTCATCTATAGCAAGTGAGTGGAAGCAACCTGTGAGGTGCACAATTGACTGAATGGATTACCATTCAGTCACAGTGCAATATCCATTGATGAACCCCTCGACGAGCTGTCAACTGGATGAACAGGATGAATCTTTTCATCCTCTTTAATCTGACCACCCAACGACGCTTCAATCAGCAAGCATCTCGTTGGTCCTCTTTCGTCGCAGTGCAGTTGAATAGGTAGGTTGTGCCTGCTCTCCAAAAGGGTTGGGTGATTCCGGTGGGATACGGTCTAAACCTCACACAACCCTGCATGCAACCATTCTTCATGATACACTTTTTCTACCTATTTTTCTATTAGGCCTGTGGACATGCGTTAGCTTCGAAACTTCTAACCAAACTGGGAAAATTTTCAGATCACAAATAAAAAAAAACTTAAAAAAAGCTTTCAAAGGTAATTACAAGTAAAATAAATATTGATTATCTTACGCAAAAAGGAGCAAGTAATATTAAATCTCTTGTATCGTATGCTAATGCTAATTGACTGTAACAAAAATAATATGCTTAAATAAAATAAAATATTAATAAAATTATATGAAAAATTTACTAGAAGATCATTACTTTATTGGTGAGAGGTTTCTAATAAGTCCTCCCAGTTCCTCTGTGTACAGAACAAATCTGATACTGTAATCAGAATTGCTCAGTCTGCATGAAGCAGCCGATTTCATCAAGGAAGTTCTACAACCAAGAATTAATCGTTTGAGGCATACTGAAGCATTAAGAAGGTGATATATGTCACTATAGGAAATCATCATCGTTGTAAATATAAAGAAATTAAACATAACCCTTTGCTTCAGTACCGTCAACCTCCATGTCTATGGGGAGGGATTTTTTCGTCAAAGATAATGATTAACCAAAAAGTGCATTCTGTGCCACATTATTGTTATCCAGTTAGTTAAGGACGTAGATGCTTAAGCACTTTTAAGGCTCCATGGAATTGTTTTGCTTAATTAATTTAATTTGCTTAATTTATTGAACTGACATCTTCGTCAATGACAGGATTGTCACTCACAGTTGACATGGAAGATGACTACTTTAATTTAGCTCGAATGAGCGACGAAAACTGTTTTGTCAATATGCCGTGTATGGTCGAGATTTTGCAGCACTGGTTCCAGTCAGATTGTTACCGAGAACGATTTTCACTGGGTTGTTGTCCGACATTCTTACGACATGCCCAGCCCACCGTAGAGGCCAAATTTTTGCAGTTTAGACGATGGGTGGTTCTCCCAGCTGCTGGTGCAATTTGTGGTTCATTCGTCTCCTTCACGTTCCGTTTTCTATCTGCACTCCACCGTAGATCAAAATTATCAATCAAACTAGTTGAATATACTTGTTATTTCCATTAAACACTACGTTATCACTCTATCAAATATCAAAAAGTTTTGGGCGACTCGTTGTCCACTGTTCTCGGCTCCTGATATATTTTTTGGGAATTTTGGGTGGAGATGAACTTGAAGTCTGTGGATCTGCTGGATATTATCAGGAACGATCCACCAACAGCAGCGGCTGAATCGAAAAAGTTATAGCAGAATGATAGAAAAGCTGCGTACCTACTGGTTTCGTTCATTCACTATTATTTGATGGTTCTCGCTCGGGATAGAGATTTGGAGAAAAAGTATGCGTACACGACAAAATTTACAGCAAGTTAAACATCAAATTACAAACAATACAAATTAATCATCTTGAATTTATAATCTTCATTCATTAACGCAATGTACAATGGCAAGCACATAGAATTTATTTATACTGACTTCAGAGAAGCATACTATTAGTACTCTTTAAATTGTATAAAATAGGAAAGGAGTATAGACGTTCGAATTGGCTCCAATCCTACTTAACGCAACGTACACACATAGTTTGTTTTAAAAATAAACTTGCAAACCCCATTTTGGTCACCTTTGGTGCCCCAGGGTTCTTATTTAGGCCCAATTATTTTTATTTTGTACGTCAAAGACATTTCCTACACACTAAAAAAAAATAATAATTAAAAATACTCATACATATATAAAGACGACATTAAGCTCTTCATGAAAATGAATAATTCTAGCTACGAAGGATAGTTCCAGAATAAATTCAATTTATTTTACCATTGGTTTTGTAAAGTCTCCAAACTCACTTTTGTAGAACATTATAATACCATCATGCTGGGCTTCATTAAGAAGATAAGCTATAATTTTCAAGAACCATACACTCTTCAATTATTATACATTACATTCGTAAGACCTATTCTGGAATACTGTAACCTAGTACGGAATGCCCTTTTCAAATTGAATTAGACCGCATTTCCTCTTCCATCATATGAAGCATGCTCATCAACTTACAACCACTCAAAGAACGCCGTGAATTTGCAATACTTTTCTTCATCCATGACATTATTTAACATCGCATAGAATCATCAGAATTACTCTCACAATTAAATTTGTCCACACTCTCAGAAAAACCATCACACTAAGATTTTTTTACAGGAGTCAGTATTTTTTTTACTGGGTTTTTGAATTACTGAAAAAGTCGGTAAAAATTCAAATGACCGTTATACGTAAGGAATCAATGAAATCGACCAATTTTATTTTCTACCATTAAATGAGGTAACAGAACTAAGTATGTACAAGTTCAGAACAAATATTCGCATTAATAAATTTTCCACAGATTTTTAAACTTTTACCGAACAGTTCCGCAATTCAAAAACTCGGTAAAACCGTACTGACTCGATTAGTGTGACACAGAACAAATTAGGTAAAAAATGACCCCATCAATCTAATGAAGCGACAGTATACTCTAAACTGCGAAATCATTAAAACCAACTAAAACATAATAGAATAATGCATAGCATGTAAGTTAAACATTGTAACCATTGTGTATGCAGTCTGGAGAGGAAGAAGCTAGCAAAGTTGAAGATGGAGCCAAGGTAGAAGAAAATGATATCGTGTCTCAGATTTTTATAGCTCTTCTGGAGTCGTTTGATCCCTTTGTTACTGCACTGGAGAATCCCTGTGAAGAAAACCTGAATTGATTGTGTAAAAAAAAACTACAGATTTTTCTGGGTCAAAATAAAAGCATGAGAAGTTCACCGGAAACTGCAACCGTGGCGATGTAAACAGTGGAAAGATGAAGTTTGAAGCTAATGCTGCTTGTGGAGGAAAGGCGGTGACCTATAGGCTAGTCACAGTGGTTTGATGTCCTGAACAGAGGAAAAATAAAAAGTTTGATTACTAAGCTATTTTTAAAATCCGTAGTTGTAAAGGAAAGTCTTAAGGCAGTTATATTTCCACATCAGGCTCCTTGTGAATCACTTTATAATTTCAATAGGTTATATATTGTGATTTATGTGAATGATCGAAGCTGAAAAAAATGCAGCCCTGTTTTGTGAATGATCAAATCTGAAGGTTCTAACCCATCTTGGCTTCGAACAAAGTTAAAAAAAAATCCCGCCCTATTAATAGATTCAATAGAATATTGGATTTGCCCTTAAGACGACTCAATTCGGCGTTCAATTAACAATAAACCTGATCGATGTTGGATTTGCTCTATTCGGGGTGAGTTGAATCAACTCACTTGAAACGTGTTTACTTACGTACTTTACTCCTTAACCGACGTTAATTTCTCGATATTATAGGGTTGTTTTTGTTGTATCTAAATGTTACTTATGCTTACATAGTTTAAAGTGCTCTAAATACTAGCTAATAGCTGCCAGAATGTATCCGGCATCAAACAATCTTATCAATGTTCAAAGTTTTTTTTTTCTATCAAAAAACATCAACTGTGCTTCTTTTTATTACCGACACTGTTCAGCTTGCGATGTTTTTAAAACGTAACGCCTGTTTTCCACCCTTCACAATCTTTCGTCGAACACCCACCCAGGGGCAACCAACGTTTCTTTTCGTTCTGATGTCATTATTTGCTGCATGTTATCTTATCACGAGTTACGGTTTATGTTTTCATTATGTTGCTGTCGTTTGTGTCAAAGCGGTCGAATTTACTGCACCTTCATAGTTTTTCGGTGCGTCAAAGTTTGGCTGAACAAAACATTTCGTTATTGTTACCAGCTGGTGGAAATCATTACCTCTCGCGGCTCGCTACGATGTCGGAAAACAAGTCTCCCCTGCTCGAGCGTGCCCGGAACATAGTGCCTCATTTGGAAACGACCCGTCACAAGGGTCAGGCTGGACGGATCGGAGTAGTGGGTGGATCATTAGAATATACCGGAGCGCCGTACTTCACGGCTATTAGTGCACTGAAAGTGGGTGCGGATCTGGTGCACGTGTTTTGTCCTCAAGCAGCTGCACAGGTCATCAAGTCCTACAGTCCCGAGTTGATTGTTCATCCTTTGTTGGACTCGAATAATGCCATTATACAGATTGAGCCGTGGCTGGAACGATTGCATGTGCTGGTTATCGGCCCGGGATTGGGTCGAGATCGACAAATACTACAAACCGTGTCTGAACTGATCAAAATCTGCCGACAGCTGCAGAAACCGTTAGTTATCGATGCTGATGGATTGTTTCTGATTACTCAAGATATCAGTCTGGTGAAAGATTACTACGGAGTAATTCTCACTCCAAATGCCATCGAATTCTGTCGCCTGTTTGGGGACGACCGGGATCGTATCATGCATACGCTGGACAAACTCGGACGTGGCGTGACAGTGATTGAGAAGGGCCTAAACGATCGTATATACGACTCATTAACACTGGAAAAGTACGAATGTCCTCGGGGAGGATCCGGACGGCGATGTGGCGGTCAAGGTGATCTTCTAGCTGGTTCGTTAGCTACATTCTACTTTTGGGCACTGCAATCGAAGCAGGAAATAAGTCCTGCCGTGGTGGCGTGCTTCGCTGCCAGTTATTTAACGAAAAATTGCAACTCTTATGGATACAAGGTTAAAGGCCGCAGCATGACCTGCACTGATATGATCGAGCAAATCCACAATGTGTTCGAGGATATATTTGAACATAAGAAAGAATAGGAACTAACTGGTGATGGTCAATTGCACTGGGTAGTTATGCTTTAATGCAGCTTCATTCGACAAATTATCAATGGATTCATCTCTATGTTTTTTCGATTTGATGTTTTTTGGAATTACTGGGGAAGGATAGCGCCGGGCAAAAGTTGCAGATCAGCAAAATGTCGTTTAATTTGTTCATTTTATTCATACATAGTAGAAATATTCCTCAGTGGTACAAATTACTCAATGAAACTTTAGGTGTCTGTAGGAAAATAGACTTTATAACTTGTATCGTGCTGGTACGGGAAACTCTTTTTTGCTAGTCTCTTTTATTTCTATTAGCGCAGGTTGTATGGATGTGTGATACGCAGGAATGAAACACTCAATGAATGTATTGGCGGGGTAAGGTAGGGAGCTAATTGATTCACACGTATGCATGGTTTTGGATCTTGTATTAATCAACTTTGAATAAATACTAAATAAATACCAAATACATGCTTTTAATTTATTCTACCGATTTTTCCAGAATTTGTTTGTCACTAGCGACGTTGCGAGTTAGTACCGAAATCGACCCTTGGAATAGTCCAAATAATTTGGACTTACTCGCATTTACTCAGGATGTTTTTAGCTGTCAACCTGCTTCGAGCTAGTTTTAGCTGGTTGAAGATGCTCTGAAAGAATTTCGCGGGCTCTGTCTACTTACTTGGATTCGCTTGTATTTGGCTGAATGGACACCAGTACAAACTATAGATAGGCAGTCTAGATGTAAAAACCACGAATTTGGTAAACGAAAATTGTTTGCCACTGTTGTTGACTGTTTATATCAAGCTGATAACCATTTTTGTGAATGACAGCACAAATGTAAACCGGGCATGAACAAAGCTACTAACAATATTACTCAGCATTCAAATATCTCTTCGCAAGCATTAGTTTTGACTTAAAGTGTGGTTCAGTTAGAATCCGGAAGAAAGAATTTCGCTCTATCTCTGGATTGCACAGTGGTAGGTCTCCATAAAAATGTCGTCCAAATCTCTAAAAATGTGTTTTCGGCCTAAAACAGATCATATCTTTTCTTCTTAATATTATTCGTTCATGAAAAGTTGAATATGTACAAGCGTTCTTTAACTTGGCGTTAGTTCAAAAGCAGTTGAACGTCAAAAATATTTATATTTAGTTTGACATTTCGTTGTCATAATTGATGAGGGGCATTCGAATGGAATGTAGAGTGTAAATATAAATAAATTTGAAATTATTTTCATTTCACCCGGAAATCAAGACTTGAAAGCAATCAAGAGCGAAAGCGTAAAGCTACAAACGAAGTGACATACGACTAACTGGCGATGAAATCAATTAAAATAATGTGGTTCGCTGTAATAGAATTTTCTTAGAAGCTTGTGCCATCAGCCACCAGATGGGCTCGTATTTGAACAAAGTTGATTTTGTGTGCAATTATCTTTGACAGTGTGCAAAGTGTGTATCATTTTGTAATTTTTTTATGCTTTTCAGCTTTGATTAGAGTGAAACAAGTAGAACCAAACATTCTAGTACATTTGGTGAAAATTCTAGTACAATCCAGTAGTAGTGTTGCCATGTGGTGCACTGAAAAATTGAAATAGCAGGTTCCTCACCAATGTTTTTGAGCCGCTCCGTCAGTCACTTCGTTTGTGGTTAAGCCTATCTAAATTCGCGAGTTTGAATGCTGTGAAAATAACAATAACAAACTTTCGAAAAATCGATATCAAAAGTCCTGCATCTTGCAGAAAAATTATATCCTCCCAAAACCAAATATAGTTCAATCCTTTATTTTAAAGCATTTATACTAGCAAATAAAAAAAATGTGATCATTTTAAATAGTACCAACTCAAACACGTTTCACAATGTTGTTAATACTCACGGAAGATGATTTTTTGACGTAGGACTACGTCTTTGATTTCTATATGGGGGTACACTTTGTGAAAACCGAAAATGGAACATGTAACAAATTAAGAAAGATTTTGAACGTTATTAACTCAGCTGCCCCTGGTACAATTTCAATAATTTTATCACCAATCGATCAGAAATATGGCTACGCATCGATAACATTGCTTCCAAATGTTGATTTTTGACAAGAAACTATTGAAAAACTGGTAAATGTCCAGCATTGTTCAAAAGCGTCGAATTAACTAACAAATCCACCAATTACCTACATGCATATGCTGCTTCCCTAGCACAGACGTCAGAGAGTAGTAAGTAGACGAAACAAGTCGAAGTGGCATTCGCCTCCGATCCTCGGGCGCGTGCGAATAGGGAGGATGGAATTGCGTAATATTTTGCAGACTCATCGCCATATTCAGAACCAAACGCAAAGTTCTTCAAGATAACCACCATCCGTCGTCTGGCTCGCCGTGGCGGTGTCAAACGTATCTCCGGTCTGATCTACGAGGTGTGCTGAAGGTGTTCCTGGAAAATGAGGTCCGTGGTGCTGTCACCTACACTAAACACGCCATCAAGCTTACACCAGTAAAGAGTTGGAATAGAATTTATCTGTGCTTGTTTGTCCATATTCATACACAAGCCCCCAACGACCACACAAAATGCTCTCCAGGGTTGTAATCTTGTAACCAAACTTGAAATCAGGGGTACAACAGATTTTGATTGATTCTCTTAATCAACTTTCTCTTTGAAAAAGATTACTACAAATTTGGTACGCCTACAATTAAAAAACGGAAAGAGTTGAGATAATAGATAGCTGATCAATTAAAAGCACTAAATGCTCTTCACATTTATTCCGTCTACTAGCGGTCCTACGTCAAGCTTCCGTTCGTGCCCCTAGACACAGACCCTTCTACTTTTTAACTATATTTTAGCATCTCTTTTTAATCAACTTTCACACTTTTGAAAAATCACCTAGAATTTAATATTGAACATCGTAATATTTCTTCAAAACATGGCCAACATAGGAGCATGACCAAACTAGTTGCTACTGTGAATTGTTTTGAGGTAAATAAGTAAACTATCGAAGTCCGTTATTTCGCGCAAAAAAATCCCATTATAATGTGTAATGTGGATATTTTATTTAATAGGAGATATATTACGATATTTACAAGTTTAAAAGTGTAACTCCAGTTTTTATGATACTTGAGTAATATGTCCGTATAAGAAAAATAGATAGCAATAGCATTTTATTCAGTTACTGAGTTAGGTTGAAAGGCCGTGTAACATACTCTGAAGGTTTGTGTCTTCAATGCAAACCTCTTCGACATAGTATGAAAGGTAGTATGAATACGCACGTTTCGCATATTCAAAATAACCACGTGCCTTGTTGTTCATTGATTGAAATGAATAATATTTTAGCTGCAATCGTCATATTTGATATTGGAAAGGTAGATAAAATTACAACCACAGATAAACATGTTGAAGTGTGGCAATGGGAATTGATAAACTTTTCAAATAGAAAAAACTCCTAGGATCGAATGGGAAATTGAACCCCCGTGTCTGTCAGTCAACAGACGCGACTAATGAGAGGCCCCAAATTTTCAATAAAAATGGCCTGCTTAGCATTTCCCATGCATTCGTTGTAGGGTTAAGATCTAATCTCCGTCACACTAAGCACAACCCACACTTTACCTCTAGTTCTTTTTTTTTTTACAAATTTGATAATTATTTTTCATTATATTTTGTAATGTAACGGATCACTGCCAACAAAGAAAGCCAATTGTTTTCCCTTCGCCGCTGGCAATGTTTTTTGATTGATGATCAGACATTACGCAGAATTTGTGAACTCTGTCCTGCGGGACGGGTCCGGGGGATTATAACTTCAGTTCTGTGTGGCTCAAATTTCGCACGTTCCAGGGAAAAGAAAAATAACCATGGCAAAATGGTGCTACCGGGAAGAATTAGCAATCCCCGAGCGCACCGGGAGGGCTTGTGCCAAAAAAGTAAAAGAAAGTCAAACAACACGTGACCTTTTTCCGCTACGGTTAGCTAGTTACAGGTATGTCCCAGAAGGATCGCTCACACCACCAGCAGAGCTCGTTCGCGAAATTGAAATATGATAAGCTTTCATTAATGCTATCATTCATTCTTTTTCAATTTTCGATGGAAGCGAGTAGGGCGGGCAAAAGTGTCAGTAGCAGTAGCTGAACGAGAGGTGGCGCTCTAAGAGGATTCCGTCTTGCGATCGGGGACAAAATGTGTCACTTTAATAGATTTTTTTTTTGCGAATATGATATATGATACTGTTATATTTCTTTCAGTCATATCATTTTTCGTGAATCTGGAGATGAAATTACCTCGAGCGTATTACGCTCTAAGCACCTGAAGCGAATGAGAAAATAATTTTCCATCGAATGGAGGGAGATGAGGACGAAATGAAGAGAAGTGATTTTTATTTTGCATCATTGTATGGTGAGTAACGATGAGAGATGTGATCTAAATGACATAACGGGCTTACGAGGTAATATCAGTCTTATATCGCCAGCCATTGGCATGTGGTAGCGCAATGAGAGCAAAGAATGGTATAGCAATCAATCACACCAGCATCGGCATGCCAAGTGCGTCAATCAGCTCTCAGTGAACCGATCTGGCGGGGCTGTCAGTCAAACCATAAATCGGAATGAGGTCTATTATTCACTTACAATGCACATTCAGGACGATTCAATTGGCATGAAGTGAGATTCCAAGAACTCTATCAAACGATTATACGTCACGTGAGTTTCATTCGGCACAACCGCACGTGATGGCATACAAACGGTTGAAATCTCCCTGTGACAGTCGTAAGTTTTGTGAACAGACAGGGTTGCTGGAAGGAAAGTTCAATGTGTTCAATCTGCATGTGATCACATTTGCATAAGTTAGATTGCTATCCTCTTGTGTGATGAGAATGCATGTGGCTTTATTCACAGGAAGACTAGCATGTTGGCTGACACGGTTGAATGACAAATTACGTGACAAGAAAGTTAGGAGGATGTGCTTTCTACTTGATGTGACAATGACTTATAGAAGCAGGTGACAGTGATTGCAGGGGCCTCACAGCCTAGTCAGTAAAGGCGTGGTATTACCAAGCCCGAGGCGGCGGGTTCGATCGGGTTGAAAATTTTCTCGACTTCCCTGGGCATAGAGTATTATCATAGAGGTAACTCTAAGACTAGTAGGTCCCGAAATAACGTGCTCAACTTTTTGGCTCAGCTCTGGTACTCTCTTCGGTCCCAAGCTAATCGATTCACCCCTCGAAACATAGGAAAATCCACTAACCCAAACAAACTTTCTATCAAACTTTCATAGCGAATCAAAACAAACATTGTGTAGTAGTAGAATGTCGACAAGAATGGGGTACGTTAATCGTTTGCTTGGGACCAATAGGCTAGTCAAGTAGTGAGCCAATTTAAAATCGTTAGTTTCGTATTGATTGTTGGTATTATTGTGCTTGCCATACAATATAAAGCTCTCAATTAATAACTGTGGAAGTACATTTAGAACACTAAGTTGAGAGCACGCAATAAGCTTGCAATGCAAAAAAAGAAGAGAAGATGTGATTCTATTTTGGTGTAGGTACTTACCTTCCCAGTCAATCATTTTTCGCTGGAAGGTTAAGTGGATTCCATGTGATCCAGATGTTGAGCGAAATTTCCAGAAATGTTAAACCTTTTGTGTTTTAATAAAAGTTTTGATTTACCTATGTCTAAATCTAATTTAGGACCTTGATCTTAAGGCGATACGATCCAGAAGCCCGGGCTCTGATGCCACTTCGCATTTTCCAGGGGACAAGTATCTGCTATCGGCAAACATACAATAATAAAACTGCTTCCCCATATTTGCTGCGACTTTGTGAAAATCGAAAATGAAACATGTAACGAAATTATGAAAGATTTTAAACGTTAATAACTCAGCTGCCTCTGGACTAATTTCAATGATTTTATCTCCAATCGATCAGAAATATTTCTTTGCATCGTTTTCAACTGTTGATTTTCTGCAAGAAGCTATTTAAAAAGTGGTAAATGTAAAGCATTGTCCAAAAGCATCCAAATAACTAACAAATTCACCAATTACGTACATGCAAATGCTGCTTCCCCAACACAGTCATCAAAGAATCGTTTCTAGACGAAACATGTCGATGTAGAATTGCTGGAATTGCTGCTTCCCCAACACTGTCATCAGATAGTCGTTAGTAGACGAAAGAGATCGAAGTTTCATTCGCCTCCGATCTTCGGGCGTGTGCGAATAAGGAGGATGCAATTGCGTAACATTTTGGACACTCATCGCCATATTCAGAACCACACGCCCCCAACGACCACACAAAATGTTGTCCAGAGTTGTAATCTTGTAACCAAACTTGGAAGCAGAGGTGCAAGTGATTTTGATCGATTCTCTTCATGGACCCTTTTGTTTCGACGGCAAACACATTCATTGATACGTTTGTTGTTCTGGAGCAAAGAAGAGCATAGCAGAAATAGTGCGAAATAGGTAAGTGAAGCCATGGTCATCAAAAGAGAAAATCGATGAAGAGAATTGATTTTCACCCCCTGCTTGTAAGCCTCCTAATTCAGTCGTCGTCATAGCAATGAAAACTAGCAAGCGGTGCGATGGTTCTTGGGTTACACTTGCTGGTTGCAATTCTGCTGTTCGACATTTTCGAAAGACAAAGAACATTACAAAATTACACTTTTTTTTTCTAGGGATGGCTAAAACTTAAATTATTCGATTAACGACTAATCGTAAATTTTTTTCAAATTATTCGAGCCGACATCTCTTCTTATTTCTACTCGTTTGATTTAGCGCAGCAGAGAAAATAATTAAAAGTATTAATTTAACTGAACAGGCATAGACAAGAAGCATGACGTGAAACAGGATCATAAATTCGCCGAAAACAGTGTTAAGCGTCTTTCTGCTAAAGGCTAAGATATACTAACTTGTTGAGAGAAGGAGTTTAACAAGAAAAACTTAAAAAGGGAGGAGCTTTAGCTGGGTGGACACTGATATTCTCCGGCCTTCCAACCTGTCGCAGACACCAGTTCAACCCCTGTTCAGCTGCAGGCGGGCCGAGACTTTTGCAAGTGCCCAATCATTGAACCGAAGAATATGGGAATGTCCGGTCCGATTTGCTGATTCAGCTGCCTACACGTCATCATCGTCTTCCAAAGGCTTTGCCTGTACTATTTTCCAAAAGAGTTAAATTACTGAACATGTCCGAAATTTGTGTGTGTTTTTTTGTGTGCTTAAGTCGTCCTGAACTATTCTCTTCAAGTTGCAGTATAAAATTCTTAACCAGGAAGCTGTTTAAAATCAGCCTTCACAAAGAAAGATTTCAATTTAACGAATGTACGTGCATAATTTTAAAATGCTAGCTCTCTTGTAGCCATCTTAAAAACTGAATGCAAAATTCTAAAAACCAAAAATAGCAAGAGATTTTGCAAGAGACACCTTCGAAAGTCAACGTTTGTTATTTTTTAAACTGCGCGCTGAAATATGCAGCAAAATATTTCAGCTTTGTGCGTGACTTTCTTGTTGTCTGCGCTACAAATTTGCTTACGTTCTTTGAATCAGTGAACTGGTGAACTATTTTCCTTAAGTTTTGAATAAAATTTATTGAATATGAAGTGCATTGCCAAGTTTTGCCCTAACCGTGGTCGTAGAAGTTCAACTTAGTGTAAAAATGTGAGTTTTTCAGGTTTCCGAAAACACTGAACTTCACAAAAAATGGCTGGTGTTTTGCGGACTACCGTCTGGTTTCCCCCCTCTATGTGTTTGAGGAGTGAATGTTACGCAATGGTGGTATCTAGTTAAAATGTGATGCTTCTTCCAGTACCACTTCTAGCAAATGCAATTGTTTTTTGCTAAAGAAGGTGGGAATCTTATAATTATGTGATTTCACGTCGCAATGCTTCTGACTAACAATATCAAAAACTCTGTTAATATACGCATTTTACTGCTATAATATTATTTATAAACTTTTTGTTTTTTTTTTTCACTCCGCTTACAATACTTTTCAACTGAAAAATTCTGGCAAACGATAAACATGTTCGTTTGGCTCACATATTGTTTAAAAATTTTAATCAACTAAATGCTCAACATTGTAAAGTGTGTGTTATCTTAAGTATTTATTGGATGTTTCTCAGATCAAGAATTAAAATCAACCGAAGTTTTTCTGTCGAAAGATGTTTTAATAGCCGTCTCCGTCTTTTGATCCAACCCTAGTACAGCGGTTACGGTTTAGCAACGACCATCGAACCATCACCAAAAGGAGCATCATCTTTTCCAACCTCGTGGCTGTGGTAAGTCCGGAGATGCTTCTGGAAGCTTTTGGCATAGTAAAATGCCTGCGGACAGTGTGGGCAGCGCAGTTTCCGAACACAGTTGTGAACTTTTCCGCGATGGCTATCGCTTTTCATCACAAACACTTTATCGCACTGTTTACATTTGTAAGAGTCCTTGGTCCGGTTCTCGTCGGCATGATGGGCGATGGCATGCTGGAGGAATTCGGCACAGGTTTCTTTCTCGGTATCACAGATGCGACACGTGTGACGGTTGAGTGCCAATTCCGGTCGGTAAATGCCAATCAGCTTTTCGTCCAGGCACTGGAAACAGGCTTTGCTGTACCGCTCGTGATGTTGCATGTGAACGTTACGTTGGAAGAAATGTTTCTCGCATATTTTACAAAAGTATTTGGAACGCACTATTCTAGTCGGAGACGGTGTGGGAAAGGAATGGGAATCACTGTTGGGAGAATTCCGATGAAACAATGTTGGAAGAAACTGCTGTGTAGTGCTGTGAGATGCTTCGCAGGGGAGTTCGTTTTTTTCCCACGAGGAACCGATCCAAAGCGGGTCCGGCCAGCTATCGGTGTCGAATAGAGGGGGCGAGAGGAAATTATGGCCCTGTGAGAATGTGTCATCGTCATCTTTGCCGAAAAGATTATCGATTGTGGGCGTGCTTGGTTCCATGGAACTTTCGATTTCCTCTTTAATATCAATAGGAGACTCCGTATTGGGGGTTGCTTGTGTATGCGAAATTAATTTGATATTTTCTAAAATTTGATTCATCTCAATGCACATTTGTCGAAACTTTATGCACATTTCAAGCATCGTGTAACATTCTGTGCATATTTTATAGTCAATATTGTCTGTAGCAGACAACTGAAATGTAATGGGTAAAATGTTTAACTTAATAATATGTGAATTAATAATAAAAACAACTCACCTCTATTGCAGTCAGTTGTCGTACATTTTGTATGATAAGTTTTGCATCTCTGTGCAGGCCTAGTAGTAGAAAAAGCTGACCTTCACTTTTCAAACAAAATCGACAAATAGTACCCAAATCAATGCACTCCATAGTTGGAATATAAAAAAGGGATTTTATTTTAGCTCTATAGCTTTGAAAATGGGAATAATACTAGGCCAGTACAGAAGCAAATAGTCCACCCGTTCACTTTCAATTTACTTTACATTTGATGACACACCATGTGCACATGGACGGGTCCAATGTCATATAGCACTGGTCTGGCAACGTGAATTTGCTGTCTATTTCATTCCTACGATGTATTCTGGATCAGCGGCTGTGTCATCGGTCACACTGATTCATTTAACAGAAAAGGTATGAAAAAACGACTAACTTCATATTGCCAGACCTGTTCTTCCTAGGTCCGGGTACGAACAAACCTTTGTATACAGAAATGAATAAGCTTGTGAATGGTGGGCCTGTAATTTAAAAATAAATTTTGAGCTATTTCGAATTTTCATTTCGTATTTCGTTTTCCTCGCGTTTTCGTTTGAATATGCTATCCCATCATACAGAGCAGGGAAGGAAATTGACCCGTTTGAATTTGTTTTGCCTAAATTAAAACGTGCTGTGTTTTGGGTTGAATCAATTTCGTTTTGAAATTCTATGCTACCCCGATTGGATTGCGATCATCAAACTGTGAGTTGAACCACTTGGAAAGACACGTTGATACGACTTTTCGAACTACTAATGGCCATAGAAGATGTTATCCGGCGTCATTTAACGGATTGCGTCCTGATCCAAATCTGACGTGGAATGGGCATCCGAGTTGATTGCTTTCATTATTCGTCTG
Source organism: Ochlerotatus camptorhynchus (assembly GCF_037179485.1). Lineage (NCBI taxonomy): Eukaryota > Metazoa > Arthropoda > Insecta > Diptera > Culicidae > Ochlerotatus > Ochlerotatus camptorhynchus. Next base: position 3,952,662 of record NW_027040929.1, on the reverse strand, counting down.
AAGAATGATCGCTTTTCCACACAATACACAACGCAAGCGGTGGCCACAAAGGGCAAGGGCGCCCACTCGAGACCAGCGAAAATAGACCATCAAGCGTCATCTACGAAGAAGACGGGAAAAGAATGGCAGATTATCAGTTATGACATTTATTGACGCGCTTTACCTTGCTTGACGTTTTTTCCTCTGCCAGCAGCAGCAGCAACCTTTGAAGCTATCATGGAAGAACCCTGATCGATCCACCTTCCGGGGATAAGTTCTCTTCGCGTTTGCTATATTTAATAGCATTGATGTGTGTTGTATGTCTTATTCTACTCATAAATCAATTTTAGACACACTTTCCTGAGGTTGTAAACTACAAACCCGGGTGTCAGGTGTGAGAAAATGATAAAAAAAAAACAGATCTCTCGAATAATTAAAACCGTAAACATATCTTGTAGGGTAGGTATTCCAGTACTAGTGGTGTACCTATAATTGCGGTATGGGGTTTAGCCCTGAACAATGGTGGAAAACCAGATAAATCTATTTTTCATAGGTAACTCTCTGAAAATAATGCATGCAATTGAAACTTGAAATTAGCCCATAAATCACGGAAAACAATTATTGTGCATTTTGCACCTTAGTAGACTCCTGAGCTGAAATTATTTCCTCAGTTACGATCCCTCACCTTACCCACAGCATGCTTTGATCGTTTTTCTTGATTTGTTTTGATTATTTTCCACTTACGCGCTTGTCAGATTGTATTCAATTGTTCTGTTCCACTGTTTTCCTATCGGCTTCTTTCCGGAATAAATAGTCTGGGAAAAAGTTTATTGTACACGGTAAGAAAAAAGTACCCAACGGAAAGTTCACTTTTACCTACTTTTGACTAGTTTGCCTCCTTTTCTCCTTCTAATGTTGTCTAAAACGGAGGAGCAAAACCACCCAACAGGGGTAGTAAAGTGTGGGAACCCAACGTTGAGTATAATCATATTTACCTACTTTTGGGTACAACTAACTTACTTTTGGTTAAAAAGCCAATGGAAAATTCCATACGAATTGCTCACAAGTAAATGAAATTTACTTTGACCCGCTTTACCTACTTTTGGGTTCCTGCACTATAGTGCCGAGATGAGTGAAAAGAACTTAATTTTGGGTACTTTTTTCTAACCGTGTACCAGTGTATATTCATCGGTAGGTAGGGTAAACGCTCCTATAGTTGCGGTACGTTAGAAGCGTTCGGTTCCTATAGTTGTGTATGGAGACTCCGTACACAACTATAGGAACCTAACGCTTCTATCGTACCGCAACTATAGGAGCGTTTCCCCGAGGTATTTTTAAATATCAGTTGTGGTTGTTACGTGGAAATCCATTTGGAAATGGTTGACTTATGCTTCCGATAGATGATTGCAAGCTTAGCTTTGGATAGACCAAGGAAAAAGTATCCGTAAAGCGCATGATATGGTGTATTCACCGATGTCCGTTTCTGCGAAACTTGCATCAAGATATCAGACATGGTGGTACAGATAATTCTGGAGTCAAAATGTTTTAATAATTACCTGCGTAATGAGGTGATATTGTTGTGTTTTATTGCAATTTGACAGATCATTTACTGAAATGATGATTGAGGAAAAATACCTGTCAATTACGATCCTCACAGTAGTCTAAAAATTCATGGCATGAGCAATAATTTTCCTTAAGATTTTTATTCTTTTGCACCTATACACAGCAAAAAAATAATTTTGATATCACGTCAAAGTGGATGCACTACAATCATGTCGAAAATATGGTGTAATATTACTTGCTAAAAAGGACAAAATTATCATTAATACAATGCATGAACTGACATTACGCTGCTTTTACTGCATTTGTTTATTTATGTGGTCATAAAAATTACATGAAATTTTCGACATGATTGTAGTGCATCCACTTTGATGTGATATCAAAATTATTTTTTTGCTGTGTAGTTGCGGTAGTGTTCCTATAATAGTAGAATCCATAATAAACCTATGCGTTCCACTAGCAACTATAGGGTGTACCCAACCTCGTACCCAACTACCTGGAAAACAACTACTTTATTTTTTAATAAATAAATTGTCTTAGTACCTCCACTACTGGCCCGATCACCCTTTGCGGGAACCGAAGCTCGTCTACACAAACCAACGGCACTATCGGCAGAGGGAGATTTTTCCTTAGCTGGTGGTGTTTTTGGTTTGCATACACAGCAAAAAAATAATTTTGATATCACATCAAAGTGGATGCACTACAATCATGTCGAAAATTTCATGTAATTTTTATGACCACATAAATAAACAAATGCAGTAAAAGCAGAGTAATGTCAGTTCATGCATTGTATTAATGATAATTTTGTCCTTTTTAGCAAGTAATATTACACCATATTTTCGACATGATTGTAGTGCATCCACTTTGACGTGATATCAAAATTATTTTTTTGCTGTGTAGGCGAGCTTCTATTCGTACGTTTTGTTTACAAAAGCTCTTAGGTCATTTTCAAGTGTTGGTCGTGATCTCTTAAATTGATTCATACATAGCATATAAAGTCATATTAACAACAATTTTCCAGAAAGTTTTAAGTCTTCCTAGTTTATGAACAGCCATTTATACTACTACAGTAATGCCCCGATTTTGTCAGCACCACCACTCATCAGACTTTTATCTGAGTGAACGGAATTTTGATCCACCTGACGAAATTACTATCAATTCAAGCTGGAGAAAACACCAACATCGTTTTGGACACGTAAGGTCACAAAGAAGAAGGTCTGAGCTCAGGGATTCAATCGTTATAATTTTGTCGTTCAACTGTCTTGAAGAAGGACCCAATCATACAGAAACATTGTACAACTATAAAATATCGATAAATACCAACATCGGCTACGAATTAATAATATTAATAATTCTCAGTGAATCCATACCATTATTATTTAATTTTACATTACAGTCACATTAACACTCTTGAGTCATTCGTAACTTGTCCTGGGATGAAATTTGAACTCATGACTTTGACGTGAGAGGTATGGATTTTAACCAAGGTTGCAAATACTCATTTCTGCTAAAACAATGTTTTTTTGAAGTAATGAAGTAATGAAATTGGGTTGTTAGCGGAATGCTAAATAAAACAGCAAACAGCAAAGTGGAATTAAATGGAAGATAATGTTTTTTTTTCAAATTATGAAATAATTAGATGCTATGATCATATTTTGAATTGGTAAGATACAAGAAAAGGTTGCAAAGAATGTGTGTGACATATTAAACCTGTTTATTTCACTTCATGAGAGTCACAATCAGCGATTTTTCACACACTCACTCACTCACTCAGCGATCAGCAAATCGCTGATTGTGACTCATAGAAAGCAAAATTTACAGGTTTCAAACGCATACTTTGTAATCTCTTATTGTAGTTACAAGTAAAACATGTCATCGTACCATCTTTTGGTTTTATTATTCTGAAAAACATTGTGTTAGCTGAAATGAGTATTTGCAACCTTGATTTTAACCACAGCACCGCAGCTGTCCCCTGATCAATTCCATTAACTGTTTTGTTTCAATTGAATATTTGTATACTCGGAATTGAAAAAGCCATCAAGTTATAGAACAACTCCCATAGAAACACTGCACTGATGCAGCGAAGGGAGGATTTTAGGGTTAAAACCCTCCAGAGTCATAAGGCAAATACAAAATATGAGTCGACTTTTACACTTTTCCACGATTTTTGTTATGGACTTTTCATTCATTATGTATGAAATTTGTTCAAGATCCCAATAAAATTTTTCTGAAGTAGTATAGTAAAGTTTTTTATTTCCAATCGTGAAAATTTTGGAATGCCGATTTTTTGTATTTATTAATTGTATTAATTGACGCTGAAATAAAAGAATAATGAAGTTCACTAATCAATTTGTTCATACACTGGGCGCGTAAGTTTATTCATTTGAGGTGGCATGAAGCTTGATCCGTTGCATTGAGTATAATATCCCAGTAGGAAAAGAAAAACACTCAACGGTTGGAATGAGCTAGACAGATGTGGGATGCTTGGGGAGGAAAAGAGATAGTATGTCTGATCGCATCGGAAGGTAATCGGAGATCGCCTTTTGATAAGATCGTTTTTTTTTTCGGTTTCCGGAACGAAGGCCAATAATTTGATTGATCTTAGGAATACCAAGTTTTTTCTCGTCCACTTTAATCCTACCCGTGGAAGATGCAGGACTGTGAAGTTTTTTGTAAATAGTGTCGCGGTGTGTTTTGTAGAGGTATTCAAAATGTAAGAAATGTTGTTAAATTCAGTGTAATTAATTGTTCGTTAATTTCTTTTTGGTTAGGTTTAGCGACTATTGAATTAGTTTAGTAGGCTAGTGCGGTACTGTCGTGGTACAAGTTTCAACAAAAAGGTAAATTATTTGCAGTTATATTCAGTTTGCAACAATGCGCAGACCCAGTTGAATAGCCGTTTGACACACCGCCCCCCCCCCCCTTTATCGCCCCTATCCTGACCCCACGCGTTGGCATAAAAGGACCTAACTTCGGCCGGAGTTATAAGGGAGCTGTGCCGTCAATATCGCGCTCCAGAAGATCGATTTTAACACCCACCGGGAAATCACCACGCCAACTACGTTGGTGAAATAGTCAATCAAGGCTCGCACCCAATTTGGTGAATCGATTGTATTCCGTGCAGTGAGCGTCGCAGGGGTGACGCGACGATGGTGAGGAGCAGTCGGTAAAGCAGAAGCCCTGAGTAGAACCGTACAATGTCCGCATGCATGCATTAAATCTGGATGAAGCGCAATTTTATAAATTGCCAATTAGTAAATCTGCACATTTAGGTAGACAATTAGAGAGAGTAAATAGGAGAATGAGGATACCCGAATTAAAATGATGCGTTTAATAAATTTTTCGTTCAATTTGTTTTTCTTAATAAATGTTTTAAATTCTGTTAAATAATTGTGTTGATTGTTAGGTTAGAATTTCCCGTTCTAGGCCAATGCATAGGAAATCATCTGAAAGGACCATCGCAAAAGCATTTATTTTACAAGATTGTTCTAAATCTCGATTTCGAGTTAGTGGATATTGAGGTGTGGAGAAATGACTGTACAATGATCCATTTTCGGACTCCGGCATCTTTTTCATATGGTCAGGATCAGTATATTCGAATAAAACATTTCTGTAGACCCTGTGGGCTTATTAAGAACTATTTTTACCGTCATTACAGTCTTATTCTGCTTAACAACTTTGTCAGAAATGAAAACATTCTACATATAAGATTGAGGACATTCTACATTTAAGATTGAGATATAAATCCATATTTATACAGCATACAACCTCTGCCTAAACAACTTTGCCAAAAATAGAAGTTTTTTGTATGGTTGAGATCAATATTTTTGCTCTCTTAAATTTCCTAGTGAGGAAATTGTGAACTATTTTCCATGTCATCATACAAGTCTTACACAACTGAACAAGTATGTTGAAAGCGGTAATTATCTATTTTGTGAGAATACAATATCATATAACACCATATTTTTGCTTACTAGCATCAAATAGTAGTTCAGAGAATTTAGCATCTTTGCTGCATGCTGAGCTAATTTTGAACGACAATATCTGCCATTGAAAGGCTTCATTCAACTGAAGAACTTTGCCGAAGACAGAAGCTTTCTGTACACACTTAGATTTTTCGCCGAGATGAGCACCACCGAGCAGCTCGGCATTTTATTTTGCTGGATCTCAGTGAAAAACTTGCCGAGATTCAGCTAACAAACGGGAATTTTGCCGAGATCTCAGCTAACAAACATATTTTTTGCTGAATTTCCAGCAAAAAAATGCCGAGCTGCTCGGTGGTGCCCATCTCGGCAAAAAAAATCTTAGTGTGTAGGATCACGAACAGAAGAAATGAGACAAAACAATATTTGGCTCACTAACGCCTTCTAGTGTATATTTTTTTTTAATTGTTAACTAAATTACCCGCCACCCATTTTTAACTAAATTACCGCAACGGGAATTTTCTTTAAGGTCAGGCTCATTCTTCAGCTGCTGAGATTATCATTAGGCAGAACAATATTTTGCTCACTAGTGAACATAGCTATCTGGAACGTCTACTCGCCTGAAGTGCATCCAATTGGATGTAATATTAAAATTTATTTTTTTGCTGTGTATGGATGAAACAAAAAAAAAAAAAAAACAGTTGGCCTATTTTCTCGGAAAATTTAAGTTGATTTTTTTGGATTAACCCGGACATCATGTACTTTGAAAATTCATAACTCATGAAGCACATAGTTGAACAAATTTCATATAATAAAATATAATTTGAAAATAATCCACACAGCAAATTTTAAAAGACAATTGACACCGTTGTACAGACTGAATATTTAACACTAGACAATGGACAACACCCAACACACAGTAGACCAGTAGGGAAATTTCCGGGTTGCGAAAAGTTCCACCGGCTGGAGCGGGAATCGAACCCTCACTTCGTGGCACTCACAATACGCCTGAACGACGGGTGACGCCGCTAACCGCACGACCACGAAGCCCACCTCCATATTTTTACTTGTCTAATTGATGTGTGTTTCACATTGAAGATTCGTCACACATACCAAAACGGCCAGGCCTACTGTGCAGCATTTAAGGGGCAAGATGATTCAGAAACCATCGGGCCTTTTAAAATCGAAGATTGAAACACGATGCTTCAGAATCCAATAAATGGATGAAACGTGGACATCTCGTATTGTACGTTTCGTTTTTGGTAATTATATGATTGGTTGGTCTTTGGATGTATCTTAGCTAGAAAGGTTAAGTGATGCTCCATTTTCCTCTGATGGTTGGGACACGAGCACTAACTTTTGTCCTAGCCTTTTATGGCTTATGGCTATAGCGCCATTACTAACTTTCTGAAAAGTTAAGATGAAAAGGAAAAGGAGAAGGACAAAGGGAAAAGGATTATATGTACTCTATGATGATAAACAATATTTTTGATTTGAAATATCTATATATATAAAAATGAATTTCTGTCTGTCTGTCTGTCTGTCTGTCTGTCTGTCTGTCTGTCTGTCTGTCTGTCTGTCTGTCTGTCTGTCTGTCTGTCTGTCTGTCTGTCTGTCTGTCTGTCTGTCTGTCTGTCTGTCTGTCTGTCTGTCTGTCTGTCTGTCTGTCTGTCTGTCTGTCTGTCTGTCTGTCTGTCTGTCTGTCTGTCTGTCTGTCTGTCTGTCTGTCTGTCTGTCTGTCTGTCTGTCTGTCTGTCTGTCTGTCTGTCTGTCTGTCTGTCTGTCTGTCTGTCTGTCTGTCTGTCTGTCTGTCTGTCTGTCTGTCTGTCTGTCTGTCTGTCTGTCTGTCTGTCTGTCTGTCTGTCTGTCTGTCTGTCTGTCTGTCTGTCTGTCTGTCTGTCTGTCTGTCTGTCTGTCTGTCTGTCTGTCTGTCTGTCTGTCTGTCTGTCTGTCTGTCTGTCTGTCTGTCTGTCTGTCTGTCTGTCTGTCTGTCTGTCTGTCTGTCTGTCTGTCTGTCTGTCTGTCTGTCTGTCTGTCTGTCTGTCTGTCTGTCTGTCTGTCTGTCTGTCTGTCTGTCTGTCTGTCTGTCTGTCTGTCTGTCTGTCTGTCTGTCTGTCTGTCTGTCTGTCTGTCTGTCTGTCTGTCTGTCTGTCTGTCTGTCTGTCTGTCTGTCTGTCTGTCTGTCTGTCTGTCTGTCTGTCTGTCTGTCTGTCTGTCTGTCTGTCTGTCTGTCTGTCTGTCTGTCTGTCTGTCTGTCTGTCTGTCTGTCTGTCTGTCTGTCTGTCTGTCTGTCTGTCTGTCTGTCTGTCTGTCTGTCTGTCTGTCTGTCTGTCTGTCTGTCTGTCTGTCTGTCTGTCTGTCTGTCTGTCTGTCTGTCTGTCTGTCTGTCTGTCTGTCTGTCTGTCTGTCTGTCTGTCTGTCTGTCTGTCTGTCTGTCTGTCTGTCTGTCTGTCTGTCTGTCTGTCTGTCTGTCTGTCTGTCTGTCTGTCTGTCTGTCTGTCTGTCTGTCTGTCTGTCTGTCTGTCTGTCTGTCTGTCTGTCTGTCTGTCTGTCTGTCTGTCTGTCTGTCTGTCTGTCTGTCTGTCTGTCTGTCTGTCTGTCTGTCTGTCTGTCTGTCTGTCTGTCTGTCTGTCTGTCTGTCTGTCTGTCTGTCTGTCTGTCTGTCTGTCTGTCTGTCTGTCTGTCTGTCTGTCTGTCTGTCTGCCTCTCTGTCTGTCTGTCTGTCTGTCTGTCTGTCTGTCTGTCTGTCTGTCTGCCTCTCTGTCTGTCTGTCTGTCTGTCTGTCTGACATTTATAGACTCGGAAACTACTGAACCGATTGGCGTGAAAATTTGTATACAGGGGTTTTTGGGGCCGTGGAAGGTTCTTATTATGGTTCGAGACCCCTCCCCTTTCTGTAAGGGGGGGGGCTCCCATACAAATGAAACAGAAATTTCTGCATAACTCGAGAACTAATCAAGCAAATGGAACCAAATTAGGCATGTGGGAGCGAGTGTGGGGGTATAAGGAGATAATCATAGGGGGTAGCCCCTTAGATAATAGGGGGGGGGGCTACGTACAATATAGCATGCTTTTTTTAAATCGGCGCATAAACTCAAGCTAATATTGAATCCCGAGCAAGACCGGGCACACTCAGCTAGTACAATATAAAAATTCATAGTTGAGGGGGTCACTACCCGAGTCTTGTCACTATTAACAAGGCGCAAAAAGCAACAATGACCAACATGTGATTACTGAAAAATCCCGTTCGCCTAGTTTGAAGTTGTTAGGACTAGGATTCGGTGGTACATTTCATACCAGTAACGCACTAGGAAAAGGTGATCTACCAGCGTTACTGGTTTGAAAAGATAAAAATGGACAAAATGGAACGTACTCACCATGTTTAGCCAATTGAACCTAAAGGCAGTTTGAAATGTGTTGTTGTAGAACTCCAAATTGTAGACGGTCCGCTTGACGTCGACCAACATGAACTAGTCCGGATTGTGGCAGAGCTTGTACAGAATGTCGTCGCTTGATTTGAGATAAAAGATATTCGCATGTGGACGATTTTTGATGTACATTGGCAAGCCTTTTCATGGCTGCTACTCAACGATGAGACAAATGATGGGACATAGAGGGCCCCATGTTTGCTCTAAATACTTGGCTTCAGAACAGCTTGTCAGCGGCAAATAACAGGGACGTAGAACTTGATAGATTGAGATGTAGTTTTCGCAGGACTTTTTTTTTATCTTAGTGAACTCGTTGAGGTACTAGAAATCGTATCCTGGGCCGGGTTTTGACCAGATCAGTAGCTGATTATAGAAAACTTGGTTTTTTGTTTCTTCCGTATGATCATAAACTCTAGCTGTGGGTGAAATTTCATAGCACTCTGAGGAGTTTCGGCCCAAACCTGTTCGAAAGTAAAAAAAAAACCCTATCCGTCTTTATTTACTCACTAGAGCCATCATGGGAGACAATTAAGCTGCTAGTTATAGCTTTTTTTTTCACACATATAGCAACCCCCTCCGTGGAAGTCGAGCAGTTTTTCTAGTAAAGGAAAAATCGTTAGTTCATTAAATTCTCATCAACTAAGCATTTATCCGCACACCGGGTACTACCAGCAGATACGCAACTTTTTTTTTTTTGATTTTGCCAGTGGGCAGTTCCACGCCAACTGACAAATCGGTTTTATTTTTCCAACTCCGAATTCCATGAAACTTCGTATAATTGTTCACTAGGGGCAATGAACCAAGCTTGTGCCAGAATTGGGCCTTTTCGACTCACGCCTAATTGTTGAAAATGGCGTATTTGATCTTTTTCAGTAAATCATGGCTTGAACTAATAAAAATGAAAATGACTTTTTTTTATAACAAAAATGTATATAAAAAAACGGTTAAAAATTAAAAGTACATTTTAAAGATTTTTAAATTTATGTGCTTATCAAAGTGCTAACTTTTCTGAAATGGTTACAATGAACAACTATTAGTTCAATTTTTAATTTTTTGAGTCCATTTCATAAAAGTTAGCATTTAAAATTCATAAAAATGTACTCTATTTAATTAAAGTATTAACAGCTTTTTTTTACGATTTTATAACTTTTCATTCAATTTGTATTTTTTTCTGAAAAGGTGGTCTAGTTTTCTACAATTTTTTAAGACGTCGTTTAAATTAAATAGATGAGCTGTGTTCGTACTATGATTTATTGAAAAATATCGAATATGCCATTTGGAAAAAAATGGCGTGAGTTAAAATGGTTGAATTCCGGCCCAAACTTGGTCTATTGTCCTATTGTGAACAATTATACGACGATTTATGGAATTCTGATATAAATTTTAAAATTTTAATTTTTTTGCTATTTTACATAAACTATTCCTGCAGTACATAAATTATTGGAACAAGTGCTGTAGTTTTTGAGCAATCGATCAAAAACGTAAAGTTCCCATGCATTCTCAGATTCATAACTACCCAGCCCATACATCTGTTCTATTTTCAGGACGCTGGATGGGCGGATATGAGTTAAGATCGGAAATTTGTTTTTCAAGTAATATTATAGCTTTTCGGTACACCTAGGTGTATGAGAAAGGCAAAAAGTGAGACGAACGACACTTGGCAGGATGGATTACCTTCGTTAGACTAGAACTGGTATGCTATCCGAAATCCGTTTCGAAACCAAGCACACGTAGAGCAGTAACCTTGGTTGGATTCCTTCCTGACACGTATATCCATCGCAGTCAAGCGAGTAGAGGTTCCGTCATTGAGCCACGATTCACGACGCGTGGTATCGATGGCATTCTGGAAGGATGATAAATTCTCATCTGGCAGAGATAGCAGTCGACCGTATTCCGATGTGAGTTTCAACATGTTTGAGAGACCATGCGTCTCCATGTGCCGGACACATCCATATGGCAGAAAAGCTACTTTGTCCCCAGTCTTTTCCAGCTTTTCCAAATCCACTTCAGTTTACGGTTCGAATGCCACGACGAGTTTTACTCCGATTCATCATCCCTTCCATTCGGGAAGCTCCGTGCAATCACCGTGCAATCAGAAACGTATCAGAGAACGGGTGAGCATATGTGCCGCACCGCTTTATGGGTAATCACTTGAAGCGGCAGAAAATGATCTTGGCAGGACGTTAAATCCTGGTACGGGCTATTGATGGCGATTTACTTCGCTGTTCTATATCGAATAGGTATTTTTGCAACGTGTGAAGAATGGGGAAAGAGCATCTTGGCGGAAGCAACAAGAATGGATTTGCTTCTACACCGTGTGAATTGTGGACATGTGAGCTACAAGTTTTGCTAATTTTATGTATTCTTGGAAAAAATAACCTAACATAAAACATTAATTGTTTGACAGTTATTGATTTTGTTAATTCTGTAATGCTACGAATGGATATTTTATCGAAAAGTCGTGACCTTGTCCCGATTAGTGATAGATTTTCTATGGATTGTAGCTCACCATCAGCGACAAAGTGCAAAGCTAGGTTGAAATGAAAGCATTATTATCAAGAAGTGTAAAGTTTTCTGTACCATTCACAGCGTGAGATGTGTCGGTCGTTCCCAGCTACTGCCTAATCGTATTTTCATGTCAACGTCTTACAAGACAGCCGCATTGGGAGTGTAAGTACGGTTTCGGTAGTGGCGTGTTGTCGTAGAGTAAGTCAAGCACTTTTGCTGCATGAAGAAAGATAGAGTCACAATTTAGTTGAACATTGATTTTTTTGCGGAATGACAAACAAGATTAACGCATTCCAAGAAGACAGCGGACGTCTCTTGTAATTCTCATAAGTGGTATCATTTAAACTGTCTGTTGATAGTCAGAAATGATTATAAATGTCCAACCAGAATGTTTAGACATGGGTCATAATCGTTAGACGGCTCTTAGCATAAAGATTAGATTTCATTACCATATTCGGCGATGTGGCAGCAGATGATCCAGCATGGTTGAATTTTGTTGTGGCTATAATGCTAGCATTCCGTTCAGAATGTGGTTTAATATAAATGGATACGCTTATGCCATTCTGATGATACAGCAAATTCGTTTGATTGTAGGGTTTTATGATATTTATCAGAATTATTCGATTTTTTTTGCGCGTTACTTTAACCACTATTGTGGTTATTCATCCCATGAAGGAATAATGCGAATTTCAATTTCAACGCCTATGCTACAAAAGATGTAATAATTTGATTTTGGTAAAAAGCTTTACTAGCTTAATTATTCTCTTCTCTTTCATCGGGACACAAGATGTCTTCAATTATTGCTAATGAGGCCGCGAACCTTGTATACTCTGAAATCAAGAAGTATGGATAACATCAGTTTCTAATTTACTGCATGCTTAACAACGGTTACTCTCTTGGTTGGTGCGTTAGTGACTGCTGAAATGTCGTCTGAGTGCTCTTCTTTGGGTCGCACAGATGATGATTATATAGACCATATAAGGGACCATCTATAAATGACGTGGCATATTTTTTACAATTTTTATAATCGCCCCCGCTCCCAAATTTTACAGTATTCATCAGTAATATCTATCATCACTATCATATTAATCACTATCCTTAACAAATTGATGCAAAGTTAATAATACCCACCTCTCACCCCAGCAGGCCTGGGTTCAATCCCAGTCGGCGCCGCTGGGATGTTCTGAGGCATAACATCTCTGATCACGCCTTCCTTCGGAAGGGAAGTTGGTCCCCGGTTCATGAGGTTTTGACCACCACTCTGTCAACAGCGGATGGATTTTAATTCTAAACAAACCAGTCGATTACAAATTTTGCTACGAATCTGCTTAATTGAACACTTTATTAATTTCCAGTTGCTCACTATTGAAAATTACACAAATGTTCAACTGCTGCAATGGTGATCAAAATTATTACCGATTTCCTGCAAAAACCGCTTTCCCTAACACAGATTTCAAAATCGAATTTCATCCGGTCTCACTGAACGGTGCTAATTCAATCACCGTGTGTGGTGGTGTCCGGTCGGTCGTCATCAGCATAAGCAGCAGTGCTTTCGGCGCGTGGCGTTTAACATTGTTATCCAGTACACAACGAAAGGCAAGCAGCGAGCTTCAGCCCACATGAGCGTCCATTCACCGTTATTGATCGGAATTAATCTTCGTGAGTCGCTATGGGCCATCTATGTCAAGTGCGTCAGCCTCGTTCCAAACAACATACAGCTTGCCAGCCTCATCCGTGTTGAACACCCTAATAGCTCACCATTACTCAACCATAACGACAAAACGGTCCTTTTCAGGGCCACCATAAATTTGTTAAAGAGTATTTTCTGTACATTTGTCAAGGTCATCAATCGGAAATTAGTTTGAATATGTTTAAATCTACCAAGTATTTTTAAGGCAACATTGGGGGTGCAATTTCAAAAATCAAAGTCGATCGCGACATGAAATTTATCTGATTTTGATTTTAATACGCCAATCGATAGCAATTGTTTCTACGAATCTGAAGACTTCATTAGTTTTCAAAATATCACCATTGAAAATTGCACGAATGAGCAACTGTTGCTATGATAATTAAAATTATTACCAATTACCTGCGAAAAGCGCTTTCCCTAACAGAGATTTCAAAATTGAATTCCATCCGGTCTCACCGAACGGTGTTTATTCAATCACCGCGTGTGGTGGGTGGTAGTGTTCTCCAGTACACAACGCAAGCAGCTAGCTAACAAGACTGCCCTCATGAGCCCTCGATTGGAAGAAGGAGGAAGAAGCCGTACCGCTACTGATCGTATTCAGTAGCTCTTCGTGAGTCACTGTGGGCCATCTATGCCAAGTGCGTCACTCTCGTTCCAAACAACATACAGCTCGCCAGCCTCATCCGTGTTGAAAACCCTAATAGCTCAGCATTACTCAACCAACACGATAAATCGGTTCTTTTCAGGACCACCAACGTTCGCTCGCCTTGCTGCCAGTCACATCACCTCCAAAGCTCTTTGATAATGTACCCAGCAACCAAACGTTTGTGGTTAACGGCGTAACAGTATTGAAGTTTTACATAAAAATTCTCGCAAATTATTATTTATTGAATAAAAAATCCGTGCGTTTTGTGCACGAAAATGCTGTAGTGCGATGTCTGCGGTACATAATTCGTGCCTGGTGGCCTCACAACTGGATTTCGAATTCTGAGCCCCAACGTCGATGTCAGAGAACAGAAATTCGAGATATTCGGCCACACGATGGGGTGGAAACGATAACTGCAAGCATGCGCTGGATTTTTGAAGCTAATGCTAATTCTTCGATGCAATCGGTGTAAACATTTACACTATTTGACAAATCTCAGGTAATCATGGCAGCAGTAGGTCTCTTTTCTGCATTCAATTTGTTTTCAATAATCAAACGTCATGATTACCTGGATTTTGTCAAATATGGTAAATATTTACATTGCTTGCACCAACGAATAATTAATAATGCAAGTTATTGCGCATTTTACACCAAAGTTGACTGCTGCGCTAAAAATAATTCCTCAAATTATTTTTTCACCCAAGCCAATAAAAATAAAAGTTTACCAATTTGAATTTAATACAGCACCACATTTTACAGTAAAAAATCATATCGACTAGCGATGTTAAATTTTTTTTAGTCTGACCGTAAAAAATCTGAAAGATTATTTTTAGCACGGGAGTCTACATTGGTGCAAAATGCGCAATATGACGTGATTAATTGCAAATGCTGTGTCTTATTGAAACGTTCATTCTAAAATGTCTTTGTTCGTATTTTATCCCTAGTTAACCGTAGCTTGTTATCACTTGTCGCCTCTTTTTTTCTATTAGGATACTGCTCTTCATCAAGACCGTATTTCCCTAGCATAATAGACCCATTTTCATGTATACCCGTCAGACGGGGGGAAATTGTTTTCCCGAAACCCATGTCAATGCGTCCGGAAGCAGTAGCAGCAGTCGACCGTCGACCTTCATTTGTCCCCGTTCAAGCTGCTTTTTGTAGGTATACATGCATAACACTCATGCGGCCTCGTCTAGCCTACGTGGTCAGTTATTTGACACTTTTGAGATAGCCTTCGAATAGTTTAGCCAGGAGAGGTGCTTCTTACCATGCTCAAGAAGACAGTTCGATTTTTGGTCTGTTAGAACTAGACCTTTTCGGGACGTAAATAATCGCATTGTGCTTGCCACATAGTTTTCAATGTAGGCTTAGAATTTTCTCCTGAATGTCTTATGAACTGCTAAAAAAATACTGAATCGAGAGCAAACATAAGTTCCAATTGGAATGTTAAGAGCCGAGAAGAAGTACAAAACAAGAATAAGGAGTAGTGCTTGGCACCCAGATCCGATGGTACTACTGGTGGTGGTGGAAGCTTAGTTAGTTAGCTCCCATGTCCGTTTCGGAACCCAAGAAGGAACGCTGAAAACGAAATAAAACATTAGCAATCAAACTGAATTACGCCAAGGGATCGATTCGGGTATGCAGAGAAAAATCCTCGTTTGCTTCACCGCCAAGGGTTGGATTTGCTTATTTCAATTTTTCTTTGAAGGAAAACATTCCACTTTGCATCCACGATGAGTTTTCATTTTTTTTCCACTGGTCGGGACCGGCTGTCCAGATTAAAGTGGGAAATTCCAGTTGCGCTGCGGAAGCAAGAGTGTAGGAGAATATCTTTTTCAATCATGCTAAGTAATCATGGGAATATGACTTTCCTTAGAATTTAAATGGTTTCTGTAGAGCTTGTACCACGCCAATCTTCGTGCTGTAGTTTTAGTGATGGAAAAATTCAACTGTATCCAGTTCTTTAAAGCCACCTGTCACTCAAACTGTTCTCATCATTCTTTGACCGGAAGCCCCTTTTTTGGGACAAGACCTTTCCACCTATGAATTTTCATGAGAAGGAGAAGTTCAAGGGTTGCTTTACATATCATCTGGTAGCAACAAAAAATATCCCTTATAAGTATCCCAAATTAGTCATGCGGACAAATTGAGCCGAATTTTCGATAGAGAGCTGATGTGAGGCAGGAGAAGTAAGAAGGGCTGTGTAGGAGGAAAAGTTGATTCGGGAGTGTCAAATCGCATGTAATTTGTAGATTTTTTGTCCCATTAGGAGGGGAATTGTCATGTCCAAATGGGAGCAATTCAACAACCGGTGTGAAATATGTTATGGTGTGATTACATCATGGCATTTCCGTCGTTTGTTTGATGGTCTGTTGGAAATTGGGTCGAATTGCTTTTACGTGAGGTATAGCTGCTTTTTTTTCGTAAGTCACACTGGGGGGAAGTGGGATCGAAAAAATCGACAGTTAACATTTGAGCTCACATTTATCAAATTTAAATCCAAGCAAAAAAAAATGAAAAAAATGAAAGTAAAGGACTGTGTACTAAAATTTGTTGAAGCAATTATTTTTCAAAGTGTCGTTCACGCTATCAACAGTTGTTTACTTCTTTTGGTACGCTTTGTTCATTGCCTGCATCTCGGTCAGTGCCTTTGTCGACGTTGTTGACAGCAAACATTTTACAATGCGGAAAAAAGTGTACCGTCGCAGCGGGACACTTTCAAGCTGGATGAATAAAAAAAGTAGATTAAAGGATATATGGAATGTATATTCTTAACTTGTTGTTAGGACTGCAGTCCACTCGAACGTTTAAAATCCTCAGCCAATATCACTAAGCACTTCCCAGAATTAAACAGGAAAGTTTACCGACGAGTTTCATAAAAATTGTACCTTCCCACCTTTGTATTTAACCCAAAATCGTTGTTGAAACTTTAAATTGTAAAAAAATCCGCAAACTCATTTCGAGAGTCGAAAAGCATTCATAGTACCATATAGTACAGGATAATTCATATGAAAATGGTATTTAATAATATTATGGCTAGGTAAAGAAAAGAGAGGTGATGTTTCTCAATATTAAATCTCCATCATACCAAAAATAGTTCACTGTTGAAAAGTTACCTGTCCCAAGTACCCCGTCTGTTTACATTTCTGACTGCGGTTTACATGAGCATGAGCATGAGCATGATTGAACGCCCACGGTTGCTACTCTGTTATTGCCAGAACAACTGTAATTACACAGAGAACCGTAAGACGATGCTTGGGACTAGCAATCATCCTCAATGTGTAAAATCTGGTGATCTTAAACTAGGCAATACCAGCGCCGGCCGCGCCCGAACGCAGGTCAAGAAAGGAATGGGTACGAATGTTTTGACGTGACACTTGCTTTTATGGAAGCCAAGAAATCCTCTGCACTTCCACGAGGGATCACTGGGATGTTGGATAAGAGGGTATGGTTTGCAGCAGGGTTCGTTTTGGTAAACGATAAACTGAATTGACGTCCTAGTGATAGGGAGGGGTTACTGTATAAATAAATAAAAAGGAATGATCCCACTCAAATAACCAAGTGGAGCTGCACCAACAGCAACTGGCCTCCTCGTATACTTTCTTCGACCCATCGCAGGTATCTCTTTCAAACACGGACGCAAACACAATAAGCTCTCCGAATCTGATTAAATAAGTATTTACAAGTATACAAATAAATATATCAACAAGTAATGTAATTTTCTCTCCTGGAAAGGAAAAATAAAATGGTTAGTTGCACTGCCATTTAAACGTTAAACATACATTAGAGAAAATCAAATGATGTTACGTTGCTTTTTTCAGTTGTTTTTTGATCCTGTTTTAAATATTTATCATTGAATATATAATAAGCTAAGTTAAGTTTTCTTCAATAGGGAGACTTTCAGCCTGAGGCTGGTTCGCCTCCGTTGAATATATAATAATAATATAATAGGACCTAGGTTTTATTCAAGCTCAAACTCCACGGTGGTGCCCTTTCAATATAAATAAGCCTCTAAGCCGATGATCATTTAAACCTGGAGACAAAAAAGCTACGAAAAAGCGCTTATGCCTTCATTAAATTCTACTTTCATTTCTGACTGCGGTTTACACACCATAAAGGTATCCCAGGTACAGTGTTGGCAAAATTAGAAATCATTTAATATTTTTCCGCTCTCATGCGCTCGCAATATCACGCATGATATTGGAACAAAATATCATGCTTAATATTGATTTTACAACCTTCTTTGATATTGTGAGACTATTCACAACGTGTAAAAATCAAGCTGAGAGTTGACAAGACACAAAAATGATTCCATTGCACATCGTTTTCTTAGAAAGAGAAAGCATAGTTTGCTATCTCTTTTTAATCTTCAGTGATGGCAAACGTGAAGGGACTGCTGCAAGTCGATATGGAAGTGTCGGTTGCATTCGAGTGTAAAGCAAAAATCATTAAACTCAATCTCACCACAGTTTGGAGGGATTTGCAGTTGGTGAGTTTTGTTAGCTTGATATTCCGAGCTGCGATATCACAGCTTGTAAAATCAACCGCAGTAGTTCGCTTGTTGATTTTGTCTACGAAAATCAAGCGTGATCTTGGGCGTTGATGAGATTTGATTTTTTGATATTTTCCCAACACTGCCCAGGTATGATGTGCACCATTTCCTATTATTAATTACTTTATTGATTTTATACGAAGATGTTCAAGTTCGCTTACATCAGAAAGTGTCCAAGGAAACCTGTCATGGTACCCTTTGCTTTGCCTATCCAAATGGAAGTGCCAACCTCACCATGGGTGAGATTGCCAATTTCTTGAAATCACTGGATTCAAATCCCGTTGTCATGGATGCCTCCTACTGGAGCTCAAATCTGAAATAAGTATATAATAGGTACGGATTTCACTTGCGGGGGCAACGATTTATCACCAGAGTTTCCAGATAATTATTTAACGTTGGTGCTGGGGAAATGTCATCCAGGAGAAATTCCCAGCGGAGTTGGGCCTGAACATGTACAGCAACCTATTTCAGAATGTCAGTTCGGGATTATTTTCACATACAATAAGCCTCGTATGAAAAAACTACCGATATCAAATGGATAATGGTACTGTAAACACGTTTCCAGATCTCGAAACATGGTGTTTATAAATCTGGCACGAATTTAGCAATAGTGGGAAACAGTGGATAATAAATTAGCAAATTGATATTTTTCCACTCTCATACGCTCTCAATATCACGCGTGATATTGGAGCAAAATATAATGCTTGATATTAACTTTACAAGCTCCTTTGATATTGCGAGACTATGGCCCATTCTATATGCGTGAGTTATTGATGTTCCGATAGTGAGGATAGCAATAACAAACCAATATTTTTAGCTGGAGCGAAAGTGAGGACAACAAACTTCGCACTTGAAAATGGGATTACTCAAGTGTGCGTGTTATAAACATCAGAAAGTTCAACGTGTAAAGTTGAAGCTGATCAGCTCATCAAACTCCGGTAAGGCAAAACCACATAGTTCGAAAAAGTTGTGTAAATTTCTGTTCAGTATGATGCACATAAATGGAGCGTCACATATCATATAAGTTTACATTATATATCATGTAAAGTTCTGAGAAATTTCATGCAATGTAGCAAATATTGTATACAAAAGCCCATTGTTGTAAACAACATTGTCTACAAGTTGATCGGTTGCGTAAAATGAACTACAAGTTTACGTTAATGAATGTTTACATCACAATTAAAATTCAGAATTTTTATCTGTGCATTGCGAATTTTTATCTGTGCACAAAATAATGCAATTGGAACGTAAAACATACCCAAGATTCATTATTTTATTTTATTTTATTTTTATTTTTATTTAATACATCCATCTGACAATAAGTCTTAATGAACCAGAAGCCATAACAAATACTAAATATATCTGGAGTTAATAATACGTCTCTGGAATTGAGCAGCAGGTTCCCCAAACTCGAACAACTTTTCAACTGTAGAAAACGTGCGAATCATACTCGTAACAGGTTCATGTTGTCCAAAAGAAGAGCGGTGTGAGTCTTGACGCAATAGGAACGTTGAGCGTAGAAATCTGCTTGGCGCACGAAAGTTCAAGCAAGTGAGTAAGTGGGTAGAGTCAATTTCACCACTTAATAACTTCGCGACGAATGTTGCCTGTTGAATTTGTCGCCGTCGTTGTAACGTGTCCATGCTTAGCAAGCGACATCTCTCAGCATACGGAGGTAAGTTTAGTGGATCTCTCCAAGGAAGTTGTCTTAATGCTCGACGAATGAATGTTTTTTGGATACGTTCTATTCTGATGTTCCAGGAAAGTTGGTAGGGAGTCCAAACAACAGATGCAGTCTCGATAATCGGACGAACGAGTGAACAGTACAGTGCTTTTAAACAGTACGGATCCGAAAAATCTCTTGAGATTCTTGATATAAAACCAAACTGACGATTAGCCTTAGTGATTACCATTGAACGGTGTAAGTCAAACGTAAGTTGTTCTACTCTTTCTAATACAAATCCATCAATTGAGTAATCGAATACGATTGGCGTTCTTGTGCGATTAAATGTCATGACCACACATTTTGATATACTGACGGAAAGCTTGTTTAAGCGGCACCAATCAACAAATTGGTCTAACATTGCTTGGAGCTGACGGCAATCCTCGACGTTCTTGACAACAATGTATAGTTTGAGATCATCGGCGTACAACCACTCGGCAAGAGGAGCGTCACATCGTTGAAGAAGATTGTGAACAGCAATGGTCCTAAATTGCTGCCCTGGGGAACACCGGAGGTTGCAGCAAATGGTGATGAAGTGCACGAACCCAGCTTGACACGAAGTGTTCTGTTGGAAAGATATGATTTCAGCCAATCAACCAAACCATCCGAAATTCCCAGGCGAGACATTTTCCGAAGAAGAATACCATGATCGATGCAATCGAATGCCGCTTTCAGATCGGTATAAACGGTATCTACTTGAGCCCTATTTTCCAAGTGATTTATACATGTTGAGGTGAACTCCAGCAAATTTGATGTAACTGAGCGTCCTGGCATAAATCCGTGTTGCGTTGCTGAAATGTAGCTCTTGACATGAAAGAAGATAGCATCATTCACAATGATCTCGAATAATTTTGAAGCTGCAGATAGACTTGTTATGCCACGATAATTTGTCACGTCACGTTTGTCACCCTTCTTATGGACAGGGAACATAAGGGAATGTCTCCATATTTCGGGGAAAACTCCTTGGTGCAACGAAGCGGTAAAGATGCGAGCTAGGGGATCAGCTAAAACAGCAACACAGCGACAAAAAATGATTGCAGGTACACCATCAGGACCCGGTGAAACAGATTTCTTCAACTTCCTAACAGCTTTAACGACATCCATATTGCTAACCACAAATGTACGCAAATCGATGAGACCCTCAGGAACATTGCAAGCCGCTCTTTCTACTTCATCTGCGTTGGCGGCTGAATCCGAAAAAACAGAACTGAAGTGGCGGGAAAATAGATCACACGATTCGAGCATAGAAGTAGACTCCAAATCGCCAAAAAATACGGATGAAGGAATATTCGACGATTTTCGCTTGGAGTTCACAAACTTCCAGAAGCTCTTGGGATTTCTACGTAAATTGGTCTGGACAGGCAAGACATATGACTTGTATAGGGTTGAATTAAGCTTACGATAGGCGTTGCAAGCGCGATGAAAGTTGCGTTTCGTTTCAGAAGTTCGATGTCGGCGAAGTTTACGCTGCCAGGAATTTTTATCGCGTTTCAAAAGCCGCAGGAGAGGAGAACTCCAAGCAGGAGATATAGGAGGTTTTCGTCTTGGAGTGTTATCGGTGAGCCAATTGCAAATTATGTTGCAAAATTATGCTGCCATATCGTTGACGTCATTTGTTGCCAGAATACTGCTCCAATCACAGCTCATCAGGAATATGTATACAAACAATCTCTTGCATCGAAACAAATGTACGGAGATGAACTAGCCAAAGGCTAAAAATCTCCCTAATAAAGAATTAAAAATAAAACAAAAACGAATCAAATGAAGCACTCAAAACGAGACACAAAACACGCGAGCGTAACCTGCAAAGCTTTCTTTCATGGGAACTGTCCGGAAGGCAGAACGTTAGCAGTCAAAGAACGAAAAAGACACGGTATAAAACTCTTCTGGGAGCGGAGGGAGAGCACCTCAAGAAAAATCAACCGAAGCATAAGCACAACTCTATGGCAACTCAACTACGCGAATCAAACTCACCGAAATTTTTGCAATTATTTACAATAGTCTACATTACATGATTGGCGCGAATCAATGAATCATTTAACCCCAGCGAAAACATGAAAACGGATACTTTACTGCTGTAGTAAAAGCTTAAATTCCCTAGGAAAACACGCAAAATCTGCGGACAGCGAAAGCAAAGTCAACTGCCTACTGCGGATAATTAATTTCAATTTTATGAACGTCCCGTCGATTTGCTCTTACTGTATATGAAAATTAAAAAGATAATGTGATCTTGACATTTTTACCTAGGGGATGAGTGCTTACAAACTGCACGTTGTAGTCAAAATACGTTTCTGTCACAGATACCAAAATTAATTAGGTGGAATTAAATGGAAGATAACATTTTTTGCTCTTTTATTTAGATTGACAATGTTATGACTGCCCTGACTTATTTGTTAGTTTTTCAGTTTTATGTTAAAAATATCATAGTTTTGGGAATTAAATTGTTGAATTCCAAAACTTCTACGTAGTGACTATACGGTAGCCAATCGTTTAATAAACAAATTGATTGGATTAACAACCAATAATCTAAAGGTAACAATCATCTTTCAATTTTGGCGTACATCGACGAAGGCAACAAAACTGTCATCTATGCCACGACGAAAAAGTTAGCCACGCAGTCAGTATAGTCCCCAAACACCATAGGCGCCAGTTCGTGACGGTTTGGTGTCAATTAAAACTTTGGTAATTCAATTTCCTATCTCGTTTCGATATTGGCTCTGGTGGCGGTTATTGTTTCACTTCTTCGACATTTTTGACACCGAACCATATCGAAAGGATCAATTTGCGCGTGATTGGGACCTTTCCTAAAGGATGTCTTTTATTTTCAGTTTGCCGTCATAATAAATGCAACTTAGCGCGGAACAGGATGTTTTAGAGCTTTCCAAATTGAAATCTTAAATTAACTTAACAAATGATTAGTCGAAAAATTTATCACATTTTAGCCTCGCAGCCAAGTCTTCTGAATCAGAATGTAGAAAAATCGACCAACCTTCCCCAGTTTGTCACGTTTCTTCCATACGCATATGCGTTGCATAAAACACATTTAAAAATCCCCCTCTTCCCCTCCGCCTCAATCATACCTAATCGATAGCCCGTTACAGTCGATTACATAGTTTATAAATCTTCAATTGCCTTCGGCAAATTGCTGATGTATTCTTATACAGTATTATGCGATCCTTCACCTAACTCTGTGCACTTTCTACTGCGAACGATGAATAGCATTCACCTGCATTGCTATCGAAAATATTTGGATGCTAAGCGGAAATATTCTCACCAACTCCTCCTCAGCAGTAGCCTACTCTTTTGTTAGTGAAAGCGCCTTCATTTTCCATTCAATTCTCGTTGCTACGTGCAACGAAGCAGCGCTGCTACCCGTAGCACGCGGAATGTATACTCTGACTCTTACCTGCCGTAGTGTAGGAGTGTATAAAACGCCCCTTCAATTACCATAAATCTAACGTTTATTTAAATGGAACAATGATTAGTAATCCAAGTAATTAGTGAGAGCATTCTACTTGCAAGTTTGACAGCTGTCTAGTGTCTAGAATCAATAAAAACAAAATAAATTTATGAAAAGCTTCCTTTCGATGTAATTTTTTGGGTCATTACGATATGCATTCAGGCGATAAAAAAGCTAGTCAGACTGGGTTGTTCTATACTTAAGCAGGAGAAAATAACTTATGAATGCCAAATGCGGGTATGAAAATAGTACCGTAAAACGGGGAAACATTGATAATTTTTAAAAATATGTTCTAAATATTTTTTACAGCAGAATGGGTTTCAAATTTTATGTTTTTAAAACAAGTACAGAGGATCCAAGAGTTAATTCGTTAGTAATAGGGGAAATGACGGCTTCGGCATGACAGACTATTTTCGGCAACCCAAATTGAAACACTATTTTCACTGGATTTTCTTACGAAAACACTTCGCTGAATGCATGCAAACGATTCTTTATGCTTTCAGCTTCAATTTGACTATATTTTTATCACTGAGAAAAAGCAATCTAGCAAGGTTTTCTTGGAATGCAACACACGCACTAAAAATTGTAGCTGATTTCGAATTGCCGATAATAGAACAGCAGATTTACATGAAGTTCAAATGGAACGGTTGCCGAAGAAAAACTGGTTGCCGACAATACTCGCTCTCACTAGAGAAGATTGGAGCTTTGTAAAAGCGTTTCAAAACAGTTCTTGGCAATTCTTTCGACTGAAATTGTTAGAGCAGCTGGCAGCAAAAGATTGTAAACAAACCAATACTGCATATGTGTGCGTTCCTTAGAGAAAAAGGCTATAGAAAGAAGGTTGCTGCTTAGGTTGCCGAGAATACGTAAATTCCCCTATGTTGAACGAAAATTAAAGCATTTGCACTATGTTTTTAGTTTTGTGACCGAACTCCAGTATTTTGATTTGGGGTTACTTTGATAATGCTTGATGAATGTAGAAACAAATGAGTGAAACTCATACAATTTAGTTCTTTAAATATGAAACTTTGAATGAATGTATAATCAGAAAACTTCATAAGCAATAAGAATACAACATCAAAAAGGCGAAAAACACGAAAATGGTTTTTTAATATTTTTGTATAATATGTAACACATACTATATAAAAATTATAAACGATATCAACGGAAATACCCTTAGCTACAATATGGAACTAATGTTTTTTATTTGTAAAAAGCACAGCGAGTAAATTTATTGTTTATATAATACTATCAAAGTTACCCACATTATCAAAGATACCCCGTTTTACGGTACCTCAAAAATATTCTATGAGAATCAAACTAATAAACAATTTATATATTATTATAACTGACGGATAACAAATGATTAATGATGCCAGAATACCATTACTCAAAAGGTCTTCTATCGCCAATCCAATAAGTCTTTTTTTTGGCTAAAAATTTAAAGATCAAGTTTTGTTATTTTGGTATTTATTTGATGTTTTACAAAATAGTTCGATAACTGAATACTTTCAAAGTAAGATTTTTTTTTTATTATAGTCACTTTAACACTTTCGGGTCATTCGTGACTTGTCCGGGGGTGAGATTTGAACTCGTGACTTTGGCGTGAGAGGTATGGATGTTTTACACTACGCCGGGGTCGCCCACAGTAAGATTTTATATCAAAAGCATACCAAAATAAGGTATCAAACCTCAATAAGATATTTATATGTTATTGGTTAGTTATTGATTCTTGCTGGGGTAGTAATGCATAAAGTGAAGTTTTAAAAGCCTTCCTCACTTGAACAAAACACAGGAAATGTTACATTTGCTATAAAATGATTAATTTCTTCCTTCGGTTCACCCACGGTCAATATGCTCCACTTTCAAAGAAATTTTGGGCAATCCATGTATTTGACGGAAACATTCCACTAAAGTTTGACAGCTGCCAAGTGATGCAAATAAATATTGGAAATAAAATTCTGAAAAACATGCTTTTTATATAATTGTTTACGTCATTCTGGTAAGCATATTCAAAAAGTGGAGTCCGAGACATCTCATATAGACGCTCTGTGGCATATCATAACTTTAGAGCATACGGTAATTTTTTTAGAAGCAAATTATATGATATATGGGGCATATTGACTGCCTCCGAAGGACAACGGATGAACGTGATTACTACGTTCATTTTTCCGTAAGGGGCGTATTATACCTGTTTACCCTATACAATATAAAATGTAGTATGCCCCCTCACTCTTCACTGGGAGCGCAGAAAATAGCGTATTACGGTGGATAATAAAATGAGATCATGAATGGTAAAGGGTTTATGCTGAGATTTACTGCTTGGTTGCTGTCTTCTGCACTCCACTGCAGTTCAGCAACCTGACCCGGGTTATAGTGATTATGTAAATGATTATTGCTCTTTTCGAGATGTGGTTCTTCACCAGTTCAAAGGTCACTTCCGATCCGGTTTATTTCCTGGGGTTTGCTACGTTAAATGAGTGGTAAAAGTTTGAGCTCTATAGATGAAAAAATCGTTTTCCATAAGGTTTTATGTAGAATGATAACATTGGAAAATATTATTAAGTTTGAGCAAACTACATATGAGTAACATTTTCATATAGTATATTGATTTGAAGTGCTTTACTTGTAGTCTAAAATTATTACACGTTCCTATTGGGCAGAGTGGTTCAATTAAACCCGATCCAATCGTATCAAAATGATAGGATAAATATTGACAAAACTTTGGAAACCCCAGGGGTTCCGTACGTAAATATCCTTCATCAATGTTTAGAGAAACAGGGAGTAGCACACATAAGCCACGAGTACGATGCTACTTCATCTAGCAAGAGCATCATCAGTTCATTGTTTGTGTAACAAATTTGCACACCTGTTAAGCGCTTCCCGGTTGTTTGGTTTTCAAACAAAGCTAATGAGTTTGTACTCAAACTCATCCATAGAGCAGAGAGTTGTTTGATCTAGCATGCTGTCGATGTGCTTGCCAATACGTTCATTCAAGCCACATTCATTAGGTTGTAAAAGGTAAGCAAACGGATTAAAAATCATTCTTTATTCTACTGATAGAAGCATTTGATACGATAGAGTTTACATATGTACCTTATGCAGAATATTTTATGATAAATTTCATCTTCATTATTCTGTAAGTTTTTGAAAACATCGAGAGTGCTGCCTGGAGCGTGGAAAAACGCATTCTATCGTTCATTAAGGCACACAAAGGATCTGTGAAGATGAGGCTGGGTCATTAGGCTAAAATGCGAAACATTATTTCTTAACACTTGCGATGAACTTTTGCTGGTGTGAAAATAGAACAACCAGAAAAGAATATTATATATTAGACTCAAAGTGCCAATAATTATTCCGCATTCTGTCAGAAGAAGGAAGAAGAATATGATGATGAAAAAACTAGTAGGAGAAATGTATGTAATGTCGGCCTAAGTGTCCCTAATTCGGGCCCATACATAACTTCAGCAATCGACTAAATTTTCAATAGCAGCCAAAAATATCCATTAGTACCGTCCAAACGACGCGTTCATCTAGATAAAATTGATCAATAGCAGATTATTAGCGATGAGCCCATAGGCCAACATTAGAGCCATTTCCCCTATATACATTGTTATCCAAAGTAACCTATCAGTCAGTCAAAAAAAAAATCGTGAGAAAAGCAATAGACAGCTCTTGAAAGAATTGAAAATAATGTGATTGCATATTTTGTTCATGGTGCCAAAAATCCGAAAACAGTAAATATTAGAATCAATGCAATCAATTCGGGTTTTTAGTATGTTATTAAGCAACATTTCAACTTTGTTCGCGTTGGCAGCCTTTTTTTAAAACCACATTTTGACGTAGGACTACGTCTTTGTGGACTATACTAGGGTGCAAAAATAAAAGAATAAAACATAAAAAAATGTGCGATGCAATAGTGTCAGATTTTAATCGCTTATTACTTGGCCATTTATGGATGGATTTAAATTCCTTTCACACTCTTTGATTCAAATTTAATGTACAATTTGTTTGGTATGAAGATTATAGTAGTTTATCATTGGCAAACTATTGAAAATTGAACAAACTGTTTGACCGCAATCAACCAATCACGTGTTTGCTTATAAAAAAGCTTGCACATACGTTTTGCTTCAGTAACGTGAAATGGTCGATCTGAACAGGCAGATTGCTTCCAGAATCTACTCATTCCAAGGTCCTGAAAACGCATCCTAAACCCGTTCCACCTCTCAGAGACGAATATGATGACGATCGGCTCTGCTCACCCCACAGGAGAAAGTAAATGCCATCGGCAAACATGTCGCTTCATCGCATTTGCTTGGATCGA
Organism: Ochlerotatus camptorhynchus; assembly: GCF_037179485.1. Taxonomy (NCBI): domain Eukaryota; kingdom Metazoa; phylum Arthropoda; class Insecta; order Diptera; family Culicidae; genus Ochlerotatus; species Ochlerotatus camptorhynchus. The sequence continues at coordinate 3,924,869 of NW_027040929.1, read as the reverse complement.
CTTTCCAAAGTCCGCTAGAAGATTAGGTTGCGCAATGTGTTAAAAACCTAGGTGCCACCCCTTGTGTCGTGCTTCCGGCGGATATGATTACAGTACAACAGATTTGCTCAGCGCTGAAATGCACCAAGAACATGGCGGCTCGCGGTTTTGACGGCATATTCAACTTAATCTTGAAGAGACTCAGCATGAAAGTCCAGTCTTTTTTGACCGCTATCTTCAACAGATGCTTGGAGCTGCACTTCTTTCCAAGCGTCCAAATTATACCAATCCGCAAACCCGGTATGTATCCAACATTGTATTCAAGCTACAGATTAATAAGCCTCGTTTCAGCGCTGAGTAAATTGTTTGATAAACTCATTCTCAATCGTTTGCTCAAGTTTGTCGAGGGAAACAACATTCTCCTTCAAGAACAGTTTGGGTTCAGGAAGGGGCACTCCACCAATCACCAGCTAGTACGGGTGATGAATAACATCCGAAGTAACAAAGCTTTTCACAGCCATGGCCTTGCTAGACGTCGAAAAGGCGTTTGACAATGTCTGGCATGACGGACTTGTGTACAAGCTTTGTAACTTCAACTTCCCATTACATCTGGTTAAAATTACCCGTAGCTACCTCCAGTAAAGTTCGTTTAGGGTATCGTTGAATGGTTGTCTTTCAGACACGTTTTCCATCCCAGCAGGTGTTCCGTAAGGAAGTTGGGCCCTTTGCTTTACATCATCTACACTTCCGACATTCCTCCCCTCGGAGGCGGTTGCGTGTTTTTCCTGTTCGCAGAAACTAACAAACTTCAATGATGCTTAAACGCCTTTGCTGATTATGAAAACACATGGAAAATTAAAATCAATGCATCTAAAACTCAAACAATTATGTTCCTCCATCGGTAATCGCCCAAACTAAAACCGGCTCCATCTTGTATGTACTGAAATCATGGATGGCACAAGGGTTGAGTGGTCTACCAAAGTAACCTATCTCGGGATGTTCGATGAAAAGCTCCTTTTCCGTTCCCATGTAGAGGAAACCGTAGTCAAGTGTTCTGCCTTGGTTAGGTGTTTGTATCCGCTATTTTGCCGCAGATCCCGCCTCTCAAGGGTGAACAAACTGGCTTCTAGATGGCGTTAATTTGCCATTTGTTTTAAAATTATTTGCTTAACTTAACATCTTGATAAAATAGAAGGTTTTTGTCTTTGGAAAAGCCTTACAAGTGAAATACTTCTATTATATGATGTTAATCACACTATAGTATAGTTTTTTGACGTAGGACTACGTTTGTGATTTCCATAGGGGTACACTTTGTGAAAACTGAAAATGGATCATGTAACGAAATTATGAAAGATTTTGAACGTTAATAACTCAGCTGCCCCTGGACCAATTTCAATAATTTTATCACCAATCGATCAGAAATATTTTTAAAAATCTGTTTGATTTAAAATTTTGTCATTTTTCAAAATGAAACTATTGAAAATTGCACGAATGTGCAACTTCTGCTATCATAACTAAAATTATCACCGATTGCCTGCAAAAAGCGATTTCCCTAACACAGACTTCAAAGTTGAATTCCGTCACCGCGTGGTGAGTGGTGGTGTTCTCCAGTACACAACGAAAGCCTGCCCACAACCACTGATCGGATTCAGTTCTAATCACCGTGTGTGGTGGTGTCCGGTCGTCAACATCAGCAGCAGCAGCAGTGCTTTCAGCGCGTGGCGTTGAACATTGTTCTCCTGTACACAACGAAAGGCTGCCTGCAAGCCGTGAGCTGCAGCCCACATGACCATCCATAAGAGAAGGAATAAGCCGCACCGCTATTGATCGGAATCAGTAGATCTTTGTGAGTCGCTGTGGGCCATCCATGTCAAGCGTGTCACACTAAAGAGTATAAACAGAGAGAACTCGGCTCCTATTTCTACACAAAACACAAGCTCCTGCTGCAGTTAACAAAGAAGATTTATTATATAAGACCACGTAGTCCTACGTCACCATTGCGTACAAACACATAGGGCTGTTCCTAGTAGTTTTTTTTAACTTCTCTTAACTTGCGACTTCGACTAGATAGAAGGTAGCTGTCTTGCACAAAGTTGTTCTGATGAATAAGATCTATTGGATAATGGACTGCTCAGTTCAGAATTCACTCATCAGGTGACCCTATCAACAATTTGACATCTTTAACTTGACAGTACAACTAGATAGAAGTTTGCTGTCTTCAGTTGAGTTGTTCTAAATGACCTATTGTATCACACTCGAAAAAAACACTAACAACTAGTGCCATTTGATGCTTAAGTCGACATCTCGACTAGATAGAAGGTTGCTGTCAACATCACCTATTGTATAGTGGAGAGCTCAGTTTTGAATTCTCACACCAGGTGCCGCGAGTATACGGTTTGACTTATAATTACTTGGTTTAACTTCAAAGCTCAACTAGATAGATGGTTGCTGTTTTTGGAAAAGTTAATCAGATTTAAAAGACCTATTGGATGGTGCACACTTTAGTTCAGATAGTCACCAGGGAAGTAAAGGTGCCTTTGCAATAATGTTTCTTTAAATCGAAATGTTGATAATTTCCTCTTATTATTATTAGTTATAGTTATACAACCCAACTGAAATTTTGGTTTTGTCTTCAACTTCCATTTCATCTGCTGTTTTGAGACTGCCGTCGTTACTTATGAACTGGTGATTACACGAATGTAACGTATTGGCTTGTAACTTTCATGGCATACATCAGCGGAACAAAGCCGGACAAAGACTTATCAAAATGGTACCGTAATGCTTGCAAATTTAAGTACAGTTTATACAGTTACTTTTTTATTTTAGAATAAAATTCATAGAACAATACTTTGGTTCGCGTGTGGAGGGCCTTGGAGGGTTTGTTTGCAAGTGCTTTTGTGCCGTTATCAAGTGTTATGCCTGAATTCTTCTTTACCCAACTATTGCATTGCTCCTCTCAAACGTCAATTGATTGCATGTTTATGCAATTATGTGTTAGTTTTCCATCCGCTGATGCAAAAAATAAAAAGCATTGAATTTTTGAACCAGAAAAATCATCGGGGTGATTTTTGCGCAGTTGAATTTTGCGAGCCAAAATTCATAGGCGAATAAACTCACGCACGAGATTTGAGGTTTCAAATTTTTCCAAACACTGATCTTGATATGTGTTTTTCAGCCTTTTTTCAGCTTTTTACAACTTTTTTCAGCTCTTCAAAGGAGAAACATCTTTAGATTTGTATTGTAATAATTTATTTTTTCAGCATTCGTTCAGGTTAATTCAATAATAGTCTAATGCATCGTACTTTGACGCGAAGCGCTGTGGATTATGAGATGCTCGATGACCCTGGAGGGATCGTTTTTGCTTACTGAGCAGAAAATCATTGGTTCATCCCAAGCTCTCCGTCATGACTCTTAAAATTCTTGATCACTAAACAAAATAAATATGTTCTTTCGATAGCCGGCTATCGAGAGAATAAAAAAAAACAACAAATAAACAATACATACTTTTGGTTGCATCGCCAACTTGAGGTGAATCCTGCACATGAACATACATATTCATGAGTCGCCTTATATGTGGATCCTGAATATTACTACATACTTTGTTATATTGTTTTACAACCTGTATTGTTTCTAGAGCGCGCTAGGCGTTGTTTTATTTAAATGTTGCTTGATAACAATGCATTTAAAAGATGAGTGAAGGAAGGCACCATTTTATTGTTCACTTTATTGTATTTTATTACTCATCGAAATTAAAATTAAGCAGATAAAGCAGAGGAAGCAACAACAATAATTAACATTATATGCTTATAATTATTATACAGGTACCAACGACCAATGATTTATAAATAACAAAACTTGTTTATTTTTTATATTTAGTATTTCACTACATATATTATATAAATTATACATTGCATGATATACTTTTACTATCAGCTTAATATTTCAGTTTACTCAAGCAAGTCATCGAAATTAATATGAAGCTGATGAAGCAGAGAAAATAACAACATTAAATAATATTGTATGTATATAATTATTAAGCAGGTTATTTCTCGTCATGTTAGTTATTTATCACAATTTTTAGCATTATTGTTATTCGAGCAAAATATATTTAATTGCTTAATATATCCTATACATTTCAGTGTTGCATCCACTTACCATTGTGAGCTGAGGAGGTATAGAGCTGCATCGTATTATATGTAAAATACTTCTTCATTGCAGTAGCAACTATATTATCCATATAAATGTATTTCATTATGTAATATTTTAATGTTCTGATATATTTCATTTCTCCATTGCATATATTTTCATTATATAAATAAATACTGGGTTGGGAGGGAGCATCAGGGTATCATTCAAACTGAAACTGGACGATGGTATGATTGACAGCCGGAGTCTAGGAGGGAATAAACACTATCATTTTCTTTATCCTACCGATTCGATTGTGGTGGTGTGAATTCTACTCCAACAGTTTCAGGGCGATTGACGCGCCCTTCTTAACAAACCATCCAGTAGGAAGCTTAATAAGTATTGCGAATTGTGTTATTCGATTTGTTGGAGCGTACCGTTGGAAGGAGATTCTTAAATTCCCGTGGATTTCGCGTAAGTGTCTCTGCTTACGGGTCCGCCCTTCCGTTTTTGGCCCTTCATACAGCGATATTGTGAATTCAGATCGGTAGCTCAAATTGATCTTGCTATTAAGTGGAGCTGCATACAAGACAAGTCTTGAAAGGATGGTGGCTACCTTACATACATACATACATACAATAAAATTCATAGAACAATAATTTTGTAATTATTAAATAAATTATCAAGCAAAAAAGCAGCGAAAGAGATAGATGAGTGGGGGTTAGAGTGATGCAAAATTTGAAATTTTCGCTCCACAATACTTAAACGATTCCATATCGTATCCTGACTAACCTCTCAAAATTTGAACCCATTTGGTGAGAAACTGAGATGGCACAAACCATTTGAAGTTTGTATGGGAATTACTATTGAAAAACCAAGATTTTTGTTCATGTCTATCTAATAATTCACCATATCGGTCTGCTTCAAAAACTTTCAACTGTACTTGTAGAAAATTTTCCCAGCTACAACTTTGCTGAAGACCACTTTTTGATTAAATGCAAGGATCGAAAGTTATCAATGGTTCAATGCGCTGATGTCTTATGATCATACTCAATCAACTGCTCAGCAGGCAACATTGGTGTTTCTGGGACTTTGAATAGGACTCAAAAATCATGGCTACTATGTCACACTACAAAATACAGTGTTGCCTACAGAGCAGCTGCTTAATGATGTCATAAGTTTACCAATCTCTTAAATAATTAATAACTTTTTCCTGTCTCGTTTTACATAGAAATGAACTTCAGCAAAGTTGTAGCTGAGAATATTTTCTATTAGAGTGGCTATCGAACTGTTTTGTAGCTTAATATGGAAAAAAATACTAAAAGGCAATGAACAAAAAGTTGGGATTTCCCATAGTAATTTACATGTAAACTTCAAATAGCTTGTGCGAAGCCTGTTTCTAACCAAATAAGCTGTAACTTTGGGAGGCTAATCAGGACCCGATTTGAAACCATTTAAGCATTGTGGAGCGAAAAAGTCAAATTTTGCATCAGTCTAGTGGGGGTATAGGTTCATTTTAGATTCTTGCCTGACATCAGACGTCAAACGTACCTCAGACTGTCTACTTGAACTCCGAAGGATGGTCCGGTCGAATAAAAATTCGCCGGTAGTCTTCTGCGGTCATGAGTCTTGGAGGACGAATTGCCCTTGGTGTTTTCTAACAGAAGGTGTTGCTTACCATCTACGGTGGAGGAATCACATCCATTGGCGATGATGAAAGTAAATTTTGCTTTCCGGCGACAAACCACGCAGAAAGGTTCAACTACGTGGAAGCGTAATTTGTAGATACAGACGTAATGTAATAAAAAGTAGGTGGGAAATAAATTCAGCACTAAAGTTACTGCTTTGATGAGAGTAAAATTACGTTGGTGATATTTGAGGGGGAAAAATCAAAGTACGGAAGTAAAGCTGAGCTTGGAGAAATTTTCTCGCAAAAAAGGGGACGTAATTTCATTTCAGATTGGTGCATGCTCAGAATAAGTTTATTACAGTAGTCAAAGTGCTGGAGTCTGTCTTGTTTAAGCTTGGTCAGTTTTTACAGTTTCGGTATCATTTCTGGGTAGTAGGTTTATCAGCATGAAAGGATATCAAAAGTTATTTTTTTTACAAGTTATAGAGTGAACGCACAGGGTGATGAAAGACGTTTTCGTTTTTTTTGCCAAATTTTACGCAATAGAATTCTTGGAAAACAATGTTTACGACGATCTCAGCGAATGTGATGGTTTCAACCGAACTGGGTTAGACTATCTAAGGCCCCTCAATGAGAATTCAAAAACAAGCTAAACATTTTAATAACGTAAACATGTAATCGAGGATTAAGATACCTAGGAACATATTATCAACATCGAGGGGTGCCCCTAAAGAACTGTCTAGCTTGTGGTGAAAATCCATCATACGACACATATCATTGGCAGTACTTTTTAGTACCAGAGACCACATAAGCATCACGTACACACTATGAAAAAGCCATGCCATAAAATTTCACTCAATCAATTGTACTTTTTGGAGAGTGACATATGTTTCGGTCCCGGAGCATTTAATTTTGCAATTTTTCAATTATGTTCCATTCTTTATGTCAAATATGATTTTCATAACGGGTAAAATTCGTTATTTCTAAGTATGTAGACATGATAGGGTGCCTACGTTAAGGTGTCATAATGTTATTAAAATTCATAATCCTACACATCTAATATCATAACAAATTAATCAATAAAATATTTGAAACCACATTAGTCACACTCAGATATGTTCTAGATCTAGGTGCTCTTGGGGAAGTTTAATCATATGTCACATCGAATCAATTGATTTAATATTGATTATTCAGTTTCATACTGTCATAATCCCAAAATTGTGACTTCTCTTCCTGACTGAGAATGCGAACATTATTGTCGGACGCTAAATTCGTAAAAAAGGTCAAATATCATCATGGCACAGTGCACAGCAAAACATTAATTTTAATATCACATCAAAGTGAATGCACTTCAATCGTGTCGAAAACATGATGTAATATTAGTTGCCAAAAAGGATAAAATTATCATTAATTTAGTGCATTAGCTGACATTACACTGCTTTTACTGCATTGGTGTATTTTTGTGGCCATAAAATTACATGAGATTTTCAACATGATTGAAGTGCATCCTCTTGGATGTAATATTAAAATTTATTTTTTGCTGTGTGGGACGAAATAAAAAAGTGGGATATGGCTATTTGCGACGAAACCACTGAGTTTTTTTAATGCTTTATTTGAGTAGTGAAAATTTTTGCTTAAGGGAGGTAATACTCTCATAGAAAAAAATAACTTTTTATGTCTTGTTAAAATGATGAACATTTATGGAAACATTGTGGATGAAGTCATTTTAAGAAACTTTGTGGAAGACAAAACATTTCTAGGTTAGGTTTGGTTACTATATTTAAGAGACTTCCAGCCATTTGCTCTCTCAAGTGGACGAAGTTATCGGGAGATAATGGAGTACAAACGGTACCAATGCTACCGACGCCAGGAAGGCAGCTTCCACACCTGGACTCTACCTATCGACCCATCAAGTCTTGAACCGGGGACCAACGGTTTTACTTCGTGGCGTGATCAGAGGTGTTATGCCTTAGAAAATCCCGGCGACACCGACTGAGATTGAACCCAGGCCTGCTGAGGTGAGAGGTAATCACGCTTACCACTACACCACTGGCATTTCTACTTCTATAAAGTTGTAAGTGGTTTGATAATGCTCATTTTTGAAGGAGGAAGTAAATAACTATTTCTTCGTTTTAAGGATTTACGATTGTTTTTATAGTTTTTTAACACTATTTTTATGGGAATGTATCTTGCCGGTTAGCAGGTATTAGTGGATAATTTCAACATCGTTTGGTTCAGCCACTTATACCGCACTGTTACATATTAAATTCATAGTGGGATCCAAGGGGATGCCTAATAAATTTTCAAATAAAGTACCTCAATGTTTTTTTTACGTTTTGCTGTTTTCATGAACATTTTTCCAAGTATGTACATTAGGATTAGGGCTAATTTACAACCTCCTATTCCCCACTGCTTTATCAATGCGTGTTGAGCTCCCCAAAAACTGTGTAATTTTTTAACGAATTTGGTTGTAATCTCGATGCACGGAAGAATATTTAATATTGTATAGGAAAATGTATGGGAAATGGAAACTATTCATTTGATAACCAAAAATCAAAATACTGCTGAAATTTCGCCAAATCTCCGACTTAGATTGAGAATACTATTCAAAACAACTTTGTTGAAGACTGCAAATCACGGATAGAAAGCTCTGTAAATCACTTGTACCTCTTATTGTGCTCCGCAAATAAAAAATCATGTAAGCTCCTGCAGTAATGTCTCGCAATACATTCCATACTGCGTTACTTGTTGTGTCCAATTTACCACAATAAACTTTGATAGACAATTGGAAACTATTGCTGAGGATTTCTTCTGATTGTTTCTACATTGATAGATAAACATACGAAAGAGATTAAATTGAGTACCTATTTGAACATTTCAACTCCATCTTCTTTTATCCAAGCTACGCAACGTAGTAGATTTTGCCGTACGTCGATAAGATTTCCATGCTATTTGCTGTACCATATTCCCCAAACGACGATGCTGATACCGCCAGCAGCAATTTTCTTTCAATATTTGCCATTGCATCGCAACTCAAATACACGCGGGAGCAAACTGCGACGACAAGGATAATGCCATTGTCGTTTCAGCCAAACTATCATCAAATCAACGACGTGTCCCTCTCGTCCCTCCCAACCATATTTTCATAGCATATCATCGTCGGACGACTTTTCCTGTTTCGATAGAATCGACTACCGTGCAAGCACCATATTTCACGCGATCCTAATGATGATGCACTCGTTTATTTTTGATCGCATCTCGATTTTGACAAGTTATTTTGAAAACTTTGTTACACCATCATCCCTAGAGCACTAGAACTAATATTTGCAATAGTAACATTTAGAAAATCATGATTGTAAATAGTCGAACATTATTGAATGCGTCGATTTAGGAACCGCTTCGAATATGGTGCCTCCACGGTACAACGACTTTAGAATGCTTCATGCACGTTTACCTCCACCAAAAGCGGATCTGCTGTGGATCGAAATTGAGCCTGGTTATTGAGTGAGATCCAATTTCTACTTTCCTCCGCAGGCGCTTGGCATTTCTTGCCCTAGGTACTACTACTTGGTGTTTGCCCGGTGGAAAGGAACTATTTAATCCCAATCGACGTTCGCGTCGCTGATGAGAAGCTCCATAGCGAAAGAATGGAACGTAGAACTTTGCGATGGGAAGTTTAAAGGAAGGAATTTGATGCAACGATGGCTAATCGAGATGCAACAGGCAATGAACTGGAAAATAAGCTCAATCTGCAAACACAATTTTGAACAAATTTTCCAGTAGAGTAAATTGAATGGGAACAACATGAATGTTGTGTGATTGCAGAAATATTGATCACCTTGGCTTGAGTCCGTTTCTATCCATCTTGAAGTTGCATTCAGTACTAAAAACCATATACTCATTGAGAATTTGGCATGGTACCGAAAATAAATAGCTTAAAGAGTGCAAATCCTGTGGTTTTATCGAACGTTATACTGAAATCTAGCTGTGAGCATCCTTTCACCCCGGGGCCAGTTTGAAAATTCGAGTGACATTCCTAAAATTCTGGCTGATGCTTCCATCGCCAAACGAGAGCTGTTCGATCCGGAAGCGGGTTCAAGTGTGTCGGAAGATGGTCAGAAAAAGGAAAGCCTTTGGATTTATCTCGCCAATAGTGCCACAGACAATGTTTCTGTATGTAACCTCACAAGTGTGGTCTCTGGAGCAAAAAGGGACTCCGTCGTTTCACTTGCTCTTTGCAGCAGGATGTGAGTGTGTGGGATGAATGGGAATATTATCATTCCTGGTTAGGTTCTTGGACAGTTGAGGGCTCACCATTGTGTGTAATCCCTTTTGGTTAGTAGTGTTGTGGTTGCATGATGGCAAAACTGGGTGAGATATGTGGCTTATCATATGTGAAGGATTGTAATTAAAATGATCTATTTATTGGGATGAGAGTCTCATGGGACTTTCAATGGAAACATTCTGATAACGTAAACATATTTTCTTGTATATAGTAATCGAGGAGTGGGATAGGAAAGTGATCGGGGAACTTTTTAGTAAAGAACAATAACACATCTGTTTCTTGGTGATATGTTAGTGTTGGTGTTACGGTGTCATGTCTGACCAAGACGCTCTACAAGTGGTTCCAGTTGTCGCTATATACGGCTTCATTTCCACCGGAATAACATATATTACTATCCACCATCCTTCAACCGAAGGATCTGGTAGCACACCAGTTTTTCTGTCAGCTCAAAGTTGGATCCAGTTGTAGTTACATGTACGGTTTCATCTCCGCCGGCATTGCCGACTCCGAATAAACCACTCACTGTGACGGGGCAAAGCCGTTCGTAATATTTTTTCCAAGAATTATTTTTAAACATATTTTTATCAGATTTTCAAATAGATTTTAGCCTCAAATGCATAATTTAGGGATAATCCGACAAGAATTGAAAGTTTTGCATATCGCTAAAGATGCAAATTCGTAGAAAAACAGTATGCAGCCTGTAGATTTGAAGAAATTCTTCAAGTCTCCTCATCCATTTATGTATGAATTAGGTAAAGAAGTGTTCATTTGACTAGTACTGTCGCATTAATGGCCCTTTGCTAATTTTCAACTTCTATTCAATTTTCATACTGCCGTACTCTAGCGGAACTATCAACCTTCTCTCTTCAGACCTTTCTCTAGCAAATAAATTATCACACTAAAGCTTCATGTTAGATAGCATTTCCATACAACTTTGAAAATCATAAACTTCACGTATAACACAAAGAACAGTATGAATATTTATGTATGTATATGTTCTCGTTTGATCGTTTGATATTTTGAACACTTTAAATGTTAGCGAAAAATTCTAAATGTTTGATATGTTACTGAAATAGTCCAAGTAATAATTTTCCTCATATGAAAACATGCCCCCATACGATTTTGAAAATTAACCCCCACCCTACACGTCTATACTGATTACGATATTGAGTTATAATGGGAATTTTCAGCGGCTTTAAAGTTATATCGAAACTTCCATGACCTTTTTTTAACTATAAAAAATGATCTTTTTACGTCACCGGTTTGGTCGCCGTCAGGATCGAAATCTAGTAACAGCATGTTGAACAGGAACTTGATCATTATTGTTTAGTGAAATAAGGAGCTTGGTGGCCTTGTGGCGGCTGATTTTGATAACAGAGTAGAAAATCATCGGTTTAATCCCAAGCTCCTTCACATTATAGAGTTATACATTAAATCGGCTTTCTTTCATACTAAGGTATAAAACGTAATGAAAATCGGTTTTAGGGACGGATATGAAAAAGAAGTTATATTCAAGCTTTAGTAAAGACGTGTGGATTGGAAATCTGTATCGGATCCTTCTTAAGAGCAGTTGTAGTCGTCGTCGGTGAGGTTGCTGCCGGATCGAAACCTAGTAACAACAAGTTGAACGGAAACTTTATCGTAATTGCTTTGTGATATAAGGAGATCGATGGCATAGTGGTGACCGATATTTATTACTGAGCAGAAGATCGTGGGTTCAAATCCAGGCTCCTCCATGCTATTGAATCGTTAAGAAATTAATACAGCATATCGTTTATGAATCCTGCTACAATTCCAACCTTTTCATCTAACATCCCAGTGATTTCTCGGGGAAGTGCAGAGGTGTTCTCGGCTTTCATTAAAGCGAGTATTACGTCAACATATTCCCATTCCTTTCTTGACCAGCATTTGGACGTGGCCGGCGCTGGTATTGCCTAGACACTATCCAGTATTCTGATCCCGTTATTTTCATTATGTACACCCACGGGACACTCCACTGCATCATGCTAGAATGGTAAGAAGTTGTTGTGAACCCGTTAAGGGTGCTATTTTGATGCTACAAACATCGCCAAAAATGATTTTTTTGCACTTCGGTTGCCCACAAAAATTCATACTAAACGCATTCTGATCCCGTTATTTGCATTATGAACACCCACGGAACACTCCACTGCACCATGCTAGAATTGTTAGAAGTGGTTCTGAACCCGTTAAGGGTGCTATTTTGATGCTACAAACATCGCCAAAAATGCATTTTTTACACTTCGGTTGCACAACGAAAATGCATACTAAACGCATTCTGATCCCGTTATTTGCATTATGTACATCCACTGGACACTCCACTGCACCATGCTAGAATGGTACAACTTTTACACTAGACGTAATCCATATTGGACGTAAATCATAGAACGTAAACAAACATTTAATGTAAAATTAAGTGTTCTCATACCGAAACATCAGCTAGTCGACGAAGAGAACGTTTGATTTAATTGATTTGCACGTTTCTTTCAACTAATTCTTATATCAAAAGGCCCGCTTACATGTGTCGGTCTCAGGGATCCGAAATTTACATGACTTTTTAGTAGTGTGTAGTTTTGGATTACTAGTATTTACACAATTTCCCAAGCATCTTCTATTGGTTCTCTGTGTTATTATAGCTGATCTGGCAATAACGGAGTAGCTTCCTCGAGCGGTCAATAATGCTCAATACTTTGTTTTTTTTTTCTTTGGTTTGTTTTTTCCGTCGATCTTGTTTTCCGTGCTGAGCACCAATGCTACCGACGTGCCAGGAAGGCAGCTCCCACACCTGGACCCTACCTATCGACCCATCAACTCATGAACCGGGGACCAACGGCTTTACTTCCCATCCGAAGGAAGGCGTGATCAGAGATGTTATGCCTCAGAACATCCCGGCGGCGCCGACTGGTATTGAACCCAGACCTGCTGGGGTGAGAGGTAATCACGCTTACCACTACACCACCGGCGCCGTTAATAATGCTCAATACTAATGCTCATGAAAAATCAGTGATTTTTTATTATTAACAGGATCACTAAATCACATCCTTTTAGGATAACTATATGAGTAACATTAACTAGCATAATGATTAATTAAAAGTTCCGCCTGGTGGATCATGCATCCATATTGTTTCTTGAGGCAGGCTTGTACTCAACTTGAGCAGAATTATTATTTTTATATCATTTATATTCATTTAACATCTATCAAATCAGTTCAAGGGATGTCTCATCCATCAAAAAGAAGTCACGCCCAACCATGCGTCTCCATGATTGAGTGAAGGTTAACTCTGTCACAGACTTGCCGAGAACGAATGCGCTAACGAAAATGATGAAATTTCACATTTCGTGGTAATCAATCGTCATACGTCACTCGTTGATCTCGGCTGTGCTGTTTGGATGTTAATTACAGTATGCAAATTATGATAAATAACACCCACCCACCACGCGGCGCACCAGTAGGTTATTTTACACGGTACGCAATAAATCAACCATCTGTATGATTAATGACACTTAAGCTATCCCTATGGGCGCCGAGCGTACCAGGATTGTTGAACTCGTAGTACTATGGATAAGAGCAAAAACGAATTATAGTTGTACATATCTGCGAAATTATATGGTTTGTACCATAACTGAAAACTATGATTAAGTTGTTGAAAGATAATTCATTATTCTTGATAGCATTTTTTTTTCGATAGGAAAATTGTAACACAAACACAACTATGTACATTATTCGAACACAGTACCCACAACTCGTTGACAACATAACTAATGGTAGTGATTAATCTGGCCTATTTTGGTTCTAACTGAATGTGACTTTATGTTTCTCTAGTCATGCAATGACATAACCTTTTCCACTTAGTCACGAAAAAAAGTTCTCTTTATACCGTTTCTGACAATGGCGGTGTCAAAGAAGCTGAAAGTAAAGAAAAAGTAAGAATGAACAAACAATGTAGCCAAAGAGACACCTCCATGTCGTGTTGATGAAATTGCTTTTACAGTGGAGACCCTCGTTTAGACTGACTAGCAGCAACGTAAAAGGCGTCCGGCGAGGACCATCTTGCTATAGAGCTACAGCACAATGTGGTTTAGTCTGGCGATGATGAGGATGGGGACTTGACTTTCATCATTAATTAACTCAACAAGGTGTAATGGTGCTGCGGTGATAACTACTCGCTTGCATCAACTCAGGTATCACACTTCAGGAAAGAGTGACGAAAGACATCATGGTACAAATTGTTGCTCTCTGCCAACTTTGTGTGGATAGATGGAAATATGCTGACGGGTTGACGATGTTTGTTTCATTAATTGGTGACATTGCAGGATTGTTTTGCGTGATTATTTTGAATTCAACTTGTTAGAAATGAAGCATTTTTTGGATCTTTTTATTGAAGGAACCATTCAGTAGAGAAAAATGTGTGGGAAAAGCGTGTACATCTGTTTCAAGAGATAACACTTTTTCATAAACACTACACTTACAAGTGGAAACGGCTGCCATTTGAAAGATTTCATTGAGATTGTCCATAATCCATAAGAACCGGTCGATTCACTTATTTGAAGTAAATGAAGCTTTATCGTATGCGTGATAATGTTTGCACCATTGAGCAATGTCAAAATTAAAAAAAATTCTCAATAATTTGGTTTTCGAGTTTTTTTTTATTTATTCAAAGGGGGGATGTTTCTCAAAGTCTTAAACTATGTTAATCATCGATCGAGTTTCCATTTGCTGCAATTAGGCCTCCACACGCTTCCGGAATGCACGGCAGGTTCTAATAATGTAGTCTGGATCCATTTCTCTCCAGGTACGGGTCAATGTTTGTCTGAGGATTATTGTACTCGGGTGGCGTTTAGAACAGCCCTTGGCCTTCATGTTCCAGCAACCACTTCTGAGTGCGGTTCGAGGTGTGGCACGAAGCCCCATCTTGTTGAAATACAACATTTGGCTTCGGATCGTACTGTTTTTTGATCCACGGAAGAACATACTTACTTAAAATCCCGATGTAGACCTCCGTGTTGACCTTGTAGCCTTCTGGAATGAACACCGGGTCCATTTTTTTTGCCATCGGAAGCCACCAATCCAAACACCATAAAGCTAGCAGTATGCTTGGTCAGATACACGTTCTTGTGCTCCTCGGCCACGTATTTTACCGGAAGAGAACTAATATACCGGTCGGTTCTGGAATTTGGGATCGACGGTAAACATGCTCTCGTCGGTAAACAGGATTACCGGATTTTTTCACTTAAGGGAGTTCAAGATTTTCTTGCATCGTTCGACTCGTAGCTCCCGGATGCGGTTGGTAATCATGTGAGTTTTTTCCGTGCCCTCGACTTCGCCCCGCAATCTTCCTTTAAGATCTTCCGTGCCGTAAAGTCACTGATCCCGTGTTCCTTTGCCATTTTCCTTATTGAACGCACTGGATTCACCCGAATCTTCCTTTTGATAGCAGCGATATCCCTCGGAACCCGAGCTGACCTTGGACGACCTGTGGCCACCTTCACGGATACTTGTCCTTTCTTTTCTCGGTCTAAACCCTTTTGACGGTCCACCGGGACACTCCCACGGCGATTGAAACGTCTTTTTGCGACATTAGCGCGTGGGACAAATCACGAAAACGCTGCCACTTCGTCATGGTGCAAATGTAAATCATTTTCTTTTATACACAGCCTACTACGGTACGAGCTATAGGTTACGTGCATGCAAAGAAAACCAAGGCATTGTATGCACAGGTGAAAAGGGAACCTTATTTGTACGATGGTGCAAACATTATCACGCATACGGTAGATATATCTAGGATTTATGTTCATCGACAACATGTTCCATGTTTCATGCTTGGTATAACTGTAAGATTTTTTTTTTCAATCACTTTGTTTTCAGATCAAAGACAGTGTGCAATCAAAGAACTCTTGCAATAAATGGTTTCCAAAGCTCCAAAGCGAGATGTGGTACAAGCAGGCTAGAGATCAAAGAATTGCAATTGAAGAAAACATACCATACCGCGAAAAGCAATCACTTTATTGGTTTTGTTTTGTGCTGAGTGCTGATTGAAAGTTCATAGGAGCCTTTTATTGTGTTTTTGCGATAGTTGCATTTTCTACTGTCATTTTATAAATTAAAAATCATCGTTTAATACCAAGTCATAGATTCACCCAACTGGGAAATGTAAGATCGTATTACAGATTTGTAAAAATAGTTTAAAGAATTAGTAATGTTTCGCCGCATGAACAACATTTGAAATCTGGTCATCGGTAGGAGTTTAAATAATTTTGTAAGTTTTCTCTTACCTAAATTTTCGAAAGATTATTTCCCCAAATACACTGCGGCTAGAAAATTATCTCGAAACGAACATATCCATTCCCGAAAAAACTTGTTTGTACGCTATACTTCATGGTAAGAATTGCTATTATATTTGTTGTTAGAAATATATACAGAGAGTGTAAGAAATTAACACTTACATTTGATGTTCATGCCATTTGTTTTCCGAATAGATTTATTCACTATCGCTAAATTATCACCCTAGTTGATTTAATTAAACCTCCTAGCGTGCGCAGCAAGGGATAGGATTTGACAAATCGTTTCAAATTACCCTTAAGCCGTGGATACACTTGGATGACAAAGTATGAGCATGAGATTTGTTTGTATAATAATTATTAACACTATACAACAACTATACAAGTGTGACCATTAATGTGCTCATAATTTATTATGCAAATAATGGTCATGTTAATAGTTTGTCATACAAGTGTATCCGCGGCATCAGACTAATAAGAGTCGTGTGCCTGAAATTATAGTGTCCCAAAGCCAAAAATCTTAAAGAAACAACATGATTAACTGTGTCAGTTTGAGAGTTGTTTGCCACCCCTTCAGTGCTTACTTACCTTACCAATCTGGCTAATGTCCTCTGTTGTCCGAAGAAGTCTTCTTCACTATATTCGGTCCACGGCCAAACGTCGCCAGCCTCGTAGTCCGCGAAGGGTCCGCAGGTCGCCTTTTCTTTTTCTTATTCTTGTTGGGTCGCTTTCGAGAGCCATTTTCACTGGGTCGTCCTTCGGCGTTTTTATAGCTCACCCGAATCGCCCAATTTTTGCAGTATAGCAAAGCAGAGCATAGTCCAGGTCCCGTGGCCATAGAGTACCACCGGTCTAATCAGCGTCTTGTAGAAAGTCAACTTCGTGCGGGGGCGAATTTTATTCGTCTTTGAAATATGAATGCGTCTTTGAATTTCTCTGCTGGTATCATTTTCCGGCGGTCACCAGTGAGCCCAAATACACGAACATTGTCTTCCCTAGAACCTCTTCCTCTCATGCTTCAGCCTTCAGTTTGATGTACGTGTCCGCCATCTTCTCAAAGTTCCGTGCCATGATGTCAATGTCAAGAAGCTGGATGGACTTCCTGAAGATCGTGCCACTCGTGTCTATCACAGCTCTTCTTATCACACCTTCTAACGCGATGTAGAATAGCAGACACGAAAGTCCATCACCTTGCCGTAACCCCCTTCGAGATTCAAAGGGACTCGAGAGTGTCCTCGATACTCGAACAACGCACATCACTCGATCCATCGTCACCTCGACCAATCGCGTCAGTTTATCTGGAAATACGTACTCGTGCATAATCTGCCGCATGACCAAAGAAGAATACTAAGATGAAACTAAGATTGAAGATCTCCAACGTTTCCAGAACTTATACGAAGTTCCTCGTACTACTACGAAGTTCCCTGAAATCAAAAGATAATCTCTGAACTTCTCAAATCTTCTTCCCTAAATTTTTATAAACAACATGAACATCTCCCCCGTCCCACCTCACAAATTTTGGAAGTAGTGGAGAAAACATGTGAAGACATTTCGTCCATCTCGATGAAGATTTTTTCTAAATACACCTGGCATCTCTGCAGTGGATACTCTGCCGTGGGATTACAAAGTAGCGTATTCACCATTATTTTATTTAGTGTATCATACACATAACCGTAATTCAAAATCTTTCTCATTAATCTTCAAGATGGATATTTTAGGTATACTTTGGTGCATTACGACCACTGAAAAAATGCATGGGTTTCGTAGAACATTAAACGATTTTCAAAAAGGGGGCTGACAAAATTTGGTCATTTCTGTGTTTGAAAATGCTATCTAGCTATCTGTTTCACCCTTCATTTCGGTGATATTTCTAACACTCAGACGGTGTCTTTCAAGAACACTTATCATCTCCGTGTTGCAAGCTCGTTGATCTCATACACGCCTTGCGTAGCGTTGCGTGTGTAACGGAGTAATTCGTAGATTGCATACTGGCAACTGTCTTGTATCAACTTTAACGTTCTTATTCTGATTGCTTAAGGAAAACTATTTGGGAGTGAATAGTTCTCCAATCAAACTTCAGAACAGGAAAAGCATGACAATTACCATTGCCGGCCACGCCCATCTTCTCCGTTACGGGGAAAGGAAGGATATTGTTGATGTAACATCTACCTAACGGGAGGCCAGCGACTCACCGACGCCCCCATAGATGCTACGGAGCTGGATAGTTTGGTAGGCGATGGGTCAGGTATCGCTTTAGTAGGCGATGCGACCATAGTAATTGTTTTGTTCTCGATGAGCTTGAGAGAAAACCCACGATCTTCTACTCAGTAAGCAAAAGCGGCAGCCATCAAGCTAGTCGAGTTCCTAAATTTAAATTCCAATCCTATTTAAAATAAAATGAAACAAACAAAAAGGAACCGTCTCACCCGAATGTTCCAATTTACTTCAGCCATGTGTGATAATAACACTGATGCCCTTTGGGGGGCCATTTGGCCAATTCTTAGGACTACTCCAACGACGGTCGATAGTTGTGGAGATTAATTCGCACTCGCCAACACAAAACTATTCAAAACCATCACTCGCGATCACGATGCCACTAATTTCTGGTTCGGGAGAAAAAAATCAAACAACGCAACATCTCTTCTGCTGCTGCTGCTGCGATTCTAAAACTTCCCGGAAACCGAGAAAACCACCAATCACACACGTATAACCATCCGGGAGGCAGAGTGCCAGCGCTAATCCGGCAAATGCAGCCGAAAACTATGAAATCGAACGCACGCACAAAACAGAGAACAAACTTAAAACACAACCGTATCCAAAGGGGTTCGAAACTGCACTCTCCCTCGTTGATCTCATACACGCCTGTAGGAAAAGTCATAAGCGGTCCCTAAAAACGATACGTGTTGCGGCAAAAGTATACTCTAGACTATAACTGCACAGAGTAGATTAAATTCAATTATGGTAAATTCATTCCTGAAATTAAAATCTGTTGAAATCAAAAAAAATTGTTTTATTAGTGCATGGCGTATCAATTACAAAAAAAATAAAAATATTGGTTTCCGAAAAAAAAATCTACTTGATTGCAACTACTCTCAACTACTGCACTGAATAACTTATTGCGGAATTTCATCAGTAGATATGAACATTGAAGTTACTCCATGTTCGTCTCTCAAGCATAGTTGTGATTCCATTTTATTTTTCTCCCATTGAATAATGGGAGTATATGACGATTTTTGAATCAGCTAAGTGTATCTTTATAATACTATACTGCAACTATTCGCATAGCAGTCCAACGTAAAAAGGGATTCCCCAGGACGTGGGACTGTAATGCGAACAGTAACAGTATAATCCAATAAGTTAAGAAAATACCCATGAAGTAAGTACATCGTCACTACCTTCATTCTTCCCAATAAGGAAGTCTTGCTTCAATTGTTTCGTTCACCTCTATGCCATCATGCAAACGGTTGCTTCGAACCGGCAAAGCTCGCCGACTAAACGTAAAAGACAAATGATGATGCTACGCGGTTGTGGTATAGTTCCGTAGCAATTATTCCTGGAAAATTGTAATTGGAAGCAAAATTAGTGCTACCGGCAACCACATGCTAAATACTGTGACAGACGGAGACAAGTGTTGGCTCAAGTCATTTGCTGCATTTCATCGCTATATTTGCGTCAACTGCTAGTGGAGTGTTTCGACTAAAATAACAAACTAGAATATTGGAGCTCATTCTATCTTGTCTCCATAGGAGAATCGTATGATAACGTTGTTCCGTTAAGAAAGGAACAGAACCAGTGTGGCATTAAGTTTGAAGATAAATTAGAAAGGAAAATACGAATTGTTTGTCACCATAATACAGTTCTCCTGAGTCGTGACGAGTGTGAACAAAACGAAGGAAACTATAAACCATTAGCAACAGATCATGCAAATTTTGGAATAATTAGTTAAAAGATGATACACATGTCACAATAAAGAGTTTTATTTCACGATTGCTGAATATTTGAACTGTTTCATGAAATCCCATCGAGATTAAAAACTGTCGCAGAATATATT
The DNA here is from genome assembly GCF_037179485.1 of Ochlerotatus camptorhynchus. Taxonomy (NCBI): domain Eukaryota; kingdom Metazoa; phylum Arthropoda; class Insecta; order Diptera; family Culicidae; genus Ochlerotatus; species Ochlerotatus camptorhynchus. Next base: position 3,904,502 of record NW_027040929.1, on the reverse strand, counting down.
TCTATACTAAAGTTCTTAATTTTTTTTTATCGTCGGTCTCTGTTCTGCAACCGAGTGCCAATCACTTATGAGCGCCAATTGGTGATTAATCACTGACGGCAATCGAGTACCAGAGAGGAACTTATCGTACCCATTTATTGCCGGGCCGGAGCTTATCGTACCCATGGGCCGGGACCGAAGGAAGACGTGACCAGAGATTTTTTCGCCTCCGAAAAATTCCAACGACCTCAGACACACTGGGATGAGAAAGCAGTCACGCTTACCACTCAACTACCGGTGCCGTCAAAAGTTCGTCATTTTGACTAGGTTTAATGTCTAGAATCATTACGCCTATAACTGTACTTATTTGCATCTTTCCTTATCAGTATTCGTTCCGGGAATTATACCAGCTAGGGCGATGTTGAATTAGACGCTTTTTCGCTCCAAACCAATTGTTGCTCCAGGCAAGCTCTGAACTGGAATTTGATTAAATACGGATTTGAAATTCAAATAAACCCACGCAAACTTATCCAAAGACACCGTATTCATTTGGAAACGACACTGCAGGAGTCAACAAACGAAATTTAATTAACTTTTCCGGCTTATTACAGCAGTTAGAAAAGTCAATTAAAACTCTTACATTGAGAAAAGAGGCTAGGATTTTACTCTCAATAAACAGTTGCATCATTTTCTCCTTATTCGAAACTTGGTCAATTTGGGAAAGTATTGTCCACTCCGCTTCTTTTATGGATATTTGTTCACCCTCGATCTGGGTAACCACCAACAGGAATGCATTTATTAGCTTTATTGATATGCTGGACAGATCGGTGCCCAGGAAAAACTTCGTCTAAAATGCAAAACGGTTCCGCTTGCATATGGATGGGACGTGTTTAGCTCAAAGCTTCCCAAAATGCTGGACTCATGCGGCGAAAATGTTGATGTTAGTTATGTGCATATTCAATTCGCTTTACAATTCGAAGGGGAAACAAAGAGTGGTCTATTTTATGATCCCAGTCCGGAAGTGCGCTGAAATATGGTTTGTTCGTACGATTTCGATTTGAACTTTATGGCTTTAATCAAATGAAGTGCATCTCTGTTATTCATATCGCATTTTCTTCCGTTGTCTAGTACAGTAAAAGAAGGTTAGTTTCCGGAGGGTTGTGTCTTTGTGCTTTATCATTTGTGAGCAGAGATGCAATCGTTTTTCGAGGGAAATGTGAGATGTGGAAAATTGTAAGTGATGGTTAACCAAAATTTATATTTGACATTGATTGTTAATAATTGTGGGTTACGGTTAAAGATCAGTGATAAATATCTTAAAATTCATGCTATATGCTTTTGATTAACCATTAGTCATTAATCAATGATTTTTTTTAAACCCTGTAAATATGAACTATTTAAGAATCAAGTGAAATGAAATATGAGTAATGAGCTGAAAAACATGGGAGAAGTGAGATGAGAGGAAGGTATATGAAAAGAAAGTAGTAAGTTGGATTTTAATAGTGAGATGTGATAAAAGAGTTGCCTCATCTCACTTCTCACTTCCTTACTTACTTAATCATTTCCCATTTCTTGCTACTTTGCCTGATGTAGCATATATTGGGACAAGATAGAACAAAAATCATAGTAGTGTCATTTTTATACCTGTGAAGTTAATATGTTTACCTAGGGGATGAGTACTAAAGAGAGTTACATTTTGAGAAGTCTTTAGTGGGATTGACACTAATGAAGACTGAACATTGTAGTTTATATAATATAATATAATATAATATAATATAATGTAATATAATATAATATAATATAATATAATATAATATAATATAATATAATATAATATAATATAATATAATATAATATAAAATAATATAATATAATATAATATAATATAATATAATATAATATAATATAATATAATATAATATAATATAATATAATATAATATAATATAATATAATATAATATAATATAATATAATATAATATAATATAATATCAAGAGCCACATGTGAAAAGGGCATACAAGCTTTTTGTAAACAAACCTTTGTAGGCCCTCTTCTCGACAACCGAGGATCGCCCACACAAACTAACAACATCATCGAGAAGGGGAAAGCTTCTCCTATCCGGTGATGTTGATGGTTTGTGTTGGTGTTATATGAGTGGCGAGAAAAGGGCATAAGAAGGTTTGTTTACAAAAAGCTTGTATGCCCCTTTCACATGTTGTTCTTGATATAATATAATATAATGTAATATAATATAATATAATATAATATAATATAATACAATACAATATAATATAATATAATATAATATAATATAATATAATATAATATAATGTAATATAATAAAATAATATATAGTATAAGATAATATAATATAATATAATATAAATATAATATAATATAGTATAATATAATATAATATAATATAATATAATATTTTCTAATATAATATAATATAAAAAAATATAATATAATATAATAAAATATAATATAATATAATATAATATAATATTATATAATATTATATAATATAATATAATATAATATAATATCATATAATATGATATAATATAATATAATATAATGTTATATAATGTAATATAATATATTTTTTTTTATCAGTATTTTTTTCAGATTCTGATGAAAATCTAAGTGTAAAAGCATATTTCCTATGTTATCATGACATATGCTTAAAAAAACCAAAAATTGACTTCTCGGTTTTTTTTCTAGTCCTATATACTTTTCATGATGAGATAAAAAAAAATTTAGATTATATCTAAAATTTATTTAATATTTCGCTATTTTTTGCCTGGACCTGTCATATTTTTTCAGTGTTTCATTTCGCTCCGATGAGCCGTTTCATGCTATGATTTATCGAAAAAATATTGAATTTAAAAAATTCCTGATCAAACTTGATTTATTGCCCCTAGCGAGTAATTATGCAAAATTTCTCCGAGTGGTAAAGTTTGATGGATTCGTCAGTTTGCATGTATTTGGTCTATTATGAGATATCTCAATCAAACTGGATTACATCATGGATTCCAAAATGATGTCAGACATCGAATATCATCCCTTAAAAAAATCATAAAGAACTCCTGAAGAGCATCGCCGAAGATTACTACTGGATTTCAACATAAGTGCATTAAGTTCATATGCATACTAACGATGAGTATTACCATCCAGAAGATCTTGACCACCTGGGAAACTTTGCTGAAGATGGCAACTTTCTAAATGGTTAAGCTCTCGAGTTTTAACTGAACTAAATGTGTACAACCTGATCAACTTTTCCGAAGATAGTAATTTTGTAGATAGTGAAGATATCAAGACATAATATATACAGAATGTGGAAGCCTCATCATCAATCAATCTGACAAACTATGTCGAAAACAGAAACTACCTGGTTGTGCATCCTCATGTAGTGAACGAATTCTGAACTACCATCCAAAGCGCGAAACTTTAACCGAAAAGAACAACTTCCTAGATAGCCTGAGTCTTGATAAATAGCGTAAATAAAAGTTAATATGCGCACTTGCTCCGCGTAAATTTGTCTGTTTGTCTTTGTCACCTGAACAACTTTCCTGAAGACAGGATCTCCGTTATCTGAAAAATAGCGTATGCAAGAAGTACACATCAGTGTTCACTCGGCTGTCGACAAAAGCAGGCCACTCTCGATGTGTGCCACGCGATCGTCTGTTTTCTCGGCAGCAACCATTGTGTGGTCCTCCTCCTCATTGTTCTTCATCAGCAGTTCTTTCGGTCGATGCGTCGTCGACTTTGGAAAGCAACCGTTTCGTGATGAGTGTGTGAGTGCTGACCACGTTTTGTGTCCATTGCTGCAATGGACGCGCTCTGACCCTCGTTGGCGTACAACAATTTGCCATACAATGAAACTACTGGAAGCGGCTCCAGTTCTGATGGAGGAGGCTTTTTGGATAGCGGAAGATAAAGTGTTTATTATGTTGTACCTTTTGACTATAGTTTTAAGATGTATTGTATAGTGATCAAGAATCCTCGGCTCTGTAAAGTTAATTCGGTTGAGCCTTATCAAATAAATTAATAATGAACAAAAAAAGAAGTACACATGTACAGTATTTAGCACCGCATGGTGTAAGAATTCTGAACTATAATGAATTTCAACAAAACGTCGAACATAGATTTCAGATCTCAACTCATTGAAGCGGTACCAATAATACCCATATTGTAGGGTTTTTAAGCATATTGTTGATCTGAATTATAACAGGAATAACACATGTGCCGCTGCGTCTTGTAATGAAATGTCCATTGTGATACATACCATAACAATTATAGCGTATAACCAAGCGCTAAGCAAATCTAAGTTGGTACAGATAGTACGCTTATCCATACATTTTTATGGCAAAATACTAAGACACAAAAACTTCAACAAAAATAAAGTGTGCATGTCGTCACCAACCTAGACAGAATTTTGTACTGGTAGAAAGTAAATGCAATACAATCAGCACCATCCTGTTGGAAGGGCACCGTCGTGTTTATCAGAGGACGATGATGATGTTGATGAAAAGGAAATTGAATACCGTCTACGCGTTGCCGTCAGTAAAACTGATGGTTCAACGGGAGCGAAGGGGAAAAAAACACAGAACCCTAGAAAGAGAGAGAGAGAGACAGAGAGGAAAGCCAATTTAATGATTTGATAAATCGGAAATCACGGACTGCGTAGGAAACGAAATTTCCCATCGGGTCACGCGGCGTTATACGTGACTGAAATCGAAGTAGGCGACGACGATTCATCATGATTTCTTTGGTTTGTAGGGTAAAAAATGATACTTTGACGAGTTGCATGTCCAGAAAATTGGAGGCATCCCAAAGAAAAAGGTCTGCAATCGTGACTGAAATATGTGATGTTTTTGCTGCTTGCAATGTTTGGCATAACTCCCAGTTTTCAAGAACGACCGTTCATTAGACCGCCTGCAAAACTTTTTCTTCAATTTGAACCACTGAGCTACAAGAATATCTGATTAATTAAAACATCCCTTCATAAACCGTCCGCTGTTGTGCAGCAGACCGAAAATGTTGTTCCCAAAACACCAGTCTCGGAAAAGGGATCCCCTGAACTTATTTTGAGTACATATTTTTTCGCTGCTAAACAAATGTCCCAGCGTTGAGTACTCTAGAGCATTTTTAAGCCCAATGCTAAATTTTGCACCCTGTCTATATTGGAATAAAATTTAATTTTAAGTTTTAATTGCTATGGTGTCGGCCTTTCCCCCATTTGTCAAATTATGGGTGAATTTTGCTGAGTTGCCAAAACTGGCTTAAAATTAACAGCACACGCCACATGCACAAAACGAAAAGCACCCGGGTTTTGGAGAGGACGGTTTGCAAATTATACAAATTAAGGGACGAAGTTCATGTGGGATTTTCGGAGAAATCGAAGTTTTGGGTTAAACCGAGGGTTAAACGGAGTGTGAAAATGGATCACATCATACGAGCAGTTTAAAATGACGTTTCTTACCATTCGACCTTCGCCGTGGAATAATATTTTGATATTTTATCTGCGAGAACATCGAAATAATAGGGTCTGATTGATGATAAGCTTGGAAAATCTGGAATTTTTCGCCTCCATTTTTTTTATCGCTGGTGAAAGGTCGTCCCAAATCTGCTCAAATGATTACTGGCTAGAGTTAGGCTTTGAGGGTAACATGAGGAGGGATAACAGTTGAATCCTTGAATTATCCAAGAATAGTTTTGGGAAATTAACTTCGAAGAGCACAAGCATGGAATTGCGCTGGAATAAATGAATTCAAAATATCAATAATAAAATAGATGTTTGTGAACCAACTTTCTCTCCATGATACCACAAACATCTGAACCAAACAACCATCAGCGGTAGGTACCATCATGGTAAGCACTCTTCCCTACAGCAAATACCGCAGCCCTGCAAACAGTAGCCATTCGTAGCTGGCCAAACAGAAGCACTCCAGAGAGAATCCATTCGTGTGAAACATCCATCTAGCCATCCAGCATCACAGTCGCGTCATTCCGTTTGGTGACCGGGACGGATGCTGTACGTGAGAAACTTCTGAATTACAAATAAGCTACCATGAATTATTTATGACATCCTGGTGGATATGGATAGTAGCGGCAAAAGTAGGTGCGCTATATAAACCAACGGAAAAAAGAGGAGCTCATTCTGACTTCACTATCGAGCGTGAAAAAAGATAGACGGTACGGTTTGAATTTACCTGAATGATTGATGCTGCTTGAAAGGACGATTCCCATGTTTTTCAGCTGACTGACCATAGCAGGATTCTCACGGGGAATATTATAATTGCATCGTTTTTACAGGTGGCAAGAAAGTATTTAGAACTTTACATTTTTGTCACTTAGTCTTGTTCGTCCATTAAATGTGCAAACATTCAGCAAGCCTTTAAACGTTCAAAGAACTTCCGAAAAAAAAACGCTTCTTTCACTGTTTCAAGGCAGTCCATTAAATTGCTGCTACACAGTTATCCAGTGAACTTACTGCCAAAGAAGTTATAGGTAGAACTCAACAACAAGTAACCAACGGATGAAATCCGTTCGCATCACCAGCGGAAATTAAGAAAGCAATCGAATTATCTATTTCATTTAGCAATCAAGCCCTCCAGCAGCAATGTGTTTCTTTCGGCTTACTCCATTACACCGCACACCGTTGCCCACTTTGCTACGTTCCCAAAAATTGGAGAGGAAATTTCATCTTCCGGTTGACGTCGATGCCATACGCAATCAGGGCGGGGAATGTTGTTGTTGTATCGTTGGTGGATGTGATGACAAAGGTTCCATTGAGGCGTTAAACCAAAATAAAAAGTCATTGTGATGATACTCTAAGGAAGCCTTAGTATGAAAGTTTATGAGCTCAAATGTACCACAAAATTATACAAATTTGAAATTGCTACTCCTTGGTTGCTGCGCTACAACAAACAGAGATTAGAAATGCCATTATTGGCTTCCATACAGTATCACCTTATACACGACCGATGAAAGTAACTCAGAGACTGTGTAAAACTGTATTGCTATCATTTTAGCATGAGAAAATAAAAAGAGATAGCAATAATTTTACACACTCTGAGTTACATTTATCGGCAGGGCACAGTAATACATGTATTACAGGTTTCAGAAGTTAACGGCGCCAGTGGTGTAGTGGTAAGCGTGATTGCCTCTCACCCCAGCAGGCCTGGGTTCAATCCCAGTCGGCGCCGCCGGGATGTTCTGAGGCATAAAATCTCTGATCACGCCTTCCTTCGGATGGGAAGTAAAGCCGTTGGTCCCCAGTTTATGAGTTGATGGGTCGATAGGTGGTAGGGTCCAGGTGTGGGAGCTGCCTTCCTGGCACGTCGGTAGCATTGGTGCTCAGCACGGAAAACAAGATCGACGGAAAAAACAAACCAAAGGAAAAAAAAGGTTTCAGAAGTTAAGCGAAATGCAAGTTTTCATCATGCAAGGATTTTGCAAACTTGAAGGAGTGATTTTTCGTAGTGCATTTGGGAGTCATTATAAGGCAGACGGGCTCGAATCTCTGATCAGCATTCAGAAGGTCGTGGGTTCAATTCCAGACACGTCAATTTTAAATATGTGTTTAGCTTAGATGAATTGCCAAACGTACAGTGTATCTCAAAATTGATCGTACAGCTGTATTTAATTTTTTGAAAAACGGCTCTAAAAGCACAAGTTAAAAAGATACGTCTCTGAATTTTTGGCAGCTCACTCAGCATACATTTATCAATTATTGTCTCAGTATTAGGCATATTTGGTTAATTTTACAAAAAGCCTTTTTCTTGAAAAACCTTATTTTCTTGAAAAAATTATCATAACTTCTGGAAATTTTGCTCATTTTTAGTCGTAGTAAGGATCATTATTATTCTATTATTTTACTAAAATTCGTCCACTAGGTAAAAATTTGAAAATCGAGCTTTTTGCTACAGAAAATCTAACTTCATACAGGCTCGTCCCATAAAGACCAAAACTATAGTAATAAATCAATAAACATCTGTTAAACCAGCAGCCATGATCTAAAAAACACATCTATTCACCATGTTTCAAAAAATTGTCCCCTAGGGCGTACGATCAATTTTAAGGTACACTGTATATCCTATGGCTATTATATATAGTTCGGTGGTGGGGTCTCTCAACCATCGTTTTCAGGCAAGTATGCATACATTAGTTACAGTAATTTTCCTCATCAGCTTCCGTGTTCCAGTGCAACGCCTCAAGCATCTGCCGGCTATTTCCAGTTGAGAAGCACTTCTGATACTGCTAATTCACAACATCCGCTTTACTGTTCGAACAATCCTAATTCATCTCCGGGACGCACAATAGACCGCTCTTTGGAAGCTCCTGGTTCCTCCAGCCCAGTCGTGCTGATTCCTGCCAGCGTTCAGCATAGTCGTCTTGAACCTGTGACTGGATATGAATCAGGAGTCTTCCACCTTGCCTCTACAAGCAAGTACAATCAATATGTTGACTATTCACTGCCTGATGCCGATCAAATTTTCAGCAATTCTGACTATGTTAGTCATTGTGATGATGCCTCTGTAACTCCCAATCCAGGAAACCCGGAACGCGCCGTATAAAGCCCCATGAAAGCCCTCAATCCCTCCGTCTCAGTCCTGCCATGAGCAGCCTTCGTTCATCATAGTCGTTCCGGACCTGCTGTCCGATATGGAGAGGAGGTCTTCCAACCCACTCACTATGGCGAGTATCCAATGAGACTTGATGATGGTCACTAATGGCCTGATGTATCTGTAATTTCCAGGGAGAGCAGTCGTTCGATTCCTTGCCGCAAGCAGGACGTTGTGATCTTCTACCAAAACGCCGGTGGAATGAATTCTGATCTTGAAGAGTACCGCCTAGCTGTATCGGATTGTTGCTACGATATAATTGTCCTGTGCGAAACGTGACTCGATTATCGAACGCTTTCCAGTCAAGTCTTCGGTCCTGACTACGAGGTCTTTCGTTGCGATCGGAATCCTAACAACAGCCGTAAATCTACTGGTGGAAGTGTCCTTGTAGCTGTTCGTGGCGGGTTGGAGGCAAAGGCCATCGAGAACGATACATGGAACTATGTGGAGCAGGTTTGGACAGCCATCAATCTGGGTGATCGCACACTATTTCTATGCGCTCTGTACATTCCACCTGATCGAGTCCGCGACAATGAACTCATCGATACTCACTGTCGGTCAGTTTTCACAGTCATCGAAAGTGCCACTCCAGTTGATGAGATATTCATTTTTGGTGACTTCAATCTACCTGGCGTTTCGTGGAGTCCATCTCATAGTGGATTCCTGTACCCAGATTCGGATAGCTCTACATTTCACGCAGGAGCTATTAGCGTTCTCGACAACTACAGCGCAGCGACGCTTTCTCAAATTAACCATGTAGTTAACTAACTAAGCTAGTTCCACATCACCCTCCTCTAATTGTCACTGTTGAGGACAAACTCGTTCGTGATTTCAACGACTATCCTGCTACGGTTTCTTAAGATTTTGAGGCTGTAGCGCAAACCTTTTCACATATCATTGACAGACACGCCCCGAAAAGAACTCCCCACAAAGTGTCTCACCCTCCCTGGCAGACGAGTGAGCTACGTAGGTTGAAGTCAATCAAGAGAGCAGCATTGAGAAAATTTACGAAGTATCACACGCTTCCTCTGAAACTACATTATGTGAGGCTGAATCACATTTACCAGTCGTGAATGCTTTTCAAGTTTCCAACGAGGCATCCAGCGCAAACTTAAGCTACACCCGAAATCCTTTTGGAACTACGTGAACGAGCAACGCAGGGAATCCGGCCTCCCATCGTGTATGGAATTCAACGGAGAAGTTGCTGCCACCGTTCAGGATATATGCCACCTTTTTTCCGAAAAGTTTGCCAGTGTATTCACTAATGAGATACTAACTGACAACCATATTAACCTGGCTGCCAGGAACGTTCGAGTAAATGATCAAACGCTGGGTGCAATTGATGTTAATGCTGATATGATTTCTAAGGCCGCGACTCTACTCAAGTCATCCTTATATCCTGGATCTGATGGAGTTCCATCTGTATTTTTGAAGAGACATATTGCTAGCTTGTTAATTCCGCTTCTTCGCCTGTTCCGAATGTCTCTCTCCAGTGGCTTATTTCCATCTTGCTGGAAGGAAAAAAGGAAGGAAACGAGCTGTGGATAACTATCGAGGAATCACATCGTTAAGTGCCTTTTCGAAGCTATTCGAGCTAGTGATGATGGAACTGTTGCTGTCCCATTGCAAGTTGCAGAGTGCTGATCAACATGGGTTTACTGTCGTCCACTCTACAACCACCAATCTGCTGTGTCTCACATCGTATATAACCGAAAGCATGTCGGATCGGGTTCAAACGGACGTTATTTATTCAGACCTATCCGCAGCATTCGACAAGTTGAATCATGCTATTGCGATTGCTAAACTCGGCAGGCTCGGTGTATGTGGTAATCTTCTGAGTTGGTTTCGATCATATCTTACCGGTCGGCAACTAAAGGTTGCCATAGGAGATTGCAGATCAGCTAGCTTCATCGCCACATCAGGTATACCTCAAGGGAAGCCACATGGGACCATTAATTTTTATACTGTACTTCTACGACGTGCATCTGGTCATCGAAGCTCCTCGGTTATCATATGACCTCAAAATGTTCCTACGAATCTGCTCCATTGCTGACTGTCACTTTCTTCAACGTCAGCTGAATGTATTAGCTAGTTAAACAGAATGGTAGTGAACCCAGCCAAATGCTCCGCTATTACGTTCTCACGAAAACAATAACCGATAATATTTAGCTATGGTCTGCTTGGCTCGACAATCGAACGCGTGAATCAGGTAAAAGACTTGGGTGTGATCTTGGATTCACAGTTTTCATTCAAGCAACACATTGCATGTGTTGTTGATAAGGCGTGTAATTATGGTACTTAATTCTTTGTAGCACAGACGGCTGTCATCACTCGGCAGTGGTAAAAATACGTGCGTACTCAACTGATGGCTGGTTAAGAATGTTTATTCAATTGTTTTAAGCTACCCTGCTTAGCCTAAGGAGGTATTGGGAATCAGTTATGTATGTTTCTTATTTACTCGATCACCAATCAATGATCGGTACTATTTTTGAGCGAAGAGAGAGAAAATGAGAAAATGTGGAGAAGGCTCTTAACAACAAGCCCGCTTGACAGCGATGCGCAAAGTTCGCTTGTCTACGCGTGAAATATGAGTACGACACATTTGTGTCTTGTCAGAATTATTGGGAACTGTTGGGAGTCATCGACCATGCTTATGCACCCATTTGCATTTTATTGCATAGGCAGTTCGATGGCATAGGAACAGGTATTTCTTAGAAATGGATACTGCTGGTGTGGTCTTTTTGGGCCACACTGAAAGGATTTCATAACATGTGTGATGCACATGTTACAGGCGTCAAGAACTTTAGGGTTCATTTTTAGGATAGCTAAAAACTTCACTGATATCTACTGTCTAAAATCTCTCTATTGTTTGCTTGTTCGATCGACGCTTGAGTATTGTTCAGCGGTTTGGAACCCAAACTACAACAACGGTGCCGAGAGATTTGAATCTGTTCAACGTCGCTTTCTTCGTTTTGCGTTGCGTAGATTGCCTTGGAATGATCCGTTTCGATTACCCAGTTACGAAAGCCGTTGTAAACTTATCGACCTTTAAGCGTGATTACCTCTCACCCCAGCAGGCTTGGGTTCAATCCCAGTCGGCGCCGCCGGGATGTTCTGAGGCATAACATCTCTGATCACGCCTTCCTTCGGATGGGAAGTAAAGCCGTTGGTCCCCGGTTTATGAGTTGATGGGTCGATAGGTGGTAGGGTCCAGGTGTGGGAGCTGCCTTCCTGGCACGTCGGTAGCATTGGTGCTCAGCACGGAAAACAAGATCAACGGAAAAAACAAACCAAAGGAAAAAAAAAAAAAAACTTATCGACCTAGAACTTCTCCGGACTAGAAGAGACACAAGCAGAGCCCCAACCCCGGGCCGATATCCTGCAAGGAAGGACATATTGCGAGGCTATCCTGAGGCAAATTGACCTGAATATTCAACCCCGAACGCTTCGTAATAACCTTATGCTAAGACTGCCTCTACGTTGCACAAATTATGGAGCATGCGGTGCGATTTGCAGACTGCAGAGAACATTTAACAGAGTTGCATCTGTTTTCGACATTCATCTCTCCCGTGATGCGCTTCGTCCAAGGTTTTCTTCTGTTTTTCGCCGGCAGGAGTCCTAACTGATTATAAGATATATGTTTTTTAATGTTTTTTTTATGTTATGACCATGCTTGAATGTATTTTTTTTATCATAGTTGATGAGGTTAACATCATTGGGGCTTCATCCAGCTTGTTGATGCAAAACAACAATAGAACAATAAAACAATAAAGAACCCTCGCTTGCACGTTTTAATCTATCATACCCACACACACACACACACACACACACACACACACACACACACACACACACACACACACACACACACACACACACACACACACACACACACACACACACACACACACACACGCCACAGAAAAGAGCAATACGGGTTTTAGAAAACCTGACATTGTCCTTGTTTCCATACTTTGATTCACAGGCAAAGGTCAGGGGTTTCATGCTACTGTGGCTAGTTAGAAGTGTTGATAAAGTCTTGGTTTTTTGTTTTTTTGTTTTCCATTGTTCAATTGTTATGGAAAAATACTTCTCTTACAGAATTCATAAGATTCAAAAAATATCAGGTAGCGTACCGTATGCTTTGATTACTTCATTTATAATTTAACGTTCATTCTGTGATTAATATGGAACAATCTCTCACATGACCATTTTGATAATCGAATATCTTGTCCAATTGTTAGAAATTGAATTGATTTTCATTCATAAAATACTGTCAGAATAAACTGTATCGTAATCCAAAAATTATACTTGGTCCCCTCAAATTGTGAAAACTCCATGGGTGAAATCGAACACAGTCAGTTCGTATTTTATTGTACATTTTATATTTTACAACTTTTTTGAGGATTCTTGGATGCGCACCTCCCACTCACTGGTGAGATAATGAATTGTGCTGACATTTCCTAGAACAACTAGAACTGTCAGCAGCAAATGACTCGCTGATGAATGTTTGCTTCTTCATAAAGCTATTTTTTTGCTAAAAGGAGCCAAGAAGGCAGGATGGATAGTGTTAAACGAACCGTAAAATGAGCAACATAAATGTGTGTAGCAATCAAAGCCGTATTCTCGGTTATGTGAACATAAGTACATGTATAGAAATGGGAAAATGCTCTCGCACAGTACCAGGGACACTTCAAGCTGAACATTGCATTGGGTTCTAAGTAACATTGGCAGATTCTCTTTGTCGATTTTCTGTTTGTATCCCCACGGCCAAGTAAAGACATTCCCAGGTATTTTCAGCACACAGATCGATACAAGAAGCTTTTATCTAGCATCTAATTCGACAAACACAGCAAGAAACGATATGGGCTCAAGTTATTAACGAAAGAGAATCGATCAATGTTACTTTGGACCTAATGCAATATTCAGCTTGACTTTATTGTGCTGAGAATGTCAAGCAACCAAGTCCAAGTTTATTTCTGTGATACGGTTTCTCATTTCCTGTTCTCTAGGCAGCTGTGAATGAGTGAACGACAATGATAATAATAACAAGGCAAGGTCCCCTATCTTTTGCCTGTTGTGATTAATATAATGGGGATGGAGATGGATTCCCCACTCCCACACACACAGTAACACACTTCACCACTTGTGGCATAATTTTTCTGCTTCAGGTAACAATAACCTGACTTTGGAAAAGGAAAGGCACTCATCCTCTAGAGACAACCCCGTGACAAAAGTCCGCCTAGTGCCGGTGAAGCCAAAGCGTGAAAACTATTAGCCTAACGAGAGTGCGCTTATCAAAAGACGATTTCAGTTTTAATTACTTCTTTTCCTTCCATCATCGTATCGGAAGAAAGACTGGATGGAAGACCGGACGGAAGGCGACTCTTGAACTATTCATATTCGCTGTAATTTTGGACGAGGCGAATGAAAAAGTTTCTCAATTTTCCCACTGGGACGCGTGCACCAGCTCCCCGATTCAGTCGCCAGTGTTGAATTGTGGCGGAGTGTTGAGTTTTCAGGAACAATTAAAATTTACTGTTCTTCCTTGCAGCACGACAGAGAGGTCCTTGAGAAAAATGTGACAAACTTTGTTCAACTTTTGACAAATTAATATAAAATGTAATTGCCCGGTGCGGGTCACGGAAGCTATTTGGCTGAGCCAACGGCAAACAAAAGTTAGTTGTACAATATTATCCTCAAAAGGTCGAGGGTTTTTAGAGGACTCTTGATTTTGCTATCGCTATACATCAGTTGAAGTACTGATCAACTGATTCAAACAGCTTCGTGATTTCATTAAAAAAAAATATATATATATATTAAGTACAGCTGTAGGACTACAACAACATTAAAAAAGTGGTTGAAGTGACCATCGAGGATGGTTAAATGGTAGTAAATTTATTGAGGTATGGAACAGATTTACATTGCAAATCAAAGTCAGCAATTATTCAGTCCTCTCGTTCATTTTGGCATAGCTGGATACTGTGTACGAATGGAAATAGTTTAACAGCGAATAGCCAACGTACCAGTCGGTTTCTAATTGAAATTTAATTTTAAAATGCTTCCTTCCTGTTGTATGAAGCATGATGCAATATGTGCAATTTTTACAACCCAGTTGTGCATCATGTGAGCACACATTCCACACTGTAAACCAGGGAATGACCATCGTGAGGCACGCTGTGCCCTTTCTAATTTAAGTATACCTCTATGCATTTGCAATAAAATCGCTGCAAAATAGTCTTTGCAGCAGGAGCATATTACTTTTTTCATTACATTAAGCTCGGAATATGACGGAACAAAACAATATTTTCTGAGGACTTTATGGCATTACCCTGAAAATCCCATTACCCCGAATGCCATTATTATAATTAATATTATTATATATTAAGGACACTACCATTGACGTGACATTCGTGTCAGGAATGCTATTATGCCTATTGCATACTTCGGATTTCAGTGACATCAAAATAGGAAATGTTTTCTTCCTTTAATTATAATTAAAGAATGGGCCGGGTCCAGCGTATTGGTAAGTATCGATGCAACTCACGCTAAAGATCGCGAGTTCAAATATCATCTCCGCAATAAAATATGTTTAAGTGACTGCAATAAATAATGTTTATGTCTTATTCAAATATTAAACGAAGGAAATCTGCCGATTTTGCACTTTTCCTAAAGAGAACCATCTGGGGGCAAAAGTCAGCCAAATCACGACTAAATTGAATATCTCAGTTTGGTAACGGATTCAGCCATGATTTGGTACTTCTTCTTGGAGGAAAAATTTTGCTGAGTGGATTGACGGTAGTTTTATTCATTCGGAAGCTTTTCCTTGCAAAATAGGGAAATCCTTTATCTCCCTAAATACCTTTTCATATAGCTTTGAGTAAATTAGAGAAAATATATAGTTAAAACTGTTCATTTTTGTCACATCTTTTCTATGTAGCCTAATCTCAGTTCTCCGGCAATTATGAAGTTTTGTTTAAAAACAATATTTAAAATTTATGACTAGTAAATTCGAAGCAACGCGTAATGTTTACGAAATTTCAAATTACTTTTTGTGAAATCATATTGATGAATTTTATAATTGTGTCAAGTCAAATAATAATTATTTTATTACTTCTTAATCATATTACATATTTACTGGAAAAAATATTCATTTTGTAGAATAAAGTATATGTAAAATTTTTCTTAAATTTGTATGTAATTTTTTTTTGAGTGCGGCAAAAATAAAATAATTTATTCGTTTTTTATACGATAATACGGATATTGTCTAAAGAACTAGTCAGTTTCGGTTGAGAGAGGTTGTGCCGTTTATCTGTATCGTGTTTTTTTCTGCTGGTGCTGGCTGATGTGTTTTTCGGTTGTGATATTGAGGACCAGTGAACGAATTGTATTGTAATCGTGCGTGATAATTTAACCCATTAACACCCAGTGTCTATTTCTAGATCTGCTTTTTTTCATTGATCATGACTTAACAAAAATTGGGAACGTTAATTATGTTTTCAATATCACTAGAATGATCCTTGGAATATCCTAAACATCTTGTTTTTAAATAGTGTGAGAATATTCATTGGGTTACTCCTGCTAACATTGTGCATAGTCTGGAGGCCAAAAACGACTTGTGCATTAACGGGTTAACCTGATTGCAAACGTTTTGTTCTCGTATTGCTGCTTCAATAGAGCTTTGTGTGCTCTCATTGTTTCTTTTGTTTTTGGGTATGACCTCGATCATGCGTGATCTATTGTTCGGTTGGTGCGATGGGTCCAATGTTATGGAGAAATGGCTCGGAAATGTAAATTAATCGTTTCTTTCATTCTCCCGCTGTTATTATAAATCGACGAATATGACGAAACTCTCCATTTCATAAGATAAGCCGGAGAATGAAAGAGACGACAAATTGATATTTCTGGATCTGTTCTCCACGGCGTTGCGATGAGCCAGGCTTGTGTTCATGCGAGTGTGATGTGTTCTATAAATAATAGATACTGCAAACACGTTAGACCATGCAGTGTTTGAGCTTAGCTCTTGACTGATTGGAGTAAATGACTGACTGATTAGTGATGAAAGTGCCAGCCAAGCAAAAATGAAAATGATACGGAAGAATAGCCAATCATATTTTAATCCTGTGCCGCTCTATTTCTGGATCAAACGGATGCAAAGTTGGTGCAATTCTAATTCATAGCTCATAGCGAATTCGCACAATGGTACATCGAGCATGGATTGATTCTGTGTGTACGTTTCGGTTGAAAAAATATTCATTATTCGTATAAATTTATTATAATGGGTATTGATTCCCTTTTGCTACCCATTAAGATAATCTCGTAAGCTCATGATAAATTGATCGATTTGATACGTTATGCATTTATTCATATTGAAACATGAATAATTTTGAGGGAGTACTCTGATGCTACGATCGCGATCGAATATTCAGACTTGGCGTCCTCGTCATTTTTACCATTCTGCATTACTTCTCCCAGAATTTTGATACCAAAATGAATGGGGCCTATTTTAAAGCCACGTAGACTCTAATGGGTTTAATTTGAGAAAAGTAAACGAAGGGAAAGGTAGGATCTGCAATGTCTAAAACATGGTCTACGTGGTTTATGGACAGCCCCCATGCTGACCTGAATGTTGCACCCAGCTTGTCATTTACTCATTGATTTCATTAGGCACAGCTGCTGTGACTCGATGGAGACGTATTGTGAACTATCTTGCGTCTACATGGTTTTCATGCACGTGTGGTGTATATATTGCGGATCAATGACTGTTTATTAAAAAAATATATATATCTACGACTTCCTCGACATTGCTTATTTTTTATATGTTATGTTAAATTAAATCTCGACTACTTTTTTAAAGGGACGTATCAGCTTTTGTAAACAATGCATTTGATTGTCGATTTGGCGTAACTGGTAGGTCGCCCACGCATGCTTACACTACCATCAGATAGGGGAAATTTTCTCCTACCTGCTAGTGGTGTTAGTAATCGTGTGCTGGGTTTACACAAGCTGATACGTCCCTTTGAAAAAGTAGTCGGAAAATGATCTTTCAATTAAAAATACTCTGTGCACCCTCGCAGTAAAAATCAAGATAAAATATTTGCAACATTTTTTTTTCATTCAAAATCAAATAATATGAATAATTCTGCTTAAAATTAAATTACAACTTCTTTCATTTGAAGGGGCAACCGTAAAAGTTGGTCACGGAAATGGTCATCCTTATCGCGGGATATAAAAAAAAACAAGTATATTCTAATAAGTAAGAACTAAACCAATTTTCATTTTGAATTTTTTTAAATTCATTTTCATAAACAGATACTTTTTGACTTTATCGTAAGACTTAAAAAGGGGTTTAAAATAGCAAAATTCTGAACTACTAATCAATAATGTTTTGCACTATTAAATGCTATATATAAACTAAAAAGATCGTTTCAAGCCATTATAAAAACCCAATAAATTAGAATGAAATTCAAAAAGTTATTCAATTGCTCCTTGGGGTGTTCACGGTTATGATGCGGAAATTGTGTGAAACCCCCTTTTTAAAACGTGTTAACGAAGTCGGTCGAGAATGCTTAAAAGATGAGCAATATTTTTTTCAGCAATGCTCGATCCTGATCTAGGAGGTAGTTCTATGTATGCCTTCGTTTGTTTGTTTTTAACGTAGCTACAGGATGTATCAAATTGATTCCATTTGAATAGCTTTGTATCATCGGGCTTGAACAATCGTTGTTCAAAATGCACCGTGTCTTTGCTAGAATTACTTAAATACAAAAATTCGGCATTCCAGAAACTCCACCATACGAAAGCAGGTACTTTATCAAGCTACCTCGATGGCCTAGTGGAAATCATATATGCTTACTAAGCAGTAGATCGTGGGATACATTCCTGTATACTTTTATGATCTCAGAATGGGCGGACTTTCCAGGCATTTTGAAATGGGTTGCTGGATCTGCAATAGAGTTATCACCTTCTAACCCCCAGACTAAAGCTTCTTGCTATATAGACTTTAATCATAATATCACTGTCGAACAGTGGAAGTTAGGTTGAATACACACACATCCTAGTAAATCATCGCTAGTGATATAACTTGATTGAAACTGCGATGTGTGATGTGTGACTAGTGATATAACCGATTGAAAGTTCTCGGTAAAATATGACGAATGTTCAATGCGGGTTCGAAATCATACATGGGTCTTTCCAATGATATGATCATCCAATCCTTCCATTTGAATAACTTCATGTCGCCGGTGATAATGGTTTGATATTAGAGATGAACTAGCCTAAGGCTAAAAATCTCTTAAATAAGAATTAAAAAAAAAAAAAAAAGATATTAGCCGTGTAGCACACTTTCGTCACAATCAGTTGCAGCAACTTGTTTGTGCCTGAAATAAGTCGTATAGAAGTTTCTACCACCGATTTGTGACAAGTGTGCTACTAGGGTATGTAAGGGGCTCGGTGGTCTAAGTGCAACCATTTTTCCTTACTGGGCAGTCGAGCGGAAACGGTTGAAAACTGCTTCTGTTAGCAGGAGTAATCCTACGCGATATTGTAATTTTCAGCATAGTGTTCACGAGTAAATCTTTTCAATAATAATAGCTACTAGCTATCTCCTGAACATGCGACATTTTTTCGACAACGCAACTTCAATTCAATTCCCACCTTTAACTTATCAAATTTGATTCAAACGTCAGATGTCAAGTCGATGAAATTGTTTTCCTATTCTTCTCATGCCACAAGTCGTTTATACCGCAGAGCACCAAACAACCGACATCAGACAAACCAAATTACATCGTTCTTTTCTCATTCGAGCATTCTTCCACCTGATGGAATCACGATCTCGGATGCTATCACAGAAATAGAAGGAGGTGTGCAACCGCGAAATTTGTTTTCCACGTCGTTCACGTGGTTGAAATTCGAGGAAACAGTGTGACAAGAAGACTGACACTGTTGGTGGTTCGTGTGCCATGAAGACGATGACGACGATGGCGCATCGGTTTGCGGGTAAAGGTATCAACTATTTTTCGACGGTTGATCGAATTCACGTCTAATTGTTAATTGTTTTCGGGAAAATTAGAAGATACTGAGAAGTAAAGCACACATGATCGGTACGACTCGTGTGTGTGTGAGCAAATGTACGAAATAAATTTTCTGTTGCAATAAAATCCCACTGGCTGCCGTTATTTTTTTTTTCTGAAAAAACGCACACACGTGTCGTATCGAGCATGTGTGCTTTGTATCTCAATAACTTTTATTTAATTCAAAGTGTTTTTATGTCAGCAAGCTTCATGTTAGCATTTCCAACCAACTCTTTTATTTAATTTTTTTTTCCAAAAACGAGGTATCACGTATGTTTCCTATTGACTCAGATCCAGATTGCAAATATGTTTACCAGGAGTGGATGCGTGTATGATACATATTTCTGAACCCTGAATCCTATTCTGGGCCTCCCTTAACTCAGTCGATAAACGCACAGCTTCAAAGCATGACCATGCTGGACGTGGCTGGGTTCGATTCCCGTCTGGTCTAGGTATTTTTCGGGTTGGAAAATTTCCACACAATTTTAGGGGTTGTTCATAAACTACGTAGACTCGTTACTAAGACCTCTAAAAATCGGTCTACGTAGTTTAGGAACAGCTCCTAAGGCAAAAATGGTTCAGGCATCCAAAGCTCTCAAGTAATAGCTGTGGATGTGCATCTAGAACACTAAGTTGAGAGCACGCAATAAGCTTGAAATACGAAAAAGAATAATAAACCTATTCTCCTTAACGCTGGCTGCGTCAAAGCTATCTACGAAAAACCAGAAGCTATCGGAATGTAATTTCATCGTTCTTCTGAGAAATGCGATGGGAAAAATGTGAGTATATCACGTTTTTCACCGATTCCCAGATGCATGCATGACTATGCGGCGGGGGCGGGAGGGAATACATCTGGTTGATATGCAGAAAGCGAAATTGATACACGCATTCATCAATCCTCAAATTGCAGTTCGTCCACAAATACTGTCTGATGACATCGAGATTTGTTAACATTCTTGACCGACTAGCTCATATACACATACCTACCGGTTATGTCCATCAGGAAAATCAGATTCATAAAAAAATCCGAGCAACATGAAGTAGGTTCGGGCGTCACATTGTCCCATGTGGAGTGAAACACAGTAAGATAAATCGAAGCCATATCAGCTACATGAACGACGGAGCTGTGAATTACAAATGAGGATCGACTATGAATTATTTATAGCCCATTGTCCGGAAGAATGCAGAGCGTCTTTCAGTGGTGTCGAATTTTCACTTATCCGCCCAACGGATTCGGGCGGATGGATCGTTGAGTTAAGATTATAGAAATTGGAAGAAGTAAAAACAAGCGAAAAAGCAGAATCGTTATCTTGGACAAAATAGTTCCCCAAAATAGCATAAAAAGTGGTGTTGAGTACTTGGCACTGATGAAGTCTGCAAGTAGTAGACGAAATACGCGTATCTGTCAAAAGATAAGCAATTATAACGGAATTTAAAGGAAATAAACCAACCCACTCAAAGCTCGTCATAAAGGGATTCCGTTAAGAGGTTCGACAAATAAAAAGGATGTAGCATAAACAGGTTTCTGGAAATGGGGTAAATCGATTCAATTAGAATCGGTCAGGTTATGATTTGAAATAACGCATTAAAATTTAAATTTTAGACATACAGTGCTCGATATGGTTTACTTCTTCTTTCCTTTATTTAACATCGTTCTCTGTTCCGTAATCTAGTGCTAATCACCGACGGACATCGATTGCCATCCATTGGGCTGTGTAATTTTTTGTTTTGTTAAACTACGGTTAAATAGAAACTCTGAGACTGTCATTCATTCAAAAGGTATCAAGGCTATTTGTTATCTTAATTATCCATTTCCATTTCGTTCAATAAAATACGACCTATTATGGCGAAGCTGACTGTTACTATTAATTGAGAAATATCAAATTGTATTGTCTTTATTTCATAACAACGCTTCGGGGAGCTTTATAAGTATAATGATTTTGAACAAGCAATGATCGTTTGTGATGAAATTACAAATTGCACTGATCTCATATGGATTTAAAAGATTTCAACTTTGAGAAAATTATCATGTTAGGTAATTCCTTGAATTTTATAACTAGATTTATTTTTGATTATCTATATTTAATCATCAAATCAATCTTAGACATATGTAGGTACCAACACTAAATTATAAGACTTTTAATTTACATTTTCCAAAATGTCTGGCTTTGAAATATGGCAATGTGTACATAGGATAAAGACATAAGAAAAAGTTCAAAATATAAGTCAATGAACAATTCTTAAAATTCTTAAAGTTAAACTAAAAATAGTTTAGAGATCCCAAATGTATTGAAAGTACAAATTCTTCGAATTTCAATGTAAATAATAGATCGTGAAATTTGATCAATTTTCATAATTGTATGTCTAAGATAAAATTGCAAATTCTTATTGGGCTGTAATTTCATAAAAATTATTGTACGTGTATATTTTCAAAAATAATCAATTTTTTTTAAATAATTATACTTTTATTATACTGATTTAAGTTCTTGGGAAATTTACCTAGATTCTGAGACTTACATAATTTTACGAGAGGAAAATTCTTCGAGATAATAGTAACAATCAGTGTTGGCAAAATCCTCAATCAAATAATATTTTTTTCGTTCTCATACGCTCTCAATATCACGCGTGATATTGGAACAAAATATCATGTTTGATATTGATTTTACAATCCCAGTCGGCGCCGCCGGGATGTTCTGAGGCATAACATCTCTGATCACGCCTTCCTTCGGAAGGGAAGTAAAGCCGTTGGTCCCCGGTTCATGAGTTGATGGATCGATAGGTGTAGGGTCCAGGTGTGGGAGCTGCCTTCCTGGCGCGTCGGTAGCATTGGTGCTCAGCACGGAAAACAAGATCGACGGAAAACAAACCAAAGGAAAAAAAATTGATTTTACAAGCTCCTTTGATATTGCGAGACTATTCACAACGAGCAAAAATCAAGCTGAGAGCTGACTCGACATAAAAATGATTCCGTTTCACATCGTTTTCTTAGAAAGAGAAAATATAGTTTGCTCTCTCTTTTTACTCTTCACCGATGGCAGACACGAAGGGACTACTGCCAGCTGTTATGGAAGCTTCGATTGTGTTCGAATGTAAAGCAAAAATCATTTAACTCAATCTCACCACAGTTTGGTGAGATTTGCAGCTGTTGAGTTTTGTTAGCTTGATATTCCACGCTGCGTTGTTTGCTTGTTGATTATTGTCTACGAAAATCAAGCGTGATATTGCGCATTGGTGAGATTTGATTTTTATTGATATTTTTCCAACTCTGATAACAACATAACTAAAATTTTAAAACTTTCAAATATCTTGAGTCTCAGTTATTGAATAATCATTAAAATCAGATAATAATTTAATTTTCTTCAGATTTAAGATACCTACCGTATATCAAATGTCCAGATTCTAATGTTTGATAAAATAGACAAATTATAAAGCATTTATATAGTTTTTTTTACGATTAGTCGGACTAACTAACTTTCAGGATCACGGAGTTACGGTACCTTGGTGCGGAGTTGATCGAAAAACGAACACTCGGATACAATTCACACATTTATTTTCCAGCAGCGACTTTCAACCGAAAATTTTTTCTCCGGAGCTGATGGGTCGGATCTAAGCCCGTTTGCTTTTGTTGTCTCTACCGTTCCTTCACAGAGGCTTTTTGTGCTGCAGCTGATTGAAAAAATTCGTAAGAAAATTTAGATAAAAATACACCGATTTGCTTATCAGAGCCAATAATGCGAATGAACAAATATGGTACGTATCTTATCTTAGTACGTATGATTATAGATTCAAAACCGACGTTTTCCACCACGGGAGTGAATCTCTAAGCGAATCAGTACTTAGTAAATAAACAACTGTCATAATCATCCTTACAGAAGCACTGTTGCCAGATCCAGATCAATTTGTACTTCACTACTCATACACTTCAAATATATAAAAGCACAATCCAGGGCACAAATATACTCGTTCGACACTGTACCGGCACAAAGCGGCACACTACGGCAGATTGTAAACAGCGTTAACACAAAAGCAGCTGTGCCGAGTATCTGACTCCTTGGACTGAGCCCTATTTACGTTGTGTATACGGAGAAATGTATAAAGTAAAACACGAATGTTGGATTGGCCGTCCTGCCATGGCGGAGGCATACGGACTATATTTTTATTTGTCAAATACAATACAGAACAGCACACAACAGAAAGAGACACTTGTGAATACTACTGTATGTGTGAGGATAGATCTTGATAGAGCTGGAATTAGGCGTAACAGCTTTTGTAAACAATGATTTCTCTCGATGATTTCTCGAAACTCAAGGCACGCCCACGCAAACCAACATAACCAACCGGAAGGGAAAGTCTTCTCCTACCAGATGTTGACGTTGATTTGAGTGAGCGAGCCTTGGATTTCAAGAGATCATCGAGAGAAGTCATTGTTTACAAAAGCTGTTACGCCCTAATTCCAGCTCTATCTAGAGATGTACCTCATGAGCATGTACTAGACGTTTGCATAAACAATCTCTCTTAATGCTACGATTACTTCGGGAAAGACCCCCATCATCTACAAATATTCTTGAACATCTGGAAAGTTCCTTGAAACTTAACGAAGTTCTCAAAACTTCCAAGATGTTTTTTGATGAAATTACCCTAAACTGAAGATCTTAGAAGTTTGTTGAACTATTTTAGATCTTTTACAAAATTCCCTGCACTTATATGAAGTTTTATGCAGCTTCTCATAATGCTACGAAGTTCTTAAAACTTCTACAAAGTTTACTGCACTTCTACGTTTCTCAATGATATTCCGTGAAGGTCCACGTATGCAATTTCTTGAACTTGTACGTAATTCTCTGAACTATTCCAAGCTCTTGTGGCTTCAAAAAATTATCCTGAAATTATATGTAGATCCTCGAACAATAAAGAGGTTCCATGAAATTTAATAATGTTTAACTTCTACGAAGAGTTCCAAACTTAAATAGAGTTCCCCTTTCTACGCAGTTTTCTGAACTTTTCCAAAGCTCCCTGAGTTTCTGCGAACTTTTCTGAAGCTCCATGAAGTTCCCAGAATTTCTACTAAGTTTCGTTAATTTATACGATGATGAAGTTTTACAAAGTTCCCTGAGGATCAAGAAAAATACCTGAACTCTTGGCCAATTTGTAGAGCCTGAAGACGTTTTATTATGCTATCGATTAAATGTCGAAACAAAATAAATTCTCGTGCTTGTTTCTTCTAGTCTACACAGTTCGAAAAAGAAGTGTAAATTTCTGTTCATTGTGATGCACATAAATGGAGCGTCACATATCATATACGTTTACATTATATATCATGTGAAGTTCTGACACATTTCATGCAATGTAGCAAATATTGTATACCATCTTTGTAAACAACATTGTTTGCAAGTTTCTCGGTTGCGTGAAATGAAATCAAGTCTACGTGATTGAATGTTTACATCACAATTAAAATTTAGAATTTTTATCTGTGTAGAACATCTGAAAAGTAGACATTCCTAAAAATTAATAAAAATAAAAGTGAGAAAAGTCACGTCGTGGTTATTTAATTCTCTGTGCATATCAAATGGATAGTCACGGCACCATGGCGTGACTTTTATCACTTCACCTGTGACAAAAGTCACTTCGACTCTGGGAATATATTATTACTAGTTTTAATCTGGTGAAATCGAAATGAAATGAAAAATCAAGTTGATGGGAAAGTATTTAAAATCTGTATCCAAAAGTATAGGAAAGTATTTCAATGTACAGTATCCAAAAAATATATTTTTCAGCGAATCAGTTGGAACAGGAGAAGAAGAAAACCGTGTAAAAGTTAATTTATTTGAAAACATTTGTCATTAAAACCAATTAGCGCGAATGCAACTTGTTTGAGATTTATCCCAATACATTTCAACGGCAATAATAATGATTCTTCACGTCACATCCGTTTCTGCTAATTGATAGAATGAATTGAAAAACGGTTGCAGAAATAACACAAAAAGCTATATTTCTGCGCACCTAAGGTCTAATTCCACGGAATTAAAAATAAATAAATTACAAAATGATTAATAATCGCAATAATTTAAATTAATTTCAACATGTAGATAGGAATTGACCACTTCGGGAAAAATATAAATTTAGATGAAACCGTTATATACGCAAAATGTTGGCAAAATGCGCGGAATTAGGAGCTGCTCTGAAATATAGTACTTTACGGTACGTTGTTTAGATCCTGTCCAGCCTTAATGATCTATTAGTAGAAGATCGTTGAATACTCCATGTTCTTTCAGCACTCGCGTCGTTGTACAAAGTGCAACACATGAAATAATAATTAAAAACCAAAAGACTTTGGATCCCACTAAATGTGAAACTAAACATGTTTCAAGAGATTTAATGCCCATGTCCAATAGACCAAAATTTGTAGAATATTTGGGAGATTATAAGGTTTTAAAAAGCTGCCTCAAGGGGAAAATAACATGCTGTTGTATTTTTTTTTACAACGCGTGAATGCTCGTGTAACAAAATTATGGCACGAGTACTGAAAGGATATCCAAAGAAATGGGGACCACTTCTAGAATAAACGGGTGGAGGGAAAGTCTTTCACAATTTATGTTGCCGCTTCATCACCCCAAATGCCAGAAGTTCTCGTAACACGGTCAAGTTTCTAACTGACAAAAATCCATCAATATTCAGTGATGATGATTTTTAGAGGGGTTTCTTCCACAGTAATTTCCCAAATAGTTCTTTCTTCTCCCCTTTGAATGAACCGTGAATCGATATTTTAACAACTTTCCTTGGATCAAAAAGGTTTGCTTCTCATTTTCTACAATAAACGAAAATAAAACAGTTGATTTTTCTAAACATGTACTCTCAAAAAAAAAGTCAGATGTCATCAGGTAAACAATCAAATTAAATTTGTCTTGCAACGGAGATATCAAACGAATGCTAAATATTTCTAAAGTATTTTAAGATATCTTAGATAGGGGAAATGGCTCTTATGTTGACCTATGAATCAAAGATTGGGCTCATCACTAAAAATCTGCTATTTATCAATTTTATCTAGATGAAAGCGTCATTGGGACGGTACTAATGGATATCTTTGGTCGCTATTGAAAATTTAGTCGATTGATGAATTTATGTATGGGTCCAAATTAGGGGTATTTAGGCCGATATAACATCCATTTCCCCTACCAGTAAGATCTTTTTAAGTACATCGCGAGAAATACAAAGTTTAGAGTGGGATGCCCCTAGGTATACGCATTACTCGTCCACTTCTTTTAGAATTTCTTTGTCGTTTCCGACTTGGTATCGTGCCTTAATGAAGTAGGCTACCTGTGGAACACAGCAAGCTAATGGCGCTCATGAAACGGGAAACAAACAGCCCCGGACCGAGTTAGTTGTGGTAACAATGACGTTATACCAGGAAAGTATGGTTAGATCAACGTGTATAAAGATCAATGCGATATGAAATTGAAAATATAAATACACTTCCACACTTATTAATTATTCCAGAGGCTTCTTCTACTAACAGCCACTTTACATAACTACCCGGTTACCAGAAAGTTTCGTACTATAAGACTCTTGTAGCACATACGGAAATAATTATGCTCCCCTTCTGTACTTACAATCATATTTCAATTTCTGCATCCTGTGTAACTGGCAGCACGAACGTTGTGATTTTTTTTCACTTCATTCCCACCGGAATATGCAATTTTCGCTACCATATACATGATGCTACGACATGTCTATATGTGCTCGTGCAATCATAAATGTGAACAGATGTAACTAACAAGCAGACATTTATGTTAGACTTCATTTCCATGACACTGTGCTGACACGCTTTCACGTGGTAGATTATTCCTCGTGCTATAATATTTGTATAATGTTCCTCTAGCTCACGCTCTCATCTGCTGAATTAATTCACCATATCTGTCTGCCGGTGCTGTTCTATTCACTGAGTTGCAAATCCCATTTATCTTCTCACACGGACAGACTACCTTTCGGAACATGGGTCGATTCACTAATGATAAAAGATTACCTGATTATTGACTCCAATCTGGGGATTGGGTATCATTTGCCGAATGTTGGATCCTGTCGAAGTTGTCCGATAGAATAACAAGGGTAAACGATGGGTAGGCTGCATGGGATTTTATTTAACCTATCCAGGGATTTGGATGTGATTAAGGATCAGGAAGTCAGATGTGAAAACGGAAAATCCAAAGCAGGCATTCTTAGAACGATATCAAAAAGGTTTACAAAAACATGTTCTCATATTCAGCACACTGTCTTCCACTTTGAGGATGAGTAAATTTTATTCAACATCAACATTCCGTCACGTTGATTTATGATGAAAAATTTCATTGGTGCCATGCTGTACACGGCGGAAAAAGCTGGAATGTAAATTTATCACTTTACCGCTTACCCCTTCAGCAAGGCTCTCAAGTTTTCGTTGAACGTGACGGTTTTATTACTTTATACAAATATAAATATTCACAAGCATTCGACATTGCACAGTCCCATTTAGTACATAGGTGTATCACATAGTTGCACCCGAAACGGAATCAAAACCATTCTCCCCTTCCTAAAGCACAGGATCTTGTTTGGTCAATTTATTCTGCGATAGTAAAATAAAAAGTTTCAAGCCGGCTCCTCAGTCCTCCCACAGCTCACACGTGGAAATCCTGCCCCTCGTCAAACTGGCACTAAATCGAAACGACATGATTATCAAACCGAATCCAACTTTTTCATTTCTCTGTTCAAGTAATGTTTATAAAAAAAAAGACAAACTAGGAAAAAAAGCGTAAAATCAAAGTGTCAAAGTTGACTCTTCCTCTAGAAGAGGGAAAAAGTATCATCCGTCTCTTGGCTGTACATATATGTATAATGTTATTTTCATGCTCAAACATTCCATCTAGCACCCTCGTCAGTGCCGTCCGCCATTACCGCGTGTTATACTTGGGACAACGTTATTGATGGTGGTATTGAATGCCGAATTTCATGTTCATGTGATTTATGACTTCGAGGTCGATAGAGTGAAAGTATATTTTTATACGAAATTTAAATGGATTAAGAGTCAACAAGTAAATTGAATGTTAGACTGACTATTGAAATTCCATTTATATAAGCTGTAATTATTCTTGAGATGAGTTTTTAAATCACCGTCGCTTCTTGTCATTCATTAAATATCAACACTTTTCTTTTAATCGACTACCCAACCGTCAGCCAAAGTTGCAGTCATATTTTATTTTAATAGTCTCCAGCGGAGAACGAGAAGTGCATACACAAATGAAAAACAGCTACTAAAAGTTCTACTCACGATCCTGCGAGCTCATAACTGGAGGCAATTTTGCTGTATAATACTGCTGTGCAACTGTGAGCAGTGCGATACGGACAGATTTTTTGCATTTTCTTTAGATTAAGTGGAGAGGGGATAGATAGAGGTTTCGTAAATAATTTCTTTTGTGATGAAAATGTAGCTTTGTTTTTGCACATACAAACGTGGACAATTAGATTAAGAAAAAATTGCCTCTGAGAAGAACCTGAGGATAACATGTTAAACAAATTTACTTCCAGAGTAACTGTAAAAACTGTTCTAAGCCTGAATCATTTTTCATTAGTATATTGTGTGACAAGGACAATATCCAGGAAAGTTCAACCCGAAACAATCCTAGATGGTAAAGGTCATCGAACCCTTGATGATATAGGGAACCGAACCCAGCCGCATCCAGCATGCGGTAGAACAACATTAATATGGAAAGATATTATTGCTGAATCACCCACCAAACGGAATCTTAGGTGTTGCTCTTTCCTCTGAGGTTAATTTCAAAATTTTCTATCGGTGGCAGGAAATTACAAATGTCTTTATCATATCAAAATGACAAACGCCATATGAGCCAAATAGTAATGGATGATCAATAACGGCAAGCAACAAAGATAAAATTGTTTGAAAGTTTTCCTGCAACAAAGGCGGATAATGACACATTCATTTATCATCCAACGCGTGTGCTGCAAACTTACTTCCAAACAATTTAATCTTTTTCCTTGCACCATTCCTATCAAGCTTTGTTTCAGAGAGAGTTTGTCACGGCAATCGTCGAAATCATATTGTCTATATTGTTGCTTGCTATCAATGATTCGATACCCTGGTCCGGGGTCATTTTTCCAAGGCTCAACAAACATCCTTTGGTTTGTTTTTTTCCGTCGATCTTGTTTTCCGTGCTGAGCACCAATGCTACCGACGTGCCAGGAAGGCAGCTCCCACACCTGGACCCTACCTATCGACCCATCAACTCATGAACCGGGGACCAACGGCTTTACTTCCCATCCGAAGGAAGGCGTGATCAGAGATGTTATGCCTCAAGAACATCCCGGCGGCGCCGACTGGGACAACAAACATCCAGAAACACTTAATTTTTCCCAACAACTTTGTCGCAGACGTCACATGTGTAGGAACGTTTTCCCCTTAAAATGAAAAAGTCTGCGTGAATACTATATCGCTGGATTTTAGTTATAAATAATTAATTGGTACCCGTTAAAGTCTAGAAGATTCTTATGTCCTAATACGTCACTTTTTATCAGTATCACCCTATTTATGGATTGGGACATATTTCACTGCTTCGGCCATACTGCTAAATCTATTCGTGTGGCATGTCGCGAAAGTACTATGTTGGAGAGTAGCCCAGGCCAAATTGAAGAAACACGACCAAAGAATATTATAAATATAAAAAAAAAAGATGATGATGGTCCCACCTCTTACCCCTACAAAGGTTTGAGCTGGACGAGTTATCTTTAAGATAATCAAATATAAACATTTTAACCAGGTTTGCAAACAAAATCGAGCTGGTTACAATTACAGATATAAATGTCCTGTTAAATATGCTATAGGCATCAACCAAAAACATTCAAAGGTGTAGCTAGTTATCAAAAGTCCAAGTATAGTCCTCGACAATACTTCCATTTACACGTGACCTGGGATTTACACGTTTAAGCTTCCGCAGTGCCAGGACTATATCCAAGGAAACGACTTCCAGCCAATCCTTTACTAATTTAAGGCTTTTGCCACAATTTCCACGTATTAGTCATTTATACCTGTATTCCGCGCGCGAGGCTCAAACCATTGTAGACTACTCAAAGCTATTTTTACTATTACTACTACAAAATCAAAAAAACTAAAAATCCATCATCACCATCGAGGCAAACAATGTAGTTTTTTGTATATGCTACACAAATTACTAAAACGTCTTGATGACAGTCTCCATACAAACTAATCCGTTAGTGATAACTTTGTCAAGATACATGTTTTATCCATTCATAAAAAATTAACTGCTCAAAAAACAGCTTTTACATGTGAAATGCAGCGTCTCTTGAATTCTGTAAGTGTAGTTGCACGCTTGATGTGTCTAGGCATCGAATTGAAAACATTTATACCTTTGAAAAATAATGAATTTTGTGAAGCATTATTCAAAAGATGTGGTGTTCTTACTTCATCCGCGTTTCTAGTGTTATATCTATGAAAATCACTTCCTCTTTCAATCCGATCACACAAATATCGAGGCAGCAAACCGTTAACTACTTTAAAAATGAACACCATAGTCAAAAACACAATTCTTTGCTTCACTGACAGCCATTGCAAAGCGTCCAGCATAAAACTTGAGGAAGTGAATCTATTACATCTTAAAATCAAACGCATTACTTTATTCTGCAAACGCTGTAATCTCGATATTTGTGTTTCATTGGCCAAAAATAAAATGGAAGGGCAAAAGTCTAGATGAGGGGAGATGATTGATTTGTATAACTGTATTTTACTACCAATAGTTAAATCGTTTTGCAAGCGACATAGGATTCCATACTTCTTGGCAATTTTCTTGATGACATTGTCAATAGAGAATTGAACTTGAGTTTGTCATCAATAATCACGCTAAGATATTTAACTTCCTGAACGCGATCAAGTGTCTCATCATCAATAACAACAGAGACATCATCATCTACACGATTCCGCGAAATTACCATGAATTTAGTTTTACTTATATTCAATTTCAATTGTTTATACTTCAACCATCTACTTAGAGAACGCAAATCTTCATTCAAGCGTGAAACGGCTTCTTCTAAATCTTTAGCTGCAATGAATAACACAGTATCGTCAGCAAAAAGATTAATATCACAAAACCGTAAAACACGTCGCATGTCATTAATATACATAATAAATAAAAGGGGCCCTAATACACTTCCCTGAGGCACTCCAAGGTCATTGTCAACGGGACAAGATACAAAATCATTAAAAACAGTCCTCTGTGTTCTGTCAGATAAATAGCTTTCAAACCATTTGTATGCAGAACCCGAAATTCCAAAGCGCTTGATTGTTCTCAACAATAAGGGCCTAGAAATTGTCTCAAAAGCGCGTTTTAGATCCAAAAACACAGCAACAATCGTATCTTTATGCTCCAAATTTTCTTTCCATTTAGCTAACACTAAGTTTAACGCGGTTTCACAAGAATGGCCTTCCCGGTATTCCGATTGTTCCGGTATCAACAAACAGTTACTATTTAAATATTCTAACAGCTGGCCTTTTACAACAAGTTCTAAAATTTTCTCTAATGTGTGCAACATGTTGATGGGACGAAACTCTTCGGCTTTAATCGTCCCAGCAACTTTTTATATAGGAACAACTAAAGATTCTTTCCAAATATGCGGCACGTGCCCAGATTGCAATAATTGATTAATAAGGTCCCGCAGAGTGTGTCGAATGACATGAAAGCAATCTTGAATAACTCTAGCATTAACATTATCTACTCCAGCCGTTTTTCCTAATGAAAAGCAAATATTTTTAAGTTCATCTAATGTAATTGGGTGAAAACCATTAAATCTACAATTACTATTAATCGGCTGTTTTATTTCGTCCGGTTCATTGATCAGTTCAATAGATTGATTGATCAGTGAAACGCTCTCAACGAAATAGTCATTGAACTTAGAAGCAATTACTGGTTCTGACTGTTCTAATATGCCATCAAAAGTTATGGTCCGCGATTTACAATTACTAGGCTTCATCAAAGATTTCAAAATTTTCCATAACTCTTTGCTGTTGTTTTGATGCTGATCAATTTTCCTCTGAATATATTCACATCGAGTTTTCTTAATTGATTGTGAATATTTATTACGCGCGACCGTGTACCTATTCCAATGATTATCACTATTCGATCTACAAAACTTTTTGTACCATTTGTCCCGCTTACGTTTAAGACGCAAAAGATCCAAATTGTACCAGCTGTTCGAGTTTTTCAAAGAAACAAACTTTTGTTCAACTAATTTATTGGTACAAGTTTTCAAAACGTTAGTAAGAACAGCTGCATCTTCATCTAAAGTTCCGGTAACTAATGGAAAATCCACGCTTCTCTCAACAAGATTCGAAACAGCTTGCTTCGAATATTTCCTCCAGCACTTCAATTTAAAAAAATTATCGTTATCGTTAACACTGTCTAAAACATTAATTACTAAAGTTTCATGATCGGTTATTTTCAAATCAGCTTGAGTAACTGAACTGACAGAATCAAAATTAGAATAAACATGGTCAATCAAAGTTCTACTGTGCCGGGAAATACGCGTACATTCACTTACTAATTGTTTTAAATTAAAGAAATCAGCTAATTGCTTCAGATGGTTCGAATTGCTAGTATCATGCCAATTAATGTTAAAATCACCCGCAAGTATAATTAATTTACTAGAATCTAAAAATGTCTCGAACCAGTTCTCTAAAATTTCAATAAAACGCTGATTACTTGAACTGGGAGAATGATACAAAACACCATAATTACCCATCTTCATGCCACGTTCAACTGTAATGCCTAAGAACCAATTGCCATCAATAACTTCGTTTTGGCGAAGATTGAATTGAACTGATTCTTTGACATAAATAGCAACACCGCCAGTGTGCCTTGAATGTGACAAACAAGCAGCAGCTTTATATCCCGGAATGCTATACTGATCAAAAGATTCAATTTCTACAATATGTGTTTCTGCTAACAAAACCAAAAGTGGACGACTATCTTCTACAATCTGACGTAATGTTACGTAGTTTGTAGATAACCCCGCAATATTCAAATACAAAATCTCTAATTTACACACATTACTACTGGAACTTGGTTGCTATTTATTGAAATGTAAGCTGCTTTTTTTCTGATCATATAGTTTTTTATACACAAAACAATTAGAACTAAATGCTGCGTGGTTGACGTCCAGATTTAATTTACGCTCTTTATTAGTTTTTAAACAATTAACGCATTTCAATACAGTTGACGTACACTTAGAGGTGCTATGTTGTTTGCTGCATCTAGATCATCGTTCGCAATTTTTGCAATCCGTGCTTTTGTGCCCAAATTCTCCACATCTGAAGCATCGCAAAACATTAATCGCGGGAACTATCGAGCACCGATCAATTGTACCATATGGGATGATTACGAGGTGAATTTTAGGCATTGTTCTGCGGACACACCCATACATGGAACAACGGAGGTGCACTCACACATCACAGGACAGGAGAGGATCACCGATCATCGATCACCATCGATCGGAAACAGGAACTACGGGAGAAACAAGGTTCTCTCGCTCTCAGCCATCCCAGCATCTAAATACAGCGACGATCAAGGCAATTAATGGGATCATCAGTGCCGGTTGGACCTCCAAGGAAGATGGATAGGCTACCATGCAGAATTTTAACGTGTTCTTTGTTAATTGTGATATATGTAATTTAATGTAAATATATCTAGTGGTTTTATGGTTAAATATAGTTAGTGGATAATTACGGTTGCCTATGTGTTTAATGTCTAAGGAGAAAGTGATCGGTCCTGAATCTCAGCAGTAATACTGCGGGAGTGCAGTATTTTCCCTACATCAACCGTTCACATCAATACCAACACCGTGTTGGAGGAGTGGAGCACCACCTACATTATACAGTCCACGAAAGAACCAACTCCCCAAGGACTCCACCCCAACATTTGGTCCTTCAAGCCGGATGCCACCGGATGGACGTTGAAAGGGTTTCACGCTGAACTAAGCATAATTGATTCGAATCCGGCGCTGAACTCAACACCGCCATTCCACCACGGGTCAAGGGACAATGTGGATGCAAGCGCCATATCAACTATGGAAAAATAGAAAGGACCGTCACCATCATTCCCCAGAATACAGCCATCGAAATGCGGATCAAGTGGACAAAGGAAAACTCCATTTCGAGGAATGGAATCTTCAAGAACATTCGTAATAAAAGACTACATAAGGATCAACATAACTGGCTTTCCATGCATGCGGACAATTTCATAAACCATGAAGTTCATAACGGAATCGACCATTTCAATCAAATGGATACAGTTAATCCCACCTAAAGCTTCCATCCCGGGATTCTTACATTTCCCGGGTCTTCCGAATCCCGGGAGATTAATTTAAAAATCCCGGGATCGCGTGTATCATGGGATTTTTTTTTAATTGGATACTCTTTTACCCTTTTACAATCTTTCTTGGAATTTCTGTAGCAGAATTTGAATCTTATGTAATATATCTCTTCCCTTCGTTTGTCATTCATTCTGATTTATCGAAAGACATCATAGACATCACTTTTTGTATATGATCGTTGTACTAGAAGCACTCGTGAAACAAACCGTGAACTTATAATTTTATAATCGCGTATCTAGATGGTACGTAGACGAAAATCAGGTTGAGCGTTGTGAGATGTCCATCATTCATAGTTGATCGAAAAACCATTGAAATGCATTGTTAAGATGGTTGGAAGTACGTGATAAAGCTAGTCTCAACTGATGAAAAGACTAAGTATTTGCAGTTTTTAGAGTCCTTCCTTAGATTAGCGAGCGGAATCTTGTAAAATGCTTACTCCTTCTGGAGAAACTTCTTTATGCCACCAACTTCTATCTTGGCTTCCATAGCTTTCCCTCGCTATCATTTGTTATGTTCAAAGCTATACATTACCTTTACGCGTTAGTATGAAATATAGGTAATCCTAAAGCACGGAAAAATAGTTTTTACAAATACATTCCTGAGCGATATCATCCACCATAATCATCATGATCTACACGGACTATTGTGAAATTTGGCTGACAAACATAACATCACGTCACATTAGAGATTTTCTTAGATGTCAAGAGACATTCATTCGATGTCAGAGAACTTCATAGAAGTTCGTGGAACTTTGTAAAACTTTAGGGACCATCATAGATCATCAGGATACTTCGTAGAATGTTAAACAACTTCGTGGACGATGATTACCGAACATCCCATGAATTATTTGAAATTCGTACAAGTGCAGCAAGCTGGGCAGAAATTCAGTTGTACCTATCGAAAAATTAAAAGATGTAAGCTATGGAAAAATCTTTGAAGTAATGGGAACTTCGAAGAAGTTGACGGAAAATCCCAGGAGTTCGTCGAATAGTCTGAAGATCTGCAAGTGTTCGAAAATTCAAAGGATGTCTGTTAGACATCATTCCCAGACGGAAGTTTGATCAGAAAGTATTTAAAGGATATACGGCTGGTTGAAGATTTAAAGACCTCTGGATATTTTTCAAGACTTCAGGTTGATCAATTATTATTCTTAAGATATTCAACTGTTTATAAAATTCAAATAACGTCTCTAGATAGTCTCTCAAGATTGCAGGTTGGTCAGAAATTAGTGAGTTCAGATTGATCAGGACATCTGAAGATCTTAAACTGGTTAAACATTCAATTGGCTCTCTCAAGATGGCAAGATCGAAGATCGAAGATTTCAATAAAGTCCTCTAAATATTTTTCAAGGCTTCAGGTTGATCAAGTATTATTGTGAAGATATTCTGCCAGAACTGAACGTTGACCAAGAAGTTTTCTAAAGATCTTCTGCTAATCGAATATTTCTGTGAAGTCCTGTGAATATTCAATTGGATCAAGTTTTATTCTGAACTATCCGATTTTGGTTACATTATTCATTTTCAACATATTCACGAAGAAGCTCAAAATATGAAGTCGAAAACTTCATTTATTTAACAAAAATCTTCATATGCAGGTTAAAATAAAAAAAAAACATCGGAAGTCTTCTTCAGCTTCCCGATGTCTTGAAACAACTTCACATATCATGAAATGTCTTCAAAATGTCTGCATGAAAAAATACGTTCACAGAATTTTAAATGTCTTCAAAATGAAGATATGTCTTTAAATGTGGTACTATTGAAGAAATCTCCTTTTGTAAATCTTGTTTCGAAGGAGATGAAACATACGAATATTAAAACAACTTACTATCTTTATTCACTTCCCGGGATCCCGGGATTTCCCGGGATATTAAATAAATATTTACCGAATCCTGGGATGGTGGAAGCCACCGGACAATGGAAGCTCTAATCCCACCTCGATTGTCATTGGAAACGAAGGATAAGGCGATCAATTGAGCTTCAACTTCAAACTCTACGATGTGGATAAACGGGACTGTACTACTGAACTGGCACTGAAGCGCGGAATATTCTTTCCACTAACATCATTATTTCGAAGTTAAATTCATGATCAACTCATCAATGGTGGAGCGTACGTACAGGCTACAGTTAACATCGAGCTGATACGGTAACGTGTTTCTTTGAATTGCTGCAACATCAACCCACACCATCAATTGGTGAATCACTGGCTGCAACCAACTGCATCCTGCTCGGAGATGGCTGATCGAGTAAGATAAGAGTATATGCCAGCCGAAGCATGGGCTTTGGTATTACACTCCTCAATTTTTTTTTATCCTCTTCGTCTCAACAATTATCTGCCTATTTAAATCCTGGGACGAGCTATTTCCTACACCATGCACGTTTGGGGCCATATTTGATCAGTAATATTGGTATCACTCCAATACAATCTATTATTCAACAATAACGATACTGACCAACAATTGGGTTTGCGACTTCCGAGCTGTACGATGTTGATTATTGATTGTATTTGTGTTGAAACACCGATTTGGAGAGATCAATCCACTACTACGGAGAGCGGAGTAAACAAATCTTCAGAAAGGTCGTTGTATTCACTTCAAATCAAGTTTTCTGCAAGCTAAAAGGTTTTCTGGAAGCTAAAACGGGTAACGGCAGTTATATTAAACACGCCAAGGTTCGGATGGTCCAATAAATGTTGTCGTCTACTCCCAACCATCGATCACACTGCCACGGGCTCATTAATCACTTTCCAAGGGTAGCCAATTTGCTGTGGACAACAATAAATCTTCCAAAGGGTATGGAATGATTCCACGGGTGGAATCAAACGGTTGGATTGGAACTATTTCCACCTTCAATCTGGATTAAGGGTTAGAATACTACGGAGCAACTCCAAGTACTGGCAGGGTCAGTGCTCACCAACACAAATACCAAATGGTTGGAATACTATTTGGTAAACGATCGATGACGTTATCCACGACTACACTTAATCAGGGATTTTGTGGTAGCTCGGCGTCTTCCAAGGAAATGAATATCGTCAAGGGGCGATTTACGGTAATGGAAATCAATTCACCCATCGGGGTGTTAGAAAGCAGTCACGCTTACTACTACATCACCGGCGCCGGCCAGGAAGGGAATTGAATGTCAAGGATGTTCAAGTCAACCAATTCGGATACTAGGGATATTCGAAGGATTGCTGTCAGTTTCCATGGACGAAGACTGAGGCACGACGTTGGAAGATACACGTAATTTCATCGTCAACCAGGACACTAGGGTGTCTCCCAACTTCAACAATTCGGTCTGGAAATGGGTCAATGGGACTCATCCGTTGTTAGAATCAACAGTCACTAATCAATTCCAATTGAAATCACTTGCTGCTGCACTGGACAAGAAATAGTCGGATGAACATCTCTTATTACTTCATCGGTAGTCAACAAAAATCACCAATACGTTGTAATCATCAGTATATAGAACATCAACGTGGAGCCTTGGAGAGGTAGCTGAGAACTAAAGGGTGTCCACGATGAACTTGCCACACACAAAATTGATTCGCAAAATTCGAGTTTTCATCCGATTGCCATCAAATTTTCAGGGATTGAGAAATAACTATTAAACTTCATTTTACCATTTTACTCGTATTTTATTTACAGTCCATACGCAAATGCCCGCACCTTGGCCTTAATCCCGGCCATAAGATTCTGCACAACCTGTGAATCAACCGTTTTTTGCATGTAAACCCATACTTTCTTCAGTTCCTCGACTGTCTTCACTACCTTAGGTCGTTTAAGAAGGTGCTGCTTCATAATCGCCCAGTACTTCTCGATGGGGCGGAGCTCCGGAGTGTTGGGTGGGTTGAACATTTTCGGCACGAAATTGACCTTATTGTCCGCATACCACTTCAGCACGTCCTTGGAGTAGTGGCATGAGGCCAAATCCGGCCAGAAGATTGTTGGGACGTTGTGGGCCTTCAGGAGAGGAAGCAGCCGCTTCTGGAGGCACTCTTTTATGTACACCTGTCCGTTCATCGTGTCCTGGGTCACGAAAGGTGCACTCCGCTTCCCGCACGTGCAGATGGCTTGCGAAACCAGGAATTTCTTCGCAAATTTGGACATCTTCTAAGTGCGGACATGCTCCGGAACGCTGAACTTATCCTTGGCCGTGAAAAACAGGTTGCCGGGGATCTGTTTGAAGTCGGCCTTCACATATGTTTCGTCGTCCATGATGCAGCATTCAACTTTCGTCAGCATGTTGAGGTACAACTTCCTGGCACGGGTTTTGGCGGACTTGTTCTGCTTCTCGTCGCGATTAGGGGCCTTTTGTACCTTGAACGTTCGAAGCCCAGCCTTAGTTTTGGCCTTCTGGACAAAACTTCGGCTTAGGTGCAGCTTCTTAGACACATCCCTAACGGAGGCGTTCGGATTTCGGTTGAAGGCCCCAACTACGCGGTTGTGATTTTTGGTGTTGTACGGAATACTTTTTCCTTCACTTCTGGGCTTCCGATCGGTGGTCAACCGTTCCTCGAACCGCTTAATCACTCGCGACACCGTGGAATTCGCGATTCTCAACGTTTTAGCGATGGAACGATGCGAGAGATCCTTGTTCTCGTGATGAATGCGCAAGATTTTATCACGCACGAGCTGTTCTTTCGACTCCATTTCCGCGAGTTTTGATCACAGGACTTTAAAACTTGCAGGATGTAAATAATCCACTATGAACTAAATCCACCCAAATTTTCATTAAATTCTACCCAACGGTTAAAAAGTTAGAGCAATTTCATAGTGTGGCAATTTCATCGTGGACACCCTTTATTTTCAATCAGGTCAGTTAGAACAATTGAATATGTTCGGTCGAAGCCCGGAGCCCGGAGATACTGCACTAATTCAAATTGCCTCTCATCTGAGGTTATCAACGCAAGGAATCATGAGAACCGAATTTTTAGCTTCATCGATGGATTCAAAATTTGGCAATCGGAAATCATTTACACCACAATACGCATTGAAAATCTCTCCATTCTGGTTGTTTACAACAACCTGTTCCAACAGGTAATGACAATTTGTATATGTCCGGCCAAAGCCAGGTACATTCGTATACTACACCACTTTCCTTTTCTTCGGTTTCACAACTGCTGGCATGAGATTCTGCACCCACACTAATGAAAAACATAATGCATGGATATCGGTTTGGATTGATCGCAATCTGGGAATTAATAAACGTACACGTCAAACAAGGATACAGCTGGGTATCGCGTAATCAAGTACCATAGGAGGTGTAAAAGGCGTGCATC
The DNA here is from genome assembly GCF_037179485.1 of Ochlerotatus camptorhynchus. Lineage (NCBI taxonomy): Eukaryota > Metazoa > Arthropoda > Insecta > Diptera > Culicidae > Ochlerotatus > Ochlerotatus camptorhynchus. Next base: position 3,864,123 of record NW_027040929.1, on the reverse strand, counting down.
ACTCTACAAACTATACGACCTAAACCCATCCCTCCATCCCTTACGGAATTCCCCACTGTCATTCCCTATTACCAAGCTGTCGCAGAGGATTTTTATCATTTCAGAAATGTACGACATTTCAGGGTGGGTGAGGATGTTCGGGAGTGAGCCAAACAATTCAACCCTGGATTCTGTTGGGCACTCAAAGTAAATCACAACACCCCCCCTCTCTCACCCACTTTAGCATCACCGCGAACTCTACACTGTGGACTGTGGCTACAGTAAAGTGTGAGAGTATGGAGGCAATAGAGAGGACTCTCTATGCAATCGGAGGCTGATCGGAATTCGAAGACTAACCACACAGGCAAGGCCTGATAGGACAACGAGTCCAACCTGGGTCCTTAATATCAACAGCCGCTGGGTATGAGGCTCAGTACGACAATTTTTAATGTGTTAAACATTTCTGTAAATTTTGTAGTAGAGTCCGGTATTTTGTTAATAAATATAGTATGTTAATACAGTCTAGATTCCTATAGTACGGATTCGTTCTTGCCGGATTCCTATAGTACGGTTGCCACTGGATTCCTATAGTACGGTCGATCCGGCATTAACGAATGCACGTAGCATATGGAATTGGAGCTAATTGGGACCAAACACTGATTGTACGGCAATTTGAAGAGATAACTTCCTAATGTCTTTTGAGAAGTTGTTAAGCAGAAAGTTGGCCACCTTTTGGGATGATTCAGTTTCCGGTAGGACACAAGTCTGATCCTGTGCAAGATCCGGAATATCCGTAAAAGTGGCCAATTCATGAAACTGATCCTACAGCTCTACGGATTTTTCGAAACCACTCATAAACGTCTTATCAGAATTATTCGGAGTTGTGTTTGGAATATGGACTCTGGGATTGTTCACCAGAAGATCCGGAATATCCGTAAAAGTGAAACTGATCCTAGAGCTCCGCGGTTTTTTTCAACCACTCATAAACGTCTTATCAGCATGAGTTCGGAGTTGTTACTGGAATATGGGCCCACGGGATGGTTCATCGGAAGATCCGGAACATCGGTAAAAGTGGTCATTTTATGAAACTGATCATAGAGCTTCGCGGATTTTTTGAAATCAGTCATAAACGTCTTATCAGATTACATTCGGAGTTGTGACCGAAAAATTGGGACTACGGAATGGCCCACTATAATATCCGAAACATCCGTAAAAGTGGTCAATTCATGAAACTGATCCTAGAGCTCTGCAGATTTTACGAAACCACTCATAGACGTCTTATCAGAATGAATTTGGAGTTGTCAGGTCAGTGTATACCGTGGTCCATATTCCAGTCACAACTCTGAATTCATTCTGATAAGACGATTATGAGTGGTTTCGAAAAATCCGTAGAGCTTTAGGATCAGTTTCATGAATTGACCACTTTTACAGATGTTCCAGATCTTCCGGTGAACCCTCCCGTAGTCCCCAGGGCCCATATTCCGGTCACAACTCCGAATACATTCTGATAAGACGTTTATGAGTGGTTTCTAAAAATCCTAAAAAAGTTTCATGAATTGGCCACTTTTACGGATATTCCGGATCTTCCATAGGATCAGACTTGTGTCCTACCGGAAACAGATTCGTCCAAAAAGGTGGCCAACTTTCTGCTTAACAACTTCTCAAAAGACATTAGGAAGTTATCTTTTCAAATTGCCGTACAATCAGTGTTTGGTCCCAATTAGCTCTAATCTCATATGCTATGTGTATTTGGTAATGCTGGTTCCTATAGTACGGTCCCTAATAACCATACTATAGGAATCTTGACTGTATAAGTGCTGCGTATTGCCTACTTTGGGTGAAATCTCCAATTGGATTGACGACGAGACGGAATCCTAATGCATTCCTATCAACAAGAGAACGAATACCTCAACACTCCAGTACCAGGAAACGTTCTTCCACTGGCTACAATTCCCTTACTGTGTTGGAGGTCGGCCGTTTTTAACCCCAACAAACTATTTATAGAAATTAATCAAAGAAACATTTTTCTAGAACATTTGAAATTAAAATCGCAGTGTATTTCAGACCGTCGGTCACCTCCGAGTTCCTAGCTCAATGATCTCATACGCCTGTAGGTATACGCGATGCAATTGGCCACAAGCGTATCTGTTAAATGCACAGAAGTACCATTGAAACCTTATACAGTGAATTTAGTATGGCCTTTGACAGAGTAGACATTCCCTTACTATCTTTTAAATTAAAACGTTTAGGTATGACAAGTACACTTTAAAAATAGAATGAATCATACTTGACAGAAAGAACACAGATGGTCCGCTTTAAAGGAAAAATATCCACGTCAGTTTATATTACCTCGGGAGTTCCACAGGGATCTAATTTAGGTCCTTTATTATTTATTTTATTTGTGGATGACGTGAAGTTTGTGTTAAATCGATTAAATGTTCTCATATATGTTGGCGATATGAAACTGTACATGGAAATCTTTAACAATTCTGAGTTGTTCCATTTTCAAAATGAAATTGATGTTTTCTACAATTGGTGCATTAAAAGTCTACTGAATATTAATGTTAAAAAATGCAATATTTTATCTTATTCCAGAAAACACACTACTCTAGATTTAACATGTACTCTAGAAAACCAGCTGGTTGTGAGGTGCGATAATATTAGGGACTTGGGAATAATTCTTGACTCGAAGTTGACATTTGTAGATCTTGTGAATACCACAATTCACAAAGTAAATAATATGTTGTGATTCATAAAAAGATTCAGTTATCATTTTTAAGACCCATATACCTTCAAAACACTTTATATAGCTTACGTGAGATCAATTCTCGAATATTGCAGAGTGGTTTGGGCTCCATACCATGAAACTAATATAAATCGTATAGAATCAGTTTTTCTTATTTGCTCTAGGGAAACTAGGCTAGACCTCTTTTCCTCTTCCTTCTCAAGTGTCCCGTTGCATGTTTATAAACATTAAAACACTTAAGAAACGAAGATAAATTTCCATGATTTTCTTTGTTAATAATCTTATCTCACAACGCGTAAATTCAGAAAAAAAAATATTAGCAAGCTTAATTTTTTACGTACCATCACGCATGTTAAGAGCTTGAAATGTATTTTAACTGTCACAGTTGTCAGTCAGTCTACATTGATTAACAATTTTAAATAAAACATATGTTTTAAAATGGGGGCGACCCCGGCGTAGTGGTTAACATCCATGCCTCTCACGCTAAAGTCACGAGTTCAAATCTCACCCCCGGACAAGTCACGAATAACCCAAGAGTGTTAAAGTGACTATAATAATAATAAAAAAAAAAAATATATATATATGTTTTAAAATAGCATGTAAGGCAACAGCACTATTGTAAAACGATCTACACTGATTGACGACAAATAAACAAATGTAAATTAGCAAGAACGATTTGCAGTGTTCGGCAGGTAATATTGAACAATGTGTGAATTTTTGACAAGCAACTAAATTTGTTCTCTTCGTTTCCCATACACATTACCTTCTTACTTACTAAAAAATTATCTCAAAAACTTAGATCGCATCTAAATTCGACCAAATTAGGCACAGATGTTGGAGAACAGGGAATTGTAAACCGTTGTAACCTAAAAAAATGAAAACTTTTCCATTTCCATGTTCTGTCCGCGGAGCATTCAGTATCGCGCGTACACCTACAGCATTTGAGATCAGCGAGCTTCCATTCAGATGTGATCAATTGTCTGAAATAAGCTGCCTTATTTGAACTATGTATAACATTAAATTTAAATTTTATCTCCTCTCAAAACCGGGTTTTAAAGTTAAATAATATATCTTGCAGGTGACAGTTTTTATTTTCTTTTTCTAGTCTGCAGAGCTTTTGAACCCAAAACTTAATATTTTCTTCCAGGAAGCTGAGCTACGAAGCTCCATAAAAGCGTATAACCCTTAAATCGAAAAGTAGAAGCTTGTTATACCCTTTCTCGATTGCCATTCCAGTCCGTCTACCATATAATTACGATCGAGCAAAGCAAGGACCTCCCTTAGCTCAGTCGGTAAAGGCACAGCTACAAAGCAAGACCATGCTGGAGGTGGTGGGTTCGATTCCCGGTCCCGTCTAGGAATTTTTCGGGTTGGAAAATTTCTCGACTTCCCTGGGCAATAGAGTATGATTGTACTTGCCACACAATTATACTAATGCAAAAATGGTACAGGCATCGAAAGCTCTCAATTAATAGCTGTGGAAGTGCATCTAGAACACTAAGTTTGAGAGCACGCAATAAGCTAATATTCCATACGCAATAAGCTTGAAATGCGAGGAGGAAGAAGAAGAAGCAAAGCAAAAAAAACCTCGGCAGCCAAAGTCAAGTGAATTTATCTCCATCTCCAACAACTTTCACACTCTAAAGTGAGGATAATGAATGGGAAAATGATAAAACGGACTTTCTTGTTAGGTAGGTACCTCACGTTCGGCCGGCTTCCAACCAACCAGTCTCGAGTCACGCTCAAATTGTTCGTAATTTAAATCGCTCGGAATTGGAGAGCGCCATCGAATTCGTGCAAAATTTGGGGTTTTGCAACCAACTTGGAAACCCCACAACCCGGTACTGGTGAATGTGGGCGGAAAAACACTTGAAGCAACAGCAGCAAAAAATCCAATTTAGTGTTATCGTTATTTATGACACTTTGTCGCTGCAGCAAGTGCTGCTGCAGATCGGGAAAAAAGAGACGAAAAAACTGCAGCTGTGGCGGAAAAGTTTTGCTCCGGTTTTGGACCTCGGTAGGTGATCATCAAAGAACACGAGTGTGTGGTAGGTAAACTAATGCAATGGCAAAAGTTGGATGGGGATGGTTTTCTCGCTGCTGCTCTACTGTAGTTCATGTGTGTAATAAACCAGGAACATGTGCGGCAAGTGGCGCTTAAAGATAAAATAACGAACTGTGAGAGAGGACGGAAAATAGTTTTCCGCAAGTGGGAACGAAAGTATCATCATCATTATGTGAGTAAATCTGGCACCAGTGATGAGAAGAGATGTAAGCAAGAATCGGTTTTCTTCTAGTTTGATTACCACACATCGAGTGGTAAAGTTTCTAGTTTTTGGATTATTTTTGCTCTCTATTTAAATCAATTTATTAAAATGATTTATGTTACGTGACAACATTTGCTGTCTCTTCATGTAGAACGCCAACCAAATGTATTTATCCATTTTGAGCGATAATGGAATTAATTACCCATTTCAGTTGATGCTGAACACGTTTTATCCGGTAAATAGATTATAAAATGTCACCACACAGCGCATTTTGCGAATCCAGCGAAACAGGCAGCCGTAATTCATTTAATATTCCCCATCACTATCGCAGGTATTTTATAGATGTGTGTTGACATTTCATTTTGATGAGCCGTAAACGGATTGTAGCTTTATTGTAACCTATGAATAATTATGGTGCAGAATAATTAGCTGCTGGGCCCTTTTATTGTTTTAGGGTAAATCGGCATTGGCATCGGCATCGGTAATACCTTTAATTATTATTTTTGAGTGGTTTTATCCGGATCCGTCGAGAATAGTGTCTCAATTATTAGTGAGGGAGCTGAGATGTATCTAACTGAGATGGTCCAGCACAATGGCAGTGGCTGGTACATGGCATCATACTGGCCGTCCTCGAAGAAAAATAATCCCTGAACGAATCCGATGTTCTTTCTTCCGCCGCTCCAATGAAAGTCGAAGGTGGTGTTGATTTTTTGAGCTGAAAACTCGGCTGAAAGAGTGTTCATTCCATCTGCTGGACAGATACCTGCTGCCAGTTTGGAATGCGCGTAAAAGCAGCAATAAAGGCTTCGGTTGTTTTCATTCCACTTCCTCACTTTATTTAAAATATTGGTAATTATGAACCATGTTCCCATTTTCGAGAACAAGGTTCACGGTATCAATCCCAACGCATGAACATAAATCACGTTTGTCAGAACTAGATCATGATTTTCCGAACAGAGTTCACGATTCTATGACTTTTGTTGCCTTTGCAAGCGTTACGTTTATTTTGTGGTACAATGTTCATGATTTCATGATTTTTATTCATGGTGTACTTTCGTAAACGAAAAATTTACTTGTTCCGAAAATCGTGACTGGAGGTTGACGTGCTTCGGAACGGATTTTTTCTCATGTAATGGTTGAATACATGGGGGGACGAGGCTCAAGGGAGGAGATTGTTAGCGTTCCACTACAAGTTCAGATTGATGGTGATACGACGAGTTCGTGTATTTGGGCTTACTGGTGACAATTGATAATGACACCAGCAGAGATTTTCAAAGATGCAATGTGCCAGGGAATCGTGCTTACTTTTGACACCAAAGAACGCTTCTGTCGAATCACGCAGTTGACTATCTAAGAAAAGTTTACGAGTCCTGATCGAGGAGGACCATTGATGGCCAAATTATTTTCAAATTGTTGCATCTCGGAGTTGTCAACGTCGATTGTTAGTACTACCGTCTTGGTTCTCTTTTTTAATATATATTGAAGGAGAATGTGTGAACACGGGGGTATTTTTTTCATTCTTCATCATAGAGTTACGGGATGGAATGTCAGCCTTACCCCTCACTCAAGCAAAATTAGGTCTGCAATAAAACACAATATTAATGAAAAACTAAGACCACATCTGCTGCAAAATTGTAATGCGTAAATTAATTGCCTGTTTTTGGGACAAATTTTGTACATTGATTACTTTTTTTTTTGTCTTACTTTTCGCTATTCTAGTGGCCCTGATCTTGCCGTATTATTGCACTAATGCCATTAAAAACTTATAATTACATGAATGGAATGGATTTACCTTTTTGTAACATGCTAGCGTAATAATTAAATATCACAGTTTTCACTGTAATTATTTGTTTACAAGATTCGACGCTATTTGCGCTTTATAATTATGGGCCGAACATTAGGGACGTCATTTTGAGACGTGTTCTTAATTATGGCCTACGAAAATGAATTGAAAACATTGTATTGGTATTGATGAAACCATTCACGTTGACGACGACTTTGAAACATTTTACTCCTATAGACTTCTCTGACGTTTGTGTAATGCACAAGTATTAGTGCAGTACTTGGGGTAAATTATAAGTATTAGTGCAGGAAAACCTTTGAATTCACCCAAAGTTCTGCACTAATACTTGTGCACTTCATAAACGTCAGAGAAGTATATAGGAAAACCCCATAAGCAAATGACAGTTTCGTTTCTATATTCTTCTTTTTAAAGAACACACGATATTTCTAAACAACCCACGTTTGAGTAGGATCTACTCATATCCGTCAAAAGTAGAACTGCTTAAAATTAAGTAAACAAAGTTGGGACTGACAAGATAACGAATGGATAACATCGACCTGAATCCGAACAATGTCATCTTGTCCAACTTTGTTTACTTAATTTTGGTAGCCCTTCTTTTGACGGATATGAGTAGATCCAACTCAAATTTGGGTTCTTTAGAAAAAGCGTTCAATCAATCCTGCCGTCAAAACAAACTTCACGGCAAATTAATCAACTCATATTTGAGTACCATTCACTAAAATTCGCAAAAGTGTAGGCCACACATATAATGAATAAATTTTTATGAAATATTCATATTTGAGTAAAAATTTACTCATTCTATGAGTGAGCTACGTTTTTACGAATTAGAGTGAACGGAATTCAAATATGGAGTCAGATTCATTTGCCGTGTAGGTCCTTCGAAAAACTATCAAGCCAAACAATGCATTAGGTCCTAAGTAACACTGATTTATTTTCTTCGTATACAATGAGGCAAAATATCTTAAGGATTCCATAAGAACCGCTTATGAATTTTAGTTATCGATTTGAATTTCAATGATTTGCCTTATGAAAAATAATGTTGACAAAAAAAAAATTAGAATACGGAGTAGACTGGAACCAAACTATGGACGTTGAGATTACGGGGCCCGTGTGTTGACGACTCCCCTTTCAAAGCTTGGGAAAATTAAATGGTTAAAGGCGTATAAGAGCTACCTCATGTCAGACGAAAATCATTCATAAGTCACTCTTATTAAATTCATATGTGTCGTTTATAAGTCGAGCCTTATGAAATACTTAAGTTGTTTTGCTTCAGTGTGTACTTTATCTTTCGTTAATAACTTTGCTACAAAACCGTCTATTGCCGTGTTTGCCGTATAGATAATAGCTTCTTTTAATCAGAGACGATGTTTTAAGAGATCTGTTTGCACGACCAACTAAGTTATTTTCTCTGGAAGGTTTGGCAGCCCACAATGTTGTGTTTACTTCGAGTGACTTTCAATTTGACCCACTGTCGTCTGCTTCAGCGCCACGATAAAACGAATACTTTTTTGGCCGTATCGGTAGTGATTATTTGAAAAATGCATCCTTCTGTAAAAATACACAGAATAAAACGATACAAAATGTCACACGGCGAATGAGAACGACCCAAATTTGAGTTTAGTTCACTCATAATCGCCAAAAGTGCAGGAGCTCAGCGATGAGTAAAATTTGTTCCATGTTTTCCCAAGGTTTTCCAGGATTTTCCAGGGAAAAATTCCCGAATTTGAGAAAAGTAAAGATTTGGTTCACTCATTCTATTGGTACTATTCCGAGACTGAATAAAATTTTCGTCCATTTCCTCATTTTCCGGCAGATTTTTTAGGTTTTGCACAGGAAACTATGAGACAAATTTACTCATCGCTGAGTTCCTGCACTTTTGGCGATTATGAGTGAAATAAACTCAAATTTGGGTTGTTCTCATTCGTCGTGCAGTTTCTGGTTTCCCAAAATCAGTGTCGTCAGAGAAAAGTGGTTTCGATCAAAACGTGACAAAAAGCTTTCTATTATGTAGCGTAAGTAATTGACCATATTGATAATTAAATTGTCGTTCTGATGAAAGTCTGTTTAAGCTACGTTTCAATAACGATTAAGATATATACCACGTGCAGTTCCTGTTTTTTTTAAATTGTTTCGGGTTTGTACGAGGGAACAGGGACCGAAATTTATGATACCGTAAAAATTATAATAAGCTTGACTTGATTGATGATGTATAGTTTCCATACGCAAACTTATGTATAATTATTTAAATCTCAAACATTAAATTTCAACCTCAATCCCAATACTCCCCACGCTTGTCCTCGTGAAGCACTCATGTTTATTTACATTACTCGATTGGAACCGCATTTGACGGTTCGATTGGAACTTTTGGTTTCAGTATTCACGCATATCTTATTAAACATCGTATCTGCTTTTAACTATGTGTTGAAATAGCTGGAAGTGTCTATACATGGCCGTGGGGATACAAAGAGAAAATCTACGGAGAGAATCTGTCAATGTTACTTAGGAGCTAATGCATTTCTTGGCTTGCTATCATTTGACTTGACACTTCGTTATATGTGTGGGCGTGAGATGATCTAGTTGGCTTTTATTTTGATTCTTAAAGCATCCTGATTTATGTTATCTGGATCAACCGGAAAGAAAGCACTGTTGTCTTTATTCCTCATCAGTTCTTACGCGAGAAGTGAAAATGATGTCAACAATGTGGTTATTTATGATTGAAAAAGAAGCGCGATTTCACATGCCGAACCTTCGTAGATCGAGGTTCATCTTAGATTGGACTAAGTTGCATCCATTTATAGATCCAATTTGAGTACAGTAAATCGACATTACCTCCACGTTCTTGGAAAGTTTTCATGTTACAATGGTGAGTTTTATAATTTTCAATTGTGCTTTATTAATATCCAAATAAAAAGAATCTCTAAACTTGCATGTCCGCAGTGAAATATCGACTGCAGCTCAATGTTTACTTAAGATACGGCATACAATGTAACTGAAGGCTTTATATTAGACCGAGCTATATTGTACCTATAATCGTCACAATATATTTCGGTTTCCAGATGTACTGGATGGCTCCTTATGGAGAAATTTAGGCCACCATAGTCCCGATTCTGGACTACGGTTCCACAAATATAATCACATCCCAACAAACAAATTTAACTACAAACTAGCTAATTTTTAGTTGTATAAGCTAATCTACAGCTAAAATTGTTTGTTGGGATCTTCTCGACGAAATCTGAGCAATGGCACTCAAAACAGCAATATTAGCAAAAAGGGGCGATCAGCTGGTTGGTTACCTGAACACTTATATAATATGAACATTTTCGGATTCTTCGGAGGAAATCTAACACTCAAGAAGGGTTAAATATTAAAGAGCTTAGGGTCGATAAAATCCGGTCCGGTAGAATAGTCTTTTGTAGAATGACATCAATCGGAAAATTAAGATGAAAGGACTCTCAATTCACTTAACAATGCTGCTAATACCCTACATAAATATTCAAAAAAAAAACGTCTAATTTGGGAGCCAGTAGTAAGCTTAAATAAACAGTTCAACACTTCATCCGGCGAATTGTGTAATTGATAATAGAATCTTGAGCTTAGATGACCATATATTTCGTAGTAGCTACTCCGTGATTGACAAAAATCAGCAAAAAATGCGAAAAGATCAAGTCACATGGGGCTTGGCATGAGTTAACTATTCTCAATGTAAATATTCTGAAGATTGATTTATTTATACAACATGACCAGCAGCACATCCGTTCAATGAATTTTTCAAAATATTTATTTTGATCTATAGAGCTTGGGATAGAACTCACGATCATCTGTCCAGTAAGCAAAAACGGTTGCCACTAGGTAACCAAGCCCTTACATTACAACAAAACACTGTGACCGATGATCGTTCAAGCCCAGCGACATGCAGCTAGCTTACTCAAGTTTACGAGCTACTGAAAAGTGCCATAATTCTGCGCAGCGCCTAATTCCGCACATTTCGCCAAAACTTTTTAGTAGAATAGTAATGTTCTATCTAAATTTATATTTTCCCATTCGTGAATGGCCTTCTTTCAAGTGTAATTAAATTCAAACTATATACAATTTAACATTATTCAAGACATTTTAAAGCTGCGAGGAATTCGTTAACTGGTGCGTAGAATTATGGCACTTTATGGTAATTGTACAAAATATTCTGATCCACTCGAAAACAGGAATAATGATGTACTTATATTCAAATGAATTGACGTCCCCTGTTGAAGTTAGCTGTGTTTTTGAACCTGAATCGAGCGTACGTCAGTTTTACTGAGGTTTTTTGCATCGTTCCGTCTGAGTTCTATGAGGTGCAATTTTCTTCGTTCCGAAGAATAAGCTACCGCAATACGACCGATGATATGCTCAGACTTCTATGATAAAATGGAGCTCCCATCAAAATTCTGCTCAGTAATCAAAAAAATCGGGTCACCTTCTTACATCACAGCAAGTTTCTACTACACTGAACGAAAACATCCGCAATACTTCGAATATTTCATTGCTCGAGCCCTTTGACAATCTGCATTCGAATTTCGGATGATTGTCCTATGGTTGAATTCATCGCCAGATGATGAGCATGCATGTGCCTGTTATCCAAATAAAGCATGATTTTTATTTGAAAATTTGGCTGTAAAACATACAGCATTAAGAGGACAAAAATAATAGTATGACATGCAAGAGCTTTACAACTTTTATGTTTCCATCCTGAATAGCCATGATCAGCCATTCCATAACGGATACAAAAATTCTTCGTTAGTGGAGGAAACTTCCTCCACCACGAAATAGGCAAACTATGGTTTCCACACTTTTTTCATGTTCGTACCAGCTCTGATAGCGATGGCTATGCTTCCACCTCGTTTGTCAGCTCATATCAGCAAATGACGTTCGATAGAATTATTTACATCATCGATTTCAATTGATGGCCCTATCCCTTCTCATATCAATACTCATTCTGTATTCGAAAGGAAAGTCATCTGAATAAAAAAACAACCGTCATCCGGTTGCAGTTACCATTCCAAAAATCGATTTCGAAGTTTCGATTTGAATTGTCTGAATTCGATCAGAGGATGATGTTAATGTACAGTGTACTTAAAACGTTATTACGCACGACTAACATAAGCAGTTTGGCAGTTTGAAATACACCTTTTTGGAAATTTAACTTCTTGCCAAGATCAAGATGGCAGTAAAATTTTAGTACAGACAAAGAGCAAGCCTAATTATTCACAGAGCAAACCTGCAATTTAAATACTCGTTATTAAAAATATGGATCATATTTTAGATTTCAAACATTAAATTTATTAGTAACACTTCTCGTACTGCGATGACTACCCGAGCAAAGTCGTTTAACAAAATGAAAGCAAATCGATATTAAGATTTGCAGTTCCTATCATAATGAAAACTCATTTTGATTTCAATTGTCGCGACATGAGTCTGATATCATATTGTGCTTTCATTATGCAGTCAACACATTTTAAATGAAAGCAACTTAACTTGAAGTTTTGCTGTTAACGTCTTGTTTAAAATTTAATTTAAGTTCATCTGTCTTTTATGTCTAATGATGATTGTTTATTTCTTTTGTTTAACACATTTTAGGTCATACATGACTTACCTGAAGTGAGATTTGAGTTCAACTCTTTCAGCATGAGAAGCATGGACTAACCATTTACGCCATGCCCGTAATCAGTTGAACGTTATGAATGCAAAATCAGTAATCAAATTGATTTCATTGAAAGCAAGATTAGTTTTCCGTTTGATTCAACAGTGTAAAATTTTGCTCGCATTTTTGCTGTGTTAACCGTTAAGTCAACCAAAATGAGATCAACTGGAGTATTCAAAATAAGTTACATCTTAACAGCAAATTTTGATCTCCAGCTTTGCTCGGGTAGTTAACGATCCGAGCATCGAAATTCTAGTAAATAGTGAAGTCATAATTGAGACTCTCTTGTCTACCGAAAGAGCAAAGATTATACGACATGAAAAAGAGCATGTCCCTCAGTGGACGCTAATTTTCATTGATAGGGAATCAATATTTATCCATTCAACTTACATTAATCATACATTTAACTCGCGATTGCATCAGAAACAGCAAATTTACCGAGAAGGCAAACTTCACTTCCACAAATTACAGCACTGAGCTGGATTCTATCAAACAAGCATTACAACCGAGATAAAAACGGAAAATAAATTGGAAACCTATATAATCCCTGCAATAGTACCGTTGGTTGTTGTGGCCATGGTACGGGATAGCAGCAACAGCTTGCCAACTTCACTGATACTTACCTCCATCTACACTGAGCGACGTATCTGTTTGCTTTCTTCTCTTCCTGCGAAATATCATCTGCGGGGCTTCGAAGCAGCAGCTTATGGCAATCGGTAGCGGCTAAATGTGTCGATTCAGCAGAAGAAATAAATCGAAATAAATAGTCCCGAGGGATTTGTGTCACTCTTTTACACGGCCGATTTGCACCGACACGGAGATACACTTTTTCAGTGTTATTTGTTATAGTTAGGCTAAAGGATTACGAGCTACGGGGCTTAAGCTGAGCGGTATTATACCTGTCTGTATCACTGAATGGCGAAATCCATTGTATTTCAATGGGAAAAGTTCAACTTTTACATAGATCTTTCTCAGAAAATGCAAAATATGTGTTTGATGTCTATTTTGCGCTGGGAGAATCGGTAATTAATAAACGAAGCTGTTTTTGACACTTCACTAAGTAATTCTCAAATCCACTGATGGCTCGTGCCAATTTCTATTTCGTAATACGGTTTGCTTAGAGACGAAAATAATTTCAATCTCATCCTGTTAAGAAAGCTAATTCTGGTTAATCACGCCAACAACATTTGCACTGTGGAACGATCCTGCCAGGACACCCGAACGCCAAGGTGGGTGTTAGGAATAAATCAATACCAGAGGCTATTTAGGAAGCAGCTATAGCTACCAGTAATAATAGCATGATTTATTGAACATCCGAGCTGAGTGAAGCGTACTTGGACTTTGGTTGCCGATGGCATAATGATGATTATGATGAAGTAAAACAATCCCTTGAGTGGTTCCACTTCGATAGAATAGCCGAGTGAAGCAATAACTGGGGTGGCTGTAAGGCAAGCTCATCAGGATGGAGATGAAATAATACCATATTGCTATTCATTGATTGTTGCCTGATGAAGCGTTCAATTGGAAAGGATCTACGTGATGTGCTGCAACACTCTGTGTTTGACTCCACAGAGTCGAACTAAATCATTATCGTTTCCACTAATCTCCTTTACGATTCAAGCCAACCTACCTACCCTTGTTTATTGTAGCTGTACTTTCCCAGGCATGAAACAATTTCAAATACCTAGTACACCTCTCGACGGTCCCTAGCCATTTCTTGCGAAAGCCATTTCAAGCTGGCTACTTATTGTCACCGCACAGCAATAGCTTTTCGAGAAGGACGTCGTCATTGGTCGTTTCGCCTTGGCTTCAATTGGCACCCTGAGAGTTAATTAATTTGGATTATTCCACCGACCAACCAGCGTCACCCCGAAATATTCCACTCAGCTGGAAATTATGCGCTTCTGATCCTTTTCGTTGCTTTTCGGAGAGATTCGTACCGATTTGACCAGATTTGAAGAGAGGGAAATTGAATTACGAATACTTTTCTAATGAGTTTTATGAATTACTGCCGAGAGTTTCGTTGAAAATCATGTCCGTTTGTATTTCAATTTGCCCGGAACCGTAGACCACGTTTTCGAGCCAACTTTACATTGTAATGGCTGTGTATAAATATTAGGCACCTCATAAATTCTTCACGACGCTCGTCTTTCTTGTTTTTGCGCTTCTGGATGCGTGCAAGTATTTGCCGTTTGCTGGGGGTAATTGTTTAAATACCTAGTTGATTAAATTTTGTTCAGAGTGCTTATTATTAAAAAAATGTGTAAGCGATATAAATAAGCGTAATAAGCCCATAAATCATCCAGCTTTTTGCAGAATTGAGTTTAATTAGGTAATAAGCTGTACATACAGTAATCATCCGAAGAGTGTGATGGGAAAATCTTTCTTTCCCCGCTATTGATCGGATGATTGTCAACCAACTGAGTTGAAGTGATTAGTTTAGGGTTCACACCAGTTACTAGTCCCATTCAAATCAGTTCTCGTCAACAAACTGAATTTTGCAAAAAAAAAAAACTGAATCGTGATTGCTTTATGTAATAGATTTTTAATGCCTGTCCTCATGCACCTCTTTTTAGCTCAGCTAGACGGATATTGCTAGTTCGCTGATCGTTCTTAACTATTGCGACCTTCAACCAAGTCAAGTCCAACTTATGAAACCATATTTTTACACATACATTTTCTCAGGAATCGCTTGAAAAACTGATTTCTTAGATTTTCGATATCTTTTTACAATATTTTTAGAAAAATCTTAACGTGCCATAATTATTGGGCTGCAAAAGCTTCCCCTTAAGGGGTATTTGGATGTGCTTCTTTAAATGAGTTAATCTCCGTATATAAGCTGTTAATCGTGCCCTGCCCTTTGGTTCAGTGAGGGTTAGGCCGCGTTCTGCCAGGTTAGTCGAGGCAGATTTCATGTGAGAGTAAGTGATGAACATTGTTATGTGCAATTCACTTTAAAAGGTGCGTTTCATATTTCATCTCATGTAGTTCCAAAGAGCCTGAGCAAAATGTGGCGCTTGCGAAGATCACTTGAAGATACGATATGACGGAACATTGATACTAAGTGTATAAAAGACAAGTAAATTCTTCCAGAAATTAGTTAGGTTAACATACTGAAAAAATGTGTTAATTGTTAGTGAGTAAATGTAATGTTGTATTGAAATACTTTAAATCGTGTTAAATTTAAATGTTCCCTCATTTCATATCCGTTGAACCATTCTGAACGGCCATCTCGTTGTGGTTATATTACATCATTGCTAATAACGTATACATCTATATCTTTTCCGGTACCAAGGAGTTAACAAAGTAAAAGTGAAAGAAGAGCTGCAACGTGGAGCACATGCGATACGACAATGGAGTGATGCTCATTAACAAAATACCTGGACTCACTGGCCATTTTCTGCATTGGCGTTACGGTTTCATAAGACGCAACTAGGAAATCAAGATCATCATAAAAAGGTAAAGGCAAAAGCGAGCAGCCGCCCAGGATGGAAGTCATTCACGTTAGGCCTTTGCACCGCTGGTAGTGCACAGGACCTTTAAGTAAGTAAGTAAGTTCCAGATCATCAAAACCCAGAAACTGTTCTATTGTCTTTGGATGTCTAGTGTAAAACTCGAAGATTATTTCTATTTACTCCAGGCTGAAAAATCATACATTTTAAGCCGTCGGATGGTACCAGTACATTAGATTTAGGAAATGTCCCTTTTGAGCCCTCCTGGAATCGGTTCTGGGTATCCGTATGTAGCTAGATTCTTCTGTTGGTCCATGACATGATGTCTATTTACTTTTGTATGATAAAGCATACATTTTGAGCCGTCAGACGGTACCGGTACATGAGGTTTAGGAAATGTCCTTTTTGAGCCCGACCAGAAAAAGTTCTGGGTATCTGGATGTGGCCAGATCCTTCTGTTGGTCCATGGCATGATCTCTATTTACTAATGAATGAAAAATCATAAATTTTAAGCCGTAGGACCGTACCAGTTCATGAGATTTAGGAAGTGAGCCCAACCGGAACCAGTTCTGGGCATCCGGATGTGGCCAGATTCACCTTACAGCTCATGGGATTATGTCTATTTACTTCTGGGGGAAACATGACAAATTTTGAGCCGTCGTACGGTACTATAACACGATTCGAGGCCTATATGGTTGTTCGAGGTCTTTAAAAAAATAACAAGTAGCTTTTAAATAATGATTTTAGGGGTATTTGGATGTTCGAAATTTTTAAATGTGTTTATTTTCGGTAAGAAGGCCTATAACACAATCCTAGGCAGGGCCGTTTTTACCACTGGTTGGGCCCCTGGCTTGTCAACAATTTTTTATTTAGCTTAGATGACCGTACGTATTGTAATGGAATGAACAGGTGTATTTGGAAGAGTGTCTCCAAAAGCGTCTTCTCCCTCTCCTGAAG
The DNA here is from genome assembly GCF_037179485.1 of Ochlerotatus camptorhynchus. Taxonomy (NCBI): domain Eukaryota; kingdom Metazoa; phylum Arthropoda; class Insecta; order Diptera; family Culicidae; genus Ochlerotatus; species Ochlerotatus camptorhynchus. The sequence continues at coordinate 3,847,244 of NW_027040929.1, read as the reverse complement.
GTTCACGACGATCCGACGATCTTCTGGCCGGATTTGGCATCATGCCACTACACGACGGACGTGCTAAAGTGGTATAAGGCGAATGATGTCGATTTCGTGCCGAAAGATCTGAACCCCTCAACACTCCAGAACTGCGCCCAATAGAAAAAAAACTGGGTCATTATGAAGCAGCACCTTCTAAAACGACCTAAAGTGGTGAAGAATGTAGAAGAAATGAAGTAAGCATGGGTTAATATCATTGATGCAAAATATCATGACACTCACGTGACACTCGTCTTTGCATCAACTGACTATCGCTGACAGATCGTTTTGTTAAAGCCATGGCAAACAACAATCACCAGAAATGGTCACTGCTCTCAAGCAAAACGTTACACTCGCTGCTGATGATCAAAAGCACAACGAAAACAGTGAAGACTTCTGCAGTACGATCATGAGAAAAAGCGAAACGACAGAATAAAATGAAAACAATGCCTACGCATTCCAAGTTCGTCTCGGCAGGCGCGACTGTGTGAGTTACAAACAAAGCAGGCAACATGAAACGGAGCTGTTGGGCTCACTCACCAACACACTCACATAAGCAAGCAAAGCAGCAACTGCTTCAAAACGAGCACAGATGAGTGTCGTGATTGTCGGGAATGACCAGATCGGTGATGGATCACAACAGAAGACGAAATTCACTAGTTGCTTTTTACTTATTTCGTCAACTTGATGGATGGTCATAGAGAGAGGTTCGACGAGCACATTGATAGGAATGTACAAACGTTACTATCATCAGCTGTTTGGCGATCGTGATTGTGATAGGTCGCAACTCTGATTAATATGCAAAAAACTGTCGATTCTGAGGTCGTGCAGAACCTTATCGCTTGGGTTAAGGCCAAGGCTCGCGCATTCGAATATAAAGGCGAAATAAATTAAATGAATGAAGTAAAAACTAACTTTAATTCTTTCTTTTTATTCCTATCGGACAAAAACTCGAATTTTGTGTGTGCGGATTTTAAACAGTACACCTTTTAGTTGATCATCTGTGACCAGGAAAATTTGCAATTGATCGAAATAATCTGGATATTGTGGCCTTATTAACCCAGTATGTAAAGGTTGCTGTGATAAAATCCACAATCTTATCTTCAGTAAATAAAAATAGTTGCACCTAGGCCACCGTGCATCTAACATCACACAAAAATGAAGCGTCGGCGATCGTTGTAACCCGGAGAAATAAACAAAACTACATCCCGGAAAGCGGTCAACTATGTTTTCAATCCTAGAACGCAAATGCCTCACATTTCACCCAAAATACCACTTTTATATACCGTTCCAAACGAAAAAAAAAAAAATAGTAAGGAGCCAGGACTTAATCTCAATATCTCCTGCATAGTTAGCAAAAACGATCTGCACTAGGTCACCGGGCTTCTTAAATCCCAGATTACCACTTCGACCGACGATCTTTCAAATCGTTACCAGCAGGACTCAGCTATGTCTTACCGAGAAAATAACTTGTTTTTCTGTCAATCCCTTACAACTGAGAATTGCGTTTAATGGCAATTTTGTTCGTTTCATAGAGAGCGTACCCCGTATGAATTGATGGAATCGCACAATTATTTTCTTTTAATTGAATATATAATTTCAGTTTCTTATCATATGTCTGCAAGTTTCACTCCCCGCCAATTTGAGTGGCATGGATTTAGCCCATCTTAGCCCTACCATAAAAGCAACCCTAATTCTAATCTAAAAAAAAAACACAATTAAACCATACAAACGACGTGGCTTAAGATCTCTGAAGCTAATGCATAAATCCCTTGCTGGTAGAATATGCAAAACAGCGGCTTTCCATTTGCTGAAGCTGATGTCAACCAGCTACTGTAGTTTCAATGGCTTTAAATATTCAGGGTACTATTTGAAACAACAATGATTGATACCGGACTTCGCCATCTTTCATCAGAGTTTGAGCGAGAATATTTCGTTATCAATACCTACGAAAAATACAAGGATTTTTTTTTTTCATAGTGAACCCAACTAAATTTAACTAATATTTCAAACTGACAATGAGACTAAACATCGAAACCGTTTCTTACAACATTTTATGTCTAGAAATAACTCCTTCAAAGATGCTCCATGGTTGGCTGCACTCTGACTTTGATTATAACTCCATCATGCCCTTGGAAAATTTCCACAGAATGAATGAGAACACTCTATAAGATGCAACTAACGAACACACATTGCACTGGCTGGTTCAACACGCAATTGCCACTATACGGTGTCACTCCCAGCATCCGACAAGAAATGGAAACCGTACAAGTGCCAAAAGGAAAACTTTTTGAAAGGGAACATTATCAACCGTCTCCCATCTATTGGGAGCCATGTGATAGACTCGAATGCAGGAAGGGAAGCAACTCCATTAAAAGAAGAACCTAACTTCGTTTATTCTGACTATGTACAGAGTGGAATGAAGGAGAGAGGCAAAGAGTCAATATTCGGATTAGTTCTATTATCGTGATACTCTCTGCACCAGGTCAAACTCAATTTTCAAAGTTGTCGGCAGAATTGTGCATTCAGACTTGGGTCGATGGAGAATCAGATGGAAGATAAATTATGAATAGTGAAAAAAGCGGCACTTTGATTTGCTTCATGCTTCATGTGACGTGTAAGAAAAATGTTGTCAAAAAATTTCCCTCAAACATTTTTTACAACTAGTGCCAATCAAGTGTCAAATTTGCAGAGCAAATCTGATGGCAAGTGATTTGCGAAAGTTCAGTGGGAAAACACGATGGTGAAATGTATGGACATGGCAAACGAAATAGAGCACGACCATAATTCTTTCGATTTTCTACTCTGGCAGGGCAAAACCAAGCCCAAGATACGCAGGTATGTGAACCCAACTTGGCAATGCCAAAGGTTAGCAGCTCGTCGATTACTCATGTGGTGGAAATATTTATTACCAATTGAGTTCTTCTGCAGATTGCGCTCGGACCATGGATGTCCGTAAGAGAAATTGACAATTTTCGCTCCTTTCGCTTTGGTCGTCCTCTGAGCTGCTCCGTAGTTCATTTAAACCCGACTGTGGAGTTAGTAGAATATCGTTCTATGACAATAGCTGGAGCAGTCTACATGATTTACTCCCATGGGCCAATTCTGCACATTATTCAGCCAACCAACTCACATCAGTTGCCACAGTAGTGGGTTGCGTCCACTCACTTCGCTATAAACATTGTTTCTTGGAACTATGAAATCATTAAATTTTGTCAGAATGATATGTTGTACATGAAGTTTGTGCGTTTGACATAGAAAATCTGACAACTTCGCATTCAGAGAGTCACAATCTGCGATTTTATGATTCGTGAGTGTTCGGTCATAGTTAGCGCTCACGAATCATAAAACCGCTGATTGTGACACTTTGAAAGCGAAATTGACAGGTTTTATGTGTCAAACACAAAGTGAACAACCTTTTTCTGTATCTTACAAGTCCAACATTAAGTAATTCTGAAAAATATTTTTATTGTGATGTGATTGAAAGCAACCCTGGTAATGACCATTGGTTACATTCTCACAGCTCGCCGCAATGACCAGTTTTCTGTGTAGAACCAAGTAAGGAAAATCCTGCGGTTGAATGTGAAAATATTGCGTACCCTCCAGCGCTTCAGTTAGATGGATGCTAGAGCGAGATGCTGTGCTTTTTGCAGCGCCACTTTTCGACTGAATCTGAGATAGTTTGTTCGTACGTACCTGGAGGAGCCGAGCGCTTATCAGTACAGTATGAAAGTGTTCACAGGGAGTACGACATATATTGTGTACCATGCTGGGTGGTCAGTTTTCTCCATGGGAAAATACTGTATCACGATAGAAGAAAGGAATTTTTATTATTCTAGGTCCCCTGTTGCTTGTTGCTGTACATCCAGTAGACGTAACGGTGAACATATGAAAGAGTTACTATATTTAGTGAGGTGGTGGTGGCTGCTGTTTATCACACCTGCTGTTGATGTGCTCATCTATATCTATATGGAGTACCATGAGCCATTTAGATCACTACATGAGACAAACATGAACCTGTCGAGAGTGACCAAAAGTAGGTGTTTGAAAACTGTTTTGATCCATTCACAGGTCGTCGAGCTGTGCTTCTGGGTAAATAAAATGGAATAAACGAGGGTTAAGTGGTTTGTCCGGGTTGAGTGCATGCATGTGATGCAAGGAGAAAGTACTGCCAGTTTACTTTTTTTTTGAGGCTATTGAATTGATACTTGATTGATAAGCGAAAGCAAAAGTTTTTCACAAAAAGGGTCAAACTATATCAAAGAAAAATAAAAAAACTAAAGTCTTATGTTGATTGAAACAATAATAACAATAATTATTGAGCATTTTGGTCACTAAACTTGTATATCATTGCATCATATGTTTAAAGAGAGTAACAGATCTTTTGTTATTCAATACACCACATGAGATTGTTATCATGTGTCTGCTAGCTGGCTGTCTTCACTACCTATGTCCAGCCGTAATTACGGCTCTGTGGTTTAGTGTAACAACTTTCTTACCCCAGTGAGTCTGGTTTCAATTCCAGTTGATATCGGAATTTTCCAACTCGATAAATTAATCTGGCCACGTTCGAAAGGAAAGTATAGCATTTGAACTTCTTTTGAAGTGATTCAGTACATCCTAATGAGATTCTTCCTACTAGATATGATTCAGTACTTTCCAAAGTGATTCCATACTTTTGAAGTGATTCAGTACTTTCTGAGGTGATTCCAAACTTTTCCAAAAATGTTCAGTACTGATTCCAAACTCTTTGGTCTACAGGAATTTTCGAAAGTGATTTTAAAATTTACAGTGTTTTAATTCAGTACATTTCGAAGTGATTCATACATTTCTTTAGGTTACTCAGTACTTTCTGAAGTGATCCTAAAATTTTCTGGAGTGATTAAGTGCTTTCCAATTTGATTCCAAACGTGCTTGGTGTGATTCAGGATGCAGTACTTTCCGAAGTGATTCAAATTTTATCTGAAGTCATTCAACCCTTTTGGAATTCAATTGGATGCAGTAAAAATTGCTCTGAAGCTTCAATGAAGATCTCATTGGACACTTTAGTATTCTAAAAGAGTTTCAAATAAGTCAATCAATATTGATGAACGAAGATTGTATGCTAAAGCGACAACATTTCAACCATAAATTTCATGTTCCTGATGTGACTCGCTTTGATTGGGATGCAGGAGGGCTGGATCATTAATTTTTTTATGCATACGGCTCGAAAAAAGATAATAAATTGGGTGCTGGAATAACCGGCCCTGGGGTTAACCTTTCAGTGTTGATGGGGAAATGGTTCACTATTTTTCAAGCTGAAATATATGCCATCTTAGAATGTGTAGTAATTTGCATAAAAATCAATTAAAAATGCCAATAAATGAATTTGCAGAAATAGTCAAGCTGCGCTGAATGCTTTAATATCAAAAACATACGCGTCAAAACTGGTGTGGGAATTTATGAAACTATTACAGCAACTGTCCTGTCGTAATACGGTTAACCTATATTGGGTTCCTGGTCATTGTGGAGTCGAAGGAAATGAAAAACTACAAGGGACATGGGATATGGGGTTGTACGCAATGGTGACGTAGGATTACGTGGTCTTAAATAATAAATCTTATTTGTTATCTGCAGCAGGAGCTTGTGTTTTGTGTAGGAATAGGAATTTGAGCGGGGTTTCTCTGTTTATACTCTTTATACTCTTTAGTATGACGCGCTTGGCATAGATGGCCCATAGCGACTCACAAAGAGCTACTGATTCCGATCAATAGCGCTGCGGCTTCTTCCTCCTTCTATGGATGCTCATGTGGGCTGCAGCTCGCTGCTTGCATGCAGCCGTTCGTTGTGTACTGGAGAACACCACCACTCACCACGCAGTGATTAAATAAACACCGTTTGGTGAGACCGGATGGAATTCAACTTCGAAATCTGTGTTAGGGAAATCGCTTTTCGCAGGCAATCGGTGATTATTTTAATTTTCATAGCAACAGTTGCTCATTCGTGCAATTATCAATATTGATATTTTGAAAAATGAAAAAAGTCTTAATTTTAGCAGAAAAAAATCCTATCGATTGGCGTATTAAGAATTAAAATACATCATCTCTGGATCAAAATAAAACCACTTTCATGCCGCGACCGGCTTTGGTTTTTGAAATTGCTCCCCCAATGCTGCCTTGTAACAGCTTTTGTAAACAATACTTCTCTGGATGATTTTTAGGAATTCAAGGCACACCCACGCAAACCAACATTATCGTCGGGTAGGGGAAGTCTTCCCTACCTGATGGTGATGTTTATTTGCGTGGGCGAGCTTTGACTTTCAAGACATCATCGAAAGAAGTCATTGTTTACAAAAGCATTTACGCCCTAATTAAAGTTCTCTCTTGATATGAGAACTGATATCCGATTGATGACCTTGATAAATGTCCAAAAATTACTCTTTTACAAATTTATGGTGGTCCTCAAAAGGACCGTTTTGTCGTGATGGTTGAGTAGTGCTGAGCTATTACCCAAGTAACCAAAAGTTCCGCATTCAACGATTAAAATCACTTTCAAGTTCCGTAAAATTCAAATAACGTTCCGACAGAACTTTCAAGCCACATGAAACAATCAACACAAGTCAAGCAAAATTTAATGTACGTAAATATGAAATGATCAGTGGCCCGAATAAATCATAATAAATTCTTATATTTATGCAGTGCATCAACATTCTATCCAAACATAAAAAAATAACTAAAGAGTAATTTCCTGGATTCGAACCCAGGTATTCGGGCATGCGATCTACGAACGCTAACCACAGCGCCACAAGTGGTACCATGCGGGCAAACACCAAATTAAATTTCATCAAGATGTTGTGTTTCGTATTCTGGCACTGAAAACTCTGGCAGCTGGCACTGAAAACTCCAACAATAGGCGGGACAACAGCTCACTTTATTATATTTCAGATGACACAACGGTCTGTGCTGGGGATCTCACGCAGGACTGGGTTTAATTCTTGAAACAGATCTGATTCTACTTCTAAGGCTGATAAATTAATACACATTAATACCTGCCTTTAGAAATAACTTTCATAAATAATAATATATACACCAAGAGGACAAAAAACTTTTTTAATTTATTTTCTAAAAGTTCCTTTTAAGTTCCGCCAGAAGCTGCTTAGAATGCTCTTCAATAATGATACCGGAACTTTAAAGTTCTTATAACGACACAAAATGAGGTTGCTTAGAATTCTATAGACCACTCCAACCAAGCTGCTTAAGCCACAAATAGCCTTTTATCAGAGCTTTAGGTTAGTAGGGTAGGGTGTTAAACACATATGAGGCTGATGACCTGTATGTTGTTTTGAATGAGGGTGACGCGCTTGGCATAGATGTGAGCTGCAGCTCACTGCTTGCAGGCACCCTTTCGTTGTGTGCTGGAGAACAATGTTCAACGCCACGCGCCGAAAGCACTGCCGCTGCTGATGCCGACGGCCGGACACCACCACACACGGTGATTGGACTGAATCCTATCAGGCAGCCTTGATAGGTAGCTGCTTGCGGGGGGCCTTCCGTTGTGTACTGGAAAACACCTTTACTCACACTATAAACAGCGTTTGGTGAGACCGGATGAAATACAACTTTGAAATCTGTGTTAGGGAAATCGCTTTTCGCAGGCAATCGGTGATAATTTTAATTATCCTTGCAACAATTGCAGATTCGTGCAATTTTCAATAGTGACATTTTGAAAAATGATGAAATCTTTAACAGATGCGTAAAAATATTTCTGATCCACTGGGTATAAAATTATTGAAATTGTTCCAGGGGCAGCTGAGTTATCAACGTTCAAAATCTTTCATAATTTTGTTACATGTTCCATTTTCTGTTTTCACAAAGTGTACCCCCATATAGAAATCACAGACGTAGTCCTACGTCAAAAGCTGATCAACTGAAAAATATGGTCATGCATGCAATTCATTGGACCCGAACCATTCTTTGGACTATCTTCATAAATACTCATGCCGATCAAAACGTTTTATAAAGACAAGCGCTTTACATACTAAAAAGTTACTTAACCTTTCAAAACATGATTTGAATACATACACTGGTTTGCTAACAGGGCATTGTCTAAATATCACCTGAAACTCATTGGTAAACTGCATGAAGTCAAATGTCGCTTTTGTAGCTTAAAGAGTGAAAGCTCTGAAAATTGGTTGTGTGACTGTTTGGCACTATTTCATAAACGATGCAGATATCTTGATAAGGGTCTTATGGGACCTTGAGAAAGCTGGGCTGCTGCTCCCCATCAGGTAATAAATTCCATAAGAAATGTATTGCCTGGTTGGGATAGTTACCTACAACAATAGTGGCTTACCATTACGTTATGGCATAAATAGCAAGAAGAAACACCACAATAGATCAAAGTAATGGTCACGGGTCACGGTAGTATTATGTTCCCAACACAGAAATTTTTTTTTTAGTAATTATTCAATACTTTTCTGAAATGTTTCAGTACAATCCAAAATGATTCTGAACTTTTATGAAGTTATTCAAAATATTCGGAAATAATTAAAAATTTTTCAACATCACTTCACAAACTTGCCAATGCGATTAGCTGAGGGGTGCCTGACGTTAGTCATATGGACGTTAGGCATACATACGTTAGGCATAATGGACGATAGGCATGATTCATATTTAAATGAAAAATCAAAAAAAATTACATTATTTCTCTAATGAGATGTTCTTTGTAATCAATCTTAATCTTTTTTGTACATTCTTTATTTATTTTATTTTCAGATGAGAACCAAAGGCTTAGCTGGGATTTTATATGTGATTTTTTTTTTGTGACGGGTCATTTAGTTGAATCACAAAATTTACCATTATTGTTTTTTTTTCATGAGAGACGATTCAAATATGACGGGGGTGGGGTTGCTAGAATATGTGACATTAGGTGTAGTACTACGGAGTAAAGCGTAAAACAGGACAGGGAGTTAAATCGTCTAAAATTTGTGGATGTCATATTTGAATCGCCCCAGAGCTCGTTTTTGAGAATAATATTCTTCTTCTTTTTAAACAAATGGAATTCTGTACGAAGGAATTAAAGTCCATAGGTTTCTTATTTGAGACGTGATTCATATCACATCCATGGGTGTAGTCTATTTTTTTTGTCTTTGAGTCTTGAGTAATTGAACCTAGAGCATTTTTTTTAACATGTCTCTGAAAAAATGGAAAATTCTCTGAAATTTGGAAATCGTCTTACTTGGTACCTATTTTCAAATCAGGCTTGAAATCCGACATTCGAAATTACCATGGAATTGCTATTATTTCTTGCATTCCAAAATTTTTTGTATCAATCGTAAATGGCAAAAATTTTCAGCAGGTGAAAAATCTAATTACAAGTAAACAATAAAAAATAAACAACTCTAATCTTCTAGAATACGTATCTTTCATTCTTAACGTGATAAACAGTAGCAAGCACGTTGAAGCGCTATACTCCGACTTCAGTAAAGCATTTGACCGCATCGACGTACCACTTAATCCTCAAATTGCAGAAAATAGTAATGAAACCTGGATTTTCTAATTGGCTTCAATCATACTTAAGTCATCATAAACCCATAAGTGTAATTTTTTCATGTATTTTATCCAAAATCTCCATACAAAACTAAACTTTTTTCAAACTACAAGCGCTTACAACCAAATGAGCTAAAACTTTCAGAGAATGGTTTTCTCACCTAAAGGCACAAATCTAGAACTTTTATTTTTGTGGGCCCGTCTACTGGTACAGCTTTGTTTTGTCTTCACAACACGGATTCCTTATCACTTATCTTCACCTAAGGCGAAGTCTGGTCCACCGTGATATCTCTTACCCTCATGCATCATATCCCATATCCCCAGATTTCGATTAGTACTGTTTTACGACCGAGCCAGATTTATGGTCATTAACATTCGAAAAAAAAAAACTCCTTCGGTGCCAGATTTAATCACTTGTGTGCTTCTAGGCAAAAGTAAGTGCGTTGGAAAAAATGCTCGATCATAAAACAAGCATCATCATCAGAGAATTGATTTTCCGTCTACACGTGTGCACATGGCCGTTACGCACTCCAGAAGACGTTGTTCGTCATGACTTGGCTGGTTGGTGTGTGACGTCGCCGTCGCCGTCGTCTTTTAACCAGAATCGCTGTCTTCGACGTGTTTTATTACTCAAACGGTTTTGGATGAGCAAAAAAAAAATGAAGAGAAATGCCTGAACTAGCAAGAGGCCACGCTTCTGCTAAATACGCATAAAAGTCGTCACGCTCGACTTTCTCGTGGTTTCCATTATTTATTCCTAGGATCAGACATCCGTCTGGTTCGAGAGGATATGATGAGCAGGGTGAAACTGGGAAAAGTTCTGCATGAAGACTTTTATTGTGCTTTTTCCGGGTGCTAATGCTAGAGAGCACGTGATGCGAGCTGGAAAAAGTGGTAGGATTGTGGGAAATGAATGGGTTGTTTGTAGGTCATCGAGAACGACGCCATTATCGCGGGGATTTTCGCTTCAGTTTTGTGCTTTTGGTTCGCATTAGTCATCCGATTTTTAATTTGAAATAAATTTAATAACGGAAGCATTCATGAACATGAACGTGAAAAGGCATCATCTTTCCTGCCAGCACACATGTTCTACATAACAAATTTTTCACGTGACGGAATATACCTTTAACATAAAGGATGAGACATAAACAATCATGTCATGTAAAATTAAGTGCTCTGAGACTGAAAAGTTCGTTACTAGACACAATGTACGTTTAATTGAGCTGAAGTTTGCGTCTGTTATGACTCAATTTTATGTCAAAATTGACGCTCGTTTATATTAGCCTCAGAGCACCTAAATTTACATAATTTGTTCTGAGTGTGTATCTGTATTATACACACTTGGAAATACCTAAATTTAGAAGTAACGGAATCCATCTTTGACATAAATGATGAGACGTAAACAAACATGTCATGTAAAATTAGGTGCTCCGAGACTGAAAAGTTTGTTACTCGACGAAAAGTACGTTTGATTGAGCTGAATTTCGTGTCAATTATGACTCAATTTTATGTCAAAATTGACGCTCGTTTATGTCAGTCTCAGAGCACCTAAATGTCCTATTTTTTTCTTCTATTTATTACTTTATTTGTACAGGCTCAATCGAAAAAACTTTACAGAGCCAAGTTATCGTTTTCTTTATACATTATAAATGTCTTAAATCTAAAATTAAAGGATTTGACCGATTACTCGCGGTCTTCTCGAGGTTAGTGGATGACAATTGTTTGGATCGAGAGAGGGAAAAGGAGATTTGGAATATGATTTATGATTGAAAAATTTCACTATTTCTAAAACATATTCTTAATTCTATCGACGTTATATCAACTCTGTAATTATACAATTATTACAGAAACAAATATACAAAAAAAAAACACACACACACAAAATACAAACTAAACACAAGGTTTATCAAACTTACAATCTATGGTTAATATTCTTAAAGAAAACATATATGAGTTGCATAATCTTCAGATCGCGTCTAGGCAAAATATCCCGAACTGGGACATTAGGTTGTCTACCTCGAGCCCGAAGGGAATCGTACAACTCGGATCTGACTCCACGGTGCTCAGCACATTACCAAATAATGTGATCTGCGTCCTGGTAACCTTGTCCACATTCACAGAGATTACTGTCCTGTGCGAGACATCACACGAATGAAGTCTTGACCCACCTCCTAACCTTTGAACCAAGGACACTTCAACACCTTACGGATGATCGAATATAGCCATCGTCCCAAACTCCCTTCACTCCATTTATTCTGTCAGCTGGCGAGCGACTGTTGACGATAAATGAAGAAAAATTCATTGAGGGCGATTTGTCGATCGTAAATATCGCCTTGCATACCGCCCACCTTAGCAAGTGAGTCCGCCATCTCATTGCCCGGAATCGAGCAATGAGATGGGACCCATGCAAAGGTGATGACAAAAGATCTTAAAGATAAAGCACCTAGAAGACCTCGTATTTTCGCCTCATGGAGTGAATAGCCTCGACAGAACTGAGACTATCCGTAAAAATAAAGTAGTGATCTGGTGAAAGTAAGGCGATGGTTTCGAGCGTATAATGTATTGCCGCCAGTTCAGCAACATATACGGAACAAGGAGCATGAAGCATTCGAGAGGCGCTATGAAATTCTTTATAAATACCAAAACCAGCGGACGCCTCTATTAGTGATCCATCTGTGAAGAACGATCTTGCGGAATCAACTTGGCCAAACTTTGCAGCAAAAATCGTTCCATGATTGCTCCGGGCACGTTCCGGTAATTGTACGGAGAAAATTGATCCTTTGTTGGCATTTCCGCTTCAGATACTCAATGTGGGATCTCCAGGTGCATTTTCCTAATGTCCTATGATTTTACAAATTTTTACACAATTTCAATAACAAACTTCTGAGATTTGATAGAAAGATAAAAGGTTGCTATCGTCAGCAAAGTTGTTCAGATGGATTAGACCTATTAGATGGTGAACAGTTCTGTTTAGAGTTCTATTACCAGGAGGCGCATTAGCACTCTAAATAGTACCGTTTGACATTTCATGAATTATTTTAACTTGACAGCTCGAGGTGTTGAGTAAAATTGTTTCTATTGATAAGATTCAGAACAGAGCTGCACAGAATAGTGCTATTAGGCCTGGTATTCGGTGTTTACATGTGAAATTTTGCTAATATTCGGTCATTTTCTTACTAATGAGTGGCCAAAAAAACGATTGAGTGAAATTTTGTTAGCTTAAAGCTAGATATTCGGCCAAAGTATTCGGTGCAGCACTAATTTAGAATTCATTCACCGAATGGTGCTAGTGTGTAATTTGACGTTTAATAGATAGAAGACTGCTGCTAATGACAATCTTGTCAAGGCGGACAATTCTAGATTAGTTCATCATCGGGGATATTTTTGCCTCAACTGGAACTTTGCAGTTGCCTTTAACTGTATTTTCGTTTAGTGTTTATGACCCTCCGTCACTTGTAAAATAAACCAATTTTATTATAATAACATCGGAATCTTATTTTCTGACAAACTAATACAATAAAGTGCGGATAAAGGTTATTAAAACCGATCGGTTATGTTTGCAAATATAAATAGAGTCTGTGAGTCTAAAATATTTTATATTGAAACTATAACATTGAATATTTAATATTACTGAATCAAATGATCAAGCTGAATAACTATACACCCAACCAGTGGATGTAAGATTCGCTTACAATTATGTGGGATTCATCATCAGAGGATGTAAGTGGAGACCGCATGAACCGAGGATGCAATATACCTAGCTGCGGTCCAATGCAAGAGAATTGGAGACCGAAAAATGTGGAGTGTATTAGTGAGTGAAATGAATTATGTCGAAAAAAATTGGAAAAAGGTTGCCGACTGGGACTCGAACCACGAACGTTGTGATTATCAGACCTGTGCTTTCTCCACTGCTCTCTCCATGCTTCTGAATATGGATAGCCTAAAAGCAAAGAAGAAGCGCTCATTTCCTCTTACACTTGACTTCGTATGCTTTTTCTGCTGGAGAGATTCGAGGCAAGTGTGTGCGTCGTTCTGCCATGTTATATATAAAAATCAAGGAAAATGCTTGCTTGTGTAGATGAAAGCACAGACAGAACACGAAATAAAAAAGGCAAAAAACCATTACATCGCCTGCAAGGTCAACTTCTAACATTCGCTGCGATGTTCATGAACAGAGGATGATAGGAAATGGAACTAACATTCATTGTAATAAATTTTTGGTTTGCGTGTATATATATTTATATTTAGCTGAGACCTTTTTAAATGTAGTGTATTGTTGTGTATTTCAAACATTTTGGAGGCGAACCAGCCCAAGGCTGAAAGCCTCCCTAATAAAGATAAATAATAATAATAATATTTCAAACATTCTATCCAGCTCCTAAGGCATCACTGTAAGCTAATTCACTAGCAAATTATCATCTCAAAATGCATTTGCCAACTTTACCATTTAATGCCCATTTCACCCCAATGCTTGTCCACCAAAAGAAAATTAAAAATTTTGAAAATGATATTTAAGTTAATATTTGTATTTGATATCAACGAACACATCAGTTCGCTTTCAGCTGTGGTCGAAGTAGCTGTTGTATCTCCCGGTGTCAATACTGCTACACTCAGAGGCGCGTCCACCTTCAAAGATGTGGGTGGGATACGGTACTATTGTGTCAAGGATTTCCTTGAATATTTTTGGATTCGTAAACTTGTTCCGGAGATATATGGCCGGAACATGTTCTGGTTTACATCAAATGACATGAGAATTCAAAAACCAGTTCAATTGTTGTAATCATCAAAGCACAGGACTATACTGGCCACATCCGGCCATGTTCCGGGAGCCACAAACCCTAGTTTCTAGCCAAGGATGATATGATAGATGAAACTACTATTCATTGTAGCAAGACAACTGTTAGTAGATTGTGAACTGTCCTCGCTGTTAAACTTGATCAAGATTTATAATCTCTAATTGTACTCAACCTGCAAAAACGGGTTGGGTAGATCCATGGGCTACATCTCGCGTTTGCATCCACGGCATTGTTGAGAATCTCTTTCAAAAACAGGTCAAGAAACAAGTCATCCAACAGGAGGATGCTCCAATGAGTGGGGAGAAGAGCCCGCCCTCTGTTCACGAAATGATAAAGATAGGGATTTTACATTCCCACTCTCCCCATCCATTTGTCTTCAACTAGGTTCCTTGGTGGACTTTCCCGTACTCAGCATATAATGGTTCATATAATAAGGCATATAATAAGAAAAATAAAAGAAAGATCTCACCCGATATATTGCAACCGAATCCATGGCATCACGATGACTTAGTAGCACTCTCATAGATATGCTGCAGCTACTTATTCAAGCGATGTTAAACACAACACTCTCGCTTTTCCCTCCTCACACAGCAGCGTAAATTTCCTACAACCGCGAAACACATTCTAACTGTTCTGATTAAATAATAAATCAGGTAAGACAGTAGTGCCAGCATTAATCATGCGTTATCTTAAATCACATGAGAATTCAACTATCTTTTCTCATCGTAGTATGAACCCTTAGTTGGAATTTCTATTAGTAAGAAGGGTCAGATTTTATCAGATTTTTTCAGGTTTTTAACTATATTATCTATAAAATCGTGGGTGGGACGAAGGCGTGACTGTTCCACCCAGGTATTTTTGTATGTAAGACATGTCCACCCTGTGTCAACTACTCCTCGCACCTCTGGCTGCACCCAACCGTTTTTCTAGGGGGTTTTTTTTTATTTCGACAAAAAATTTAAATAAATCACTGTGTTTTTATCTGAAAAGGCAATATAGTTTCCTGCAACTTTGTTTCAGACGTTATTTCGTTTAGATGAGCCGTTTTCGTGCTATAATTTATTGCAAAATATAGAATACGCCGTTTTAAAAAAATCAGGTGGGTGTCAAAATGGCCGAATTACAGCACAAACTCCCCTAGCGAGCAATTATGCTAAGTTTCATGGAGTGTGAGAGGTTGAATCAGAATTCATTTATTTTTTTCGTTGCTTGGCGTGTATTTGCGAAGAAGCAAGCAGTTGACCTCTCTGGAAGATTTAAACTCAATCATGACCCTCTTTTTGTATTTAATGATATGAAACCATTCCCATCTTAATGCAGAAAATCAGGATCGTTATAAACTCTTCAGAAATATAATGAGATGATCAACCTTGTCTGATTAAATGATTATCACATCGCATTTGATGAAACATATTCAAATAATACAATGCGAGGGATGTTATAATTTACGTTTTCGTTTTAATTCTCCGTTACGTTCACATTGCTATTGTTCAGAACAGCCGCACAAATTTTTGATCGGTAATAAAACGCAGTTTAAAACTTTCTGAAATTTCAACATGCCAATAACCACACATCGCAAAAAAAGTGGCCAAAACCATCAATTTGCCTCCCATTGCATTTTCAGTCCATCACGTCAAAAAGTTTCCCCAACCAAACTCCCTTCCCCGTCAAACAGTCTAACAGAGCTTCAATTCCCCCGCATTTCAACACCTTCGTCGTATCTACAAAGAGCGCTTAACCTATGTAGGCCCTCGAGCGGGCATACCACCGTTGCGGTTCAAAGAGAAAAACTCGGCAGAAAAAATCATTTAATTGAATTTTTTCTCGCTATGCTGCCGCTTTCCGGATGTCACATACCGGAAAAAAGAAACGCAACGGAAGAGAAGGAGGTGCGACACAGTGAGGAAAGTCAACCGAACCGTCACCGCCACTTGTTGTTAGATCAAGGTAATGTGATCACATCACGCTGCTTTCGGTTTCATCCACTGTCATTTGTGGTCGAATGCCGAAATGCATTGTGGGCATTGCATGATCTTGGTCCACCTGAAGGTCTCATCCGGAGTGGTTGTGCGCATGTTCGTCGATGGTTCTTAGTGAGTGTCTACTGGGAACGCTCAGGAAAAGAGTGTATAGAATTGCAATCGATGAAAACAGTTCAGTTAACGACGGATGCTTCCACAAAGAGGGTTAGTGCGGGGATTATGCGATGGAGGCTTCACTAGTTGTGACGAAATAATTCAAGAAGGTTTTGTTCAGGTTCGTTCTGGAACAAGCAAAAACTAAACTCAAAGTATTTGAATGGTAAATGGAACAGAAGGACGCTTTAAACAGTCCAAACACGATGCCTCCGGTAAAATGTGTCACGGCAAATTGGTCAATGTTTGCAAAAAATATTGCTCAGCAATTGATCAATAGATTTTAAATCTATTCATACCGAATGAATCTTTATAGTCTGTAGTTTCAAATGGCGCCAACAGATTTGCTATTGGTCAATACACCACTGGGCTTTAATTTTCAAATATTACAAATTTTCCGTTACACATTTTAGTGGAGGCATCGTGTTCGGAGTGTTCAACTTTGCAAATCTTCTTTTGTTAGGAGATGGAAATTATTTTGAATAATGAGAATTCAAAATTTATAATGCTTACGAAACAGAAAGCTGTTTGTCAACATAATTCTGTCTTCAGGGTGACTGTGCCGGAAAGGTTTTGCGGATGCTTAACTTTGTTTTATTGAATATAAATAAAGGGATAAGTTATTGAAATGCACTGCGTTGTCCTTTATAGTTTATTACAAAATTTGAAAAATTGTTACACCCCGCTCGGAGTATTGAAACACGAATATTATTGACATGAAGCTCATTTTTTTTTTTCGTTGAAGTTGGGCAATAGGGTTAGAAACAAGAAATTAAGGGACCATTTCCATAGAGCGTCCAGAACTTCCAGAAGTGGCCAATGTCGTTATGTGTACTCAGTATGACTGAAAATGGAACTAGTTTAGAATTATCATGTGATTCATTGTATCGCATGATGGGTTTTAGCGAATGTCAGGAACTGGCCAGTTCGCTGGATGAACCCGGGACGTGTCCTGATGTGGCCAAGGTGCTCTTGGTCACATACTATGACCACCATTGACCACCATCAACTCAGGTGATTTAACGTGTTACATGATGTTGTGGATAAAATTTTGGGCCATTTTTTAATAAAGCGACGACTCGTATTCTGGACAAATTCCAGCCACATTTTATAACTGTACACACTTAGAAATTACTACCGACTTCGGTAATTTTTTACCGAACTTTCAACAGCTGAACGTTCGGTAAAACTTTGACTGTCATATCAAAAGCTGTTTCACTTAATTGTAATTTCAAAACACTGTCCGACTTGCTTAAATACTCGAGTCTTGCCATTGTGGTGAAGTTTTCCTTGTCTGATTTTTATCGAACAGTTCAGCTGTTAAAGTTACCGAAGTCGGTAATCATTTCTAAGTGTTTAAGACCAAACTTAAACTCATTCATTTTTTAAATGTATATTTCATATTTAAAATTATCCAAAAAGGTGCATACAAGACGAGGTTTGTTAATTTGATACTTATGGTTTTAATTATTTTTATACTGAATTCTAAGGTGAAAATGGGGTAAAATATTAAAAACACTTAATTTTCAATTTTCCGGCATGCAATATTTTCAAACTCTTGTTTGTAATCTTATTGTCCAACTGGCGAAGTTTCTCACCACTAAAGAACCTACACACTCTCGTGGAAAAACCGTTTCAAAAAATAATGCAGCTGATCCATTACAATCAGCTGTGACCCAGCGTATCTGTGCTGCATATTCATCTGAGCGAACTTTTCCCTTCTCTCTGTCAATTTGTTTTTACACAAAACCTTTTTTCTGTGATGTGACAGATTGAAACACTTTACTTATTTGTTTTTATTTAATTTTGTAATTCATCTGACAGTAGTTTGTCTGGATGAATAAAACTTAGGTTATATATAAAAAAGCTACAGATAAACAGAGTTCACAAATAATCACAATCTTCTCAATTGGTTTCGAAATTGGTTCGATGTTTCACCGAATTCAAATGCTGAATTCACAGCGGATAATGCCCGAATCATACCAGGTACCCATATGCAGTCCGATGACACCTTGGATGTAGTAGGGATAATTGTCCGTGAGGAATACGGAAGTTTAACTGAGAAAGTAACCCAACAAACAATTTTAGTTGCAGACTAGCTTATACAGGCAAAAATTAACTGTATAAGCCAATTTTTGGCTGTATAAGCTAATCTGCAGCTAAAATTGTTAGTTGGGAATTAAGGATAGTCCACATCGTTATTTAAAAGTTTCGCTATAAATACGGTTTGTTGCATTTTCCTTCTGTATTTCAGTGTGTCCAGGTCCAGTTGCATACATCGGACTGAATAAAGTGGTAAATTCATTCGTTCGCGCCGTGGCTGGTTGCACAAAGCTAAACTCAAAAATTTTTTTTGAACACGTTATATTCGAAGAATCCACATTAGCCCGTATGGAGACCAGACCACAGATGCATTCTCAAGTATGGGCCGAAAATCAATACAGTGCCTTCAAGCAGTGAGGGTCTTTGAAATTTCGTGCAATGTCCGTAATAAATCCCAGTTGACGATTTGCCTTGGAGATGATCGACGAATAGTGCAGATTGAAGTTCATCTTCGAGTCCAAAAGAACACCAAGATCAGTCATGCTGATGATGAGCTTATTGCGACGACTCCAATCCACAAACAAATCTAGCAGAGCTTGAAGACGATGACAATTCTCGATTGAGTGAACTATGGCGAATAGTTTAACGTCATCTGCATAAATGAGCTTGCATTTTACTCCTAACAATGCTGCTACATCGTTGAAGAATAACGTAAACAAAAGTGGACTCAGAACACCGCTGCCGGAATTCTATATGGACTCGGAGAGAGTGACGTTTTCAGTCTTCTTGCTGCTGAAAGTACCATATCCAAAGTTAGTTCGAATGTGCTCAGCGTCAGTAGGCGTTCCATTAAGTCAGTAGGCGTATCAGAGGCAGAAGATTCAGCTTCAGCGTCACTTGTCATATGTTTGTCGAAAATAGAAGGAAAGTGCTTCGCAAACATCTAACACGCTTCACTAGGATAAGTCGACTCTTTCCCATCGAGTAGCATGTTGAATGGTACAAACGAATCTTTCATTTTGCTGTTGACGAAGCTCCAGAAATTTCGGGGCCTACGCCGGAAATTCCACTGTACTCTGAGGACGTGTGATTTATACAATGCACTGTTAAGGTTACTGTAAGCGGTACTGGCACGCTTGAAATCACGCTTTTTGACGTCTGTGATTTCTATATGGGGGTACACTTTGTGAAAACCGAAAATGGAACATGTAGCAAATTATGAAAGATTTTAAACGTTAGTAACTCAGCTGCCCCTGGACCAATTTCAACAATTTTATCACTAACCGATTATTAATATTTCTACGCATCTGTTAAATTTAAGATTTTATAATTTTTCAAAATGTTACTATTGAAAATTGCAAGAATGTGCAACTGTTGCTTTGATAATAAAAATTATCACCGTTTGTCTGCGAAAAGCGATTTTCCTAACACAGTTTTTTTTTCAATTAGAAATAGAACAGATGTTTGTTTTGCAGAGTGTAAACATTTGTTTGTTCCATTTATCTTTAAATCAATAAAAAAATAATGCCAAGAGCAAGGGAGGTATCCACAAAATGAAGTCTTACAAATCCATTAAAATTAAAGAACAATCCATTTTTACTGTGTTCCGCATATGCTACAAATTATAACATCAATAAGTATGGTAATTTCTATCCGTACATACTATAATTTGAAGTTATCAACAATGGTTGGTTTTAAACCGTACTACCTTATTCGAACGATAATGGGAATAGGATTCACATATTCAAATAGAACCTTTTCTGATTTGGTTGGGCTATAGTTACTTTGCAAAAAAGGTATGGGAAAAAGTTAGATTTCGTATGATGAACGTTTTTAACCACCCATTGTTCGTATGGTTGGTACTTCGAACATCTTAATCAATATGGTCCAAACTTTATCTAGGCATGGTTTGATTAAAGCTGATTGAACCATTCTCATTATGGTTTTCACAGGAAGATAAACCATTTTCAATATAGTAATCGTACACCCAACCATGGGATGAGGATGTTAGTGGAGACCGCATGAATAGAGGATGTGATATACCGTGCTGCGGTCCAATGCAAGAATATGGAGAAAGCAAAATGTGGGGTGTATCAGTGAGTGAAATAAATCATGTCGACTGGGGGACACGAACCACGAACGTGGCGATCCACTGCTCTCTTCATGCTTCGGGATATGGATAGGCTAAAAGCAAACAAGAAGCGCTCATTCTCTCGCATACTCGACTTCGTTTGCTTATTCTGCTGGAGAGAATCGAGGCAAGTGCGTGCGTCGTTCTACCATGTTATACATAAAAATCAAGGCAAAAGCTTGCTTGTGTAGACAGAGCCCGGAATAAAAAAAGATTAAAAACCATTGCATCGTCTGCAAGGTCAACTTCTTACATTCACTGCGATGTTCATGAACAGAGGATGATAGGAAACAGAACGAACATTCATAGTAATAAATTTTAGGTTTGCGTATATGGTTGAGATTTAAGCGGGATCCAGCCAAGTTCATTTTGGGCTGTATTGTGTTGACTGCGATTAACGAAATCCATTCTATCAACGAGAGCAATACTTGCAGCGGTCAGTGAAAATGTTTCGGTGAAGTAGACCCTGTTGC
Source organism: Ochlerotatus camptorhynchus (assembly GCF_037179485.1). Lineage (NCBI taxonomy): Eukaryota > Metazoa > Arthropoda > Insecta > Diptera > Culicidae > Ochlerotatus > Ochlerotatus camptorhynchus. The sequence goes on along the minus strand of NW_027040929.1, from coordinate 3,826,118 downwards.
CATCGATCACCCACTGAAGAAGAGGCTGGTTGTAATCGCCACAAACCAGAATCTTATCATAGCAAATTGCCTTGTTGCACAACTCTTTGACTGAGGCAATATGCGGTTCCATAACTTCGACGTCGCGGCTTCGGTCAGGTGGGATGTACACAGCGCATAAATTAAGTCTATAGCCATGTAAGTCCATTGATACTTGTTCCAGTCAACTACTGTGTCTGACGTTGGAAAATGAGCTGACATACCGTTGCGCCATAGCACAGAACAACAGTTGGCCAAAACCTCAAAATTGTTGCAAATATGCAAAATAAAAACCGTTGAAATAGATGTTTTTTAGCTATACGAAGAAAACTTGACAATCAAGACGTCACAAAATGGAGTAAAGTAGAACCAAAACCAATGCACAATGGTTCCAAAACCGTATTTAGAAAAATAAAAATGTTTGCGCACAAACCGTCAGCTTTAGGTATATGGTTTCTTAGGCTAAGTTGCCTCGTATTTTTTGTTTGATCTTTTTATGTTTGTAAATTAGGGTGGTCCATAAAATTGGTGTATTAAAAATACAAGCTTTTTTAATTAATTGAGATAGACCAAAGCAGTGTTGTAAACAGTTGTAGAACAATCAATTCAAAGCAACTTTGTTGAAGACACAACGTTTTTATCTCTTATGGTTCATGAGTTATGATTTTTTAAATAAGCAGGTTAGGGTGGCCACTAAAATCGGGTTTCCTTGAATATCTTTTCATGCGTTAATTTCTCGTAAAAAAATTGTTCTGATTACATTTAGAACTTTTGATGAGGCATATTTTTGCTCCATCAACTAGATTACTATCTTTTTTGATTAGAAAGTCAAAGCCTATTTTCTTCAAAAAAAATGGCTCTTTTCAATTGTCAATATCTCAAAATGGAGCAAACCAATTTTCAAACATGTAATTTCATTGGAAACATCGGTTTTTGGTTAAAAAAAACTGCAAGAGCTTTTTCTGTTTAAAGCAATTAATTTAATAAAAAAAAAATTAAAATTTTCAGCAAATACTAGCCTTAACTTTTCAAATAAAAGAGATAACTACATAGCATAAATATGCGTCATAAAATGTTCTTAACGTGTCTAGCATAAAAAAATTCACGAAAAATGAACGTATAAAAATATATTTAAAGAATGTCGATTGTCTAGGGGCTACCCTAACCTGCTTGTTTAAAAAATCATAACTCAGGAACCATAAGAGATAGAGATATGGTGCGTGTGGGTATGTGTGTGCGTGTTGGTGTGCATTGAAAAAGGCATTGTGAAGCTTGCTACAGTATACACCGCAGATTATATAACTAAGAAACGGATATTTTCCAAAGAACACTTAACTTGTTATTACTAATTTCAACATCTTTCGCAAAAAATCGCAAAACACATTAAAGTCTATCTGAAAGTTAACTTCTCTAGCTATCTTTTGGTTATTAAAAGATAGTGAACGGTTATGTCTGTCATATGTTTTGCTTAGTCTAAATGTAAAAAAAGTATATTTTTGCTATTTTTTATTAGAAACTGTCACTTGAAACAGTGCAGACACTCTTTTTACCATCCATTTGACATAAATAAGCCGAGGAACATTTCTGCTGAAGCAATCAAGTTGATAAACACACAATTTTTTGCCATATTTGAGCAAAACTGTTACAAGAAATATTACAATTTTTTTTCTTCAAAAATTTGTGATATCGCTACACTACCTATAACAACCATAAAAAATATGTAATCAACAGAACTGCATAAATCATTCAATTTAAGATAATCTTAACAATGATAAAAAAATATTGAAATACAAAAAAATCAACTTTAATTTTTGAGATTTTGGCCATCCAGGAACCACTGTGCATAGGTATCAGCACGCCACCAAAGCACGTTTTATCGCTGTTACTTAAGTTGCGATCACAACGAAAGACGTCTGAGTCGAATAGATGCTATTGTCAAGTCCGTTTTCAATCAAGATAATAATGTCATACTCGCAGTCAGCAACAGCCAGGAATAGATCGTCATTTTTATCCGAATCCCTCGCACATTATGGTAGTACACCCAGATCAGATTTTCAGTCGAACCAGCCGGTTATCGTTGTTCCTGAGGCGATGAGGCGCTGGAAACAACGGGCGAATATGGAGCGGAACTGGTAGCCTTGAATTTCGGATTGGAAGACCCCTTCTCCAAGCCCACACACAGGTCCGGGACGACTGCAGGACGACGACTGGATTGACTCGACTGTGGCGGGAGAAGAAGGGGTTTTCGTGGTGCCAACTTTAACGCGGCCCAGAGTGCTCAGACGATTTTCATTTACAAACGATTTTATTTGCTGAATTTGAAGTTTAGATCATAATTTGTATATTTCCTTTGTCAGATATTACAAAGGTTACAAAGTAAGAGTGATAGCGGCGCCGGTGGTGTGATTATCCCTCACCCCAGCCTGGCCTGGGTTCAATCCCAGTCGTCACCGCTGGGATGTTCTGAGGCATAACATCTCTGATCAGGAAGTAAGGATTGGTCCCCGGTTCATGAGTTGATGAGTCGATAGGTAGGGCCCAGGTATGGGAGCTGCCTCCCTGGCACGTCGGTAGCATTGGTGCTCAGCACGGAAAATAAGATCGACGGAAAACAAATCAAGAAAAAAAAAAAGTACGAGCGACATGTCCGGTAAGTAAATTAGATTTTCTTGTAAATTGCAATTTTTTTCATCATTTAACCAGTTTCACCTGGTTCAAAGGAACTTATACATACCAAAACTGCCAAATTTAGCTGTAGCGATTTGTACTGCTCAATGGAAGTAAAATATAAATTTCAGTGCACTTTTCATCACTAATTATTAAGAAAGACAAAGTAGTGATATCTAAAATCATTAACAACGTGAAATAATTGAATGAAAATCTATTATCATATACGATGATCATCATTTTAAGAATAATTGTTTTAACTGACTTATCATCATGTGATTTTTGTAATAGAAATATTCATGATGTCTCCATTTTGCTCGTAGTATTTGTTTACACCATTTTATAAAAAAAACTAGATAATATTCATCAAGTTTAATTTTTCATTGAGTGCTGAGGTACTACACTTTTCTTCGTGTTAAACATGAAAGTTATATTAACTGGAGAGCTCGATGTTTTCCACCAGTTTTTGCTGTATACATTCATTATTTGAGCTGAATAGGGTTGTGCATCAGAATCCAATTAATTCATGTTATTAAACTTATACCTTGTAGGCAGGGATGGATCACTCTTTAGAGCATCGTTCATTAATTTTTAATATAGAAAGCCAACGTTAAGCCCAATTGAATGTTCAGTCAATCCATCAGAAAATAGATAGATTAATGCTATTATTCGCCCGACCAAACTTCAAAATTGTCGTGTGCCATTATGTGTTTTTACCGGTGAACCTGAGTGCGCATAGTTCAATATTCCACGAAGTGTGGGTCTCCAGTGCGAAATTTTTAAGTTTGTTTTAGAAAATACTAGCATTAATCTATCCATTTTAAGACTTAAGGATTAACTAAAAATTTAAGCGGCGCCGGTGGTGTAGTAATAAGCGTGATTACCTCTCACCCCAGCCAATTTTTCACCCCTGGGAGTTCAATCCCAGTCGGTGCCGCCGGGATGTTCTGAGGCATAACATCTCTGGGAGATGTCTCCCTGGCGTCGGTAGGGAAAACGAATCAAGGGAAATAAAAACTGGATATTTAGATTTCTATAAGAACAAATTGACGATGCTCCAAAGAGGAGTAATCCATTCCTTGTAGGTTTAGTCTATAATTTAAGCAGAATGAAAGTACTTTTACGCCAGAATTGAAGCTTTGCTGAGCTTTAAAAAATACCAAGAAGTCATAATACTTCACGAATTTGTAGTTAATCGTTGTGAGTTAAACGAAAAAATCTCAAATTATTTTTATCTGTTGCTCCTTGCAAAACATTCATCTTCTGAAGCTAAAACACCAGTAATAACTGAAATTAAATAGTTTGAACAGAAAATATTCGGTTCAAAAAAACTATTGATCAAATCACTTTACATTAGTACGTTTCTTATCGTCATATTTAAAACCCATCGAGAATTTAATTCGGCCATGTTCAACATTCAGCCTCCATCATCTAAATTGAAAAACAGAAGAAAGAATAAAACGAACAGAATATTTTAAAGGAAATTTCATACACTTCTATTTGAACCATCAACATTCCTGTTCCCAAGAATCACAGAAAGCAAATTTCTACAGAACCGTGAAACCCTAACGAACCGTTTCATGGTTTCCAGCTACGCAGACTGGGAACAGAATCGCGTGTGATTTTTATTTCATCACCTTTTCGCCTACGGTGCTGCTTGTGCTACGATATTTTCTTTTCATCCATCAAATTTTCAAAGAAAAGTCGCATCTCACCCACCAACCCACTTGCTGCATCTTCAGACCACGACTAACGAATTGCAGAGTTACTCGCAAACATCGGTGTCATGCCGGACGGGTAAAGGGGAAAATGGCACCCCAGTCTGGCGCATGCAGCAGGAATTTTACCTGTACGATGAATTCGTTCACCAACTAGGGAGAAATGGTGTAAAACGCCCCAGCGGGGTAATATGATCAACAGCAGTTTTCATGAACTTATCAAAATTTAATGGCTTTTCTCCCAGAAATGCTAGGTGGTGATATTTTCATTTAAATTCTGCTTTAAAAGTACTTGAAAAAATGTATTACACTCAGTTCTCCTATCGGTGTACATGTTGAATAAACATCAACGGACCGGAAACGAGAGGCTTCATAAACAGCACCGACTAAAAAAATACTCCAGCCGAAAGTCGCGCGTTGCATGGATCGCTAGGAACGTGACGACGGTGCACCCAGTGGAAGCCACACATCAGCTTCACTGTGTGGGATAAGGCGAGGATGCCGATCTGGTGCAGGGGGTACCACCCCACCAGACATAGCGCGTTGTGGTACAAGCATATTCATGAAAACGAAAAATTAGAGTTATTTTGGTTGAGTGGTTTCACATTTAGCCGCACAAAGTGTTTTGGATAATTGGAATCGAGGCAATTAATTGAGCGGCGAGAATGCCACATTTCATGCACTTGATTAACGACAAAGAGCGAAATGATTGAGATGCGTTAAATATTCTCGAAATTTTAAAAAAGCTTGCCAGAGTAATTTCGCAACAGCCTTTTCGAAGTGGAGTGCTTGTGGAAAGCAATAAGCACATGTTGGAATACAATGTATTCAATCAAGCACGCAACAACTTGGAAAACTCATGATGCACGTTTGTCGTTTATATATTCCATGTTGATTTTACGCTTGAAACTCGCTTACCTGATATAATCTCGACTTGGAGTTGAAGTGTTGGTTTTTCATTTTCTTGCGTCTGAGTCTCTAAACTTTAAGTACATTTCACCTGATAGATCAACGGTGAGACAGTTTATTTTGTTGTGAAAACTCTGAATGGGCGTAAGAATTGAGATGGAGGAGTTATTTACACTGCTGTATCGGGTTTCAAATGAAATTTTAGATTAAGTTGCATCTCTTAAGGCGATAACTGATCGATTGCTGTTATTATTTTCGAATTACATTGATTTGCCCGATTTAAAGGTGTTGATTGAAATTATTGAAGTAACTCTAGTGTTCTGAAGGAAGGAAAATGATACTTGGGAGCTGATAGTTTATGTTTGGTTCTCCTCATCTAAAGGTTTCTAAGTAGATGTTTGAAACAACAATCAATGTGAACGTCACCTTCAGATCTAATGGAAAAAAATTTAGAGCAGTATTTTAATATGCTTCATCAGGCAGATTATAATATCTCCATCTCTATCTTGGTTTTAGGAAACAGGGCTGGCAAATGTCATTTTCAAATGACCCCTTAAATATGTTTTTCGGGAGTAGGCTCTGCCTTTGAACAAGTTTGACGTGCATTTTCTTTGCTGTGATTTTTTTCGGAGAAACGATTTCGGTATATTTTTAAAACAGTATAAGAAACCAATCTGATAGTAGTTTCTAAAGTTATTCAAGTTTGGGGCTGTCTTTCCATGACTCTCAACAGAACCCGTGTAATGAAGTTTTTTCAGAGCTTCAGAGGGCAGCAGCTCCGAAAAAAAAACTCCGCCAGTGAACCCCGGACGTTATTTCATTTGCGACGACGAGAAACGAACCACAAGGGCTGATCCTGGGGACTCTTTTAGCGATATTTCATACTAGCTGAACCTGAACTGCATGATCAAAATGTAAAAATTACAAAAAGATAACAGATACAGGACTTCAGGAAATTCTTCCTGAAGAAAAGGAATCACTAGAAACCGGGATGTATTCAAGGAGAGGCAACATGTAATTCTGTTGAATAGTACCAGGTGGATATCATCCTGATTCAAGCAAGAAAGGTGGATCATGAAAGTACCAGTAGTGCCATGCAATTTCATTCTGTTGACATTGCTCATGGATTCATTTGGTGAGTTCGTTCCTACTTATTAACACTTGTGATTATGATGGTCAACAGTGTTGCATGGTAACAAACAACTGCAGAATCTGGTGAGAGCTTACCATTTATTTAATTTAAATATTTGGCACGGGGTTTAATTTTGATAACGAGACAAGATTGAACTGAATTTGAAAATAGTGTGTTTTTGCTCCTTGTGATTACAACTTTCCATAAAAGATTTATTATTAGTAACGTCTATGTCATAGCGATGCCTCGCAGTAGTCCAAAGTCAACATAATCATAAATTGAATTTCAAAATAAGACCGTTCGATTTTGGCAACACTAAATTTTCGGGCTTGCTGCCAAAATTGAACGGGTACAATTTAACTGCAAAGGATAAGATGGATTAAAAGTTTGTTAATAAACGTTAAATCTTGTACGCGAAAACCCAACCCTCTTACCCAACAATCCAGTGATTCCTCGTGGAAGTACAGAGGATGGCGCTGGTATTGCCTAGTTTGAGATCACCAGTTTTTACACATTGAGGATGATAGCTACTCCCAAGCATCACGATTTTCCAGTAATCAAAGGATCACATTTTAGTCCTTGTTACTTTTTATGACTTGATAATAGTGACAAGATTCGGGTTGTTCTGCTTTTCTATACAAATCAAAAATATTTTTTATGTTCATAGATTTCACATAATCCTTTTCCCTTTGTCCTTCTCCTTTTCCTTTCCCTCTTTTTTTTCAAAAAGCGAGTAATGGCGCTATATCCATAAGTCATAAAAGGCTAGGACAAGAGTTAGTGCTCATGTCCCAACCATCAGAAGAAAATGGAGCATCACTTAACCTTCCTAGCTTTGATGCTTCCAACGATCAACCAATCATATAATTACCAAAATCTGAACGTACGGTAAGAGATGTCCACGTTTCATCCATTTATTGGATTCTGAAGCATCGTGTTTAAATCTTCGATTGTTGATTGGCTCGATGTTTTCTGAATCATCTTGTCCCTTAAATGCTGCACAGTAGGCCTGGCCGTTTTGATATGTGTGACGCATCTTCGATGTGAACCATATATCAAATAGACAAGAAAAATTATGTAGGTTTATATATCATTTTCCATGATGCTTTCAATAACTGGCTGTGTTGGTGTTCGATTAGATTAGATTAGATTAGATTAGATTAGACATCGATTTCCCGCAAAAATTGGATCTGTTTCTTGGAAAGCCGTATTTGAATTTCGTTAAAATACAATATGTATTGATATAATTAGTATTTTTCACGACTATGATTTTATTTCACCTTCAAAATGTGCATTGAAACATAACCTTTCGAGTATCCCAACCAAAAAGTGTATCCCCATTCTCCCCCTAGCTGAAGATATCAATTTGTTTTGTTTGGGGAAAATTATTCGTATCTTTTTTTTTTATTAAAGAATTAAGCGAGGTACTTTCATCATCAAACATTAAATTTGCTATTCAATTAGTATTAAAAAGTTGTACCCGACAATTTTCACGTATAATTTGAAATAAAAAGATATGCTATAAAAACTTTTTATTTTAGGGAAACTCTATTTTAAATTTTAAAACCACATATACAAAAAAAAATCATAAGTCGTATCAGTATAGTTTTTTTTGGAAAACTTTTTCTAACCACGTTATCTACAACTTTGTAGAAGGTTTCATCATGAAGATCAGAAATAAATAAGTGTTTTATTTTTATTTTTGACATCTTTAGGACTGCATATTTGCAAATTTGGTCAAAATAAAGGTCTTATATATAAGCAACAACTTCACAGAAGACACTATGGTGGTAAAATTGCAATTTATGGGTCAATATATTTTGTTCTTCTTAATTTTCATTTCTGGACACCAGGATACTCACTTCGCTATGATTTTTTTTATGAATTATCGAATCATGCATTCGATGCAATAATGTATTTGTATGTTACAAGCAGAGGTTGAGAAGTATGTTTTTGACGCACAGCTTCCAATGATTCCGTAATTCTGATTTTTTAGCGAAGTGCGTGGAAGCAACCCTACTGGACACTACTGGCAGAGTTTTTAGAAATCACGAAATTTGATATCAAGCCGAAAATATTTTGTTTTGAATCAAGCCGAAAATGTGTGCACTAATCTAGTTTTTAAAATTCATGAGGTTTGACAGGTGGCACTAGACACGGGAACATGTCTGCCATGACTAATGTGACCATGGACCAAAGGCCTATTCTCTTTCGTAAAAAAAACCTTTATAGGTACTTTTCAAATGCTACGATAGGTCACACAGTGGGTTTTAGTTTTTACCGAGAGCTGACCTAGGGGCTCCGAAACATGTTTGAGATTAACATTGTGGCGTGGACTCTTAGTATGACCACCAGTGCTCGAGTTTTGTCCGGAAGTTTTTTATATTAAAGGAAGGGGTCAATTATAAAGCATGAGTAATTTTTGTGCGCATTCTGTTGATTAAAAAATATAGAATAAGAGTTGGAGTGTAGTCCTGATATGTGGATGGTGGAGGGTGGATTGGATGATTTCGATTGGAAATGAGAAATTGAAATGTGTAAGTTGGTGAAGAACAAGAGAAATGAAGATATCCGTTGGTGTATGGAGAGGCTTACAGAAATTGGAAGGGGAGAGGTAAAGGGTGATTTCTTAAGGAGCAATTAGAATCATCAACAATTGGAAAGTGAGTGTATTTGAAAAAAAGTAGAAGGGTCTGTGCCTAGGGGCACGAACGGAAGCTTGACGTAGGACCGCTAGTGGACGGAATAAATGTGAAGAGCATTAAGTTCTTTTAATTGATCAAAATTTGATATTTAATATCTATTATCTCAACTCTTTCCGTTTTTGAATTGTAGGCGATCCAAATTTGTAGTAATGTTTTTCAAAAAGAAAGTTGATTACGAGAATCAATCAAAATCACTTGCACCCCTGCTTCCAAGTTTGTGTGGTCGTTGGGGGCTTGTGGTTCTGAATATGGATAAACAAGCACAGATAAATTCTATTCCAACTCTTTACTGATGTAAGCTTGATGGCCCTGAAAAGGGCCGTTTTATTGAAGAGGACATCCATGGCCACTTACGTTTGGCGTGTTTAGAGTAGGTGACAGCATCACGGACCTAATTTTCCACTAACACCTTCAGCACACCTCGTAGATCAGACCGGAGATACGTCAGACACTGCCACGGCGAGCCAGACGACGGATGGTGGTACCTCGAAGATTTTGCGATGACGATTGGCACCTCCTTTGCCACGACCAGCCACGATCTACTGCTGCTGTTGCGACCACGCCGTCCGAAGCGAAAATGAGCTGATACCAGTTCAGTTCAGTTCAGTTAAATGATCTTTATTTCTTGTGTTTGTGTGGTTTACATGTATGAATTTTTCAAGTGACACAGATGCGTCTTTTCAACTTTAGTACAGTGAGATTTTAATTATTAATTACAGTTCCTAGTCCTATCAGGCCTGTTTTAGAGAATGACCACCTTGGTGGGATTGGTATGATTTGAATTGGAAAAAGGAGTCTACTTATAACTACTATTTACAACTACAACTAACCTACAACTACTATATACACCTAACCTACTATATACAAATTGCTTATCAAAGCATGTTCTGATGAATTACATTTTTGTGCAAATTTAGTCTTAATTTCATTAATTTTGGAATCTATTTTGGCAATGCCTGCCTCTTCATGTAAATTTGTTATTCTAGTGTCGAAAGGACGATCAAGAACCATCCTCAGCACTCTATTCTGAGCGACCTGAATTTTGTTCCTGTGAGTCTGTGCACATGATTCCCACACCGGAGCTGCGTAGAGGATCGCAGGTGCTATGATTTGTTTGTAGACGGCCAGTTTGTTCACCCTTGAGAGGCGGGATCTGCGGCAAATCAGCGGATACAGACACCTAACCAAGGTAGAACACTTGACTACAGTTTTCTCTACATGCGAACGGAAGAGGAGCTTTTCATCGATCAACATCCCGAGATAGGTTACTTCGGCGGACCACTCAACCCTTGTGCCATCCATGATTACAGTACAAGATGGAGCCGGTTTCAGTTTGGGCGATTTCCGATGTAGGAACATGATCGCTTGTGTTTTGGAGGGATTGATTTTAATTTTCCACGTGGTGGCATAATCAGCAAAGGCGTTAAGGCATCGTTGAAGTTTGTTCGTTATTTCGCGAGGCATCCTTCCTTTGACGGCTATTGCGGTATCATCTGCGAACAGGAAGAACACGCAACCGTCTCCAAGGGGAGGAATGTCGGAAGTATAAATGCTGTAAAGCAACGGGCCCAGTAGACTGCCTTGCGGCACTCCTGCTGGGATGGAAAACGTGTCGGAAAGACAACCATTCAACGATACCTTAAACGACCTTTGCTGAAGGTAGTTACGGGTGATTTTAACCAGATGTAATGGGAAGTTGAAGTTACAAAGCTTGTACACAAGTCCGTCATGCCAAACATTGTCAAACGCCTTTTCAACGTCTAACAAGGCCATGGCTGTGGACTTGGATACAGCTTTGTTACTTCGGATGTTATTCATCACCCGTACTAGCTGATGATTGGTGGAGTGCCCCTTTCTGAACCCAAACTGTTCCGGAAGGAGAATGTTATTTTCCTCGACAAACTTGAGCAAACGATTGAGAATGAGTTTCTCGAACAATTTGCTCAGCGCTGAAAGGAGGCTGATTGGTCTGTAGCTTGAAGGCAATGTTGGATCCTTACCGGGTTTGCGGATTGGTATGATTTTTGCTACTTTCCAGATACTTGGAAAGTAGTGCAGTTCCAAACATCTGTTGAAGATAGCGGTTAGAAGAGACTGCACTTTCATGCTGAGTCTCTTCAAGATCAAGTTGAATATACCGTCAAACCCGGGAGCCTTCATGTTCTTGGTGCATTTCAGCGCTGAGCAAATTTGTTGTACTGTAATCATATCCGCCGGAGGCACGACACAAGGGGAGGCATCTAGGTTTTGAACGCATTGCGCAACCTGATCTTCGAGCGGACTTTGGATATTCGAGCCAAGCAAATGCGATGAAGCGACATGCTCGCCGATCGCATTTGCTTTCTCCTGTGGGGTGATTAAAAGCCGATCGTCATCATTTTCGACTCTGAGAGGTGGAATGGGGTTGGGATGAGTTTTCAGGACCTTGGCTACCTTCCAGAATGGTCTGGAGCGGTCGTCCAGATTCTGGACAACACGCCCGAAACTTTCATTTCGGAGTGAGTCCATTCTGGAAGCAATCTGTCTGTTCAGATCAGCCGTTTCACGTTTTTTGCCCAGATCTCCAGTCCTCTGAAACTGGCGTCTACGAACATTTCTCAGGCGAATCAAAAGTTGGGTGTGGGAATCAATGGCAATAAACTTACCCCTCACAGGAACTCGTCGGACGCACGCCTCGTCAGCCACGGTTATGGCTTGATGGAGTCCCTCCAACGCTCGATCGATGTCCTCCACGGTGTCAAGCGGCGGGTTGTCGATGATGTGCCTGTCTACCACGCGTCCAAACTGGGCCCAGTTAACGCGATGGTAGTCCTTGCGCAGACTTGAAGCAGGAGCCACGTTGCAGCCCAGTTCAGCCACCACCGGTTGGTGGTCGGAGCTGAGTTCGTTCAAGGCTACCGGCTTGGACAAGCCGATATTTGTCATGAACAGGTCTAGCGTCGATGGGTTGCCTGCCGGTGAGATGAATGTTGGCTCGTCCGAGAACCAAACGGAGTACAGCCCATGCTGCGAATGGTCGAACAGCAGACGACCGTTCTGGTTCTGCTGGTAGTTCCGCCATGCCTCATGACGAGCATTCAGATCTCCTCCAACAACGAAGCGGGAACCGGTACGGGTGATGGTGGACAGGTCCTTCTTGAATTTAGCCGCTAGTCCACTGCTGGCGGCACACTGTCGAGGGCAGTAGACGGCGATGAACTGGACGTATCCAGTCGACGACTCCACCTCCACACCAAGGGCCTCGATGATAGAGGTGCGGATATGGGACAGAGTGTGGTATTTTATTCCTTTCTTGACGACGACCGCAACACCACCCCCCCTGGAGCTGGTGCGATCAAGCCGGATAGTGTTGTGGTCAGGCAACCAGAAGCTGTCGCCGGACTTTAGATGGGTCTCGGTTAGAAGGCCCACGTCGATGCTGTGCTTGCGGAGGAAGTCGGCAAGCTCAATCTTTTTTGCTCTTACAGAGCAAGCATTCCAGGTGACGATAGTTAGCGGTTTAGACGCCATACTGGATGATGAACTTACCGAGCACTTGGATCTGTTCGGGCTTATTGCGGCACTTACGAAGAGCACCGGACATGTTGACGAAAATTTCCATCAGTTCATCCGCTGAGAACAGATCGGGGTTGTTGTTTTGCGCTGTTGGTTGTCTCCAGAATCCAGGGGGGGATGGAGAGCTTTGACCAGCAGAATCACCGGAAGCTTCTTGAGGGGGGGCGGGTTGCACCCGCGAATTCGCTTGCCTTTGCTGGGGAGCACGAAGAGGCGGAAAATCCTCCGTCCTGAATGATGGGGTTTTGTCCTTCTTTCGTCCTGGTTGATTGTTGCTTGACGCCAGCTTTCGGATGCGTTTGAAGTCCTCGCGTTTGGAGCACTGTCTGTCAGAGCCTTGATGTGCACCACCACAGTTAGCGCATTTTATCGCCACGGCTCCATCCGCAGGGCAGTTGGAAGTGGCGTGTTCTTGAGCGCAGTTGCTGCAGCGTGGCTTGATGTTGCAGTTGCGGGTACCGTGTCCAAAATTGAGGCACCTCTGACACTGCGTTACGTCACGATGACCGCCACGGTATGGCTCCCACCGTACGATGATGGAGTAGATCGATCGGATGGCTTGTAGCGCATTGAGCGTCACCGTCCCTTTCTGGAAGTGCACCAGGAAAAGACAATCCGGGTACGTCTTCACGTTTTCATCTCTCCTTGTCATTCGGAAGACAGCGATTGGGGCTAGCTTGTACCGGTTGATTTCGGCTTCGACCATCTTGGGGTCGAAGTTTGGTAGACCCCTGATGACTACCTTGAAGGGCTTCTCACCGGGGATGTCGTGCGTGAAGAATTCCGCCTTGGTATCCTTCAGATATTTCACGGCCACTTCGTACTCCGCTTTGGTTCGGAGCATCACCTTGGTGCCGATCCTGCCGAGCTTAAACTCAGCTGCAACGCCCAGCGATGAAAGATCGCCAATCAGCGTGTTGAGTGGGACTTGCTTCACCACCAGTGGAGGAAGCTTAATTTTTGCTGCACTCGGGCTGGCAGCAGTTTCGTTGTCGACGGCGTCGCCAAAATCACCAATGACGCTGACGTTCGTCGCGGTGGCATCGTCCCGTCCACTCGCACCATCGGACTGGCCTTGATTTTTCTTCCTCTTCTTAGACCGCTTCACCGTGGCTGAGGTGGGATTCCCTACATCGGTGGGAAGAGTAGCGTACCTATTCGAAATAGGTACACTCAAGCTACCCTCACCGCTGTTCTTCGTCTCCGTTTTCTCTCGGAGCCTGCTCCGGGAGCGCTGTCTTCCCATCACACGAAGCGACCGACACTACTGACGACGCGATTAAACTGCGAATGTTTGGAACAAACTAGAAACTTTTGAACAACTCGACAGAGCGAGCAAAGACCGAACTGTACTGCTTGACGTTCAAGCAGAGAATCTCTGATATGAGCTGATACCAGACAGCAGCGCTGCTTTATATTTTTTAGGTTAAAGCAGAATGATGTGCAACCAAGTGGTATAAAAGCTACAAAGACTCCTCCCATTATGAGTAGTTTGCTATCAAGTAGCGGCACTGGCTATTTTCTTTTTGCGTACACGGCGAATGAGAACGACCCAAATTTGAGTTTAGTTCACTCATAATCGCCAAAAGTGTAGGAACTCAGCGATGAGTAAATTTGTCTCATGATTTCGTGTGGAAAACCTAAAAAATCTGCCAGAAAATGAGGAGATTGACGAAAATTTTATTCAGTCTCGGAGTAGTGCCAATAGACTGAGTGAATCCAATCTTTACTTTTCTCCAATTCGGGAATTTTTCCCTGGAAAATCCTGGAAAACCTGGGAAACAAGAGGCAAATTTACTCATCGCTGAGTTCCTGCACTTTATTTCTTATTTCTGAGATAACTAAACTCAAATTTGGGTCGTTCTCATTCGCCGTGATAGATATCGGCGTCTGTGGTTAGCGTGATTACCTCTCACCCCAGCAGGCCTGGGTCCAATCTCAGTCGGCGCCATCGGCATGTTCTAAGGCATAACATCTCTGGGAGCTGCCTCCCTGGCGTCGGTAGCATTGGAGCTCAGTACGGAAAACAAATCTCGCGTCACTTTTCAATAGGTCCTATCTACATTGTTCGATTCTCTTCATCGACACTCTCTTTCGTAAATAACTCGGCTTCACAAATCTGGATCAACAATAGAAAAGAGCCCATCAGCATTTGTAAACAAACCGTTCCAAAGCCCTTTATTCACAAAGCGAAGGCCACCCACACAAACCAACACCATCATCGGATAGGGGAAACTTCTACCTACAAGATGTTGGTGTTGGTTTGTGTGAGCGGCCTTCGATTTGTGAGGCTTTGGAACGGTTTGTTTACAAATGCTGATGGGCCCTATTCTATTGTTGATCCAGAAATGTTTCCTGACGTCTTCGTCGAATTAGATGCTGGATTGTTGCTTCTTCCATCGAAAATATCCGGCCGTGGCGATTCAAAGTTGATCAAGGTTGATCAAAATAATTTGTATCCCTGCTTCCAGTTTGATTACATGAGCATTTTGTGTGGTCGGTGGTTCTGAATATGGACAAACAGGCAGATGAATTCTATTCCTACTCTTTTCTGTAATAAGCTTGGTGGCCCTGAAAAGAGCCGTTTTGTTTCCAATGTTGGTGATGATTTAACCTCCGAAACCAAACAGAGTGCGTCTCCGTCACTTCAAAAACGTAGATGACATCCATGGCCGCTTACGCTTGGCGTGTTTAGTGTAGGTGACAGCATCACGGATCTCATTTTTCAGGAACACCTTCAGCACACCTCGTAAATCAAACCGGAGATACGTCAGAAACCACCACGGCGAGCCAGACGACGAATGGTGGTTATCTCGAAGAATTTGCGTTTGGTTCTGAATATGGCGATGAGTGTGTAAAGTATTACGCAATTCCATCCTCCCTATTCGCACGCGCCCGAGGATCGGAGGCGAATGCCACTTCGACTTGTTTCGTCTACTTACTACTCTCTGACGACTGTGCTGGGGAAGCAGCATATGCATGTAGGTAATTGGTGGATTTGTTAGTTAATTCGACGCTTTTGGACAATGCTGAACATTAACCAGTTTTTCAATAGTTTCTTGTTGAAAATCAACATTTAGAAGCATTTGTATCAATGCGTAGCCATATTTCTGATCGATTGGTGATAAAATTATTGAAATTGGACCAGGGGCAGCTGAGTTATTAACGTTCAAAATCTTTCTTAATTTGTTACATGTTCCATTTTCGGTTTTCACAAAGTGTACCCCCATATAGAAATCAAAGACGTTGTCCTACGTCAAAAAACCCGAATTTATCCACCTATGGTGTGATCAGACCCTTCTTACTTATTCAAGTTTATTTATTTTATTGTCATTATCAATGACCAAGCCCCCCACCCCCGTGTCATCCAGTGACGCTACGCTACTGCCTGGGGGTACCCGGAATATATCCGGGTGTAGTCTATTTGGTGAGGCTACCAATCACCTTATCATCGTATTTTAATGTGATTTAATGGGCT
Source organism: Ochlerotatus camptorhynchus (assembly GCF_037179485.1). NCBI lineage: Eukaryota > Metazoa > Arthropoda > Insecta > Diptera > Culicidae > Ochlerotatus > Ochlerotatus camptorhynchus. The sequence continues at coordinate 3,809,936 of NW_027040929.1, read as the reverse complement.
TTAATTCAATTCATATTCAAGCAACTTCCCCGGAGTACCCGGAACATGTCCAAGTGTGTCCAATGTGGTCTGGAACACTTAACACGACTTGCATTGCTCTTATTTTTGAATTCTGTAGTAATTTGATGTGTCGCATGATGGTTTTGATACGTTTTCCGTTAAATCCAGCGTGAAGGCCCATATTCACCGGATCTTATTCCGGCCATATCTCCGGAACCGGTTCACCGATTCCAAAACCGTTCAATAGCGTTCAATGGGACCCCAAGACCTATCATTTAGCGCCAAGTTTGTCCAAATCGGTTGAGCGGTTGCTGAGAAACGTGAGCGCATTAATTTCGTTACATACACACACACATACACACATACACACATACACACACACACAGACATGTTCCGATCTCGTCGAGCTGAGTCGAATGGCATATGACACTCGGCCCTCCGGGCCTCGGATCGATAGTCGGTTTTTCAAATGATATCTATACCCTTCTTTGTAAGAAGGGTAAAAAGAGAAAAATTGATAGATTGAGCATTTAAACAGCGATGGTAAGGTAGAATACATAAAGTAAGTAATCTAGAATCAGTGAGTCGGCAAACTCAACGAAAGGAAATTTAAATGTTGCGTTAGGAAGTTCATTCTAGGCTACTAGATTCTAGGGCTACTGGCCTACCATGTTCCAGGCAGAAGTCCAAGCAATTCTTGAATGTTCTAAAATTTGCTTGCGCATATCTGCATTATGTCTGATAGCCAAGCAGCACTAAATGCTTCGAAATCAGCAACATGTAATTCTAAACTTGTATGGGAATGTACAATGTCACTCCAAAAATTGGCCTGCCAAAACCAAGTGAACCTATTTTGGGTTCCTGGTCACTGTGGAATTCAAGGGAATGAGAAAGTCGACACACTAGCTAGGCTTGGATCATCCATTATGTGGAGTTTCTGCTTGCTCTCTTAGAATGGAGTTCAAAAAACCAGAAAAGACCAATTGGAACAACACTCTCATTGCTAGGCAGTCGAAACGGTTTATTAATCCAAGCATTTCAATGACTAGCAAAATTCTTGAACTATCAAAGAAAGATCTCAGTATGTACACTGGTTTAATAACAGGGCACTGTCCATGTAAATATCACTTGAAGCTAATAGGAAAACTTCAAGATGACATGTGTCGATTATGTGGCATAGAAAAAGAAGACTCTGTACACCTGCTATGCTCTTGTACAGCAATCTTCAATAAAAGGCGTATTTTTCTGTATAAGGGGCTGACAGAACTCTTTAATATTTGGAATTTATTTCCCAGCCAAATAGTGCAATTCATTCGAAATTTCAGTCAGTCTATGTCGGTCGCTTCATAAAATGGTGATACGACATGCTGATAAAGCAATATTAAAACAGGAAATATATCACAATAGATCTAAGTACTGGTCGCAGTGATCAAAATACCCAACACGGAAAAAAATAAAGTTCATTCTAGAGGAAGAAGGTTCTGTAATTTTGAAAGGAGAAAATGATTTTTGCAGTATTAAAACGAAACGAAATGCTCTTTAAACCTAGGAAAATACTCTTCCACTGCGTAGTTATTCAGATTTATTGTCCTGCCCAGCTTGTTTTAGTCAGAGGAGCTGAGCAACGGGCAAGCGCCTAGAATAAGCTTCTAAAACAAGGTTTTAAAGAAAAAGCTTCTAATAGAGGATACTAAAGAAGATTCTAACGAAGATTCTAAAGGAAGCTTTTAAAGAAACTTTTTAAGCTGATTCTAAAAGAAGCTTATTTTATAATCTCATTTAAACGCATGCCCGTCGCTTCGCTCCTCTGACTGTCCTCGGGTAGGACAGTACATCTGAGTAGCTGCGCAGTAAAAGAACATTTTTCGACGGTTTAAGGAGAATTTAATCGCTTTAGGGGTGAAAAAAGAGTTTCCTAATTAGGAGAAGCATCATCAATTCAAGAGCCACATGTGAAAAGGGCATACAAGCTTTTTGTAAACAAACCTTTGCATGCCCTTTTCTCGCCAACCGAGGGTCGCCCACGCAAACCAACAACATCATCGGGAAGGGGAAAGCTTCCCCTACCCGCTAATGTTAATGGTTTGCGTTGATGTCATATGGGTGGTGAGAAAAGGGCATAAGAAGGTTTGTTTACAAAAAGCTTGTATGCCCTTTTCACATGTTGTTCTTCAATTGGGAAGTGAGTGTAATTGACAGAAGAAAAGATAAAAATATCACGGTATATTTCAAAGATGCAGAATAAAAGTTCAAGCAACTTGTTGCAAAATACCTAACCACTAAAACATGAGGAAAGGTGAGCAGATAGTTTTAACCGTATTTTTTAAAAAATGGTCCCACTGAGCGCTCCAGTGATCCGGAATTGAAAAGATATGCCAGATTGAAGATCAGATTCTAGCTAGCTAAAGAATTTTAATTAGGAGAACAAATAAATTCAGGGGAAACATGTCAGAAGGGTCTAACTCGAAACGTAAATAATGACTTGGATCGTCGGTTTCTTACGAATGACTACACACCTACTTAAACTAACTAAATTATCTGACTGAGAAATTTTTGTCCTATGAGCTGATGTCGCCAGATTCCGTGAGTGTGTGGTCATTCAAGATAAATCGACGTTCAAAGTCATTGTTTACGTTTCGAGCTATACCCTTTTGACATGTTTCCCCTGAATTCCTTCATAAGTGAAGCAGAAAGACCAAAATTTAGAACCCATCGGTGAATAATAATCGTTTCAAGCCAGGCCTGGTGGTCAAGTGAGAAGAGCATGGAACTGAAAAAAAACTGAATGTCACAGTTATTGATTTGGTATGGACTGGAAGGTAAAATTAAATTTCATGACATCATCACAACCTTTCAAGAACAATTGGAAATGATATTCTAACCTGCATATGCACTTTGGCATACCTATAAAACTACAATGCAATGTTCGGTAGGTACTGAGCAACAGAAGCAAAATGTCGACAACAACGGAAATAATTATTTTCTCGTATAACAATATATCAATTCTTCCCACTCCTTCGCAACGTTCCTATCGCAAGGCTGGTTGGATGGGATGCAGTTTTCCATATATTACGATGCATATCCTCTTATTCTATAAAGGGAGATTTATTAGCATATGATGTGAAAGAAGCCATATGGACTGGTTTTTAATTTCGATGTACGAGAGTCAGTGATGGTGCTCGGTTGGTTTGGTAGACATTTGGAAAAATATTGTTACATTCAGTTTTTTTTTGTATGCATCGATCATGATAGATTTCAATTTAGTAAAACGTTTAGGCCTGAACATATTTAAAGAATATTATTTTCTAAATTGGAGCAAGCAAACATTCCAGTATATTTAACGAAGCAACTAGCCTTTATCTGTTACCCATACGCAGAGCAGCGTAGTGCAATGTGGTTGCAACTGCCAAAGGTGTAACAAACAATTTCACCAGTATACCAAAGCCGCTTCTGTTTGCCACAGGAACGATAACATACTTGTTATACCTGTTGCCAATAAGCAGAGTTGTTTACACTATAAGTAGGTTTATGCACTCGCACGGTATAAATGAACATACCTACCATGTATTGGTTCATACATATCGTATAAACCAAGGCGGATCAGATTCAGATCAGGACCACATACCTAAGCCGAGCGTGTACACGTTGTTGTTTATTACACGTGCTCTACCTGTGGGAAGCTGTGAATCTTTACACAAGGGGCCCATTTCGAAACGTGGTTTCAGCTACAATAAGAACCACGTTTGGAAAATCATGAACCGTTATTAGCATAAGAAGATTGTAGCAGTCCGGTGGTGGTTGTGTTCAAGCGGCTTTAGATTCACTAAACATCGTCGTTCCACCATTTTGGGGACTACATGAACAGTGTAAGTAGCTTTCTAAAGCTTTTTATCCCGTTCTCCTCGGTTGGAAGTTCTTTTTGCATGAAATCTGTTCAGCTGTATGTAAATACGAAATGAGCAAGTTTATTGTGAAAGTAATTTGTATATATTCTGTCAACACGGAAAATATGCGTTCACAATTTGTTCAAAGTTTCCCCCATTTTTTTACCGCGTTTCCATCGCTCTCGAGTTAAAAAAAAGTGTTCAGGTGAATCGCGCACGGTTTTCGGAAGCAGCTATCGTAAGCTGAGTCTTACGTATAGACTGTCCATCTTTAACCCAGTGATTGATCATCATAAAATCATCACCATCATCATCGCACCATCTCCGTCAATAGCAGCAATAGTAGCAGCAGCAAACGGAATACCTAGCTGCACCGGCTGATAGGTTGTTTACACAACCGGCACAAGTATAGTACAATACATTTTGCAAGTCCATTGCCTCCCTATTGTAGTTTTGTTTTGCCTCGTGGCGCGTGGCTCTGTCTCTCACCCCTGGTAAGGGAGTATGGTTCATAGTGAGACAACTTGTTGCAACTCGATATAAGTTTTTTTTTTTTTTTCTCGATTTTTTTTTCTCTTAAATTTGCTTGTACGCCGTGCAAAACATTTAATTAATAGTAATTGAAATTAATCAATTGGAGAAGGTTTTTATTTTTTTCCTTCTTAAGCGGTTGCGCACCGCTTTTGCGCAACACTTATGGCATCTTCCGATGCCAACGTTGCGCGAACCAGGTATTACCAACCACTTTCGAAAGGACCATGGGTTGTCTTTTTTCGGCCTAAAAATAAACCCTTGAAAACTCTCGATATTTCGAGAGACTTGCTGCGTAAGTATCCGGGAATCTTGGTACATAAGGAGAGATTCAACAAACTGCGTGTAGAAGCACCGAATTATGATGTAGCAAATAAAATTGCTGATCACGAGTTGTTTAGTGTTGAGTACAACATCTACATCCCTTCTCGAGATGTGGAGATAGAAGGCGTGGTATCCGACGCGAGTCTGTCTGTCGAGGACTTGAAACGTGCCTCGGGTTGTTTTAAAAACAGAAAAGTCACAAGCGAGCTTGTAAAAATACTGGATGTTAGGCAACTGCATTCAGTGTCTTTACAAGATGGCAAGAAAGTTTATCAGCATTCAGACTCGTTTCGGGTGACTTTCGCTGGTTCAGTTCTCCCAAACTTTGTCAAAGTTGATGGTGCTTTTTTTCCGGTGCGGTTGTTTGTACAGAGGGTTTATAATTGTACCAACTGCAAAAGGCTGGGACACTCGGCCAGCCATTGCGGCAACAAAACTCGTTGTGGCAAATGTGGTGAAAACCACAAAGAGGATTCTTGCCACAAAGAATCAGTAAAATGCGCTTACTGTGGCGAGAATCCTCACCCTTTGCAGGAGTGCCCGATGTACAAGCAGCACTCCGATAAAGTGCAGCGTTCAATCTCTGGACGCTCCAAGCAGACATATGCTCAAATGGTGAAGGCTGCATCAGCCGTCCAAGAGGCAAACCAATTTTCGATTTTGTCAGCTGAAGAATCGAACTCTGACTCATCCGATGAAGGTGATTCTACGGTGGTACACGCACCTTCAAAAATGGACGGATCCACAAAAAGAAAATGCCCCTCCCCGAAAGTGCGCCGTAAGAAAACTAAAGTCACCTTCAGAAGATTGGCAAATTCCCAGGGTAATGGGGATGAAAAAACGAAACCGAAGGCTCCTGCTGAACCAATCCCTGGATGCAGCAGGAATTTTCCACCATTGCCCAAAAAAGATAATAAAAATAATAAAGCTGCTCCTCAAACTTCTCAAAAGAAATCCAAGTCCGAACGAGGTTTGCTAGCTTTTTCGGACATTGTGGAATTCATATTAAATATGTTCAACATACAAGACCCTCTTAGAAGCTTAGTTTCTGCCTTGCTTCCAACACTAGAATCATATCTTAAGCAATTGACTGTTTCATGGCCCCTCCTTGCATCAATCATATCTTTCGATGGATAATTCGTCGAACGAGGTTGAAGATATGATCACGGTGCTACAGTGGAACTGCCGTAGTCTAGTGCCTAAACTAGACTCGTTCAAATTTTTACTTCACAATTCTGATTGTGATATATTTGCTCTCTGTGAAACATGGCTTTCTTCCGATAAAGAACTCAACTTCCACGATTTTAACATTATACGCCTGGATAGAGACGATTCTTATGGAGGAGTACTTTTAGGGATCAAAAAGTGCTACCCTTTCTACAAAATTTCCCTTCCTGCTCTATCAGGCGTCGAAATCGTCGCTTGCCAAATAAATGTGAAGAACAAAGACCTTTGCATAGCTTCAGTTTATGTTCCACCAAGAACCTCCATTAGCCGTAGTCAACTCTGGAATCTAGTTTCGATTCTTCCATCCCCAGTATTAATTCTAGGTGATATGAATTCCCATGGTACTGGGTGGGGCGATCTATACGATGACAATAGAGCGGCTATTTTTTACGATTTATGCGACGATTTCAACTTGACTATTTTGAACACTGGTGAAGCGACACGTATAGCAAAACCTCCGGCTCGAGAAAGCCGACTCGACCTATCTTTGTGTTCAAGATCGCTATCATTGGATTGTATGTGGAAGGTTATCAATGATCCCCATGGTAGCGATCATTTGCCAATCATCATTTCAATTAAGTGTGCCCCTCACTCTGCAGAACCATCTCGTGTTCCATTTGATCTTACAAGGAACATAGATTGGCAGAAATATGCAACGGCGGTGACAATCGGTGCCGAATCAATAGATACGCTTCCACCATTGGAAGAATATCGATTCCTCGCCGATTTGATATACAAAAGCTCACTGGAAGCACAAAAAAGAAAAGTTCCAAGTGCGCCCTTCAAAAGGAGACCAGCCACACCTGGATGGGACGAAGAATGCACAAAATTGTATGTAGAAAAATCTGATGCTTTCAAAGCTTTTCGTAGACACAAAACCTCCACTTACTTCGAGGAATATTCAAAGCTTGAGACAAAGCTGAAACAATTAATCAAAGCAAAAAAACGCGGTTATTGGCACAATTTCGTCGAGGGACTCTCACGAGAAACCTCAATGAACACCTTGTGGAGGGTGGCTCGCAACATGCGTAACCGCTCATCTTTCAATGAGAGTGAAGAATACTCCAACCGATGGATATTCGATTTCGCTAAAAAGGTCTGTCCGGACTCAGTTCCAGCACAAAATATTCTTCGAGAAGCGTCTCCTAGCGGCGGCTCTCTGGATAGACCATTCTCAATGCTGGATTTCTCTATGGCTCTTCTTTCATCGAACAACTCCTCACCGGGAAGCGATATGATTAAATTCAATCTTCTGAAAAATCTCCCAGATATCGTTAAAAGACGCTTGCTAGATTTATTCAATTCCTTGCTAGAAAACAACATTGTACCGCCTGAATGGAGACAGGTCAAAGTAATAGCCATTAAAAAACCTGGCAAATCAGCGTCTGACCATAACTCATACCGTCCGATTGCTATGCTTTCGTGCATTAGGAAATTGTTGGAGAAAATGATTCTTCGGAGACTCGATCACTGGGTCGAATCAAATAACTTGCTATCAAATACACAGTTTGGGTTCCGCAAGAGCAAAGGAACAAACGATTGTCTAGCGCTGCTTTCCACAGATATTCAACTGGCCTTTGCACACAAGGAGCAATTGGCTTCAGTATTCTTGGACATTAAGGGGGCTTTTGATTCAGTTTCCATTGAAATTCTGTCAGACAATCTGCACAGATGTGGACTTTCTGGAATTTTAAATAATTTCTTGTACAATTTGTTGTCAGAAAAGCAAATGAACTTTTCCCTTGGACAACTGACAACTTCCAGAATTAGCTACATGGGCCTGCCCCAAGGCTCATGTCTCAGCCCTCTTCTTTATAACTTTTATGTCAAAGATATCGACAACTGTTTGGCAGAACAATGCACGCTTAGACAACTTGCAGATGACGGTGTGGTTTCCGTAAGAGGTCCACATGCCGTGGACTTGCAAGGACCATTGCAAAGTTCCTTAGATAACTTGTCGTCTTGGGCTAGGAATCTAGGGATCGATTTCTCGCCGCAGAAAACTGAACTGGTAGTGTTTACTCGAAAGCGGTACCCAGCCCAAATGCAGCTTAATCTTTTGGGCAGAAACATTACCCAATCATTGTCTTTCAAGTACCTTGGGGTCTGGTTTGATTCAAAGTGCACTTGGAATGCCCATATTACGTATTTGAAGCAAAAATGTCAGCAGAGGATCAACTTTCTCCGTTCAATTTGCGGCACATGGTGGGGTTCTCATCCGGGAGACCTCATAACGCTTTATAAAACAACTATTCTCTCTGTTCTAGAGTACGGCTCTTTCTGCTTTCTCTCGGCAAGAAAATGTCACCTAATAAAATTGGAACGAATTCAATATCGTTGTCTGCGTATTGCTCTTGGCTGTATGCACTCAACGCATAACATGAGTCTCGAGGTTCTGGCAGGAGTAACACCCCTCCAGAACCGTTTCTGGGAGCTCTCTCTCAGAAAACTAATCAAATGCGGAGTGACGAACACACTTATAATTGCAAATTTTGAAGAAATTTTTGAGCTGAACACACAATCTCGATTTATGAGAATCTACCACCACTACATATCCTCGGATATGTGTCTTCCTTGTTATACTCCAGACCGTGCTCACTTCACCAATCGCAGTTCCTCAATTGAATATGATCTGTCCATGAAACAAGCAACTCATGGGATTCCCGATCAACTTCGACCTATTATTATCCCGCGTATTTTTACTGAAAAGTACCAACACGTCAATTGCGTGAAAAGATATTTTACAGACGGGTCACGTCTCAATGGATCCACTGGCTTCGGTGTCTTCAATGAAAACTCTAGCGCCTTCCGCAAACTTCAGGAACCTTGTTCCGTTTTTGTTGCTGAGCTGGCAGCAATCAACTTCGCATTGGGGATGATTTCCAACATGCCCGCAGACCATTACTTCATCTTCACAGATAGTCTCAGTTCGATTGAGGCTATTCGGTCGATGAAACAAGGTAGGCACTCATCTTATTTCCTTTCAAAGGTAAGGGAGCAGATGAGTGTACTGGTCGAAAGATCATATATGATTACCTTTGTATGGGTCCCCTCACATTGCTCAATCCCAGGCAATGAGAAGGCGGACTCTCTCGCAAAGGTGGGCGCGCAGGAAGGCGAATTTTATGACAGGCAAATTTCACACGATGAATTTTACCATTTAGTGCGTCAGAGTACCCTTTCGAGTTGGCAAACCGATTGGGACAATGGAAATCTTGGACGGTGGTTACATTCAATTATTCCTAATGTTTCTTCGAGAGCGTGGTTTAAAGGCTTGGACTTAAGTCGTGACTTCATTCGCGTGATGAGTAGACTTATGTCCAACCACTACTCGCTAGATGCTCATCTCAATAGAATAAACCTCGTGGACAGCAACATCTGTCGGTGTGGAAACGGTTACGATGACATCGATCATGCAGTTTGGCAATGTACGGATAATTACGCCGCCAGAGAGCGACTTTTGAATACCCTTGAGGCCCAAGGAAGACAACCCTATGTTCCTATCAGAGACGTGTTGGGAACTCGCGATATCTGCTATATGCAGTCGGTTTATGTATTTCTTCAAATGTCTAGTATAAGAATTTAATTCCTTTGTCTTTTGTCTCTCTTTATTAGTTTTTGTTTGTCTTGTCCCCCCGTCTCGATGAGTCTCATCGTCGCCCACTGGTCACCCACCATAGCCGGTCGAACTCCAGACGAAACTAGAACCGCACTACCATTCATACTGGCGACAACGCTCTGATGAGACAACGAAACCTTACCCCCAAGCTCCTCCCCTGATCCTATCCTTCGACAATGTACCTCTCTAACCTCGAGTAAGCCGCGAGTATTCGGCCCAACTCCTACTAGACATAGAATTAAGTGAATTTTGTTACAAACAAAAAACAATGAACTATCGGCTCCGTAAAGCTAACGCGATTGAGCCTTCCAAATAAACATACTGGTTAAAAAAAAAAAAAAAAAAAAAAGTTTCCCCCAAACACCATATGCAACGCCACCACTTGCTACAAACCTTCATTTGAAGCAATATTAATGGGAACACATTTCGAAGGAGAATTTCAGATTATACCAGCTTCTCTCAAGTCCTTGAAGCGGCTAAAACCAACTTTTTCCATATTCAAAAATTCCCATTTCGTTGTTTTCGAATAAACTTTATTCCAATTCACCAGAGCGACGTTTTACAGCGAGAACATGTTTGTTGTAATCCCAGAAAAAAAAATCAAATTCTGAAAAAGTTTTCTCGTAAGGCTGCCGACAGATCTGTGTGACATATGCTGCATACGCCAATCCATGGAACTGGCAATACACAACCCCCTTCCCTCCTGACCTCCCGCAAAAGAAACACCCTTGAGAGGGAAACAATGTTCTGTTCAGCACTTGTAAACTTGGTCAGGGAAGGAAGCAATTTTCCGGTTTGGTTCTAACTGAAGTCACTCCTTACGGGTATTGCAAATGAGTTTAGGGATGTTCTTGAAATCAGTTGATCCATGAAAACACAAAAGTTAATTTGTGATGAGGTTTGAACTCAAAATTTGCGGTTGAGAGGTATGGATGTTAACCATCACTTCCTTCAACATCGAAGCCTTGTTGTGGATCAATTTAACCTAATTGGATTCAGCTTTTGAGAACTTATGGCCACCCCTATCCACCACAGAAGTATCCTTTAATCATCTAAAACTTGTCCTGTAGCAAAGGAGTGCCCTCCGTGCCCATGTTCACATAACCGAACGATCCAAGAACACGGAAATGTCTCTCGTAAAATTTACGGAACGGTTTTAATATTAACAAGACTCGGTTCTGCATATGGCAGAGATTTATGAGATTTTGTCTTGCCCTCATATTCGCCTGCCTCTCAGCGCTCCTCGAAGTACATTGAGAGTGGAGTTGAAACTTTTGATCTAAAGAGATAACAATATGCAAAATATGTGTAGCAGAACTCCCAACATGTTGCCTAGCTCTAAAATCTTTTTTGTGCTAAAGAAAGACATTTTCAGTATGACAGAATGCATCTGATACTTTAGGATGATCAACAAATTGGATACCAAACAGTGGGAGTTGGATTTTCTTGTTCAATCTTGTTTCACAACAGAGCAGCTGGCAGTTTGTAAATTTAGATATAATGTTCTTAATGTGCACCTTTGAATTTTTGTGATTATGACGTTTGATGACGAGACTTAGGGTGTAGCCTCGAGTTAATGGTAGTTAGTAAAATTACATTATATTTTCAATGGTTATCACATTTCAATTGATGTAGCCTGCAGTAAATTTTGATTTATCGTGATTTTTTTTCATCCGTATTGACCGTGTGATCTCAAATTGCTCAACTACTTTAAAAAATCTTAACAAAATCAAAGAAAAATGTGGTGGTATTGAAATTTCTACACTCATCCTAACTGAAGACAAAATCTAAAAATTAAAGTCTTGTTAAAGCAGATTTGAGGTACCTATGTTGAATGCGGGGGATTATGTTCAATATGTACGAGTGTATGATCTTGCACAGAAGTTCCCGGCAGATATCTTACGTTGGTACTGCGGGAAAATGGTAAATGTTAGCGTGTCATCCGAGAGGAATTCCCAAGACGGCTACTCTCAGAGTTGATATTTTCACAACGAGTAAATTTGAGTTACTCATAAGTACTCATAAGTGATCAAAGTAGTCTCACATTCGTCAGAAAATTGAAATGGAATCAGTATAAACAAGCTTTCAAAGTAATCATTTCTCGATTAATTTTTCAAAGGGACGTATCAGCTTTTGTAAACAATGCATTTGATTGTCGATTTGGCGTAACCGCTAGCTCGCACACGCTTACTAACACCACTAGCAGGTAGGGGAAAATTCCCCCTATCTGATGGTAGTGTTAGCATGCGTGAGCGAGCTACCAATTACGCCAAATCGACGATCAAATGCATTGTTTACAAAAACGAAACGTCCCTTTGAAAAAGTAATCGAGATTTATTTTATTTATGTATTCTGCAAAAAATGCTCAATAATCCATGTGTATTTCTTTTCAGCATGGATTACTCTCATAAGCGAGGTTTCAGAACAATGGTAGGGCAATAAAGTTGAAAAATCAGGAAAAGATATTTGCGGAATGATCCGGGGAAAACCTGGTATGAAAAACGAACCCACATTTGGTGTGCTATATGACGGCTCGCTTTATGCTTTCGGCAAAGGGTTTATTCTTTCAAATATGAATTTCAGCATCTTATTGCTTTCGCACTGCTAATCCGTAGTCGTGAGTGAGCTGCGATAAACGATAAATAATATAAAACGAGTTGCGTATCCTAGTTTTAATTGTTCTGATTGATTTAAAAAGTTTTACATGTGACTAGACTATGATCTTTGTTTGCATCGATCCCAGTATAAACATTGAGGAAAGGTATTATTTTTCGATAAATTCATTGGACCCCAGCTCGGTATATTTCATCATCCGTTTATGTGGTCGTCACTAACATCCTGTTATGATGAATCCCACATAAGTGTAAGCAAATCTTACATCCCCCGGTTGAGAAGTGTAGGTTAACTACCCAATTTTCGGGCCTATTAAGCACAACCCGCACTTAGTCTTTCTTAATCTAGCGTAGTTGGGCACCAAACGGAATGCTAATAATTCCTTATGGCTTCCAAATTTATTTATCGTTCCGTACGTATCGTAAGATTTGATAAAGAGAAACACATTGTTGAGATATTGTTAAAAGTCTAACACTGCTTCTTGACGCCAAACTCGGCCTACGGATTCTAAACTCGGCCTAACGCATTGAAGTGCCATTGAAACGCCATTGAAACGTCATTAGAACGCCAATGAATTTACTTCGGCCTATCGGATGAGAATATTGGGTGCAAACATTCATATCACGCGTTCTTATTGACTTCGTTCGGTAGCATTTGAACTAAAGTATCGTACCAAACGCATAATTTACCTGTTAACGCCGAAATCGTTGATCGGTGAAGAACAGATGACAATCGACGTGAGGATCCCGGAGCCTGGAGAGAACGATAAAAGAGAATAAGCAAGTTGAAGCCAGGAACAGCAGCAAGTTTTCTTCGATTACCGACCTACTTAGGGCCTGTTCATAAACTACGTAGACAGTTTTTTTTTTGGGATTCTTGACCCCCCCCCCTCCCCCTGCGTAGACAATTGTCCATACAATTTTTTTTTATTTGTCAACCCCCCCCCCCCCCCCTAAACTGTCTACGTAGTTTATGGACAGCCCCTTAGTGGCAAAGGAACTCTTGAAACAACAGCAACAGCAACATAAAAGTGTAGAAAGTGAAATTTGAGAGCGTGGGTAGCAATATACTCATATTATGAATCTCTTATTTATTTTGTTAAAAATAATCGAATTGAAAAAAAATGAATTGCCATAGCAGAGGTCTAAGAGACTGCTCAATTCTACCTGATAATGTCAAAGACACGAACAAGCCGGCGCCGGTGGTTTAGTGGAAAGCGTCACTGCTTTCTCACCCCAATGGGTATGGGTTCAATCCCAGCCGAGGTCTGTGGGATTTTTCTGAGGCACAAAAATCTCTGGTCACGTCTTCCTTCGGAAGGGAAGTAAAGCCGTTGGTCCCGGCCCACACACTTATCCACTCAGTAATTTTTACTGAGTTTTTGAATTGCGGAACTGTTCGGTAAAATTTAAAAAAAATCTGTGAAAAATTTAAAGTTGAGAAAATGTGTTACGAAAATTTACAGACTTACTTCTGTTAACCCCGTGTAATGATGAAAAATAAAATTTGTCGATTTTATCCAATCTTTACGAATAACAGTCATTTGAATTTTAACCGAGTTTTTCAGTTATCCAAAAATCCAGTAAAAAAATACTGACTCCTGTAAAAAAATCTATGTGTACATGTATGTGTGTTGAATGGGTGCGATATCCTACGCAGGTGTGGAAGCTGCCTCCTTGCACATTTGATTGCCGTTAATGGATAGCAATCGATGTCCGTCGGTGATTGGCACTAGATTGCGGAACAGAGACCGACGTTAAATAAAGGAAAGGAGAATAAGAAGAAGTTGGTGGACAGTGTGTGACAATTTCCGATTAAGACTGGAAAATTGTCGGATCTTGACCTAATGTCTTTAAGATATCGCCAAACATAGCCAATTTACCGTGCTAATTATAGGCAACAATATTGCGAAAGAGAATAGTGGTTCAAAGTGTAGTACCTCACTGCTCTCGCTCAAATTTTTACTCAGGCCGGCTAGCCACTCACAAATTGAAAGGTGCACTAGCAACCCATGGACTAAATGCAAAGTGAATTCAATTTCATTAAGGAAAGATTCAATTATAGCACGGTAATGTAACGTGGTATTTGTGGCTCAATAGTCTAATGCTCATCCTACCTCTACTACGCCTAACATACATACATTAGCTCCTCTCCCAGGACTTCTTCTTCGTTGCATTTATCGTTGGGGGCCCCGTCACACCTTCACCTGCATGCCAATGTTGAGCGATGTGATGCTGTTTGTCAAACAACTTCGAAGGTCATCGACCTTGGTTGCACTACAGTTTGCGGTGTTGCTGTAGCTTCCATGCACTGGAACCTATCGCGCCACAAGATTTGTCGCAATGTTGGCGATGAGTCTCACCGACTTGTAGCTCGAACAGCCGACGTCGCACTGTTACGCGACGTTTGTCGCATGGCTAGAATCCGTCCTACCGTATTGCCGCTCTCTCTTTCTCTCTCAACTTGCACGTCACAGCCTTTGTACAGCCTTCGAAGGGCACTTTCAAGGCCTTGTCGCTCGATCTAGCGAGGGTCAGGGACAACCGATCTGCCAAACGCGGCTGGAAATCAGTGGGAAAGGTAGAGTTGCTCGGCCTATTTCATACGGTCGGGTGCGTTGGCGTCACGTCGATGAACCAGCGGATTTAGGACTGTAAATAAAGGCCCTCTGTCGAAGGCCTTCGTGTATTCTGCGTTGTAGAGTCTGAAGTAGAAGTGTAGTTGAAGAAGTGAGTCGTCACACTTTGCCGACTTTGACCTCTTGTTCGTTGGTCTGGAACGTGCCTGCAATGAAAGACCAAATTGCAGGTCTATTGTCTGGATGCTTGGGTCGGGAGATTGCGCATTTCTTCTGGTATGTGCAAACTTCAAACAGGTGTCGATCACCAGGAAAATTCAGCAAACCCACCAATCTCATAACACTACCTTTCTGGAGTCCTTAAAATTTTAATGCCCGAGGCTTATAACATGCCTGCTATCGACACAATTTCGACCAATTGTTCGTTCACACTATTGTTGGTTCACACTATTGTTGGTGCGATCGTGCGAGAGTGCATTCAATGCTTGTTGCTTTAGTGACATAGTGCGACAAGAAGAGTTGATGATTGGTGATCTAGTTTTTGTTGATCTCGAAGTATAGGGTAATTTCGTGGGATGTGGGATGAATTTTTTGAAAACCATATTGTTCACTAATGAAGTATATGTTGGAATTTTAAAAGTTCGACAAGCGTGAGAGGATGATCCGAATAGTTTGGAAAGACTAGAGAAGAAACTGATCAAGCGATGGCTTTTAGGTGAAGTGGGGTCTTCATCTTGAAATCCTGGCTTCAAGGGGGGGGGGGGGGAGGGGGGGTTGTTTTTTTAGCTAGGTCACAACAATATTCATAAATTAACTCATAATTTAATTTTTCACAACAATGTCAAAGTCTATAATGACTAAAATAGTGATATTGATATATTGAAGAAAAGTTTTGTCACCGTCTTTTCATCCGATGATAGTGATAGAGCTATAAAAATCCAGTCTCGGGGTACTACCATAGTTGTTAATTGAGAGCTTTCTAAGATTGTACTAGTATATTGTACAATCATACCCAAGGAAGTCAATGCATTTTTCAACTCGAGAAAAATCCTGGACAGGACCAGGAATCGAACCAAGCCACCTCAGCATGACCTTCCTTTATAGCTGCTGCTTTACCGACTGAGATAAGGCAGGTCTAGGGTACTCAAATGATCTGACGCCAAATGCTAATTTTTCTCTGATTTTGGCAATTTTGTAATCTAACTCCCTCTGGCCAGCAGTTTTAATTATAGAAGAAAGCCATCTACAATTTATCGTTTGTGGTAATTGTACACAGCTTTATTCCGAGAGTTAGAAGGTGATAGCTCTATTGCAGATTGGGGCCTCCCATAGCTCAGTCGGTAAAGGCGCAGCTGCAAAGCAAGCCCATGCTGGAGGTGGCTGGGTTCGATTCCCGGTCTGGTCTAGGAATTTTTCGGGTTGGAAAATTTCTTGACTTCCCTCGGTATAGAATATGATTGTACTTGCCACACAATTATACTAAATAATGCAAAAATAGTACAGGCATCGGAAGCGCTCAATTAATAACTGTGGAAGTGCATCTAGAACACTAAGTTGAGAGCACGCAATAATCTAATATGCGATATGCAATAAGCTTGAAATGCTAAGAAGAAGAAGAAGTATATTGCAGATTCAGCAACCCATTTCAGAATGTCTGGAGGGTCACGTCCCTTCAAAGGTTACTTTCACTCACAATAAGCCCCGCATGTATGCATCACCCGTTATCAACTGAATATTGGTATTACATACACACTTCCATGTTCTAAAATACTCTTTTCAAACTTGGCACGTATTTTGTTTAATTTTGATATTTTATTCGTTAAGAATCATTGGACAGCTCTCATCATATTCTGTTTTTCCACCGCCGTTGATTGCTGTTTTGGAATCCCCTGTACTTTATCTCTCTAAAGCTTTATTTTTTCCAGCCAGAATGCCTACTAGACTCCCGAAAGTCTACCATGTTATTTCTGATGTTTCCACGACGTTTCGAAGTAATTCCATTTTCTATGATGATCTTGAGTCCCTAGTTGCTTCATATAAAACTGTAATACCAGCGCAGAAAATAGACAGTACCCACCTCCGGGTGTTTTCTTAACGAGCATCACTCCAATGTCGTATCGTATGTG
This sequence comes from Ochlerotatus camptorhynchus, assembly GCF_037179485.1. NCBI lineage: Eukaryota > Metazoa > Arthropoda > Insecta > Diptera > Culicidae > Ochlerotatus > Ochlerotatus camptorhynchus. The sequence goes on along the minus strand of NW_027040929.1, from coordinate 3,793,034 downwards.
CTCCATTTTGCTGCTTTCGTTTCACTTTTACTTTGTTGACTCCATGGTACCGGAAAAGATATACATAGGGGAAATGGATGCAATGTCGACCTAAATGCCCCTAATTTGGGACCATACAAACTCATTAGTACCGTCCCAATGGCACGTTATTCTAGATAAAATTGAAAAATAGCAGATTTTTAGCGATGGGCCCAATATTAGATTCATAGGCCAACATTAGAACCATTTCCCTTATATACATTATTTGCAATACTGTGATCTAACCACAAACCGATGACCGTTCAGAACGGTTACTCGCACATGCAATCTGCCTCGAACAACCTGGCAAAACGCGCTCCAATCCTCACTGAACCAAAGAGCAGGGCATCAGCAATTTAGTATATAATATGTGTATAATTTTTTTTGTTTATGCCATCTATATGGCACACAATTAAACGAGAGGAAATTTCACGGGACTGTTAAAGTTCAAATATTGTTTTCTGTGTACTATCGCCTTGATCTGAATCCATCCTTACCATTGTAAATCTGCACAGAATGAGGAGAAAGTTCGATTTTCCACTTGAGAGATTCCATTTTCAAGCTCATTGGTTTAATTTAATTGTCACCTTTCGCAGAAATTCAATTGTTTATCCACCTACCTCCGGCATTCGAATGATTTGGGAACATTTTCCATTATAATGGTGCCAATCCCGAGCAGGTCACTAATGAAAATGTATATCAAAATAAATTGCCTGTTATTGCCTCCACAGTTTTCTTCGAATTGTAGCGATTAAAATTGATAATTCAGGCAACTGGTCTCTAATCGCATTGTTGTGCCTTTCTGAGCTCCCGTTCTTCCTCTTGGATACGAGTTTTGCACTAATGGCTAGAATATTTATAACTTTTTCCATCACTAAATCGTTTAAATCCAATAGACCGGCAGCAGGCAAACGACAACGGACGGCCGCAACAGCTTAAGGGGAGACGTGTGCTAAATCTTCTCTCCTTTTGTAGCCTTTGTTCCCCTGGAGCAGCATCAGGCTCTCGATTATGACTAGTCTGTGGGGATCGAAGCTGCAAAGCCATTAAGCAAGAGGAGCAGGAAAATGAGTGCTTCCAGCTTGTCTACGAATTAAGATAGCTGGTTTTTGGGGGGGAGAAAAAAATATATTAGGTTTTTGACGGACAGAAACGTGTGAAGCTATTTTTCCTTTCGCTGAACTGTTCAATCTGTTCGAAGAAAATGCTGCACCACTTTGAAAAGTTAATCGGTTAAATTGGATAAAAATCACGTTCCCAGCTAATGGCAATATGGGTGGATGTGGTTTTCGGAGAGATGATTACCACCGTCGAGGAAAACGGATTCCTTGGAAAAATCGCTGAGCTCAAGCACGTTGCAGCAATGTTAAATCCCGTAAATGTGAGTGGTTTTCGTAACTATGGATTAGCGGCTGGATTGGCACTGACATCTGTAGTGTTTAAGGTCAATTTTTATTTTTGAAGCAAAGTTGATAAATTTAATATTCATTTGATTACCCACCACAGTAAGTATTCGTCAAGTGGGGTATTAAATATAATTTTCCCAAATGTGAAATATGCCATGCTCATAAACTTTATGATGCTATTAACAACTTCAAGTGTTATATCCCAGCTCACATGGCTGTGCTTGTATCGTTAACGCTGGACCATGCTAAACAGAAATCACCACACTGCTCCAAAGCTCGGCATGGCTACGTCGCCAACATTTTTTTGAAATATTTAAAGATTGCAAACGAGTACTAGAGTATTCTTCCCAACAGCACCCCGGTTCAGTTCGCTCCAACTCTTTTCGGATTCTATCTCAACCATAAAATTTACGCTTGCATGAAACGTTGCGCACTAAACGAAGCGTAAAATGAGCATCATAAGCTTTTGTCTTTATGCCACACAAGTAGCACTGTCCTCAATGCAATAAGCCTGTCTGAAAACTGTTTCCTAGGAGCAAGTCAGTTTACCGTGAGTCCGGAACACGTGTCTCTAAATAATCCCATGTGATAGTATTTAAATGATGGCACGCATTAGTGTTAATTCAAGATGAACAATTGAAAAGGCCTCAACTTCATTTTGTAAACAAACCTTGTAAGGCCATTTTCTCGCGAACCGAAGTCCGCCAACGTAAACCAACAAAATGATCAGGGGAAAATCTCCTCTACCCGATTGTGTAAAATGGCCTTCCAAGGTTTGTTTACAAAATGGAGTTGAGGCCTTTTTAATTGTTGGTCTTGAATTGGTTTCAATCAACTTGAAAGATGATTTTACCACTGATCTCATAATGTTGTCGGTTTATTATGCTCCTAGAAGATGTATTTACTGTGAAAAAAGCTAACCATGTCCCATTTCACTTCTTGCTCGATGGGATTGAAAAATATGCCAAATGTATGAAACATGTTATACGACGTCAATCTCACACTGGAATTTTTTGCTAAAACTTCACATGCTTCGGTCACATTCCAGAACGTACGAGCATAGTTCCTTTGAATCGAAACGGGTAATTTGTCAACCCACGTGACAAGTGACACACTTGTCATGTCTAAAATATACACTCTCACGAGTCAGATGTCAGCGGAGCATAGTCTGCAAACGTTTAATATTTCAACTTGCAGCCGTCCGAGTTGAGCGAGAAAGTGTAAATTTCAAACATCAATCCAATTCGTTCCAACCTAGTTCCCTGCGAGGTGACAAATCATTGTGTGGTCGCAAAACAACATTACATTTAGTTTTGGCTGTTAACTTTCAGTTTAGTGGCGTTGAAGGATGAAATTGCTGAAATGCAGTTATTTCCATTAACACAGGCTAATGTTTGTCAATGTCAAACGAACTGTCAGAAAGTGCAGCCAAACGAGCATCGCGCATTTGATTAAAATAGAGATAAAGATATACACTCAAAATAATCGACACGTTATTGTTACGTGAAAAATCACGTGGGGTATCTCTTTTTCCTATGCTGTCAATTTTATGTGACTCAAGTAAATTCTCCCTGATGCCACTTATATGTGAACATAAATTACATTCGAAGCCGCCACATTTTTAGTGAAGTTTACGTTATTTACACATACACAGATTCTAAGTGCGTTGCACGTAAACTCTAAGTAATTTTCCCGTCTGAAATAAATAAATGAATGATTCACTCATAGTGCTATACAATATGGCGCTAGTTCATTGTGCCTGTTTAAATGTCATGCAAAATCCAGATTGGCTTGGCTTTATTTTTGTGAGACAATTTCGTGTTGTAAGTATGATAAATTAAGATTTTACATGGAGATGAATTTAATTTGTTCCATTTTTAGTATGATGACAAGGACCATCATGCATGGACATCAAATAAAGTGGATGTTAGAAGCTGGTGAATTTTGGTTTGTGTTCCTGTTCCCAATTTTTGTCTCGGACGAATTTCATTTCATTGAAGCTTTAGTGTGATAATTGCTGGCGCCGGTGGTGTAGTGGTAAGCGTGACTGCTTTCTCACCTCAATGGGTCTGGGTTCAATCCCAGCCGTGGTCGGTGGGATTTTTCTGAGGCATAAAAATCTCTGGTCACGTCTTCCTTCGGAAGGGAAGTAAAGCCGTTGGTCCCGGCCATTTGTGTTTGAATGGGTGCAATATCCTACGCAGGTGTGGAAGCTGCCTTCCTGCACATTCGATTGCCGTCAATGGATGGCAATAGATGTCCGTCGGTGATTGGCACTAGATTGCGGAACAGAGACCGACGTTAAATAAAGAAAGAATAAGAAGAAGAAGAAGAAGAAGAAGAAGAAGAAGAAGAAGAAGAAGAAGAAGAAGAAGAAGAAGAAGAAGAAGTGTGTAATTTATTAGTTAGAGAATGGTCAGAAGTGGGTAGGTAGATAGTTCCTCTAGAGTACGGCAGTATGAAAATTGAATGGATGTTGAAAATGAGCGAAGGGCCTTTAATGTGACAGTACTAGTCAAGCGCACACTTCTTTACCTTTTTTATTATTATTATTTGAAGTCACTTTAACACTCTTGTCCCGGGATGAGATTTGAACTCGTGACTTTGTGACTATGGCATGACCAAACACTCCCGGGTAAGTAAATAGAAATATCGATAAAGTATATCGTCATTTATGCCTCCTATATATCTTGTATTGTGTGTATTGAAGTGGGTGGAGTGTTTTGCTGCCAGAACCGAAATCTTCCCGAGGAAAATCTGCCTGCAGAATACCCATGCAATCCAGTGATTACCGTGCTAGACATCTTGTGTACACGCTATTTCAAAACTGCCCAAATTTGGGTACAATCCACCCAGATCCATCAAAACTGAACTTACCCAAAAATGGGTAAACTATGTTGGGAGTGACAAGTTGACAAATGAACAACATCGATCGGATTCATGTCAATGTTGTTCATTTGTCAACTTGTCACTCCCAACACAGTTTACCCATTTTTGGGTAAGTTCAGTTTTGACGGATCTGGGTGGATTGTACCCAAATTTGGGCAGTTTTGAAATAGCGTGTAAGCAAAATGCACTGCAGGTGAGTAAAGTGCGCACAATTCAATGACAAGTGGGGCGAATTTTGCCAGTCTTTCCGTAACTAGGGCAAAGAAAGAGGGCAATTCTAGCAATTCCTCGATCTTTCACTGTTGTTGCTGGTACGAAAATCCCCAGTTCCATAAACCGGAACAATCAATTATGATCCGTCGATCCATAATTGATTCCAATGGAGTGTTGAACTCATGATTCAAATAAAAGCCTCAATAAATTTTCACTATGCAAATTTTAAAACCACTTTGAAAGTGAATAACGCTTACCTCCTCATTTCCAATTTTAGGACAATCGATCCCTAGGCCAATGGATCTGACAAAAGCGGTGGTAAAGTGGCTTCATTACCTTTTCAAGCGCCGTATGACCAACAATCAACACGAAACTAACGATTTTAAATTGGCTCACTACTTGACTAGCCTATTGGTCCCAAGCAAACGATAAACGTATCCCATTCTAGTCGAAATTCTAGTAATGTTTGTTTTGATTCGCTATGAAAGTTTGACAGATAAAATGAGGGGTTATCGGTTTTTCCTATGTTTCGAGGGGTGAATCGATTAGCTTGGGACCGAAGAGAGTACCAAAGCTGAGCAAAAGTACGAAATAGTTCATGAAAAAGAAAAGTCTAGTCCATGTCAAACATGTTGTGAATGGTATATATAAGTGAGCTGCATTTGACTTAAGTATTACTACATTTATATCACAGGTGAATATGTACGGTAAGTATAATACGGATTGGAATTCAGACGATCACGAACAAGTTAAAATCCTTTGAACTAATTTTGATTTGTGTCCTCTCGTTCAGGACCTCTTTTGATTATGCAAAATATTCAAACTTCTAAACATTTCATCGGTTAAGTTTCCAGTGTGTGGTTTTAGACATTCGTGCTAAGCACGGATCCCTGCCACCTCCCGTCGGAAAATCCTTAGATTTTCATACTTTAAGCGATCCTCCGAATACCTTTTACAACTAGCTCAGTAGCATGAGACCCCTGAACTTTGTCGCAGGGCCGGCATGTTACTGGGTATTCGGAGGGGCTACGTGGGCCAAGCATGAAACACAGGAATATTCACATTTTCTAAAACCATTAATTTGCCCTTTTCTGTGGCGTGTGGGTGTGGGTTTTCACATATTTGTGTGACGTGTAAGTGAGAGTTTATGAAGCTATTACGGTACTCACTGTTGCAGCAGAATCTCCTTCGGCGTCGCGACGCTGGCGTTGGCCCACACGGCTGCTCATGCACTACCGTTTGGCAGGAAACTTGCGGTGCGAGCTACAAACAATGTTGTTGCTCCTTTGGGAGAATGGCGGATCTGGTGGCAAAACATCAGCCACATATGGCTCAGCACTTCCCTTCGGGCTCGAGGTAGACAACCTAATGTTCCAGTTCGGGATACTTTGGCTAGACGCGATCTGGAGTTTATGAAACTCATATATGTTTACTTTAAGAATATTAACCTTATATTGTAAGTTAGATTAACCTTGTGTTTAGTTTGTATTTTGTACATGTGGTTTTTTTTTCAATGTTTGTTTTCAAGATTTTTTTTTTTGTTTATTAATTTATTTGATAAGGCTGAACCGAATTAACTTTACAGAGCCGATGATTCTATACAATACATCTTAAAACTATAGTCAAAAGGTACAACACAATGAACACTTTATCTTCCACTATCCAAAAAGCCTCCTCCATCAGAACTGGAGCAGCAATGGACGCAAAACGTGGTCAGCACTCACACACTCATCACGAAACGGTTGCTTTCCAAAGTCGACGACGCATCGACCGAAAGAACTGCTGATGAAGAACAATGAGGAGGACCACACAATGGTTGCTGCCGAGTAAACAGACGATCGCGTAGCACACATCGAGAGTGGCCTGCTTTTGTCGGCAGCCGAGTGAACACATGTTTTCAACATGAATAGAAATAATTTCATGTTTAATTTGGATTAACTAAATATTTGTATCGTAAACCACATTTCAAACCTCCTTCTTTCCTTTTCACATCCAAAAAAATTGTAAATCTCCACTAACCTCGAGACAACCGCGAGTACTCGGTCCAGTTCCTTTAACTTTAAATATAAGACAGTAATAATGTATAACGGAAAGGATAACTCGGCTCTGTAAAGTTTATTCGATTGAGCCTGTATAAATAAAGTAATTATTAAAAAAATATATATGGCTCAGCAGACGTTGCTGGCTCATTTGGCTGGCAGGCGTCTTCCGTCGTTGACAACATCGGCTGGCCGAGGCATGGCCACCTTGGTCGATTCGAGACGGGACCCTTCTTGACTATTAAGGACACCGGCCGGATCGTTTTTATTTACGGTACGAGGTCCTGAACGGAGGCAGGCTTTCCAGCCCAAACCATACAAGGGGGGGTGCACTGCACTTCACACTCAACTGGTCTACACGGACGCCTGATTATTTCTGCTCATTAGAAGTTTTTTTTAGAAGATGGCCACTCGCATGCCTTTTGCCGATCATTCTCAATTTTTAGCTTAGGGCGATGATTTTCCTCCGCTTAGTATCGTTCGAGTGTTTTTGCAGCGGTACTAACCCTCTCGCTACTGTGTGTGCCTTCTTGGTTTGTTCTTACAATACGTGAATTTTCCAAACAACAACAACTCATACAGACGAAAATCCACGGATTGTAACCAACTGGTTACAACTTTGTCATGAGAAGTAAAGATGCTAACCACTACGCCGGGGCCATTACCTTACATTCAAACTTGTTGTTGTAGCCACCATATTTTTCTTTGACTTCTTTCTTCTGGTTTTTGGAAAACTAGTAGCATCAAATTTTGTTTTACTTAAAGGTTGTAGGAGTAAAACTATGACCATATAAAAAAGGGTTGGGTGCACACCGAGTAAAAGAGGTATCGAGTTAGGGAGACAGCAATGCTTGCAAAATTTAAAGAACTTGTAGAATTTCTCAGCGCCAACTGCCAAGTGGCTTTTGAGTACATACTTGGATTTGTTGAATTCAACAAGAAGTGTATGAAATTCTCTGTAAAAGAATAAGCCAAAAAGTGCTAAAGTAACACAGACACAACTAGCAGAACACAAATGAACCACCCCCCAATTATGGTTAAATTTGTTCATACCCCAACAATACCCCACAACAGATGGTCGGCTGGGATGGTCCGTGCTCAGTTGAGTGTTAAAATTTCCAATGAACCGCATCGCATGAAGCAGGTAGGTACTATGGTACCGTGGACCTATACATCGAATGTTGGTGCACGCACCTGAGCGATAACAGCCGGCAAGTGATGAAAGCCCGAAAGCTGCACAGGAGTTTTTGCCGAGAAAATGGTTGTTGTAACATTGAAACGATGAAATGCTGCCTAAACCTTTGAAAAACGTTCCTTTACTGCGTAGCTGCTGAGACTTACCGTCCTGCCTGTTTTTTTTTATTGTCAGAGGATCGGAGAGACGGACAAGCGTCTAGGATAAGTATATAAAAGAATGAAAGCTTTTTCTGGAAACTTATTTTAGACGCTTGCCCGTCGCTATGCTCCTCTAACTTAAAATATCACGGATAGAACAGTTAATTTGAGTGGAGCGCTTACAGAGGTTTAAGGAGCATTTCATCGTTTTAACGATACGTTTACATAGCTGCTGTTTTTGCAACTGGGGGTGAGAATAATCGATGATCAAACAGTTTCCCGGTACGTTGATTCGCGCATGTGAATTTTCCAGTGGATTAGCTGTAATTGAAGTTTACTCGCGATAAAAAGAGGTCTGTTGACAGTGGTATAAAATTAGAGCTATAAAGCACTCGATAAACGCTTCATTTGTCGTTCATAAAGTTGAAGTTGAGTTTCTTTGTGGGAATAAAATCGGAACTGGAAGTGGTGGTTTCACGCAAATATCGTTTCCTTGTTACTTTTTATTTATTTATTTTTTGATGAGTTGGCTACAATTGCTCGTTTCCAAAGGCATTCAATCGAGAGGCACTTCCACGAATCGAAACTTTTTGTTGATTGCCTTGCAGACAGCAGCGCTTCATACTGCCGGGAGTGCTTTCAATTTCGGTTATTGTGATTCTTCGGAAAGAATGGTTCGGAAATTGTACACAAAGCGAGACGAAAACACTTGGTAATATCGCGTATTTCATGTTTGGTTTTCGGGAAAATTTAAACAGTCATCGGATTGTTGGTGGCGGCCACTTTTACGCCAACTGAGTTTCGCTTCTATCGCAATAAAAATAACAAAGTTGTTTTTTCTCATATCTGATATTCGAAAGAGTTGTTGAACTTGGGCAACTACTTAACTGTCACGCGCCTTAATAAATTTCGAATGATAATCACTACAACATAAAATATCATCTGATGCTAGCAGCTCAGAAAAAAATACCCATATCATTGTTATCACTTCGGAAGTATATTTAAACATCGTTTTTACGACGAACGAGAAGCACCCAATTATGGTAGATTAGTTGAGTGCTGCCTCGGGTGGCAAAAAATCCCGGCCCGGAATCGCAAGGACATCTCGGTGGCGGAGCCAAGAAGAATGATACATATAATCAGAATTACGACAAAACACTGACTAAGCTTGAGATTTGACTTCCATGAACAATCTTCGACGAGGTGTAGACACGTTGCTTGCCTGTCAGAGTTATACTATTAATGGAGAGCGGAGAAGACGGTTTGCTGGGGGTGAAGAATGAGATAATTAATTAGGATTATTTCAGAACTAACCAAACGAGGGTGCGGATAACCGGCGTTTTAGCATATTGGAGGAAGCCCTTAATTATAGCGGAAGTGGTGAATGTTTCTCGGAATTTGGGTAGTGTCGGAACTGTAAGCTTGTTGTAATGGAATGGTGGATGCTTTTTATGTTGTTTTTTTTTTGTACCCGCACGTCGAAAGTTACTCAGAGACTGAGTCAAGTTAGCTCACTCTCTTTTTTTCCATACAAATTTTACTCAGTTTCGTAAAAAAATTGAGTTACCCATAGTACTGAATAACGCCACGTTACATGAAACTGATACGTTACCACTTTTCTCTCTATGTCGATTGTTTTCCTGTTCGTTCTAACGGTCTATTAGGTCTGTCTCGTTCTATATATCAATCTCTCCCTATCACGATGGTCAGTTTAATACCGAATTATTGAGAATTTACTGTATGATTACTATAAGATAGTGTCACTTTTTATAAAATTCATCGTAATGTAATAAGATTCATCCAGAATACATTGGTACAAAACTGATGAAATATAGTGATAAGGTCGTTTTGGCAAAAACGGAAAAGCACTGTGATCTAATTAGTTCAACACGTACCTCCTAAGTCTTTTTCGTAAAAAAAAATATTGCTACCATTTCGTAAATTCTCAACGTTCGATCAGAAAACTATTCTTGTTTCTGTTGGTGTATGTTCTAAGTATGATACTTAAATCGTTTTTTAATATATTTAATAATGTCGTATAGTAAGTACTGGTAATTACCCCTAAACATTTTTAAATATTTAAAAATGGACGCTTAAATTTTCATCAACCTTTACACAAACACAAACTATTTAGAATAGGTTTCTCGTCGATTGCTACAGGTTTTATCAAAATCCGTTGAGAATGGACGGAAAGGTAGAAAAATAAGTTTGGTCGGGGTCTCAGGGGGCCAGGAAATAAATCAAACAGGAAACAACTTAAGACCAACAATTTGAATGGCCTTAACTCCATTTTGTAATCAAATCTTGTAAGGCCATTTTCTTGCGAACCGAAGTCCGCAAAGGCAAACCAACATAATGAACAGGTAGGGGAAATTCTCATCTACCCGATTTAGGTTGAGGTTTCCCAATGAAGGTTTCGGTTCGTGAGAAAATTGTCTTACAAGGTTTGTTTACAAAATGGAGTTAAGGCAATTTCAATTGTTGGTCTTGAACTAATAATGCTTTAGTATTGCACCCAATGGAACTAACGTCTTGAGTGAAGTTTCTTGAATTGATTAGGACTACAATTTGGTGAATAAAAAATAGTTCAAGTTTTTGCCGCAAAGATGGCGCTTCAATGAGAAATCACTGGAATGTTGAAAATTATTAACGATTTTCTACAATAGAGGCCTGGATATTGTACTCAGTAATGTAACGAAGCTTGGGTTTTAACCCATGATCTTTTACTCAATAAGCAAAAACAGTTGCTCTACACCGTGCCCCTTACGTTACCACAATCTACGACCGACTTAACAAAAAGCTATTCAAATGAAACGGCGTCCACAAAAGCAGCCAGTAATGTTTTCTAAACTGGATCAGCTTACACCCTTTCCGAAATTCATGGTTTAAACAATTCAACTTTTGATTATTCACTGCGCTTTATGCTCTCGGAACCCTACAATGGTGGGTTATTCTGTTGTGGGAGAGCTTGGCATTAAAACCATGATAGTCTGCTCATTACGCAAAAACGATCCCTCCAGGGTCATCGAGCTTCTAAAAATCACAACACTCCACGACAAAATATGATTAAGTTTTCACTTGGTATGTAATGAACAGAGATACGTGATAGTTCATGTAGTTTCAGCGGTTGATGGTTAATTTTTAATATACGTATGGTACTGCCTACGGTGACTACGGCGGTGACTACGACGACGACAACAACGAATTTGGAACTTACCATTTGTTTAGGATATAAAACCTTTGCCCGGCACCTCCACTGGATCATCATGTCTTCATTTCATCTGTCACTGTCAACAAAAATATCTAATAGCAATCACCTTTATCGTAATACGAATCTGGTAGGAGGTTCGCGTCTATTGCTTTCCCCTGGAACCGTTCGCGGCCACCAGCTACCGCTCGTCCAGTCTTAGGCGTATCTTGCGAGGCATCCTTCAGATTGCTCGCAACCTCGGATATCGGCGAGAGATCAGCAGCCGAGCACTTTTGCAAGCGGAAAACTTGCTGGTTCACGGCAACGTCGGTCACCAATACACCATCAAAACTCGCGACGGATACATTATCAGTACTTTCTGGGTTTGAACTCGCCCACGGTGGAGAGACTCTCGATAGAACTACACGCCAAAAGTGTAGCATCTGAACTCGGAGAACCGGGCTCGCGGGAGGCAATCCACTACAGCACAATTTCATGAACAATTAAACTCAATTACAGCACAAACAAATGATGTTTAGCATAGCATATGCGATTGCACAAATCGTGGGGGGCTGTATAATGGTCAACCAATACATTTTGCAGAAAATATCGTGTGTTGCCGTGAAAAAAAACTTGGGACAAGTGGTTTTTCCCTTGCATTAAAATCTACAAATCAAGCATCGCATTATGCACCTGGCCACTTCCTTACAATCGCATAGGATAGGAAGGAAAATTAGTACAACATCTACTTAAGAAGGTGCAGGGAACCCATACTACCTTCATAGATGTCTCGGGAGGGAACATTTGTGTTTATAGAGAGTAGAATATATTTAGGAATCTCTATTCGGCAATATAAAGTAAATATTATGTGAAAATGGAAATACAATTAAATAAATTCGACCAAACAGTCAGCCCGACATTTACACCAAACACGCTGAGTCCGTAAAACAGCTCCTTGGTATGGCGAACCCTCACGATACAACCATAGTTGTGGGCGATTACAATCTGCCAAATCTAGCTTTGGACTTCGATGAGGACGTCAGAAGATATCTGCCTCTCAATGCTTCTTCAGAACAGGAACTCGCTGTAGTGGACTCCATACTGTCTGCTGGATTGAAGCAAATCAACGATCTGGTGAACACGAATGGTAAGCTTCTTGACCTGGTTCTCGTCAGTGACTCCGATTGCATCGAGCTGTTTGAACCACCCTCTGCAATTATGAAAGTTGATTGTCACCACAAGCCGTTGGTTCTAAAAGTAGATTCCCGTTCGAGAGATCATCCGCTCCCGTACCCAGCAGCCCGCAGTGAGTGTAATTTTGCACAATGTGATTTCGATGTTGTTAACACGAGGATTGCCGCCTTGGATTGCACAGCAAAAAAATAATTTTGATATCACATCAAAGTGGATGCACTACAATCATGTCGAAAATTTCATGTAATTTTTATGACCACATAAATAAACAAATGCAGTAAAAGCAGCGTAATGTCAGTTCATGCATTGTATTAATGATAATTTTGTCCTTTTTAGCAAGTAATATTACACCATATTTTCGACATGATTGTAGTGCATCCACTTTGACGTGATATCAAAATTATTTTTTTGCTGTGTGGGTACAAATACTTGACAAACCCACCTTTGATGCCGCCGTCTCCGTATTCTACGACAACATCTATAAAGTAATCCAAAATACTGTTCCGGTGAAGACATGAAAATCTTGTTTGCAATTCCAACAACCTTGGTGGAGTCCGCAATTGCGTAATCTACATAACCGTCTGCGTAAAGCTCGAAAACGTTACTTTCGTTCCCGGACCGCAGCAAACAAGTATACGGTGCAGCTAGTAAAAGCAGAGTATAATAATTTGCAGGAAGCTCGCTTTCGTGAGTACGTCGACAACCTCCAAAGGGGTTTCAACGAAAATCCATCGTCGTTCTGGTCTTTTATCAACTCTCGGAAAAGATCAGCTGGTTTTCCCGTGGACGTCACCTATGGTAGTAGAAGCTCCACCACCAACACCGGTTCTGCTGACCTTTTCGCTGACTTTTTCCGAAGTGTTTTCGAACCCGATCAAACTCCTCCACCGCAGCTATACATTGATCAGCTACCAAGATACGACTCCGTTTACATCGACTTCTCTAAGGCTTTTGACAAAGTCCCTCACGCCCTAGCCATTATGAAGCTAAATCGCCTTGGTCTTCCACCGTGGATCGTTTGTTGGTTGAAATCATATTTATCATCCAGAAAAGGCTTTCGTTAAGGTACGTGATTCCAGATCCGAGGTATTCCATATACCATCGGGGGTTCCACAAGGGAGTCACCTAGGATCTCTCATTTTCGTTCTGTTTATTAACGACGTGTGTGATATGCTAAGTTCCTGTAAGTTGCTGTATGCGGATGATCTTAAGCTGTACCGTGTGATCAAATCGAACGTGTATTGTTGCGTACTATTTACAAGCTGATATAGAGCGATTGTCATCCTGGTGTCAGATGAATGGAATACAAGCCAATGCTGCCAAATGCAAAGTGATTACCCTTACCCGCTATCACTCTCCGATCCTTTTTGATTACTCTATGAATCAATCGCCGCTGGAAAGGGTTAATGCCATTAAGGATCTTGGGCTCATCTTGGACGGCAAACTACGGTTTAACGAGCACATATCCATGACAGTTGCAAAGGCCAACTCCATGCTAGGATTTTTGCGCCGCAATACTGCACAATTTGACAACGTGTACGCCCTGAAAGCGCTGTACTGCTTTATGGTCCGCAGAGTTCTTGAATATGGAGTACAAATTTGGGCTCCATATCATGCTGTTCATGTACTGCGCATCGAGAGAATCCAGAAAGAGTTTATAAAGTTTGCATTCCAGGCAGAGTGCCAGCACTAATCATCAGGCAAATGCAGCCGAAAACTATGAAAGCGAACGCTCGCACACACAGCACAAACAAATGATGTTTAAGGTGAAACTCTAAGGAAGCCTTAGCGTAAAACTTTAAAGGCACAAATTATTATTATTATCTCTATTCAGGAGATTTTCAGCCGCAGGCTGGTTCATCTCCGCAAAGGCACAAATGTCAGCTTCCACAAAACAAACAAATTTGAAATTGCTACTCCTTGTTTGCTGTGCTACTACAAACAGAGAGTAGAAATTTCAAATTTGTATGTTTTGTGGAAGCTGACATTTGTGCCTTTGAAGTTTCACGCTAAGGCTTCCTTAGAGTATCACCTTTTCAAGCGCGGCTTTCTGCGATCGCTTTTTTGCCGCTTAATTACGATTTATTACCGTTTCCCACTACATCCCACAACAAAACCAATGGGAAAAGAACTGGTTAAGTTCTTCAAAACATTCTATGTTTCTTGCTTAAAACATGCAGAAACATGAATGAGATAAAAAATAATGCATGAAATGGCATGTTTTTATTTATGGAAAACCCCTTTAAGTGTTTTTTATCCTTCATTAAATATGCTTTGATCCTCTACTGCTTCGAAGTAGTACACAAATTTTCTGAATCTACTTGATGATTGCACTAGATTTTAAAATTGGCAAGTAATGCTAGATTTTTTTTAGGAAAAAATATAAGTTATTTTGTTTTTTAAATAAACACACATGAACAGTTCTATTCCTTATGGTTTTGTCGTGGAAAACGGTCGTTAATCGTAATTAAGTGGCAAAAAAATATTTATTCACCTAAATCAACGATAGCTTACCTATTTTACGATCAAGTGTGCTATAATATGTAGTAAATATATGTGTATTAATGTGTTGAACAACTTTTCAAAACACTTCAAACCATTAGAAGCTAATGCAAAATTATTATTGTAAAGTCAAATCTTTTATTAAGCGGTTTTTCATAAAAAAATTCCATATTTCAATGAGCTGAAAAAAAAGACTCCTTGTTCTTCTGGAAAGTTTCATGTTTGATATTTTGTAAAACTTCATTGATCGGTCAATATTGAAAGAAGATGCTTTATATATCCAGAAACTTTCCCGAGATTATCGATATAATGACTTTTGGACCGTCTTTTCACAGTTCTGAACCACTGTTGGACGTACGTGTAAACTTGTCCGAGAATAAGATTCCGGTGAAAACAAGATCTTTTGTCTAATACAATACAATTACATTTAGGTTTTTGACAATCATACAACACAATGTATTGTGTTTTATTATTATTTTATTGTAAAATTAATATTTTTTTAAATAGTGACTTATCTGGCGGTAAGACTTGAACCCGTGACCTTTAGCGTGCGAATCATGGATACAAACCACTACGGTACCGCCACTTTCCTCAGTAAGATCAACATTTTGTCTATGAATGAATATTAGACTGATGCAAAATTTGAAATTTTCACTTCACAGTACTCAAACGGTTCCAAGTTGGGCCCTGATTAGCTTCCCAAAATTTGAACTCATTTAGTGAGGCAATTACTATGAAGAACCCATAATTTCGGTTCATATTTATGTCAAAATTTACCAGTTCACTCAACTTTAGAAAATGATAGCTGAGCTTGTTGAAAATTTTTCCAGCTACAACTTTGTTCGAGACCACTTTTCGATCAAATGTAAGGAACAAAAATTATTAATGATTCAAGTCACTGATGTCTTATGATTATGCTCAATCAACTGTTCAGCAGGCAACATTGGTGTTTATGGCGCGTTGAATAGAGGACAAAAATCATGGCTACTATGTTACACTGCAGAATACAGTGTTGCCCACAATACAGTTGCTTAATCTTGCCATAAGATTATCAATCTCTTAAATAATTAATAACTATTTAATTTGACGTTTGGCTGAGAAACGATTTTCTGCAAAGTTGTAGCTGATAAAAATTCCCATGAGAATAGCAATAGTGTTAACAGTACAATATGTAAAAAGGCTAGAAGACAATGAACAAAAAGTTTTGTTTTCCCATAGTAATTTCCATATAAACTTCAAATGGTTTGTGCCAAGTCAGTTTCTTATCAAATGAGTTTAAACTTTCGGAGGCTAATCAGGATCCGATTTGAAACCGTTTGAACACTGTGGAGCGAAAATTTCAAATTTTGCATCAGTCTAATGAATATGCATATCATTTATGCAAAGAACTCGTATCTTTTTATTTAAGATACATGTCGGGTCATTATTAAGAGCGTTTGCAAAACGGTCTGTGCCAATACATTTAAAGAATAATTTCCTCCAGTAGCCATTTTCTGTGCGTTTCAGCTGATCGTACCCTTATTGTGTTTCGTTTCTCAACAAAAGCTCCCATACCCAAGAAAAATATTCCACTCTTCCAAGAAAACTTGCATGAAAAAGACACATCTCATCAATTTCCTCCGAACGATGACAGTACACTGCCGAACGCCAACGTATCAAAGAGAAGAAATTCACTTCATAACAATAGCAGGTATGTATCGCAAATCAGGAATAAATTTCCTCAGGTTTAGTTTTCTTCCTACGGATGTGGCCGTCATCGTCCTCGTCAATTTTTTTTTATATAAACGCCTCCACCTTCACAAATAATAGTCCTCGTGAGCTTAACCGCATGAATAAGGATGCAGAGAGAGACAGATATATTCCGTATTCCCAAGAAACTCGCCTTGTGCATACATCAATTTGGCGAAGACATTGGTACAAAAGGACGACAAATTGTCAATGGCACTCGCGCGTCATCTGCAGCTTTTGCTTCGTTGTTCGGTGAGATGCGAGCCAGCAGACCGAAATAATGATGACGAAAACTTTCCACGTTCCATCAGGGGTAGTGAGGGTGACTGGTGGAAGGAAATCATCGAGGAAGAAATTGGATAAAATCAGCTGCTGTCTGTCGTTGATTAACGAGATCCAAAGCATCGTACTTATTCGGTTTAAGATGACGGTAGATTTTATTAGTCCAACGTGAGCGGGGTAGTGAAATAATGTAGCGTTAATGGAAATGGCATTTTGAAGCGGCAGTTTTCATGCCTTTTCTCAAATAATTGTGCTATTGTGACGTTTTGACTTAGATTCGCCAAATTGTTGCATTTAAATGACATATTTTATTTGAAAATGTTTAGTTGTTGGTACGTGAATTAGAGAAGACTATTTATTCGGACAAACATGTGACTCATGTTCGTACAACAAACAAATTCGGTACCATCTTTACGTTGATTCAACTGTTTTTTAACGTAGGACTACGTCTTTCGGTAACACATTGGAGGTACAATTTCAAAAAAACCAAAATTGACCACGTTACGAAAAGTGGTCAGGTTTTGACCACTTATAACTCTGTCAATAGCGGATGGATATTAATTTAAACAAGCTAATCGATTGTAATGTCATCTATGAATCTACTAAAATGAACACTTTATCAATTTTCTAAGGTCACTATTGAAAATTTCATGAATGTGAAACTGTTGCTGTAATAATGAAAATTATCATTGACTGATGACGAAAAGCGCTTTCCCTAACACAGATTTAAAAATCGAATTAACTCCGGTCTCACCGAATGTTGTTTATTCAATCACCGCGTGTGGTGAGTGGTAGTGTCGGGTGGTCATCATCAGTACCAGCAGCAGTGCTTTCGGTGCGTGGCATTGTATATTGTTCTCCAGTACACGACGAAAGGCTGCCCGCAAGCGCGAGCTGCAGCTCACTGAGCAGTCCATTCGCCAAAGAAGGAGGAAGAAGTTGCACCGCTACCGATCGGATTTCAGTTGCTCGTCGTGAGCTACTGTGGGTCATCTATGCCAAGCATTACCTTTCAAATAGAAATTGATCGATTCTCTTCTTCGACTCTCTCTTTCGTTAATAACTCGGCTCCAAAAACATGTTCAGCTGTTATTATCATCTAATACGCTTAATAATAGTTTCTTTTACTAGACTATGTAGAAAACATTATCCCAAAATATGAATACAGTAGATTGGTCAAGAAGGTCATCATCAAGTATAAACTTAAGATACCATGCACGGTAACCAGCGTAAACACATAAATGAGTAAAAAAATACACATTTTTCATATTTATATGCAGCTGTCAAAAAATGTGTATATTTGGAGATCCTAAAATGTGTAAAAAAAATACACATTTTAAGTATGCAGTACCAGTCAAAAAATGTGTATTTTTATACTCATTAATGAGTAAAAAAAAAACTTCAAACTTTGCTGCATCCTGCTTTGTTTACGCATGCCATTTGCTAAATAGTGAAGAACAGCAGGAAAGTGGAGGAACTACGGTCCAAACTGGACAGTGCGCAACGATGGACTTTCTAGAGGGTAGGTGATTTATACTTTTTTCATAGTTTTTACTTTTAGTTTAGTTTATATACTTCATATACTGATTTTTGTTTTTCTTCCCTTGATTTGTTTTCCGTGCTGAGCACCAATGCTACCGACGCTAGGGAGGAAGCTCCCATACCTGGACCCTACCTATCGACTCGTCAACTCATGAACCGGGGACCAATGGCTTCACTTCCCTTCCGAAGGAAGGCGTGATCCTCGGCGTGATCAGAGATGTTATGCCTCAGAACATCCCGGCAGCGTCGACTGGGATTGAACCCCTTTCCTGCTGGGGTGAGAGGTAATCACGTGCCGCTACTTATTTTTGTTGATGGCATTTCTTTTTTTAATAAAATATTATTGTATTCGGCAGTCTTTATTTTACCATTGACACAAACAAGAAAATTCTGATGTTAATAAAAAACCTAGTAAAAAACCATAATCTAGAAATGATTACTTTTTACACATTTTGCTGTAAAAACCGTCCTTGAAAAATGTGTAAAAAATACACATCTTTTGACGTTTGCTGGGTTTACACATAAATGTGTAAACGCAGTTTACACATTTTATGAGTAGGCCCCTTTTTTCACGAAATGTGTGAAATTTTACACATTAATGTGTTTACGCTGGTTACCGTGTGTATTTTAGTGCAACATTGGGGGTGCAATTTCAAAAACCAAAGTCGGTCGTGGCATGAAAGTAGTCTGATTTTGATCCAGAGATGATGAATCTTAATTCTTAATACGCCAATCGGTAGGATATTTTTAAACGAATCTGTTAAAACTAAGACTTTTAATTTTCAAATGTCACTCATAAAAATGGCACGAATGTGCAACTGTTGCTATGATAATTTAAATTATCATCGATTGCTTTGTTGATGCCAAAAATTCTTCCCGAATTTTCTTAGTAAGAGGGGCTTAAAATTTACATCAAAAATCATAAAAGTAGGTACAGATGCTGCAAGCGGACAAACCTCCGCAGAAGCAGCCGAAAACTGATGCTGAAAGAAATCGATGTTATCGAGACAGGATCAGAACGGCTAGAGACACCATTGCTTTATCTACTGGTTGGGATGCTGGAGAAGGGTCTTCAAGACAAGGTAGAACATTTGACTGTATCCCTTTGAAACAAAAATGTACTCTGTTTGTAACGTATTAATTCGCCAAGAACATCAATTGAAGACTACTATGCCATCACCCTTCACAAAAATGTTCACCAACCGATCCAAGTGCAACGCATGAGCACCGCTATCATCTCCAAGAACATCGAAATAATTCCACAGCATTTTTCTAAACTGGTTTCTAAGCTTTCAACCCATCGCACAGTGGTTCCCCTTAGAACAAAAATTGGCCAAAACTTCAAAATTGTTGCTAATAGGCAAAAAACAGTTAAAATAGATGTTTTTTAGCTGTACGAAGAAAACTTGACAATCAAGACGTCACAAAAAGGAGTATAGTAGAACAAAAACCAATGCACAATGGTCCCAGTCGTATTTACCTAGGAAGACAAAAATGTTTGCGCCCAAACTGTCAGTTTTAGATATATGGTTTCTTAGGGAAAGTTGCTTCATATTTTTTGTTCAATCTTTTTGTGTTCGTAAAATTAGGGTGGTCCATAAAATTGGTGAATTAAAAATACAAACTATTTATTATTTGAGATAGACCAAAGCAGTGTTGCAAACAGTTGAAGAACATTAAATTCAAAGCAACTTTGTAGAAGACACAACACTTTTATCTCTTATGGTTCATGAGTTATGATTTTTTAAACAAGCAGGTTAGGGTGGCCACTAAAATCGATTTTCTTTGAATATCTTTTCATGCGTTAATTTCTTGTAAAAACATTGTTCTGATTACATTTAGAACTTTTGATGACGCATATTTTTGCTCAAGCAACTAGGTTACTATCTTTTTTGATTAGAAAGTGAAAGGCTATTTTCTTCGAAAAAATGACTTTTTTCAATTGTCAATATCTCAAAATGGAGCAAACCGATTTTCAAACATTTAAGTTTATTGGAAACATCGTTTTTTTTTTCTTTCATTTTTGGTAAAAAAGACCGCAAGAGCATTTATTTAATTTAAAAAAAAGTAATATTTTTCAATAAAACTAGTCATAACTTTTCAAATAAAAGAGATAACAACTTAGCAAAAAAGCATTGTCAAAAAAGTTCTTAAAGTATATGGCATAAAAATTTCACGACAAATGAACGTATAAAAAGATATTTAAAGAATGCCGATTGTCTAGCCACCCTAACCTGCTTGTTTAAAAAATCATAACTCATGATCCATAAGAGATAGATATATGGTGCGTGTGTGTCTGTGTGTGCGTATTGGTGTGCTTTGAAAAAGGTATTGCTACGGTATACACCGCAGATTATATAACTTAGAAACTAATATTTTCAAAGAATACTTTACTTGTTATTCCTTATTTCAACATGTTTCGCAAAAAATCGCAAAACACATTAAAGCCTATCTGAAAGCTAGTTTTTCTAGCTATCTTTTGGTTACTAAATGATAGTGGGTGGATGTGTCCGTCATATGTTTTGCTTAGTCTAAATGCGAAACAAATATATTTTTGCTAATTTTTATATTAGAAACTGTCACTAAAAACACTAAGACACTCTTTTTTACCATCCATTTTAAGTGAAATAAGCCGAAGAACATTTCTTCTGAAACAACAAAGTTTATAAACACATTATTTTTTGCTATATTTGAGCAAAACAGTAACAAGAAACATTATGATTTTTTTCAAAAATTTTTGATATCGCTACACTGTAACAGTTATAAAAAAATCTTAATCAACAGAACTGCACAAATCATTCAACTTAAGATACTCTTAACATGTAAAAATGATAAAAAAAATATTGAAATAAAAAATATCAACTTTAATTTTTGAGGTTTTGGCCAGCCAGGAACCACTGTGCATCGGTCCTTTCCAGGACCACAAATAAAAGAGTCTAGGATTGGCTACAGAAGCACATCAAAAACAGAACTCTCAAATAGCTTCCGAAACCTATCGAACTTTTTCACTGATCATGAGTTAATCTATTTAATAAATATTACTGAACGGTTGTGATATAATGAAACCTCTTTAATTAATATTTGCCACTAAAAATAATCATATTTTATTCTCTAAATTAAACTGGCAGCACTGTACGAAACGAACAACAGAAATAAACTGAACATTGTATACGACGGACGCAATCGAGTGTTTCTCTCGCGAAAACCATCACATTCCGAAATCGTATTTTGAACCAGTGAGCTATCGTGGAACAATTACTATACTATACTTTTGCTGTAACATCAAAACTACCTTTCGTAATCATACGTCAAAGCTACTGTCGTGTCTTGGATACAACCTCTTACTTACTTTTTTATTCAGCTTCTACCTC
Organism: Ochlerotatus camptorhynchus; assembly: GCF_037179485.1. Taxonomy (NCBI): domain Eukaryota; kingdom Metazoa; phylum Arthropoda; class Insecta; order Diptera; family Culicidae; genus Ochlerotatus; species Ochlerotatus camptorhynchus. The sequence continues at coordinate 3,771,325 of NW_027040929.1, read as the reverse complement.
TTTCACAGCAAAAAATAATGAATTTTAACTTGAGTTGCCATTGGAAGCAAACTATTTGATAATGAGTTGCGTTGAAATTAAGAATACCGTCAAGTTTTCCTTCGGGAATGTATACAGGATAGCTGAGGAGAAGTTCAACTTCATAAACTTTCAATCCGAAGAATTGGTGCTCCATCCATGCGCATAGAATGGCAGTAAATGTACGCATGTCGCTTGTGGACGATTATGTTCAATCTGTGCGAATTTATGACCTTCCACCAGAAATTCTTTACCGTCTGGGCTGGGGACATACGGTACAGTGAAGCGTGTCTTCCGGTAAAAATTCCCAGCATAGCTGTGCTTCGACATGTACACTGGTGTACGTTGTGTAGGAGAAATTTTCACCTCGCTGCAAGGAAGCCGGATATATTCTTTCAAGGAAACAAAACATATGATTTGTGTGTACGCTGGAGGGGCACTGGACGAATTCCTACTCCAAGTAGAAGGTTCGGAAGCAGCTAAAGAGAACCACGATGATTGGTATGGTAGCAATTTGAATAGTAATTCGTACGCAGGTGCGGTAACCGGTGGTGCCACAGCGGAAACAATTTAGCTGCTCGATGAAGAAGTGATGGCGATCGACGAGATGACCCCGAAGGCTGACGAGAATGAGAAAAAGAACAACCAAGTGGAAGCCAGGAACAGCAGCAACAATTTTTCGACTACCGGAAAGACGTGACGTATAGATGTGCAATGGATCTGTTGAAACAGCAAATATGGAGGAAAGAAAGGAAAACAAGCGGGGATTAAAAAAATAACAAACAAAAACTAGCAGAAAAACTCTTCGTGTAATTCCGTTGCTAGTGTAATTTTATGCAATAAATCTCGCACATGAAGTGAATAACAAAAATCAGTGCAAATAACTCAATTTCATGTAAAATTATACTCTTTTTATTTGAATATTATTTGAATACTACGTTGTGAAAGTTATTTTCCGCAAAACTACATGCACATCACATGTTTATTTTTCGAACTGTGCTTAACAAATTTAAACAGCATTGCCTCATTGATTTCTGAATCCCGACAACAAATACCTAGGGATTTCAAATGATTGTACACACAACAGTCTAGCTTCGAATTGATTGGATTATGCATCTCTGATCCTGTCACATACATATACATACAAATACACACTACCGTGGACAGCAAAATAAACATCCATACAGACGTGACCACCATGATAAGAAGTAAACACCCGGTGATATCGTTTCAAGTGACACATTTGCGAGAGATTTGCACTGCAAACGTACGTGTACGTGGGCGAATGTACCTAGCTATCCTGAATCCATTGAAACTCGATTCACACTTTACGGCGGAAAACACGAGAAATTGTTCGTGTGCCAGCACTTTTCCAAGTGCAATGTGGTCTCTGTTTGAACAGTTCTTACCCGATTGGGCACTTGTTTGTGCGGAGCGAACAGCGACAGCAACGACTGACGATCCATTGAAAGATGAATGCAACTCTTCGTCGTAGTTTGGAAATGTTTGATTGCGTGTCTCATTATTTGCTTTTAAAGTGACACTAGAAGGCATATTGAGAATCAGTACCGAAAACTTGGTTCGTTTTCTAGATTCCTAATTCTTACAGCTATCGTTTGGAAGGTAATAATAAACTTTCATAATTTTATTAGAATCAAAACATGCTTACCGCTCAATCAATCGAACCAACCGGCTTAAACATGCATGCCCTCCCTTTTTGAAAAAAGTTTAAAGCAGGTAAACAAGGTTGTAGAACAACCCATTTGAAGTGTTTTTTTTTTGTTTGGAGGGGGTTGGACCACTGCGTCCATTATTTGATAGTTTTTTAAAGTATATTCTAAATAGTTTTTACAGCAATGGATATTTTTCAAATTTTATATTTATAAAACAAAGATCCAAGATTCAATTAGTTAGTAATATTTTTAACGGAAATTAAAGCATTTGCACCTTTTTTTTTAATTTTGTGACCGAACTTCACTTTTTTATAATTTGTTCTTTAGTTCTTTAAATATGAAAATTTGAATGAGTATATAATCAGAAAACATCATAAGCAATAAGAATACAACATTGAATTTGTGATGGCTATTTCGGAGATACATTTCAAAAGTGATGGTTTGAGTGCTTTTTCAAACAGTCGAAAAACACGAATGGTTTTTTAATATGTTTGTAAAATATGTAACACATACTTTATAAATACTATATACGATATCAAAGGAAATATCCTAAGCAACAATATCGAACCAATGTTTCTAATTTGGAAAAAAGGCAGCGAGTAAATTTAATCTTTACATTATACTATCAAAGTTACCCGCATTATCAAAGATACCCCGTTTTACGGTACCCCTGTTTACTGTTCGTATCATGCAAGCTAACCACAATTTAATGAGTGGACAGCTGATTACCTGGTCAAGTCCTTTCCCAGTCAGGTATGATATGGTTTATGAAACTAACTATCTTTCCAGGATTAGCCGACCAAATACCACTAGGTTGTAAGATAACACTACCAAGAAATTTAGATCTACGTCTTTGTAATACACCACAACTGCAGAGCACATGTTCCAAGGTTTCACGTTCTATGCTACAGAAACGACAGATATCGCTCTGAACCCGACCAATGCTATTTTCATGTGATTTCTACTCGAACAGTGCCCAGTTAGCCAGTGTACATACTAAGAGCTCGTTGCAAGAGCTTTTTGTGTATGTGTTACATTTGGAGTTATAAATCTTTTCGACTGGTTGCGCTTCGAGACGGCCAACCAGTTGGCCATCACCTTTTGTTCTTCCCAGCGTTTGAGTTCAATTTTTACCGTACAGTTTGAAATTCCACAGTATGGTTCTGAGCCAATAAAGTGTGAATTTGAACCTAATTTTGCGAGATCGTCTGCCCTTTCATTCGCTTCAATGCCACAGTGTCCAGAAACCCAATACAAGTTTACTGAGTTCTGTTGGCACAGCTGTCGCAACAAGACATAACATTCCCAGACAAACTTTGATGTACATTTTTAAGCACGCAGCGCTTTTAGTGTCCCATCGCCACTGAAATGTTTGTCCCAGGACCAAAGATTCCTGCCCCTGTTGTGTTTCAATTTTTGAGCCATCTGTGAGCCAAATATGATTGAGTCTTGACGAACGCTAGGACCACCGACTTCCGAATCCGAACGTAACGTTTTACATACGTTGAAGGGAGTGTCATAGGGGAAACGCTCCTATAGTTGCGGTACGTTAGAAGCGTTAGGTACCTATAGTTGTGCATGGAGACTCAATACACAACTATAGGAACCTAACACTTATAATGTACTGCATCTATTGGAACGTTTACCCTAGTTGTTCTCTGGTTACATCCAGTCTCCATTCATACTCATCACTGATCCTCCTTGGAAGTATTGCAAAATGCTTAGGTGATCAACCAGATCACCTGGTACGACTTTTTTTTGTCCTTTTGAGCACTTCTTTCCGCTTTTAGTTGCACGTATTCATGCAAGGGTAGTAGATTGAGGATTGCATCTAAAGCGAACCCCACACGCGAAGGCAAATTAGTGATAATAATATTGATGGTGTGAGTACAGAAATATTAACAATATCGATGTATTGACGTCAATATAGAATGCATTGACAATACGAATATTGTCAATAAAAGCAACCGTGTAGGGTCCACTTAATGAAGTAACTTTGTTGAAGGAACCAATTTTCTATCCCTGATGCTTCAGGATATGTACATGTTTTTAATATGTAATGTAGGGTGTATCCTAAAAATGGGTTAAGCAAGAGTAACTTTTTATAAATTGATTTCTCGTATACAGTATATTCTAGACACTTTTTGAAAATTTGTCTGATAGGGTGTCCCAGAATTTCTAAGCACGATTAAAAAAAAACAATAACGTAACTTTGTTTACAGGTAATTCGATTTTTATTTCGTGTTATGTTCTCTATAGTATTCTCTTACAGGTAACGTAGAAAATCCGAGATTTGATCAGTTGTAAGCCAAGGAGCGTATTTTGATCTCACGCTACTCATTACCTCCAGCACAGATGCCTTTCCAACAATTTTGGATACGTTTTCCCAGTCTTTCGCAAACTTTGTAACGGAATCCTCTACCTCTACATGTTTCCGGAAATATGCTTTGGGCAGGGCCCAAACAGTTTCGATTGGCCTGGCCTGGGGGACTGTTTGGCGGATTCATCTCTTTGGGTACGAATTGAAACTTGTTGGCTTTGTAAGGAGGATCCTGCTAGGGTTCTCAAAAATTCTGACTTAATCGCCAGACGAAGAAGTCGTCTGCCGGGAATTGCAGATATGTGTGTCCAGCTAGCAGTTTTTCTCAACCCAGCAAATTACACCCACTAGAGTCACCCAACGGCCAAAAATCATCAACGTCCCAAGTCCTATAGTCCAAGAATTCGTTTTACCCAATTTTGTATTCTAATTTTATCTTCCAATTGTTGTAATTAATTGAGTTAATTGTAAATACGGTGCAAGTGATTCAGGTTTATTAAAATCAAGTCCAGTAAATTGAAATTCGATTTAACGGAAAAAAACTGGTTTTGAAAGTTTCCAAAATCCATTTATAGTTTTCTTGTTTTAATTTTGTTGTTGTTGTTGTATTTTATTAACAAAGCCCTGCTTTATCTCTCTCTCCTATGTGTGACGTCATTCCCTCCCCCCTTTTGTGTTCTCTTGTAAGTCGTTCTAACCCCTAGACAAGCTTTCTTCCCCTACTAAGTATAATTCAGGGTCCCTATTTGTTAATCGGTGTGATTGTGTGTGTGAGGTGAATGGTTCGCGTACTTACAGTTGCTGCTCAATGGTACCTGGTCGGGCCACACTCGTCCGAAGTGGGTGGCTCGTCCGTATGATGATGGCCGATGATGATCGCCCCAACCGTTGCCGGGGGGGAACCAATCTTCTCCAGACTGGCTCGATGATGCTCGATGGTTCGGTGCCAGTTGTTCACCGCAACCATGGGTCACTTGTAGATGCAGATGCGACGGTGGGAGATCGTTTGACTACCACAATCGCCCGGGTCAGACAACGCCGTATCCTAACCTCAAAAAGGGAAACGATGAGGGAGCGTTGTAAGAGTGGCGATCAATAGCGTGCACCGGGCGGGGCGGATGTCGTCGAGTGGCGTTGACGGGCGAAACTCGCTAGATAAGGAGTTCACCGTCTAGAATAGTCCCGGCATGCACTAGCTTGATGGGTGGTTTTTCTGTGGGGTGGTATCGCACGGAGGGCCTCCGTTTTTCAGGACGTGAGTCGGGTGGATTACGCTGGCGTTGGCAGCCTTTCCCCTTGTGGACCTTCCAACGAATCAGGCAATCACTTTAGGCGTGTGATGAACGTGGGGCCGAGTTCTTCATCCGATGGCAAACACTCTCCGAATGTCCTATAGTGGTACGCAACCACGAGGCGATAGGAGCACTCAGGGTAACTAAGCCTGATACCACCAACCAACGAATCAAATTCACTCTGGGAGGTGAACCGATCGAAATACCATCGAAAATAACCCGCACCACGTTTAGCTGACGTTCCTGCCACAAGCCCAAATCGCTGTTGCCACCGCTCAGTGGCTTCTGTAGAAACAAAGAAAACTCCTCAGAAACACATCACACATTTTTTTATCCACTACTTTACCTGAATTCTCTTTCTTTTTTCACATTAGCCTGTTTTTATAGAAAACCTTTCAATAACATTTTAACTTATTAGGAAACTATCTTCACTTTTGCAAATTAATTTTGCTTACTTTTATTAACAATTTTTGCACACGTGACTCACGTTTGTGTGTGCTTTTTATATATAAAAAAGGTTAATAATTTCTGAAAAAAAAAAAATATTTACACTGCATTACAACATTTTCATGTTTTTTTTCTTTAGGTTTTCACCGTATTTGATTTTATTATATGGTTTTATTCACTGCACTGCTTTTCTTAAAATTCTGTATACTAATCTTCTTCACTCGGCGGTCCAAAAGGGAAAGACCAAATAGCTCTCCCTGACCAACCAATAAACTTCCTTTCTATTCTTTTCATCTTTTCAGTATTCTAAGTTTTGTTTCCGGTTCTATCTTGATTTTAAAAATTCATCATTAGATTTTCCCTGTCATTAATCATTAACATGGGTGAAAACACAGTCACCCCACTATCATCGTCATTTCAAAACAAATTGATTCGAACACTCGAATTCACCTATTGCCTAAGCACTAGGAGCAACCAACTCTAACGCTTCTATATAAAACGATCGTTTGACCGTTTCAGCTTTATACCAGGCTACCGTGTCCTTGGAGTTATGAACCGACGCCAAATCCGGTCAAATCAGTACTGAGGCGTTGTGTTAGCGGATCATTGGTAACAGACGCTTGTTTAAACACTCACGCACGTAAACATCGGTTGTCATTGTATTCGTTGTCACAAACGGTTTGGAAAACATACCACACTCACAAATGGCTTGCCAAACCATAACATTTTTACCAAATCAAAGCTTTATATACGTCACTCTAACACATAATTGTGGATACAGACATTTAGGACAAGTTTGTAACAAGTGTCAGATAATAATTTAGATGTAATTGAGTTGATCCATTCCATTTTTTTGTGCCAGAAATCCCTAAAAATGTCAAATCTTGTGCCATGTTTCCACTCATCAAAATCAAAATTCAGCTGAATGTTTAACTTAGAATCAAGGATTGTGCTTCAATTCATCGATTCGTCGGTTGTTGATTCTTACTATCATCAGTTCCGTCTCATGAAATTCTGATTCCGAGGTAGACTTAAACGTACTAGGGTGGTTCAAATGATCAATTTTCCTTTGGCTACAACCTGGCTGAGGTGAAGACAAATCGTAGGAACCTAAAGACTGCTGCAATGAATTTCAAACCCTTTCAGATCGATAAACAAAACACGTAACTCTCTCGTTACGAATGTAGATGTTGTGGTGTTTTTCTAGAACAATTGAAATGAGGAGTTGCACGAAGTTTTATGGTAGCCCTGAAAATGCACCAGTAAATCGTAAAATAATAGAGTAAACTATTTTGAAGGGGTTTATTGGAAAGTTGGCTGTTAGATTATCATTCAGATTTCAATACTTCGCATCATTCTTTTCCATCATGCAACATTAAACAGATTGGAATGATTTTAACAATTCAGATTGATTCGAAAATCATTACGTTTCCGCCAGACCCAGGTTACAACTAGAAGCCATCTTGGTATTCAGGGAGGAGCGGGTTTTTTAAAATATTGTGGACCTAAACTGTCTCGCTTAGCAGTTTCGATTTGAACTGTACTTTCCTTTATTTCTCGTCGGTCTCTGTTCGGCAATCTTGTGCGGCAGCTTCCATATCTGCGTACACACCAAAAAATTCTGAATTTTACTGGCGATGTAAACATCCATGCATGCAAACATTCATACATGTAAACTTCCTTTTCACGTAAACTAACAACTTGCAAGAAATGTTGCAAACAAAAGTGGACAGTTGCATACAATATATGGGATATTGCATGACATGTCTCATAAATTTACACGATCTATAATCTAAACTTGTATGATATATGACGCTCCATTTATGTGCATCATAGTAACGGAAATTTACACTACTTTTTTTTAGCTGTGTAGGACATCGCACCCATTTTCAAACACACATGGGCCGGGACCAACGGCTTTACTTCCCTTCCGAAGGAAGACGTGACCAGAGATTTTTATGCCTCAGAAAAATCCCACCGACCTCGGCTGGGATTGAACCCAGACCCAATGGGATGAGAAAGCAGTTACGCTTACCACTACACTACTGGCGCCGGAAATTGAACTGTACACCAAAGAAGAAAATTTTCAGATTATTAACTAATGGATTACTAATCATCTTGACGTTTGTTTTTCATCTTCAGGTTGCAATTAAGATAGCACTAAATTCGTTAGAGCTGATTTGAAAACGATTGCTCGATTGTTAATTTGAACCATCCTAATATATCAACTTTATCCACCATGCGCTATAAATTTGGCACTGTTGGTTTTCCCTCATGGAACCGGGTCGAAAGCAATGTATTTACAATTCTCAACCGTTGAATAATTCATGACTTCGGGTGCTAGGTACCTACTATCCTTCCTTCCCCGTCATTTCCCACTGGTCTACTTATTGTGCCAATCTTATCACGCTGTCACATGGGAAACAACAGCCTCCTCCGTACCAGTGTGTGTGGTGGAATTTTCAATAAAGTACAGCCCTGTAACAGAGAGTTGCATCTGGGAAACACGGAGCGGTTTTGTGTCACTATAATGGTTTTTCGGTGGTTCATTGGTTTTACTGCCATGTGTAGGGAAGACTGAACACACTTGATCCTTGGGGACACTTGGTTTGGTTTCTTGATATTCTGAGCTGATTTTTTCGAATAAGTTTCCTCAAAGTTTCGTCTAGACGGAAGGTAATGTCTGGTATAGTATTAATAACATATTGATCTCTTGATTTTTTTATTATGAACAAAAAGGCCAATTTCTAAACGTATGCTTTAATTTGTTATAAGGAAAGCTAGATTTTTTTATATCCTTCATATACCGTTAGATATCATTCTTCTTATTATTAATGCTAACTCGACCACACTGTTGTCAAAACATGTTATCAACAACGCTTATAGCAAAACATCAAATTACGTTTCTATTTCATCTTCTGCTCGGGTAGATCGTTTTTTAGTCAGCATGAAAATTCTTAATAACTTTTTGGATTTTCAAGTGAAATATTCATAGCTCAAAGCTTAAACTTGATACAGGTCGGACTCGATTATCCGGGGGTTCAATTATCCGTGGGTTCGATTATCCAAGGTTCGATTATCCGGAGCTATTAGCTATAAACTTGTATTTGTAGCATTGCATTTGAGTAAGTAGAACAAGAAGATGCATAGGGTCTATGCAGAACCCATTGATGCGATTTAACCATTTTAAGCCAACTTGTGCTTGGTGAAGATATATAAAGATAAAATGCTGAAGGCATCCTGAGGTGACGATACCATACTATCCTAAGCTGTGAGGGGTCATGAGGTGACTCATTGCATAGTTAAACATTTTATTTGAATTGTTGCATAGTTGAAAATTTGAATAACACAACTTTATCAACCAGAAGCCTAGAAAACAAAGATCTCTGATCACCTGATGATATCTCTGCAATATTTTCGGAGCCATCATGTATCATGAGAAAATATCCGAGAGATACAATTTGAATTGATTAACAGCTTGAGATCTTCTGTGCAATAGTAGCTGAACAACCTGAAGTCTTAAAAACATATCCAGACGACTTTATGGAGATCTAAAAACACATGAAGGGCTTTGGAATAATTTTTCAGCTGCCTTGTTTTATATTAGAGAAAATCTGAGAGATGCAATATGGATTATGGAATACATCATGGATATCTTTAAAATGATACCTGATCATTCTGATATCTTGTTAAAAATGTCCTGAGGTTTTCATCTTGATCCTGGAAACTTTCAAAATATCTTGGTATGGTAAATGGTAAATATGTGATTAAAATTGTTGGATTTTCAGAATGATACCTGATTAAGCTGAAAATTTAACAGGTGTTTTGGAGATCTATGATCACTAGACTGATCCAAAATTTGAAATTTTCGCTCCACAGTGCTCAAAAGGTTCCAAATTGGGCCGTGATTAGCCTCCCAAAATGTGAACTCATTTAGTGAGAAATTGACTTGGCACAAACCATTTGAAGTTTATATGGGAATTACTATGGAGAACCATAATTTCGGGGTTCATATCTATCTCAAAATTCACCAGTTCACTCTACTTTAGAAAACGATAGCTGAACTTGTTCTTAGCTACAACTTTGTTAAAGACTACTTTTCGATCAAATGTAAGGAACAAAAATTGTTAATGATTAAAGTCACTGATGTCTAATGATTTGTTAATCGCTAGCCAGATGGGCTAGTTAAAAGAGATTCTCCTAACCTCTGGTCTAACCACGGAGATCGTCTGGGGTGGGCTACACTCGCCTCTTTTGTTGGCTAGCTCGAGCTTGAAACCCTGGAGCTTCAAGGTCGGCTTCTGGCTTGTCGACACTGATCAAAAGAACAAAACACCTTTTTATTACTTTTACTCTTTTATTACTTACGATTTAGGTGTCTGTAGTGTGTATGTGTGTGTAGTGCTGGCCAGCGATGACGGGATTCTGCAGCGGGTGGGGTTTTTCGGCGGCGGATGAACGGACTGCTCACGGTGGATGCCAGTACTCGACGGTTATCACCGTGTGGCACGACGGATGTTGTACGGAGACTCGATCGGGTGATCGACGGTGGTCTCCCAGTGGTCGTCGGTATATAACCGATGGACGCTTGCTACACGGGTGTTGGCGTATTAACGGACGCCCTCGTGGTTTTAGCCCGTAATTAATGGGTCCTGAGGGGAATATGAGAGGTGGTCTTAGGGCTGGGAATTCTGCTACCGGGTTATTGATTGGGTCCTACCTGACTCCGTATTCGGTGGTATTAGCCGGTATTTGTTGGTAACTTTTCACTAATCTTTCCAAAACTTATAGCAAACTTGGCAGACTGAACTATCTCGCGCAATGGCTGAAGTGAAAGAATCTTCTCTTCAGTTTGACCCAGTAGCTTCCCCCTTGACCTAAGCCCATTTCCACCTCCCTCCCACTTTTCCACCACCCCTTGTCCATATCCTTCTCCTGTTTCCAACGCCCACCTTCATCCTTACTCCTTCCCGTTATGTATTATGTGTTATGTGTTGTTGGTGTGACTGGGTTACAATTTTTAATTGGACCGTTGGTTTGGGAGTACATATTTACTTACATTCAAAACAAGACAATATTGCATACACGAAACTGACATACAGATTGAATTCACAATGAACACACATATACCCTATTCCTCGCTCTCGCTATCTCCTGATTTTTCTCGCTCGAAGTGAACCAATAGGGTACAGGAACCAAAACGGTAATAGATTATGCTCAATCAACTGTTCAGCAGGCAACATTGATGTTTACGGCGCGTAAAATAGAGGACAAAAATCATGAATACTATATCACACTGCAGAATACAGTGTTGCCCACAACACAGTTGCTTAATCTTGCCATAAGGTTATCAATCTTTAAAACAATTAATAACTATTTAATTTGACCTTTGGCTTAAAAACAATTCTCTGCAAAGTTGTAGCTGATAAAAAATCCCATAAGAATAGCAATAGAATTTTTTAACAGAACTAAATGTTAAAAGACTAGAAGACAATAAACAACAAGTTTTGTTTTTCCATAGCAATTTCCATATAAACTTCAAATGGTTTGTGCCAAGTCAGTTTCTTATCAAATGAGTTTAAACTTTCGGAGGCTAATCAGAACCCTATTTGGAACCATTTGAACATTGTGGAGCGAAAATTTCAAATTTTGCAACAGTCTAATGATCACTTGGAGGTCCTTTGAATAATTTCCGAGGAACCTGGTATTTTGAAAAAAAAAGCATGGAAGATAGGATTTGAATTGTTGAGCAGTGGAATTTTCTGAGCATTCTGGTATGATGAGAGTTTATTGGAAGATGTGATTTGTAGTGATGGACCGTTGAACGTTTTCAGAATGATTCCTGATCATGCTGAAGTCTTTAACAGATATCTTGAAGATTTTTTGGAGGCCTGAAGGGCTTTTGAATAATTTCTTAGCAACTTGGTATCTTGAGAGGATATCTGGGAGATATGATTTGAATTGATGTGAAGTTCAAGATCTTCCGGATCAAGCTGAAGTTTTGAACACATATTTTGAGGACTTTTTGGAGATCTGTGATTACCTGGAGATATTTGGATTAATTTGTATTGTATTTGAGAGAATAACTGGAAGATGCGATTTGAATTGTTTGTCAGTTGGAGATCATCAGAATGATATATGACAAAACTAAAGTCTTAAACAAATATCTTTGTGATTTTTTGGAGATCTATGATAACCAGGAGATTTTTTGAATAACTTTTGAGCAGCTTGAAATTTGAAAGAATATCTTGGAGTTATTTTTAAAGATCATCAGGTTATCAAAGATCTCCTTTAAGCCTTCTAGTTGTTTGTTCAAGACTTCAGGTGCATCAGGTACTACTCTGAATATCACCATCTGCCCAGCAATTCTAATCTCATCTGTCATATATTTTTAAATAACATCAAGTTGTCCAGAAATAATTTAATTTTTTTTTAAATCCTCTGGATGTTTAACGGTTAGCAGTTTCATGGTGTCAGCTATTTTCCCCTTGACATCTACAAGTACAGCATCCACTTTTGATAATATTTTGCACAAAATTTATGACGCCCTTAACTACAGGAGATGCCCCTCGATTGGTTGGCTTAACCTCCCTCATGAAGAGGTTTGTGCACGCCTATGGAAGCCACCCACAATTTTGAGTCAATCTATGAACATTAGCGTGGGCTATGTTTGATTGGCGGATCATAAACCCCTGCTTCCCACTCCTCTTTAGATGTGTATTGAAGTCCACGAAAACTGCCAAATTTGATCGTATTTGGCTATGATCTACACACTTAAAAAAATTCACGTAAATCTTTCAATTTTGATATAAATTTTAGTCATAACAGACGCAAAATATAGCTTAATCAATCGTCATTTTCGTTGAGCAAGGAAATTTTCAGTTTCGGAGCACTTAATATTACATGACATGTTTTTTTACGTTTCATCTTTTATGTCAAAGGTGGATTCCATCACGTGTAAAATAAGTTATTTCTTAATGTGTAGATTTGCGGGATATTTTTAAATTTTGTACGGGAAATTCAATGGAAACCGGAACAAAATTATTCAAACATTCATAGGTGGCTCAAATTTGACCAAATATTGTACACTTAGATTGGTAGTACTATGCAGAACAACTTTGTATGAGATCACAAATCGATTTGAATTCTGAGCAAAAAGTTATAATTATTTTAATGTGCCTACAGGTCCTTTAAGTTTGTGCTATGAGCGGAGTGGTCTAAAGTAAAATAATAATATTTTTTTTGTATAGATGTCGAATCGATTTACAGTTTTCTACAAAGCTATTCCACTTAGTATACTCATTCTTCATCCAAGGTTTGGTCAAAATTTAGCTATGTTTGAATTATTGACAGGTATTTGAACAGATTTTTTAGATGCCCTGTACATTTTCCCATACAATTTTTAAAGCTCTCCCGCAAATCCAGATCTAAACCAAATTCGATCAAATTTTGCACAGCTGTGAGAGGCATGGGGTTGTTAAGTGGACTCACTTAGTGCTCATGGATCCCCTCAACAATGTGGATGGCTTCAAAGCATCAGATGAGCACATTGAGTGTTCATAGATTCCCTCAAAACTGTGGGTGGCTTCAGCCATTATCGAAGAAAGTGAGATGACAATTGTTCGACAAAAATCAGATCTTGAGTTGATGTCCTGCTATTGCTATATGTGCCCATCATCAGGAGAAGGAATAAAAAAAATTAAAACGTTCAACTTGGGCACATAACCCAGTGAAATAAATTTTCATAACCTTTTAAACTGTCCTTGATAAGCGACAACGTAAACTAAATGGCTCGAAACCTTATATTTCTATCAAAGGCTCGAGAGATTTAAAAAAAAAAACTAGGAAACAATCCTTAGTCCACTCACCTTTAAAACAATACATGTCATCAAAGGGGGATCAGAACTCCCTCAATTTTACAACATGTGGTTTTAACATTTTTCAAAACAAACGTCGTTTTTGGAATTTATACATAATTCTGGTGGCTTTTGAGTATTTGTAAATTTACAAAATACATTTTCCGGTGAGCCTATGCAAAAACCACATCATGTTTCGATTTTTTCGCAGAAATATATCCAAAATCAATACTAGGAGATCAATGGTGTCCACTCTCCCCTACTGCACGACAAACCACTATTCGGACTGAGTAGAATCTGATTCAATCGTAATGTAAATTTTAACGTTCACAATCATAAGGGCCTATCTAAGAGTGGTAAGTGATCGAATTTTGGATCGACCAAAGCAGTTAGACCCTTATGATTCGGAACGCCTACATTTCATTCAACCGTGTTAGGGTTGCAGCTACGAATGCAGGAATGTTCACGGGGGAATAAGCTAAATTTGATTTTGATCGTCCAGAGACTGTGGTATGCCGGAGGAAGACAACATAATTTACATTCGGTGCTGGACTGGTAGCTGTAGTACAGTCGTAATCAAATGTCGATTCCCGTTCAAATGGGTGGACTGACCGAGATAGCCAACGAGAAATTGATATCAAATGTTCATGTGCTGGAGAACTGTGCGGTGTGGAAAATGAATAACTAAAATTCAAAATTCATTGGTTTATAAATCTAGACATTTGAATAATATTGGAAATTGAAAAGCAGATTATTCTATGAGGGACTGTCCGTGCGGTTATAAAGGAATATGATGGAAAGATGTGTTGTTGTGGATCTTTTTGAGTCAAATATACAAATTTCTATCATCACTTGACTGCTTGTAGTGTCAGAAATTTCAACTTAACATTCATAGACAGCTTTTCCATTTGGACATGTCGCCATTTAACTCCTTAGGAAAAGTTATTTCTCCCAAGAGGCCCATTCCTCCGAATACTAAATGCAAATAACTATCAAAAACAAATTAGTATCTTGTCACCACCTCAGAAGATGGAATCATCCTAAGCAAATACGATCTTCCAATGGATGAAGGCATCACATGTATTGCATACGCCTTTGCTCATACCCATCGGGTATACCTGATATGGCATCCCCACACATTGTTCTTGTGTTCATTTCCATCGATAGACGAGTAGGTACGAGAAAAGGAGGTTGTAAAGGGAAAGTTAGGCAGCTGAATTCTGAAAAGGAAGGAACAGAAAACTCCTTTCAAGCATCACGCACCAAGACAAACTTTGCCGGTTCCTGGAGGCCGTAAGGCGAAAGGGTCATCTTAGGAAAAGTTGAAGAATTCCAAACAACACCGAAGCTTTCGTTTCTCATACTTTCGTACGTAGGTATAGGAAGGAAAGGACAAGTCACGTAAATGTACGTTGCAAAATGTTTTGTGAGAGCATTGTTGAGGGGACACTTTGAAAACAGACAAAGAGCAAACACATTTGTAGCTTTCTCCGCAAATAAATTCTTTGGTGTTTGGCAAAGGAAATGGAACATAGTCTTCCTCAGGATAAATAATAACATCCGTTTTTGTTGGTTTGCGTGATGGTTAAAGTCGTCCCTTTTGTTTGAATTTTCAACTTTCGTTACCACCACCCAGTCAAGTCATTATCATCAGTGCAATTTTATCCTAACGAGGTCGCTTGACTTAACGGCAAGTAATCTCCGCGAGAGCCATGATGAACCGAACGAAGCCCATTGTTCCGAGGGGTTATTGTCAGTGTACTTTCATCCATCGTGCATTCGTCTCTCTACGTCCCTCTTTTAGGTAGCAGCAGTGCGGCGTTTCTTTGCATTCTTATCAACACGTGGCGCACCGCACATTTCATTTCCGAAACGGACAAGTTGCAACGAACTGCAATGGGGAAAATCTCGTCACGATAGTATATAGTGTGTCACTCCTGCTAGGAGATGACAATAACAAATAGCGAAGAGTGCGTTTAGCACTAGCAATGCGGTGAGTATCTTTAGGTCGAAATTAATAAAATTGTGAATTATGAAGAAACGATAACAAACAACTGTTTTAACATTTTTTTATTCGTTATTTGGCGTGGAACTGCTCAAGTAATGAACAGTGCAAAGAGCGATCTATCCCTGGTTGTGTTTAACGTCACGTAACACTACGCAGTACAGTTAGATCAGTTTTCAAAAGGAACATTTGGAACCCACTTAACGCACCCCTCAGCAAGGAAATCTTTGCACCAGATTATGCGGTACCGCTTTCCTATTCCAGAATAATTTCTATCCAGGCTTCCCGAGCTCATGAGCCATAGTTCAACCCATTTGAACACTCCAACGACAACGAATGGAGTAGGTTTATCACGGACAAACAGATTATAATTTGCATATTTTCAGTTCATTATTCTCCGACTCTCAAGTTTATCATTTTTCATCTCCATTTATCCATGGAACGCGGCACAGGCACGATGGCAGGAAATGATGTTGCCACGGAAATTATCTTTCAGCGCTACGTCACGATCCCGTGTGTCGTAGATGTCGGTGGCAAAGCCCACCCGGAGCGAAAGACCGTCGTCAGTGGCGATATAAAGGCCAACTCGACTCTTCCTGCTGGGGACAGAAGCCCATGCAACAAACTTGAAGCAATAGCAGCCTTCTGGAAAGCTAATCTGTATGGACCCCGTAATGTCACCAGAGGTGTAATTAATGTTTATAGAATTTTGTGACGATAATTAAGTTCTGCAGTCCGCAATAGCTGTAAATGAATGCTCATTAGATAGCCGCTGAGAAAATTTAGATTTGGTTGATTCGATTGCATCCTATTTGAAATTTCTGCCTGTTCATTTAAAGGTGTCAAGCTTTACACTTCAACTTATTTTGCTACATTACGCCAAAGATCTAAAATTGAAATGAAATAGATACTGAAGAGAAAAAAAAAGACCACTACAGTTTACTATGGACCCCACTCTTTTAACACATGCACACAAAGCCATTGACGGTGAAACGTTGGCAATGCCACTTCATCTGAATTGCAAAGTGGCCATTTCCCAGCCAGCATATGCATAAGGTTGCGGTTGGGCATTGGTTCGCATCGTTTCTTCTCGGTTGTAGTTCTGCGGTGCTTTTCATTACATTAGGCTTGATGCTACCCTACTGCTACTGCTGGTCTATCGTTTTTCCAGGTTATAGCTGGTCTCTTCCTGTATCAACGCAGTCGTCGCCCACGTTGGTGAATGAGCGTATTTTTTCTGCTCACCCACTGAAACGGTTTCAAACAGAGCTGGTTCCCTCTTTCGAGTTGACCTGGTTCGAAAACATGTAGGAACGAGATGGTCTTCCCGGATCTAACGCCATGCTGCATCCAAGTGAACCGAGCCGGCAATAATCCATGACTGGTCTTTTGAAAAGCGCAGCTTAGAGACTTCTTCGGAATCGAACTAAATGTGTTAAATGGATCGATCATTTGGTGGTGGAATCCTTCCTGGAACTGTAAACGAGACGGTGCCTGGTTTGGATCGACTGGGATTGTTTTTGATAAAAAGGCGAAATTTCAATTGTGCATTGCTATGTACTTTACCGATGAACAGATTCACTGCTATGAACGAGAATCGATGATGGAGTGAAAATTATTCCGCGGAAGTTCAGAAATTGTCAGTTGAAATCGGAGTGATTTTAAATTTGGGCATAATTGCTTTTGTAAACAAACATGTCAATCACCGATTTCTCGTGAATCTCAATCTCGTAAACAAATTATACCAAATGATAGAGGTATAATATCTTATTGGTTTACGAGATTGAGCTTCTATTCGCGAGAAATCGGCGATTGACGTGTTTGTTTACAAAAGCAATTACGCCCAAATCTCAATTTTACTCATAAGTGTCGAGAAAAATCAGTACTCAGTACTTAGTTTTAACTACAAAGTAATTATTTTTTTACAATAACTGCGCTCAATGTTCCTTTCAACCAGCCCAGGGATTCTTTATGATTTGGAAGTTTCTATTGACCTAGATGATGTATAGGAAATCTCTTTCTTTATTTACCCACGAAGTTAAATTGATTTTCCCTTAATGCTACTTCCAACTTCCTCTGGAAGTTTATCTTAACTTGAAGTTGTAAGATTGGGGAAATGGATGTAATGTCGGCCCGATTGCCCCTAATTTGGGCCCATACATAAAATCAGCAATCGACTAAATTTTCAATAGAAACCAAAAATATCCATTAGTACCGTCCCAATGACGCGTTCATCTAGATAAAATTGATAAATAGCAGATTTTTAGCGATGTTCCCAATATTAGATCCATAGGCCAACATTAGAGCCATCTCCCCTACTTCCGGGAAAAGTTAACATAACCTTAGAAAGCTGGATGTTTCTTTCGACTTCCTTCATAAGTTATTTTGGCTTCCAATGAGCTTTATTAAACAAATAAATTATATATATTAAAGATATACTTTTTGAAACATTTCAGATTTTAACACTTTTTTGAACTTTTCTCAAAGTTTCTTTAAAAATTACCGTGTATATTTTCCCAAAACGACTTTACATTGGCTCAGATGCCATTTAGATCAGAAATGGCGTTTTAGTGCTACAATTTATTAAAAATGTCAAAGAAGCCATTTAAAAAAAAAAATTACAAGATCCAAAATGGTCGATTTTTTTGTAAAAATGTGAATGATGACCCATAACACATAGTTAAGAAAAGTTTATTGCAAATCGGAGAAGGTCGAGAACTAAAGGGGGAGAGGTAGCTCATCGATTCTTCCGGTTCGCCTCCTAGCATCGTGCTATAAGGTACCAGTTGATCGATAGCTCGATGACGTCATTTCGTTGGCGTCTGCAATGGGAAATTCTCATAGCAGGCGTTGACGATGGGACGTTGTCGAGTTGTTGAATAGCAACTATCGTGGTAACTCACCGATTACCTGTCGATCTGCCAAATTTGGAAAGACGTCTGCATTGAATTGTCTCATATAATAATATTCCGCCCACTATATCACAAGAAATTGCGAGTAGCTGAGTGGAATGGAGATAAGTTAAGCATTGGGTACAGGACCAAGTCTCCCCTGGGTGGTGCCAGAAGATGAGCGCAATAGAATCATCAAGTTGCCATAAGGCACGGAATGAGACTATTGCACGGCTGGGTAGTCAAAGTCTTCCATTCGTTAGTCATTTCAGGTGGATTAGAACAGGTTTAGGTTTAAGGTGGGCGTTGGCCAAATTTGGATTTTTCAGATGTAATCCTGGATAGGACCCTGTCATTGAACGTCACGTGAAAGTGGAACTTAATGAAGGCCTAAGTACTTTTTCGTAGTTTTTAGTTTTCGGATTTGAAAGATCGTCGGTTACAGTGGCCTGCTTACTGAGCAGAAAAACGCAGTCCCAGGTCCTTACATATCAAAGAGATTTATGGTAAAATTGCTTGTGTATCGTGTATTTTGCGAAACTCGTTGTTGTCGTTGGTTCCGGGTTTGAATGGATACAAAAATTTGAGCAACGGTATTATGTGATATGAGGGGCTCGGTGGCCTTAGAGCAACCGTTTTTGCTTACTGAGCAGAACATCATGAGTCTAATCTCAGGCCCTTCCACATTCAAGATTCGTCAATCGTTTTATTTGTTAATATGACTAAATGGTAATAACTCGGTGATTAAAAAGGTTCTCGTCTGCCTAGTGGCAAACGTTTTTGATTACTGAGCAGAAGATCGTGGATTTAGTCCCAAGCTCCTTCGCGTTATATGATCGTTAGGACATCAATTCAGCTTATCGTTTACCAAAACGAACTCTGCTGCAAACCCAACCCTCTTATCCAACATCCCAGTGATTCCTCGTGGAAGTGCAGAGGTGTTCTCGGCTTCCATCAAAGCGAGTGTCATGTCAACACAATCCATCCCATTCTTTTCTTGACCTGTGTTCTCTCGTGGCCGGCGCTGGTATTGCCTAATTTAAGATCACCAGTTTTTACACATTGAGGATGACTGCTAGTCCCAAGCATCGTCTATTGGTTCTCTGTGTAATTACAGCTGATCTGGCAATAACAGTGTAGCAACCTTGGGCGGTCAATCAAGCTCAAGCTCAAGCTCAAGCTCAAGCAATCGGAGAAGGTCGAGAACTAAATTTTTATATTTTCATCCTATTTGGCCTGGAACTCGTCTGCTTCATACTTTTTATTAAGTTAAATCACTCTTATTTGTTCAGTTTGGTGGGAAATGCGCAATATATTTGTATTCATGATGTGTATGAGGCTTGACACTATTCAGTTGAGTGAAAATCTCTTCTCTGAATTTTGATTTATTTGTGATATTTTTTTTAGGGTAGCCGTTAGGGTGGTTCAAGTTAGTATTGTGGACCACAACGTCCTGGTCCCCGCTGTTCTTCCGATGTGAATTGAGGTTCCCATCAACGGTGTCAAATTTGAACGAATTCTGTTATGATCTGGATTTGCGGGAAAATTTTATATTTTGAATAGGAAAATGTATGGGAAACGAAACAAAACCTATTCAATTGTTTGCCAAAAATGCAAGTATTGCTAAAATTTCACAAATCTCGGTAATAGATTGAGAATACTATGCAAAATAATATTGTCAAAGACTGCAATCCACAATATAGACCGAGATGCAAGCATGGGAAAATTCATTCAATCGAGCGAGCACCACAGACATAAAATAGCTATCCTCACCTACAAACAGATTGCCGAATGAGTGTAAATTCTTCCAACCAAGTGACTCTGCAGATAGAATCGGAACTGACAGCAGTAGAAGGAATGAAGCATATATTGAAAGGCAGCCGAACAATTTTCCCTACCGAGGGAGAACCCAATTGAATGCGTAAAATCCGAACGCAAACGATTTAAATAGTCGATTGAAATATATTTTGGCTCAGTGATTTAAACCGGTTGAATTTGCCACAGCAGTTTTACAGTATTTGCGTGAAGCTTATGTTTATGTGTTACAGCATAAAACTTGTCTCCGTGTTAATACCAATTTATATGAGTAAACTTATGTTTAAAGCTAAAAAATAAAAAGTGATTATTTCGGCAAAATTCTCACTCATCTAACTCAGCAGAATGCAATTGTAAAAGGCTCACCATGCAAAAAATAATAAGTTAGGAATCATCCACACTACTGCACTCAAAATCATTCATGTTACGTTCAGTTGTCTGTTTTGCTCAATTCTGCGTTCATCGAAGAAAATAGAAGCAATGAGAATACGAACGAAATCAGTGTGGCTCGCACTGCTCTTTTCTGATATTGTATGCGTGTGAATGAATAGTAGATTCAAAATGAAACGATTGTTACCATGCTTGCCGAGATGTGGTGAAATTTGAGCAATATTTGGATTTTGGTAAGCAAATTAATGGGATCGTTCCGTTTTCCATACATTTTCCCATACAAATTTCAAAATTCTCCCGCAAATCGAGACTACAACCAAATTCGTTGTTGGGGACCTCAATACGCATTAAAAAAGCAGTGTGCAACAGAGGGTTGTAAATTTTATCCACCCTAGTGGCCATACTACCCCATATTTCCCTACACATGAGCCGACTTTCGAAATCGAAAGCCGTATCTGTCTGTTGTTGTTCGTATCGGACATGTATTGCTTTACAGTTATGATGACAAATGGGACCATCGAGTACAAACTCATCGTCCTTCGTCCATGACAACAACAACAACGGTGCTGCGTTGAAACATGGCAGCTTGGCACATTCACCAGATCTATCTTTTCCATTCCCCATTCAATGGCATCAATTTCATGGCGACAGCGCAAAAATAAATAGCTTTTCTGTGAGGATGAAATTGACACCGCAGTGAATTGGAGGAGTTCAGCCGGTCGTTCGGTGCCACCAATTGATACAATGCTCGGCTTGATGAATAGCGCAGCCATCGCGCCCTCGTTGGCCATGGTCCGAGGAAGAGAGCGTTGCATACAATGTAGGGTATACGTCCCTAACCTCGGTCTAATATGCAGCCATCGATTACGTTTTTAATCATAACTCATCAATGAATTTACCTGCAAACGATATTCTACTGCTAAATGGTATGCTTAGATATGCTTATCATGTCGTTTGCTATCAGAAACCACGAAAAGTTGAAAAACTTACTTTTTTTAAGACAATAACTCACGAGGGAAATGTATGTAATATGGGTCTATTGTCCCCAAATTGGGTCTATTTATGGATGCAACTTCGTCCTATCTTGTTTGATCCTCAAAAAAACGCTCTTGGTAACGTTTTCTGATGTATTTTTTTTTATCACTATCACTGTTAACTTAATGCTCTTCATTCCTCAAAACATTTCTTAGAGAAAATTTTACGAAAACTACATTAAATCACTCAATTTAAAAATTAAAAATTAAAAATTTCGCTTATCGTCTTTTGACCGCAGAATATCTAAATCAGAACATTGTGATGTTCATTATACAGGTTTGGCAGAAAAAATCTCCCTTCCTGTTCGTTCCTTATCATCCAAATGCAAAACAACATTGTTGACGTTACTCTTATTGCTATATGCTGTCAAATGAATTTCATGGGCCATAGTTAGGAACATAGAAAAGAAATGTGTCCCTAAAGTTGGGTCCATGTTTTACTTGTGAAAACGTTGTTAAACAATTAAAATAAACATAAAATATTCAAACAGCAACTGTAAGTTTTACGTCTAGTGTGTATTATCAGGTAATTCCAATCAATAAATGCCATAATCAGGCCATTTGATGATCGTCAGTCAACCTTCCCATCTTAACCTTATAAGTCATGGCGGCTAAAAACTCCGAACATTGTGATATTCTCAACCAGTTTTATTACTTACGAGAGCTGAAAATGTATTGAAATGTTGTGATATAAATTGATTTGTGTGTGGTACACATTTATCAACCATCAGTGATCAATATTTTCCTTATTTTTTGTGTAATATTCCTTAATTAATTATTTATTTGCGTGATAGGCCGAATGAAAGGACTAGACCCACATTACATACCGTAACCCTACTATCCATGTTTACGATGGACGTTGTGCTTTATTGGACGGTGGTAAACAATGGAGGGAATCGATTTTTTTTTTTAGTTTATGCTGTTTCCAAAGCTATTGCATTTTGTTGTTGGTTCTATTCAATTTCTTAATACAGCTATCATCAATTAGGCATGATGAAACGCAAACCTCGCTTACAGCCGATGGGGTAGTACGTGAGGTACCCATTCTCCTAACTGACTGACTTTCCCATCCACTCAGTGAAGAAGTGGCACGCTATCAATCCCTCATAAGCCCCTAATGAGAGTTGAGAGGTAATTCAATTTTAACCCTGTTATCAGATCTCGTTAGCCTTAATGATAATCCCATAAGGCTCGCTCAAGCCCAAGGAAGGGTACATGGCTGCGAAAAGGCACCGACGTGAATTCTCATTAGCTGGAGGAAATCACACGATAGTCTCCCAATCGTGAACCACATACCAAGCGAGTGCCAGAGCACGAAGAGAGACAAGTGGGATTTAGCTTTGATTAGAATAGTGATTTAAAGCTGTCTGCGGGTGATATTGGAGCGTGGGCTTACGAAGACACCCTCCTATTCAAAGCTACATAATATGCTAATGACGGTCCCCAGAAACCGATGATAGTTTCACCGGAAACCAATTGAGTTAAAAGGCGAATTCAAAGAACGATACTGTGTTGGATACGATTGATAAACATTTATACTCGCTAACGGTCATGTGCAGGAAATACAATCCACTATGGAAACAATTTGCAATTTCCCTCGTGGTCTTGAATCACTCTAGCTACGGTTATACTTGAAGCATTAGATTATGTATATTCAATCTACAATAGTTGCATTCCGGGACCCAATAGTAGCTGACCATCAAAATGCATGCCCCTTAGAGCTGTTGATTAACGGTTTGGTTCAGTTGGATCCA
Source organism: Ochlerotatus camptorhynchus (assembly GCF_037179485.1). Classification (NCBI taxonomy): domain Eukaryota; kingdom Metazoa; phylum Arthropoda; class Insecta; order Diptera; family Culicidae; genus Ochlerotatus; species Ochlerotatus camptorhynchus. The sequence continues at coordinate 3,747,830 of NW_027040929.1, read as the reverse complement.
GTGCTGTTGCCCATTGTCCTCGTCAAGCCAAACGGTATGAACTGTAGTATGTTGATGCCAATGATCTGAAATGAGCTGTGCTTAAGAGTGGCGTGTGATTCACCACAGCGAAGGCAATCATTTTCAGATTCATACCTGAAGGCTTGTGCTTTGTATGAGAGGTTTACAGGTTGTGAATTGATTTCAATGTGGGGCCTATGGCATGGACAAGTAACATTTAAATCAAGGTTGCAAAGACTCATTTAAGCTAAAATAATGTTTTTCGGAATAATAAAACCAAAAGATGGTATGATGGCATGTTTTACTTGTAACTTACAAGAAGAGGTTACAAAGTATGCGTTGGAAACATAAAACCTGTACATTTTGCTTTCTATGAGTCACAATCAGCGATTTGCTGATCGCTGAGTGAGTGAGTGAGTGAGTGAGTGAGTTTGTGAAAAATCGCTGATTGTGACTCTCATGAAGTGAAATAAACAGGTTTAATATGTCAAACACATTCTTTGCAACCTCTTCTTGTATCCTATCAATTCAAAATTTGATCAAGGCATCTAATTATTTCATAATTTAGAAAAACATTGTTTTAGCTGAAATAAGTCTTTGCAACCTTGATTTAAATTGAATAGTAATTATATCCTAAAGCTCTAAGAAACGATATAACTAGAAAAAAGTCTCGGTTGTTTATGGACGGTTTAACTGCTTCGACTGGTGGTAAACATTTTAACTATTCTATTTTCGAAAAAAAAATGTCTTGTTTGAGATTTTTAACCAATATTCAAAATTAAAAGCTGAACAATATTAGCACATTTAACATAATCTCAAATCATCCGGAGCATCTCCAGTATCTTGAAACCACTTCCAGTTTCAGGCAGGTATGGCTAAACTAGAATAAATTCTCAGTCGAATGCTTCCAGGCACATCCAAATCAGCTAGTTATTCACGGAACTGTAGCACATTGACTTTATATAAAATTTAATTCTCTTTTTTATTTTGATTACAAAACACATTTCAATTGATTCAATAATTTTTTGATTAAATTTATGTCGGTCTTATCATTTTTAAGATATAATTTTATGAGAAAAACAATCTAAAAGAATCAGTCATAGCAGCGTAGCAGTTAGCATCCATGCCTCTCATGCGAAAGGTCACAAGTTCAAATCTCATCCCCTGACGAGGGACGAATGACCTAAAAGGTGTTAAAGTGACGATAATAAATAAATTTAATAAAAATCTTCAAAGGTAGCCTAGATTTTTGATTTGATTTTATTTTCTAGGAAAACAAGTAGGAATGTAAAGATGAATAAATAGGCAATTTATATCGACTAAGAATGTTTTTACGTAGGACTACGTCTTTGATTTGTATATGGGGGTACACTTTGTGAAAACCGAAAATGGAACGTGTAACAAATTAAGAAAGATTTTGAACGTTAATAACTCAGCTGCCCCTGGTCCATTTTCAATAATTTTATCACCAATCGATCAGAAATATGGCTACGCATCGATAACAATGCTTCCGAATGTTGATTTTCAACAAGAAACTATTGAAAAACTGGTAAATGTCCAGCATTGTCCAAAAGCGTCGAATTAACTAACAAATCCACCAATTACCTACATGCATATGCTGCTTCCCCGGCACAGTTGTCAGAGAGTAGTTTATTTGTATTCCTCCATCTGACAAGGTTGTCTTAATGAAGTTGGACAGGGAAAAGCCAAATTGAGTCATGGTGAACTCAAATTGGCATAAAAACCCTGTTTCTTTTCTTAAATTAAGTACATAGAAACAGAAACTAAACATTAACAATTACACAGTTCACAGCAAAAACAATGCAAAATACAATAATTACTACAGTGTAAATTAAAAACGTTAAAATGCGGTCAGTGTCATAAAAGTGTGTCAGCAACAGTGCAGCATCGTCATTGATTGTCAAGTCCTCGTGGAAGGGTCGAAAGCAACCGGAAACAAAAATGAAAACAGGTAGCACAAATTCATACAGTCATCAGGGGATGGACAGTCACTCACCAGCTTATAATCAATCCATGCACATAACAGCTTTACAATCGATTACTTAGGCGGCGTTGAAAAGTAGCTGCAGAAGCTTCAAAGTCGAAAAGCTCAGATACATCATTGAAGCGAGAGGCCATGAACCGTATTGGGTCGTGTTGCCCGTATCGACTGTTGCGGGATGCCAAATGCAGGAAGTTACGCCGACGAAGGGGGCGTTCAGGTACATAAACGTTGATATCGGCAAGAATGGCAGGTGCATCCACCTCACTAGTTAATACTTTGGCGACAAAAACCGCTTGCATGTCAGACCTTCGTTTCTCCAGTGTTTCAATTCCTAACAGCATGCATCGATGTTCGTAGGGAGGTAGATTTAGATGTTCACGCCAAGGTAGATAACGAAGAGCTAGGCGCACAAATTTTCTTTGAACCGATTCTATACGGTCAACCCATATACTGCTGTACGGACACCAAACTATTACAGCAGATTCAAGGATCGAGCGAACCAAGGCGCAGTACAGTGATTTCAGACACAGAGGGTCACGGAATCCATCGGCAAGTTTAAAGATAAATCCAAGCTGCCTATTCGCTTTTGAAATCACATCAGCATAATGTGTCCGGAGGTTAAGTTCAGAGTCCAATATCACACCAAGGTCTCTAACCTGATTCAGCCGTTCTAGATCATGACCAGCAAGACGATAGTGGAAGATGATCGGATGACGTTTTCTGGAAAACGAAATAGTGTTGCATTTCGTTACACACAGTTCCAGTAAGTTCCGTTTGCTCCAATCCTCAAATGACTCCAACAAACTCTGCAGGTAGGCACAGTCCTCGATGCATGTGATAGTAAGTAGAATAAACAAGTCGAAGTGGCATTCGCCTCCGATCCTCGGGTGCGTGCGAATAGGGAGGATGGAATTGGGTAAATTTTTGCACACTCATCGCCATACTCAGAGCCACAAGCTCCCAACGACCACACCACTGTGTGGTGGTGTTCGGTCGTCGATATTAGTAGCAGCAGTAGCAGTGCTTTCAGCGTGTGGCGTTGAAAATTGTTCTCCAGTAACAACGAAAGGCTGGCTGCAAGCAGCGAGCTGCAGAGCCCACATAAGCAACCATCAAAGGAGGAAGAAGCTGCACCGCTATGCTATGGATCGGAATCAGTAGCTCTTCGTGAGTCGCTGTGGGTCGGTCATCTATGCCAAGCGTGTCACCCTCGCTCCAAACGACATACAGCTCGACAGCCTCATCCGTGTTGAACACCCAGCTAAGAATTACTCAACCATCACTAAAAAACGGTCCTTTTCAGGGCCACCAAAAATTTGTTAAAGAGTATTATTTGGACATTGGTCAAGGTCATCAGTTCCCGCAAGCAGCTAGCTATGAAGGCTCAACCTGTCTATAGAAGGTGTGAAATTGTAGGCCTGAATATATTGGTGTAATTAGTTTTTCCTCGGGTTTCATTCCGCACGATTCGTTTCTTTCGTTTAATCAATCACCCTTGTAGTGACGTCGAAAAGATTGTTTCAATCGGCGCTTACATATGAAATTTAATGTGGATTATAGAATTTTTTGTATGTTACCAAAATTTATGAATGGTTTGCCTCTAAATGTTGAGATAATTTATTGATTATTGAATTATCACACTGTATACCATGAAAAAGCAGCCTGTTTGTGAATTTTTACCTGTTTTCAAGTAAGGAGTTATCATAAAAATCAAATCGCCAGCTGGTATTTCCCGGCGACTTTACAAATAAATAAAATCAAACAAAATCATCATGCAGAACTAGCTAGGATTTGTTTTACTTCATATTTCACAAAATTACTTTCGAGTGTTAAGACATCGTCTCCCGCAAAGTTTACATTTTTCCCTCTACCAACACATACATCAGGGCTAGATAGATTTCCACAGGATCTATAAAATCCACGCAATTTCAAAAAACCAAAATGCACAGCATTACGAAAAGAGGTCAGGTTTCGACCAATAGCAGATAGATTTTAATTCTAAACAAGCCAAACGATTGGAAATGTATCTACCAATCTGCTAAAATGAACACTTACACAGTTCGAAAAAGTAGCGTAAATTTCTGTTCAATATGATGCACATAATTGGAGCGTCACATTTCATATAAGTTTACATTATATACCATGTAATGTTCTGACACATTTCATGCAATGTAGCAAATATTGTATACAAAAGCTCATATTTGTAAACAACATTGTTTACAAGTTGCTCGGTTGCGTGAAATGAAATTTAAGTTTACGTGAATGAATGTTTACATCACAATTAAAATTCAGAATTTTTATCTGTGTAGTTAATTTTCAAAAGGTCACTATTGAAAAATACCAAATGTCCAACTGTTGCAATGGTGATCAAAATTATCATTGAATGTCTGAAAACAGCGCATTCCCTAACACAGACTTAAAAATCGTATTCGATGTGGTCCCACTGAACGGTGCTCATTTAATCACCGTAAGTGGTGGTGTCCAGTCCAGCAGGAGCAGCAGCAGGAGCAGCAGCAGCAGCAGGAGTGCTTTCAACAACAACGAAAGGCTGCTTGCAAGCAGCGAGCTGCAGAGCTCATATGAGCAACCATAGAGAAGGAGGAAGAAGTTCCACCGCTAGGCTAGGATCGGAATCAGTAGCTCGTCGTGCTCAGCTCAGCATTACTCAATCATCACTCCAAAACGGTCCTTTTCAGGTTCACCATAAATTTGTTAAGAGTATTATTTGGACATTTGTCAAGGTCATCAGTTTCCGCAAGCAGCTTGCTATCAAGGCTCAACCTGGTCTCTATATAAGGTGTGGAATTGTAGGCCCGAATGTATTGGTGAGATTAATCATCGTCCGACCATTTTCCAGAACACGCTGGTAGGAGGTGTGATCATCTCAGAGAGAAAGCAGTAGGGTAGTTGTTGCGTGCTGTACCATCATCAGCATTGTTGACGGCTACTTCCGCCTTGAGTTGTTACATTCAAAGTGTTTTTATGTTACTTCATACGCGAAGTTTACGATTTTCAGAGTTGGTTGGAAATGCTAACATGAAGCTTTAGTGTGATGATTTATTAGCTAGAGAATGATCTTTAGAAGAGGGTAGGTGGATAGTAGGGTGTTTCATTTTGAAAAAAGTGATGAATTTTTGATAGGCCACCCTCCAGTTCGATTCATAGCCCCAAAATATGAACCTGTGCAAAAAATGGTAAAGATTGATGAAGGTTTAGAGGTCGCGCCAATGATTTGGATTTTGTATGGAGATTTTGGTGAATTAGTATGGGAAATTATTGATTTTCGTTTACATTGCTCTAACTTTGGTTGTAGTTGTCCAAACGTTGAAAAAAAAAAATATGTGGTTGTCATGACAATGATCAACAAGCCTGTTGTTGTTGCGATGAAATTGGCGTTGTTGCCTTGTACATATTCATCTGTCAATTTACCCTATTTTGCCATTTTTTCACATTTTTATAACTCTTGATACGCTGCAAAACTGAGCGTAGCAACTGTAGGCTTTTTGTTTATTGCCATAGCAATAACATACTAAATTTTTTCGACATTTGGACAAGTAGAAGCAAAGTTATAGCGATATAAGCGATTTTTTAAATTCTTCCATAGTAATTCCCATACAAATTTCAAATCATTGGCGCGACCTCTAAACCTTCATCAATCTTTACCAATTTTTGCACAGGTTCATATTTTGGGGCTATGAATCGAACTGGAGGGTGGCCCATCAGAAATTCATCACTTTTTTCAGAATGAAGCACCCTAGTGGATAGTTCCGTTAGAGTACGGCAGTATGAAAACTAAATAGAAGTTGAAAATGAGCGAAGGGCACGTTGGCCATGACCAGAGGAGCAACACAATAGTTGGGTAAAGAAGAACTGCATTATAACACACCATCGACTGGAAATGCTCTCGCAACGTGGGGCTTTAGGTAGTGATGAAAACGTCGCTAAAACTATTCCACAGCCGCAGTCAGTTTATGAGCAAAAAGAGGGAGGCACATTTTTGCCTGTGGACTTGGAGACATACTTCAAGTCCCGGCGTACATCGTACGGGTTAGGCAAAAATGTGCGTCTATCTTTAAAAACTGTCGCATTAATAGCCCTTCGCTCATTTTCAACTTCTATTCAATTTTCATACTGCCGTACTCTAACGGAACTATCCACCTACCCTCTTCTTAAGGGGGGAAGTACAATTAGAAGGCCTAAAATGAGGCCTATCTTTGAGAGTGGATTGCGAGTAGGGAAATAAATGAATGTTAGCGATTCTTTATGTATGTTATTAAGGATTTAATGAAGATTAATTATCAGTGACATTTTTTTTAATTTTGCAATTTAGCCCACTTATTATAAATAATGTGAAGTCAATTTTTTAAAGCAGCACTTCGCGCCGTGCAGTCCCTACGTCCATGATCACGTCTGAAACAAAAAAAAAACAGGACATTAAATTTGAAGGTACAGCGCACAACATAAATTAAGTCGTATGTAAAAATAATGTTTTTTTCACAAAAAAAATTTGAAGTTGAAAAAAAAAATTTAAAAACCCTATTTTTTTCGACTTTGTTTATTAAAAAAAAAAACATGTTATAACAAACAAATCTAAAAAATCTTTCTTTTCATGTTGTGGAGAATTTAATTATGAACATAAAACAGAAAACCGGAATCGATTTGAATGAAAACTCTGACCTGTACATTGCACGGCGATTTTGAAAACACTACTTTTCAGTAGAAGCATTTAAAGTTCAACTTTGACATGTTCAGCCATTTGACATGCACTCACTGAATTGCGTATAACTTTTAAATAAGTTCCGGACGGCTTTGTGCTTTTAAAGGCTCATTCCCAGATACATATAGAGTAAATTAAGCCAACAAAATTTTTTTCGAAAAAAAAATTCTAATTGTACTTCCCCCCTTAAGATCATTCTCTAGCTAATAAATCATCACACTAAAGCTTCATGTTAGCATTTCCAACCAACTCTGAAAATCGTTAACTTCGCATATGAAGTAACATTTAAACACTTTGAATATAAAAAAAATCAAAATACACCTTTTAAAGTCGGGTAGATTAATCGGAAATACTCAAGTTGACAGTCCCTTCAATTCTCTTGATCAACTTTCTCTTTGAAATAAATATTACAAATTTGATACGCTTATAAATAAAAAAAAAAACTGAAAGAGTTAAGATAATTGATAATTGATCAATTAAAATAACCAAATGTTCACATTTGTTCCGTCCACTAGCAGCGGTCCTAGGTCAAGCTTCCGTTCGTGCCCCTAGACACAAACCCTCCTACTTTTTTTTTTATCTAAGAGGGTGCTATCAAGACCAAAGACACTTTTTAAAAAAACCTAAGAAGTATTTCCATAGAGCATGCCCAATAAATTGAAATTCAAAAACATTCAAATAAATATTTTTAATTTCCGAAAATATTGTGAACTGAATAGCAATTCATTTCATCCCCAATTACTCGAGTAATAGTGCCAAAAATTGTACTCTCACTAACCACTAACTATTACAACTTCAATAGCGAACAAATTGATTTGGGCTCCCTCCGCTACAATTGAACCAGTCGTATCTACCAAAAAGAAAATCAAAGCAGATTGCATTCCTGTTCCTGCATACCGAGTGCACTTTAGGTTGGTTTGATCTGAATTGCTACCGATTTCAATTGAAAAATAGTTTGGACTAGTTCCACTTGTACCACACTTAAAGGGCTAGTAACATGTGCAGCTGAACCTGGAAGTGAAATAAATTCATTTTTTTCTTCTTTTTGGCTTTAATACGTCTCTCCTGTGACGCCGGCTCCCACCATAGTGTCTTTTGAGCACTTGCACAGTTGTAATTGAAAGCTTTCTAAGCTTACACCATATTTGTATAAGTATTATTGTGTGGCAAGTACAATCATATTTTATGCCCAGGGAAGTTTTTCCAATCCGAAAAAAATCCAAGACTAGTTCGGATATCGAGCCCAGCTGCCTCCATCATGGTCTTGTTTTATAGCTAAGGGCAGCTCCATTTGCATCTTGCATTTCTTAATTTTTTAACAGATAAAAGGATTGATAATCCGCTTTGCAATACTGAAACCAACGAGAATATGACTACTGCGGCGAACAGTATTTCCTGATACGATTCTATCAAGCGTTAGCTAGCGATGGGAAAATTCATTACTCCGTCTCTTATTTACCCCACCCAACACAAACTTCCACCGTGGCTGCTAGTTTAGGTTCGGCAAAAAACGACAAACATTTGCAGAAGTATGAACTCAGTTTTCACTTTGGCAAATATCACATTCCGTTTCCTGGAACGGTATGTTCATGCTGTCGGCATAAATCTGTTACAGCAGAACGAATGTGCGGCTGCAGTTGCTCGTCAAGCGGGATACGCGAGAAAAACAAGCAACGGAACTGGCATGCATCACACTTTGTGTATCTTTCCTGCCGTGCAGAGCTGCACGTAGGGAACTTTGATGTAGTAGCACAAATCCGGTCATATTCTTTCTGCTTCTGTTCATATATGTCTGCACATTCGATGTTTCAAGTGTGTACTTTTGCTGAGATTTATTGCTAAAAGGCGTAAATAAAGAGATTTTACTCATTTGTAAGAGAGATGCTTGAATTAGTGATGGTTTTTTTTTTTTTTTGGAATTGCATGAGCAAATCGATGAGCCAGCGGGTGAGAGGGAGGCACCATTCACCATCCCTAATCAATGGATTATTCGTACCTACATCAAAGTTGTCCTTTGCTAGTTTTCTAATTTCTATGAGCAACTATAACGTTAACGAGTAAAAATATTGAAATAGTTTTAAATAAATTGTCATTCTAACTTTGTCTGTCGTCAAGTAAAGACGTATTTTCTTGTAGTAGGGGAAACACTCCTATAGTTGCGGTACGTTAGAAGCGTTAGGTTCCTACAGTTGTGCATGGAGACTCAATACACAACTATAGGAACCTAACGTACCGCAACTACAGGAGTGTTTACCCTAGCAAATCCGATCTACGGTCATTTCATATTCAAGAGGTTGGGGGCCCGAAAAAGTTCAAGATGGTAAGATCCAGAATAGCGAAAATGCCGAACGAAAACTACGAAACCTGGAAGCTGGAGGTGGAATTCCTACTGGTACGAGAAAGACTTTGGAAATACATCGTGCCTGGAGTCAAGCATGGAAGAGACTGCAAACCGAGCGAACGCGACGGTGCTGACTGCCTGGGACGAAGGAGAATAGAAAGCGCGTTCGATCATCCTGTAACTGCTAAGCAGGAGTCAACACGGTCGTATCCGGGCAACGAAAGCCGCCAAGGATGTAAGGAAGAATTTAAAGAATTAACTGAAGCGGATCTGTGATATCGAGTTCCAGGAAGGAGACGACATCGAGCTGGCTAACGCTGGTACGAAGCTCAACGACGACTGGTAACCTTAGTGTTCCGCGGTCTACCCTCAAAAACCGGTCGGAAGACGAACCAACGCTGGCCCTTGTGAAGGATAATATCATCAATGACTTGCAGAGGCGAAAAGAAACGGTTCCGGCTGATTCAGCAGTATTGAAGCTGGACGGACAAGAGAAATCCACTGTGTGCTACCACTGTCAGAGAGTCGACCATAAGAAGCGAGACTGCAACCAGGATGAAGTTTTTCGAAGCGAAAAATCCGTTGTAAAGGAAACCAAGAAGTTTGCTAAGCAACAGGCATAAGCAAGAAAAGCGGGATCTACTAAAGAAGATTTCGTTTTCAGCGAAGTGAATCGTGGATTCTGGAACCAGCCCACACATGTGCGCCAATCGGGAGATCTTCGTATCCGTTGAGAAACCGCGAGATGATATCCCTAGTTTCTTAACAGTTGCTGACTGACGGGGATAAGGCTATCGTGAAAGGTGTGGGTAACTGCCAGATCAATTACTATGGGCAAAAAAGCGAAGCAAATCAAACCGTGCTCACTGGTGTGCTGTAAGTCACACATCTGGACATGAACCTTGTTTTCGTCGGAAATCTCGTACTGAAAGCTCGGGGGAGTTCAACGAGACTGGCTGTACAATTATCAAAGGTACACAAATTGCAGCTGTGGCAAGGCCAACAAGGTTCTCTACCGCATATGGAGGAACGCGTGAGTGCAGTGAATGAGCATTTCGATGAAAAGAGCTGTGCATTGCATTAAAATTAAACAGTGCGGTTTGGTTTTGCCTTATGAAACTTTTCTGCAGGGAAAGATGGCACGACTGCCATTCCCAAAGGAAGCAAAAATGAAGACGACGGTTGTGATGGGCCTGGTACACAGTGACCTGTGTGAACCAATGAGGGTGGTCCGCATTTTCCTAACGCTTATTGATGATAACAGCCGTGTTGTGTATCTGTTCCGAGAAAAAATCTGCAGCTATCCAGGACTACGTGCAAAAAATTAAGACGTTATTTGGCAGTGCTACGATGCGGAGAATAACGAGGCTCAAAGATCATGGCGTTCCTCAAATGTGACGGCATCCAACAACAATTTATGGCAGCATATTCACCACAGCAGAGTGGTGTCACCGAAAAAAAGAACCGTTGTTTGATGGAAATGTTCAGGTGTCTGCTTATGGAGGCAGATATGCATAATCTCTACTAGAGAGAAGCAATCAACACTACAAATCATCTGCAAAACATGTTGCAAACTCCGTACGAGATTTGGCATGGAGTCAAACCGGCTGTTTCGACCTGCAAGTGTTCGGAACGTCAGCTTACGTATTTGTTCCTGATGTCAAACGATCGAAGCTCGAATCCACAGCCATTGTACACAAACAGTGTGGCGTTTCATCATCATGAGGACGAACAAGGCGTCGAATAGTCGAGATACTCGATTCATACCAACGTTGAGCGGAAACTTCCACAGAGGACAAAGGTACGTTATTCTTTCCATTAACGTTATTTGATCAAATCCGTAGCGAGACGGATACACTGGAGGAACTGAAGCAGCATGAACCAGCTATCGTGGATGTCTATCGTGAGATCATACAAGTAGAAGATTTTGATGGTCTCTAAGACCATAGGGATGTCAGTCTGATGGTTAAGCAGAATCGCCCGGTGAAGGCACAGGCGGAGTCAATACCAATCTATGTTGAGCCACGCACCTATTAAGAAGCTGTGGTTATTCCAGAGAAGGATTCGTGGAAGTGGGCCATGCAGGAAGAATTGCAATCGATGAACGAGAACAACGTGTGGGGCTGACAACGTTACCGGTTGATAAGAAAACCATTGAAGGTCGCTGGATTTTCAAGAAGAAAATGAAGATAATGGAAAAATTATAACACAAGGCCTGCCTATTTGCGCAAGGATTCCCGCAGCAATTTGGAGTCGACCATGACGCAGTTCTTGCTCTTGTTGTGAAGTAAATAACGTTCAGAATGCTATTCTCCGTTGCCAGCCAGAGGAAATCATTATGCATGCAGATGTCAAGACAGTGTATTTGAATGGAGACTTTCAAGAATCTGTATATATATATGCGATTACCACCTGTCAGGGTATCAGTATATAGAAAATGTAGTTTGTTGTCTTCGCAAAGATTGTACGGGTTGAAACAAGCCGTCTATAAATGGAACCACAAATTGGACACTCATGCAAATTAGGGTTTAATCCTTCTAAGAGCGATTGCTGCAAACAATTGAACGTCAGGCACAATGGAAATAAGATCGCCTACATTTTTGTATATGATACTGATAATAACTCCAAGGCCATCGTCAAAAAGCTGAACCAATATTTTACAGTGACGTCGCTTGGAGTTATCAATTATTTCCTTGGTATCCAGGTCATATGTTCTGATGAAGACGTCGCACTATGTCAGAGTTTCTACATTCAGAAGCTTATGGTAAGATTCGGTCTGGAAAACGCAAAGCCCACCGCAAAACCATTGGACCCGGCCACCTACATCCATCGGAGAAAATCTGGCTGCCGAATTACCAACAGTATTCGAGCTTCATTAGTGGGTTGTTGTTCGTGGCCATGTGTACCCGACCTGATATTGCAGTAGCAGTTTCAAGCCTGGGTAGAATAACTAGTTGCCCATCACAGGCTGATTGGATAGAGGCGAAGCGAATCCTAGGAGCAGATTTCATGCAATTGGAGGTGTTCGTAGATGCTGACTGGGCCGGCGACACCAGGGACCGCAAGTCAACTACAGGCTACTTGATCCGGTATGTAGGTGGTATGATTGCATGGTGCCCCAGGAAACAAGAATGCGTAACATTGAGCAGTTTGGAAGCCGAATATGTTGCTATAACGGAGAGCTGGATATTACGCTTAATCGACGATCTGGGAATCCACACAAGCTATCAGTTACTGTGAATGAGGACAACCAAAGCGCCATCAAGCAACTAGAATCCAACTCCAGTGAGCACCGTTCAACACATGTTGACATGAAGTCTGAAGTCTGCAAACGAAACGAACTCAGAGAGTGAATAAGTTTTACTCAACATCATGCAATATGGTCCCAACTCGAAAAAGTAAACCCATTTTTTCCCGATAAAGGGGCACACCTCATATAAAAAACAGTAAAAATCATTGGACTGTTTATTTTTGGATCGTATATTTGATAGAATGAATGAAACACACTCGCTTCAGTCCAATGGAAATGAAAATATCCATATTGTACATGTTGACACTTAACGCAGAAATAGAGAAGATTTTTTGAACACACACGTTGATTCTGGAAATTCACAGATTTTAAGTAGTGCCAGTATTTCACGAAACAGACGACATGCAATCTTTGTCGAAAGAAAAGAGGATAAAAAATAATGAAAGTTATGAAAAATATAACTATAACTGTATGTTGAATGTATGTATTGGGCTTAGTGCAGTCTATTGGGGGCACAGGTAATGCTAAACTTAATTTAAGTTAACTTAAACAAGTTTTAGATGAAAGCAATTTTTAGTCATAGTTCTGCAACATAAAGATTTATGATGTCAGGTGCAGTTTGATTTCTAACGTTGTTTTGCCATGACTAACATTAGAAAGTTTCCGAAAGTTGGGTAAATATGTGTGGAACTGATTTTCTAATATTAAAAATTGAATCTTAATTTTAAAATTTATTCAATAACTACCCAATTTCAAAAATTTGTATAATGAATTGTTCACTTTGAAGTTAAATGTTCAAACCATTTATTTTGTTATTCATATATTATCGAATGGAGCAGTGAAAATAATCTCATAGTCCTACGTCAACAATGGGGTCATGCTTTGGAAACAACCCTTAACTTTTTAAGTTAGTAACAGAAGGCATACACAAGAGCGAGAGGGTTTGGATTGCTGCAAATCAACAACATTCCTGAAGGGAGGAAAAACTATGGCTCTCTTAAGGATCTCGCACACAATTGGTTGGACGAATTACAATGGAATTTAGATTGGCATAAATATGCAGGGCCATCTTTTAATAGAAAATTGGCCAAAGTAAAATAAAGGGTCCGTGTGTATATACTGATATATCTAAAAATGCAGTGTCATTAAATCAACACTCAAACGCCAGCATCACGACGCCGTAGGAGAACCCGCTGTAGCAGTGACAGTGAGTGAGTATTGAATTTCTTAAACCCTCACATACATACAAACATATCTGTGAAAACCCACACTCACACGCCACAGAAAAGGGCAAATAAATGTTTCATACTTAGTATCGCGTCTCTTGATCACCCGGTAGTAAACTGAATCTGAGACCCAGTTCGAGAAGTCTCTTGCTACTAGTGAGTTGTCGGGTTAACTGTTTACAGTGTAGAACCACCCGAAATCTAATACGACAATATAATAATAAAATTTAACCATCTCGGATAAGATTAGAACTGTGGCTTGGTATATTCTAAGAAGATGAATTAGAACATATGAAAAAAATTAAAAAAAACGGCGTTATCATATCTTCAGTAACGTTTGACCTCAACCATCAATTCTTACCAATAATTACAATACACAACGAAAGCGGTTATTCATGCAAAGTGTGAGCAACGTTTAGGGTTGCTAGCTCGTGTGAAAAATATCACCATGTTGCCAGTTATTTTATTTGTCTTTGCGTTTCTCTCTCCTATAGAGCTCTAGTTTCTACTGTCTTAAATACACCAGCATTTGATCCTTTTGAGTTACAAAGCTCATACTCCATATTTTCTTTGGTCGGCTTTAATGTGGTACGAATCTGATGGGGGAAATACTGTACTTATATACTCTTAAACATCATGTAACCCTCAGTCGATGAGACGAACGCAGGTTGCCATGGTATCCAACGAAGTGATCCTCTTATCCAGTTTCAAAATTCAATGCCCACTCCAATAAGCTGCTCCGGTATTTTCACGGATGACATTAGTCTCAATTTAGTACGGTTCGACTTTGTTACATCGAAAAACCTCCCGAAGCGCTAACTGAGTGCGGCGTGAAGCGTGTGAAAATCATTTGATCCTTTTCCCCCGTATTCTTGGGAAACTCTACCATCCCCATTTCCATTTTTTTTATGTACTCTGCCGACTGTCAGCACAGTACAGTGGCACAGCAGCGGGAGTGGTGCAAAACACAGGAATTGAGTAACAAACACCGCATCTCCTGTTACACGCTTGCACAGGAGCGTGCAGCCGCGAAAATTGTTTTTCACGCTACCTAACCCACACACCTTGTTGGAATTCCCGTTCATCCATATGGCCTGGCATGGCCCGAATGGGAGTGAAAGCCAAACGTGACAAGGTATACCGTGAGGATCGGGTTAACGTGGGGGAAAGGGGAATTTTTCGGCGCAAATGTGTGACACATGACTGATGGTTCATCGCCGTAAATCAGAAGCCTAGGTTTGCAAATCAGTGCTTTTAAGGGGAACAGATGATTACTTTTAGATGAGACCTGGCTTACATGGTTTGAAACTAGATCCCGGGAATGTTTCTGGTTTTTTAGTGCTGGTTTTGTCCTGACGGAATACCTCTGACGCCACGTTGAAAAGCCCTGATGAGAACTAATACCTTAAAAATTGTATCTTTAAGGATTCATATCAAATCAAATTATTCTATTCAATCATACTCAGCATGAATTATGCCTAAAAATGATTTGGTTAATTTTACAGTACTAAATAAAGTTATTGTGAAAGCTAATTAATAAAATCACCGGCAGCAACAGGCTTCGCTTCGCTTCGGGAATTTCTGCGCATTCGCTCATTTTTCTGCCGTTGTAAACAGATTCCATTTCATTTGAAACCGAGAACAAAACAAGCCAACAAGTATGCTCGATTCGCCTGAATTAAACACCATCTTGAAGCATTTTCTGTGTGCCTTAGTTGTTGCCTTCAAATTTGAATTTTTCTTTGCAAGAAAATAATCATCTTCTTGACGCAACACGGTCCATCAGCTAGGCGCAACAGTGGGAATGACGGCTTGGAGATTCATCTTGCTCCAGGAACGTGACAAAGTGAAAATCAGCACCAATTTGATTTCGTCACCATCGAACCAGAAAATGAAACCAGACATAGGTCTGCTCCCATGCTCATTCATTCGTCGAGCACGAGCGACAGTCAGTCGTCATCGTCATCGTCCTGGTTCTGAATTCTGTTTTGTTCTGTGAGTGAGGGAAAATTAATTCAATTCGCGCCAACCAGACGAGAGCTTTGCTTACCTCTAATGATGTTTTTGCAACTTTTACGTTGATCTGTTAATTAGACATATTTGTTTTCCATCCTGACGATTGCTTGGCGGGTTTGAGCCCCGCACTTCAAAGTGACGAAAACAAACCTATTGACATGTTGATCGTAAATCAAAAATTATGGACTGATGGCTTGGAGGCTTTGAATTACCTTCTATTTTTCTCTCTTCGCGACTCTCCCTCAGATCTAGACTTATTTTCGCTAGTCAACTTTCGGCAACATATTGCGGGTGCAATAAAAATAAAACAAAACCGACTGCGTTACGAAAAGGGGTCAGGTTTTGATCACTTATAACTCTGTCAATAGTGGATGGATATTAATTCTAAACAAGCCAATCGATTGTAATGTCATCTACGAATCTGCTCAAATGAACACTATTGGTCACTGTTATTGAAAATTGCACAAACGTGCAATTGTTACTATAATAATGAAAATTATCACCAATTGACTGCGAAAAGCGCTTTCCCTAACACAGATTTAAAAATCGAAATCATTCCGGTTTCACCGAACGATGTTTATTCTATCACCGCGTGTGGTGAGTTGGGCTATCCAGTGGTCATCATCATCAGCAGCAGCAGTGTTTTCCAGTAGACAGGGGTGCATCACAGAATCTTTACCAGGTTAAGTTCTGTGTAAGCCATGAAGGTTGAACACAGGCCCTTTGAGGTGAGACGCAATCATGCTTCAACCTACACCACCGGCGCGCTAGGCGATGCATTTGTACAAATGTAGAAATTAAATTCCAACCTGTTAGCATTAATCGACGTGGTTGTTGCTCTTATTCATTTAAAACGTACAACTTGGCCAAACTTAGTCTATAAGTATATTGCTCGATTGAGTAAATTTTCGTCAATTTCCCTAATATTCAGTATTGCCTGGAAAAGCGAGGAAAATTTTACTCATTCATTGAGTAACCCCACTTTTTGCAATTTTGAGTTTAATTCTGTTATTGACAGTGTTTACTTTTCGGTTGGTAATGTTGTATTGAACTATGAGATGTTTGCCTTCTTTTAGTTAAAATTTACTAGGCTGGCGCCAAATGGGTTAAGTCAATAACAAAGGATTCGAGGGTCTTCAAAGCACCCAATTTAATACGAGCATCAATTAATTCTACATTGTTCAATATATGAATAAAAATCTCAAAGCATAATACAATTCCCAGAATTGAAATTTTCCCCACCCTCCAGTTTATTTTGCATATTTCAAGATCAACAATTGAAAAGGCCATATCAGCTTTTGTAAACAAAATTTCTGTCGTCGTTTTTCTAGTGATTTGAAGCTCGCCTACGCACAGCACTATCGGCTAGGGGAAGCTTTCACTGGGTGTGCATAGGAGAGCTACGATTCACGATAAAAGACCGCAAGAAGTTTTGTTTACATCATGATGAGGCCTTTTAAATTGTTGATCTTGATTTGGCAAACTCAGTTTCTTCCTGTTTTTCATGACTAACTTTCCATTTCACCACGGTTGAGTTTGTATACTACAAACCAACACTTTCGAATTTCGGACCCATTCGATCCCGCGCGCCAAGCTGACGGAGCTGCAATAGAACGAGTAAAGAAAAATGTCAATAGCAAGCACCATTTATCAAGTCGCCACCACCGCACTAGCAACCGCCGCACCTTCATCGTGCAGCATCAGCAGTTTGTCGAGTCGGGAAACTTTTCAAAGATGGATCGTTGAAAAACAATGAAAGCTTCACTAAGAGTTTTTCAAAATATCATCGCAACTAAACTACCGTCCAGGGCGAATCCAACGCACGCTCGGGTCCCTTCCTCCTTCTGGGCTCTGACACAAACGAGACGCAAAGGATGACATGAATTAAATTATTCTCTGCGCTGAAAGAAGCACTGCTCCGAAAATCCGGAAGACCACTGCAAGGCTCACAAGAGAGACAGTCCGACAGTCAGTAGGATGCAGCAGCAATCTGAAAGTTCAAGTGAGTTGAACAAATTGATATGCCATAAGATGCAGCCAGTCCCCGTGTCCGTCCACTTGTGTTGGTTGAGGATGAGAGTATGATAACTTGTGCCTTTTTCAAAAGCGATGGTGGTCTGTTTGTAAGTGATTTATCTTAAAAGTTAACTGTAGTTTACAACTAAGATAGGAAGAAGAGTTGCAGGTGTGACCTTTCGGTAACCAAGTCGGCAAAGGTGCAGCATGCATGGGTGGTGAATTCGGAATTATTAACTGGGAATTTTATTTATCGTTCTGAGGTACATCATGATCGCATGTGTGAAATGCATTGATATACCATCATCAGAAGGCTGAGCAAGGTAGCGTAAAAATCGTCATAAATATCAATAAAACTGAAAACCGGACTAGCGGTGATCAGTTCCAGGCCAAATGATGATGATGATGATGATGGTCCCACCTCTTACCCCTACAAAGGTTTGAGCTGGACGATTTATCTTTAAGATAATTAAATATGACATTTTAACCAGGTTAGCAAACAAAATCGAATTGGTTTCAGTTACAGATATAAATTCCCTCTAGAGTTAACAGTTGCTTCATAGCGATATAAATGTGGAAAAGCTCAGGCGTCCTCCTCTTAGTTCGCCTTTTTTGTCCACCTAAAATATTCATAAGTATTACAAGCAATCAAGAGTTAATGAACAATCAACAAAGTATCCTATTACATTAGCAACCCCGCAATCTGATGCTATCATAATTTTCAGCAATGTCAGGAATGCTCACGAACCCCCAACATTTGCCAGAAAACTTACTACTAACTCAAGGTATCTTAAACAAACAGTGTTGGCAAAATCAGAAATCAATTGAACAAAATATCATGCTTGATATTGATTTAACAAGCTCCTTTGATATTGCGAGACTATTCACAACGTGCAAAAATCAAGCTGAGAGTTGACTCGACACAAAAATGATTCCATTGCACATCGTTTTCTTAAAAAGAGAAAGCATAGTTTGCTATCTCTTTTTAATCTTCACCATTGGCAGACGCAAAGGGACTGCTGCAAGCCGTTATGTAAGTTTCGGTTGCATTCGGGTGTAATGCAAAAATCATTCAACTCAATCTCACCACAGTTTGGTGAGTTTTGTTAGCTTGATATTCCGAGCTGCGACATCACAGCTTGCAAAATAAACCGCAGTTGTTTGCTTGTTGATTTTTGTCTACGAAAATCAAGCGTGATCTTGGGCGTTGGTGAGATTTGATTTTTTGATATTTTCCCAACACTGCTTCCAAATAAGCTTCAAAATTGCATTTTTTTTTTTTTATCTAATGTTAAATTCAGTCCTCTATATCCGTAATACGCGCGCGAGGCTCAAACCTTTGTAGACTACTTTTTTTTTATTAATCTACTATTAAATCAAATATTAAAAATCCATCATCACCATCGTAGCGAACAGAAATAGTTTTTGCAGTGCTACAATAATTATTAAAAAAAAAGTCGTTATGACAGCTATCCACATAAAATAATCCGTTAGAGATAACTTCGTCAAGATACATAATTTGTCAATTCATAAAAAAAAATCACTGGGTTCAAAAGACAGTTTTAACGTGTGAAATGCAGTGTCTTTTAAATTCTGTAAGTGTTGCTGAACGTTTGATATCTTTAGGCATCGAATTGAAAACATTTATTCCTTTATAATAAGTGAATTTTGTGAAGCACAAGTCAAGAAATGCGGTGTTCTTATTTCAACCGCATTTCTAGTATTATATCTATGAAAGTCACTTCCTCTATCAATTCGATCACACAAATATCGAGGTAGCAAACCGTTAACTACTTTAAAAATGAACACCATAGTCAAATCAAATATACAATTCTTTGCTTCACCGACAACCATTGTATGGCGTCTAGCATCAAAGTTGAGGAAGTGAATCTATTACATATCAAAATCAAACGCATTATTTTATCCTGCAAGCGCTGTAATCTCGATATTTGTGTTGCGTTGGCCAAAAATAAAATGGAAGGGTAAAAGTCAAGATGAGGAGAGATGATTGATTTGTATAGCTGTTTTTTACTGGCAATAATTAAATCGTTTTTCAGTCGACATAGAATTCTATACTGCTTGGCAATTTTCTTGATGACATTGTCAATGTGAGAGTTGAACTTAAGTGTGTCATCAATAATCACGACAAGATATTTAATCTCCCGAACGCGATCAATAGTCTCATCATCAATTACAACAGAGACGTTCTCATTTACTCGATTCCGCGAAATTACCATAAATTTAGTTTCACTTGTATTCAATTTCAACTGCTTATACTTCAATCATCTACTTAGAGAACGAAAATCTTCATTCAAGTGTAAAATGACATTATCTAAATCCTTAGCTGCAATGAATAACACAGTATCATATGCAAAAAGATTAATGCCGCAAAATCTTAAAACACGTCGCAAGTTATTAATATACATAATAAATAACAGGGACCCTAATACACTTCCCTGGGGCACTCCAAGGTTTTTCCCCAAGGGACTGGAAACAATGAGATAAAATAAATTTGACTCGACCATCTTCGTTCTGCATGAAACATTGGATATTTATCTGTTATGGTCAAATATTGACATTTTCGAATTTTTTTTGGACATGTCGGATCATTCAGGATTTTGGAAATTCGGCCATTTTTGAAGAATTTTGTTCAAAATGGCGTCTTTAATAAATTGTAGCACAAAAATGTCACTGCTGCTGCTGCTGCTCGAAATGGCATCTACATTGGGTGTACTGACCCGTGCAATAAAGTGTTGGCAGTGTTTCTAGATACCACCAAGTCGTTGATTGTGAGATTGATTGATTTGAATCTACTTCTCTCTTATCCTAGACCTTCACTTATCATGATGCAGAAAATCTATTTTTTTTTTCATACGTCGCTGATTTAGATGGAGAGAGGGCTCGAAGAGACGTGACAATTTGTGGACAATGAGGAAGGGGGACTAAGCTCAAAAGTGACATCACATTTGTTTAAGTTACTGATAATAGGGGAAATGTATGTAATGTCGGCCTAAGTGTCCCTAATTTGGGCCCATAAATAAATTCAGCAATCGACTAAATTTTCAATAGCAACCAAAAATATCCATTAGTACCGTCCCAATTACGCGTTCATCTAGATACAATTGATAAATAGCAGATTTTTAGCGATCGGCCCAATCTTAGATCCATAGGCCAACATTAGAGCCATTTCCCCTATATAACGAATCATTGGATTTCTTTAACGAAATCGAATGAAAAATTATTTCTCATATTGTAATACACAACTAGAAATTTTACTGCTTTAAAATTATAGTAGTATTTCAAATCATATAAAAATATTTTGATGTTAGTAAACCTGCTTTATTTAAATTCAAATCCAGATAGGGACCCAGACAACCAGAAGTCGCATGACATTGCAGAGATCAAGGGGTAGGTCACTCCGCACACCAGTCTTGGATCAACTTTTTTGACAGTGCGCCTCAAGTGTGCCACAGGTGTTCTGATTGTTCCGGTCATAGAGTAAGCTGCAATTGTTTGTAAAATATCCATCCCGGCAACCCGGTATTTCTGACACCTTGAATGTTTTGGTTTGAAATCGCAAGGATAAATCGGATTGAGTATGACGCGGGACGTGGCGGGTTTGCAAAATTTTGGTGTTTTGTGTTCATAGGTTAATAAAAGTCCTGTGTTCTAGGGTTTTATAACCTAGCCTTTCGTGATGTGCAAAGCAACGATCTATCAGCGACCAGAAAGAGTTGGAACCGGTGGGGTACATTGTTGGAGGCCGACTATAGAAGATGATGAATAGACTTCTGTACTTTGACTATATGTTTAGTATTACTTCTGCGTGAAGTCAACGATTTACATAGTTGAAGATGCTAATTTCAAATAACAGACTGAAGTGTTAATTTTTATACGATAGAGTGAGGAGATGAAAGTATAGAATTGATAGTTCCGTTTAGAGTACGGCAGTGTGAAAATTGCATATAGAGGAGTAGACAGCGAGCTATGACAACTTTTAGAAAGGTACAAATCGGTTTTATCATCTCTCTTTACCAAACTCCCCATTTGAATAGGGATGGTGAGGAGCACATACCGTGGTAGGGGTAACAATAGCTGCAATTTCCAAACCTACGACTGGATGCCTTCCTTCAAATAACAACTGGAGTGCGGTAAAAATCGGTATTTGAGCAGTCGGCGATTATCTCTTTTTGCCAGTGGTGGCGGGGGGGGGGACCCCTCACCATCCCTCTCCAAAAGAGGAGTTTGGTAAAGAGAGATGATAAAACCGATTTGTACCTTTCTAAAAGTTGTCATAGCTCGCTGTCTACTCCTCTATATGCAATTTTCACACTGCCGTACTCTAAACGGAACTATCAATTCTATACATTCACTCTTAACTCTATCGTATAAAAATTACCACTTCAGTCTGTTATTTGAAATTAGCATCTTCAACTAAGACTTCTGTAGTTTTTTGTGTGAGTTGTATTAATGGGGCCTAATTAACTGCCTCTTTGTCTTGAGCCTACTCTAGAACCTACATTAGATCTATAAGTGAACTTCTGATCTGAGTTTCTCAGTCAGTCAAACAGTACGTAATAATGTGAACAACTTCAATGACAGTTGTCCAGCAGTGCTCTCAATTTATTTACAACAATCCAATGCTTACGAGATTTTGCGGAAGGTGTGCCGATGGATGTGCCCAAGCTGTGCCGAATCTAATGATAAGATAAGAATAAAATAGAAAATAAGAAAGATCCGTGCACTGTTGTTGTCGTGAAACAGTGCTGAATATTGACGAAAAGTCATTAATTCCAAGCGCAGGGAGGATGCCATTCAACCAAGCTCTATTACTGGCCGGACCATTTCATATTCGTGATGAATATGATAAGTGATCGTCAAGCTATTGGTTAAAGAAATGGTGCTGCATTTGGGAGATAAATTTTGATTCAGTTTTGGTATTTGTAAAAACATTACCAAATCAGGTCCTAACATTTAGATTTAGGAGCTAAGCTTGGTGGCTGCCGCTTTTGCTTACTGAGTAGAATATCGTGCTCCCAAGCTCACCAGCTTAAGCGAATCCTGACCCATTTCTCCTACCCAACTAGCCAACTCCGTAACATCTATGGGAGCGTCGCACAGTGGAACGAAGTCAAAAAAGTGGGACATGGACATTTGCGACGAAACTATTGAGTGTAGCATTTTGATGTCTTCTAGAATATTTCTTTCTTTTTAAGTACTTTATTTGAGTGGTAAATATTTTTGCATAACCTCCTTTTTCAAGCATATCAGCTCTTAAATTAATGAATTTAGTCACACTGTCCAATAATATTTGTCTTAGGACTAAGCCATATATCATAAGTTTCTTATGAAAGTACATACTTTTAAGAATTTAAACCACATTTTCTAAAAATTACTTTGAAATATCTAAATGATCATATTTTGGTAAAATATCTATAAAATACTTCCCAAACAAAAGACTCAAAAATTACAAGGGGATGTTGTGAAAACATGACGTAATTTTCAAGCGGGTGGTTGAGATAATGTGACAAGACGATATGTGACAGAGGGGGGAGGAAGAATTAATTTTGCGCAATTTTTGCCTAACGTAGTCAATTAAGGCTCCCTCACTCATTTTGTTTTCTAAGGTCAATTTATCCGATATTTGTTAAGTCAGTCATGATATCGTGTATAGAAGAATAAAACTTGATTAGAGTTTCAGCCACTGCTGCCAATACCGAACTAAAAAAAGGCTAACAAACATAACTCAATTTAAACCTTTTGATTTTTTGTTTGATAAAATTATCGTCCTCAAAAAGGGAAACATGAAATTGGTACTCTTTCTCCCTCTCATTTCATCTGCAAAATGGGAATCCCTGTTCACCCACATTCACACATGCTACATAATCATCATCATCATCATCATCATCATCATCATCATCATCATTGTAGCTACTGTGTGTCATTCGAGTGGTTACATCTTATCAAGAACAGACAGGAAGCGACGTTCCGTTTCCTCTTTTTTTTCCTCATCAGATTTAGGAGCAAGCAGTAGCAGCCGCAGTTACAACTGAACATTTCCACCGAATGTTCACTTCTTGAATCCCGGAAGGGTTCGTGTTGGAACTTTCACGTTGCTGCATAGTTATATGCATTAGGGTTGGTCAAGTTTATATGGTGGATCACAAACCCTGGCTACCCATACCTCTTTCGATTCGTATTAAGGTTCCCAGCTACTGTGCCAATTGGAACGCATTCATTTAAGTTCTGGATTTGCGGGAGAGCATTATTTTTTTTTTGAGAAATTATATGAAAACGTATTAAAACTATTCGTTTGCTTGTCAAAATTTCCCAAATTTCTCAATATTTATCAAAGCTGGGACTTAAATTGAGAAAACTATACATAACAACTTCGTTATTTTTTACTGCTTTTTGAAGAAAAAAAAACTACGAAACGAATTATTCGTGGCGTTTGCGAAGGAATTCTAGAACTTTTTCCTCAATACGACCCATCAAGCGGTGCGCAACGATCTCGTCCACTGTTTTTACGATTTTACACCACAAATTTTTCATCTGAGCTACCGTTCTGATGACTGTACATTTTAGCTTTAGTTTCCTCTTCATAATTGCCCAGTAGTTTTCAATGGGCTTGAACTGGGGACAATTGGGTGGATTGAGGGTTTTCGGAACAAACTGGACTCCGTTGTCATTGTACCATTGTCGTACTTCCCGGCTGTAGTAACAACTCGCAAGATCCGTTAAAAATGTCACCGGACCATCGTGTGATTGGTCGAAGCTTCTGGAGACAATAGGTTTTGAAAAACTCCGAGTTCATCATTTTCTCAATACTCAATGACGAAAATCTTAGTCTTCTTGCCGCAGCTGCAAATTCCCTGCCAGATCGTATATTTCCGTGCGAATTAATCCGAAAAAAAAAACAAATTTGAATCTACCAGGTACCCTTCCTCGAGTCTCCGCCTTGTAAAAGGTTGATCTTGGAAGCTGTCCGAAGTTGGCCTTTTCATAGGTTTCAACAACCATAAGTATGCAACCTCCGGACTTGGTCAGCAGGTTGTCATACAGCTTTCGAGCACGGGTTTTAGCTAAGGTATTCTGCTTGAGTGATCGATTTGGTTGCCTACTAGCGCGGTATGCCTATAAGCCGGTAGCGAATTCGCTACACTGTACTACGGGCGGCATCGCATTTTATACTCAAATCGCGATCGGACATCCTTGGATTGCTTCTGATGAACCTCACCACCTTTCCATGGAGCTGATGGCTGGAAGTTCCACTCGGGCGTTTAATTTGAGCACGCACCATACGGTGTTCCAAGGAAAATTCAACATTTTAGCCAGCGCGGACCACGATTGATTTTCTACGCTCCTCTTGCATGGTGACTGTCTCGAAAACAAGAGCGTTTTATGAACTGGAAATATACACTGTTATTGTTATTGTTGTTGTCATGAAATAGACGTCAAAAGCTTCCAAAAATGAATGAATGGCTGTAATAAGCAAAAGGGTTTGTTTCATTACTAAGTGGGCCATGGTTTACAAGCAAGTTATATACACACCACCAGTAGATATGCGCAGACCACTTGGCCATAAATAAAAAATAATAAAATTTAGCACAGAAGTCGAATCGATTTGCAGTATTTGACGAAGTTGTTATGTGAAGGTTTCTTAATCTAAGTTCCAAATTTGGTAAAAGTTGAGTGATTTTTGATTTTTTTTACAATCAATTGAACAGTTTTGGACCGTTTCCCATACATTTTCCCATACAAATTTAAAAAATCCAAATCCAGATCATAATCAAATTCGTTATGGGGAGCAAGTTGTTAAGTTAGCCCACCCTAATATACATAAACGTACGTTCAAACAAGAGTGGTAATTGCGAGCCGATATGATAGTGCGGGTGTTCTGTGCTTGTGTGAAGCACATGTGGAAATCCATCGTCAGTCTGCTTAGAAATCCATTTATCGAACTTTAAGTAAGCTCTGAACGATGCAGAAAAGGCATTCACTTAAAATAAAAGATTCGAACTGAACGAATGGCATAAAAGGTAGCTTTTGGAATGGTTCATTAAACAGAAGAACATACTTGGGAAGGGGGAGGAAAAACGGATGCTATGAATAGTTAGCCAAAGAAAACCCTATTGATTTAGTTTAATGAAGTAAGCGTAGCCGGTTGCAAATGGTTTTCTAGAATTGATTACAGAGATAAATTTATTTTGAAACTTTCAACTCCATACTGGAGTACATTTCTAAACGTAAAATTAAACGCATGTCATCTGAAATTTACGCATCCATCTAAATTTATGTTGATATTCGATGCAAAATATATATAATTTTTAATTTAACTGTACACAGCACAGATGGATGTAAAAGCATAGATCAATGTAAAATTAGATTTTTGAATGCTTTCATGTAAAAATTAATGTTCTATTATTTGAGCTGGAAAACAAGTGCTGAGTGTTAGAACTATCAGAATTTTTTTAATTTTTCAGGCGATAATCCACGTAATGCTCGGAACCAACAAGTTGCAACAACTTAAATGTGAAGACACATCTTTATCATAATCTCAATAGGGTGAAAACACTTTAGAAAAAAAAAGCCTTAAATGTCAGTTTCGGCCTTTTTTTTTCGACATAGTAATGTCAAATAAATTACAGGCAGTTTTCCATTTAAGAGATAGATTTTAGTTTGAGTTGACTAATGAGTCTCATTAAATTTTAAACCGATATAATGAAATTGCAATAATTAATCCGTCACTAGATGAGCTTTTGAAAATTCCTTAGGCTACATTATGTAACTGATTTCCATAAACCGACTGGCACCACCATAAAGCCATACCATCATCGCTCTAAATCCCTCTCATATGTATCGATTGCACGTGCAAACCGGCTCAATTTGTAACACCGCTCCCGCTGATGCGCTCAGTCGCTTTGCCACGTGTCCCATAGCTAATCCAATCAAAATTAACTGCTCTCCACGGGTCGGGCGATAAACCCATCCATGGCAAGGATGAATTGAACACACCTCTGCGATCATGTATTAATTAGTGTGGCGATGCAGGAAAATCCACTCTCTCTCTCTCTCCTTTCCTAACCAACAATTTATTCGATTTGCTACCTCGCCCAGGTGTGTTTGTGTGTCAAATGTACCCACATACTCCCACATACGTACCCACATAGATTGACATCCAATCAGCTCCAATAAATGTGACTCCCCGGACAATTAGATGCGAACCTTTCCCAAAATCCCCTTTACCAACAAAATATGTTTCGGTGGCGAAGCTGTTGTTTGGTGTGCAATTTGCTGATTGAGCTTATTATGTGTGTAGTCCAGCCACAATGAAACGACCCATCTAATGAAACCGACCCCCCGTCCAGTTGCTTCTGATTGGAACTTACCACTAAAATAGTGACAGCACGTTCACCAGTTGAATGGTACAATTAATTATGCAGCCTATATTGCTTTCCCCTTCGCCACTACGGAATGCAATTTAATGAATCAGATTTTTTTGCTCCGCTGGAGATTTATTGGCGTTCGATGAAAAGCGCTCTCGCCATGAATTGAATTTGATGATTTTGCATCGTTGTAGAAGTAATTAGTGCAAATTGATTCATTAAATCGCACATCATGCTCCGGAAGTAGCCACTCGAATCGATCAATTAGAATTCAACTGCATGGCAATTTACTTTTGTGATTATAACAGGGCAATTATCCGTTGATAATGGTTTTGATTTTTACGATTAAATCGAAACACGATTATTAATAACTTTGCGATTTAGAGTTGCCGCTAAGGTTTTGCCTTGAAATAACGGTGGTGGGACATTAGGCATTTAAGTATCATAGGTATAAGTACGGTTGGCATACGTATGTTAGACATACAGACGTTAAGCATAACGGGCATAGTATTGAACTAGTGAAATGCACGGTAGGCATACTGTTGTTTATTTTTCCGGAAAATCATTCTCAAATCTCATTCATTGAGCCTCCTAGCGAGGATGAACTCGCATGCGAATTCGGCAAATAAAATTCGCACTTGAGATTCTCATACATATTCACACACTCATGCGAAACATTATTCCAGCTTTAAACTCATAAAAACCATTCAAACGTCAATTGATTGCATGCTTGTGCATGTTGTGTAAGTAGGGATTAGGGATCCTAAGTAACAATCCAGTAACCATTTAGCATCCACTCTGATTTATGAAGGTTTTATAAAGGTAATTAACAATCCAATTAGTTTAAATATAGCATTTCAAAGTGTAAAACATTCCTGATTAGTAATTCAGCTTTTTGCTGTTTTAAAAACCTTTTACAGTGTGGCAAAAAAGTAAAAAACTGTCTTGTTTTAAAAATAAATTTTAAACAGTTATAAATCCCTCCTTTAAACTCTTATGTAATTCAAGCATAAACATCATTAACAATTGTTTATTAATATCTTGATAAAATACTTTATAAACGTGTTCTATCATTATAAAAGCAACCATAAAACCATTAGGTTTTGCATTAGAGCAAATAGCATTTATTGTTGCTTTTTAGGCTTTTTAAAGTGCATCACTCCCCAATTACTCTGTTTACAAATAGAGCTTAAAAGATGTTTCCTTATAGTTAATAAATGCCATATTTATGACAAGGAAATCTCGAAGGATAGACGAAGTAGGATGAAAAATTCAAGTCGATTTCAGCAAAATCAACGACTGACCATCTGGCGGAGAAGAGTAAAGTGGCCCTCGAATTCATAAAACATTGTCGAAAGTTTTAAAACATACCAGCCTTCTCCAGATCTTGCGAAAAGATGACAATCGAAATAACAACCTACAGCAAACCACTGAACTGTTAGTTAGCGGAGATTAGCTGGTTTCCGATCCATAGCAGCGATTTTATTCGGCGAAGGAATCAACTCTTCGAAAATTTCATTCAAGCGTACATCCCTGTATCGTTGGATGGTGCGGATGGTAACCATCCGGAAGGAGGGGATCTTTTTCGGGAACGGTTGCGCTTTCAGCAGTATCGCAAACTATCTGAGTAACTGCTCCCAATCCATCGGGAGAAACCCGTCTGGAAGAATCCTGGCGCAACTATCGAAAGATAAACAAACTTTGACGTTTAACTTTTTGCAGGCAACTTTGCCTTCATAAATACTGCCATAAATCTGAACGGGTTAGGATCAAGCAAAATGGCTTTAGATAAATACAATTAAGCCTGCAAGTTTTCTGCATAAAAGCCATTTTAAACCCTTATTAATTTGTTAAGGAATTCTTGAAAGCAAAACAACTTTTTCACAAAAGACCCATGAAAATCAACTTTTATGCCACCGCCATGTTACCGTTAGTTTGCTTGTTTTTTACAATCTTCAATTTTCAATCAATATTTCCTTAGATATAATTATATTTTGGTAAATTTAGCAATGAGCAAACATTTAAATGCGAAAATAATAAAAAAAAGTCTCGGCCAAGCTCGATCTGAAGAACATTTTTTTTTTCAATTTTAAATAATTAATCAAATCGATGTTTTACGAGGGTGGACTTAATTTTTTCGATGTCTTCACATATATTTCACAAAGAATTTAATATGGCACTTAAAACTAGTCACTTAAAACACTTAATGAGAACTATTGTAATAAATTTGGATATACAACAAGATTTTTATACCATAAGTTTTTATTTTAATTATTTTGATAAGATCGGATTCAAAAATCCTTTTCTATCTTGATTGATGCCGGAAATGGCTCAGAAAGGGTTTTTATTATTGCTAAATAACTTCTGTTGTAGCTTTCAAATGGTTCTCAATGCGTTCGTCATACAACTTTTTGCAGTAAATCTATCTTGAAGAGCTTCGAGAATACACCCTTCAGAACCTTCTCCAGGGTGGGCCAACTAGACATATTCTAGTCTTCATGAGGTTTTGTTGGATGCATTAATGACAAAATAGCCTTGACCAGGGTTTTATGAATGTTGTTTTATAGTTCTTCTTCTTCTTGTTCTTAGCGCATATTAGCTTATTGCGTGCTCTCAACTTAGTGTTTTAAATGCACTTCCACAGTTGTTAATTGAGAGCTTTCGATGCCAATACCAATGCATGAATTTGTATATTGTGAAGCAAGCACAATGATACTCTATGCCCAGGGAAGTCGAGAAAATTTCCAATCCGAAAGATATCCTCGACCGGAGCGGTAATCGAACCCGTCGCCTCCGGCTTGGTAATACCGTGCCTTTACTGACTAGGCTATGAGCCCTATAAGCTATGTTTTATAGTTGCTTTGTAGTATTTAATAAAACTTAAAATGTTACTTGGGATATAATGACATTGATTTTTGAACTTGCAAACTCATCGGTGATTTTTTGCGACGTTGAGTTTTGGACGACAAAACTCTTAAGCTGGGTTTAGACAGGACAAGTCAATTGATCAAGTCAGTTGAATTCAACTGACTTGAACGCGAATTGAACTTGCAAACCACACCATTCAACTGACTTGATCAACTCACTTGAATTGCTCCGAGTTCAACCGAGTTGATCATTTGACTTGTGGCGCATGAAATAATGGATGAGATTTAAGTTTTTTGGAACATTGCAGTGTTGTTGTGACATATAAAATGAACGGTAGATATAGTGCGACAAATGTATTTCATTGCTCATGTGAAGCGGACCATGTTTTTTTTCACATTGTGCATATTTCAAATGATGTTAAAAATTTACGCTAGGCATAACGTTCATGCCTCCAGATGAAATTTAAAATTGGTTCTAAGACTGAAATTCTTTGAAGAGAATCCATCACACTTTCACACTCTAAGTGGAAAAGGGAAATAATCTATGAAATATAGGCAAAATGAGTCACAACAAGTGATTATTTTTTTTTTTCCTAAGTTTTCCATGCTGTACTTACTAAGTTTGAATCGTTCGCTCTTTATTTTATCAAATTCAATTTATTAGCTTGACTCTCGAAAGAATATGTTTGAAGAAAAGAAGATATGATGTCTTGTACTCGTTAAACTAACGTTTACGATACTATTCATGTTGAATCTGCACATTATTTATCAAACTCAAACGATTAGAACTTAGCACTTAAAAAGTACCATTAGACGGGTTGACATTAGGCCTACCGTATGCGTGATAATGTTTGCACCATCGTACAAATAAGGTTCCCAGTGGGTCACTCCTACCGTGAACCAATTATGGTACTCGTCGATGGCAAAGTTGGATTCTCCAGGACTCAGCGCTGCTCAGCGCACCTGTGCATACAATGCCTTGGTTTTCTTTGCATGCACATACCCTATAGCTCATAGTAGGCTGTGTATAAAAGAAAATGATTTAATTAGTTTGATAGTTGCACCATGATGAAGTGGCAGTGTATTTGTGATTTGTCCCACGCGCAAATGTCGCAAAAAACATTTCAATCGCCGTGGGAGTGTCCCGGTGAACCTTCAAAAGGGTTTAAGACCGAGAAAAGAAAAGACAGCTATTCGCGAAGGTGGCCACAGGTCGTCCGAGGTCAGCTCGGGTTCCGAGGGATATCGCTGCTATCAAAAGGAAGATTCGGGTGAATCCGTTCAATAATGGAAAATTGTAGGGTGAGATAGGGCCAACATTGAAAAATGTTTATGAATGCAGATATCTTGAATATACAGAAAGTTATGACAAGAATATGTTTCTTGAACTCCTGGAGAAAATTGTAGATAAAATAAACCAGTTGTTTTATTTAAATAGTTCTGTAAAGCTGAGCGGCATAAATAGTAGCGGAAACTCTTTTTTTTAATCTTCACAGCTAAACACAAATTTAAACACCCTTTTATGTGGATACACGCAATCTTTAGCCATTTATACAAAGTTCATTGTGATCATAACCAAGCTTACTCCTAATAGCTACGTTACATTCACACATTTTAAGATATTTTAACCAATTTAACCGTGGATTTGCTATATTGTCCTGCATTCCTAACCCAGACAACCAGAAGTTGTATAACAATGTACAGACAGTATCATAAATTGCTACAGCTTAAGTCAAAATCGCATGTAAGAACAGCATAACTCGCATTATGTTTAAGTTAAATCGTATAGAATGCAAATTTCCGACTTATATGCGATGATTCATTTTTCCGTCGTACTGTATCACAAATTAAATCGGATTACATCGTAAGACTTTTCAAAATGAATTTGTTATTACAGATTAAATTGCATAGGATGTTAAATAAACTCGTTTTCAATTAAAATAAAATATGCACGTATATGGCCTCCACTTTTGTACGTATAAGCCATTTCTTTGCATTCTATACGAATTGTTTGTTTGTATATATGTTTGTATATCAAGAAAACAGTTTTAAATATACGTGCATTCTGGTTGTCTGGGAAGCTCTTTGAATCTATAATAAATCAAAATGTTTTCACACAAGTTAAACATTTAATTACAGGCAAACAGTATGGTTTTGCTTGAGGAGGATCAAGGACTACTAATTGGTTGAATTTTGCAACATTTTCTATTAACGCCAAAGGGTAGGTCACTCCGCACACCAATATTGGGTCAATATTTTCTCAGTGTGCCGCAAGTGTACCGCTGGTTAGCCGATTGTGCCGACATTGCTGGACATAGAGCAAGCTGCGAATTTCTAAAAAAAAATACGAATAGTATGGTATATTTGACAACCCGGTATTTCTGACAGCTTGAATTTTTAGGCTTGCAATCGCAAAGGCCTCAAAAATGTCGAATATCGTGCTCGATAAAGACTTCTTTTACCGACGAACAAAACGCCTCTACACCAGCTGGAAGGAACCAGAGTTTTCCTATGATGATTCGCTGCAGGTGGATTGCATTCTCACGGCGGTCGGCGTAGACGAGGAAACCATCTACAGCAAAACAACCTCGCTGAAGACCTGGCTGCTAGTATAGGAGCTGATCGATACGATTACGGTGCTGTGCGAAAAGTCAATCTTTTTCCTGACCAGCAAGAAGAAGGCCGATTTCCTGAAGCAGATCCAATCGCGTACATCATTCCCTCAATCTAGCTAAATTGCTCTTGCATTACGGTTCGTAGTACACTCCATTTGCGTAGTAGCTGAAATACTTGTGACCGGCATCGATAGCAATCGACAGCCCTCTGAAATACACAGTCAAACAGCACGTAATGTTGTAAACAACTTCAATAACATCAGTCCAGCAATGCTCCCATTTTATTTAATAAACAATCCAATGCCTACGAGATTGTGTCGAAGATGTGCCGATGGATGTGCCCAAGCTGTGCCGAATCTACTTGGGGCACACTGTACTGAGTGACTTACCCCTTGATTAACGCAATGGATAAGGGACATTATGTTGAGGCACTATATACTGACTTCATTAAAGCGTTTGAAAGAGTTGATATCCCCCTTTTGCTATTCAAATTATCTAAGCTAGGTTTTGGTCAACAATTAGTAAAGTGGATTCATGCATACTTGACCCGTAGGACATGAAGCGTTAGATTTGAAGGAGATTTGTCGTCAGTATTTTTTTTTCTTTATTATAGAGATTTTTAGCCATAGGCTAGTTCATCTCTTTTTGTCGTCAGTAGTCAATGTAACATCTGAAGTGCCACAAGGTTCCCATCTTGGACCATTACTGTTTGTTCTATTTGTTAATGATGTGGAGCACATATTGAATACCCTGAATGACTCAATATATGCAGACGACATGAAACTTTTCCTGGAAATTCGTGAAACGTCTGATCTTGTAGTATTTCAACAAGAAATTGATAACTTATACACTTGGTACACAAAACAGTTTATTTAAGTTTAATGTGAAGACATGTAATTCCATTTCAATTACAAGGAAGAAAATTATTAGGCAAGAACATGTAACAAAAGGACAAAACAGAGTTGAAAGGTGCAATCAAGTTAGAGATTAAGGTGTTATACTAGATTCAAAATTAAGCTTTGTTGAACATTATCTACAAGGCAAGCAACATGCTAGGGCTTATTAAAAGGTTTAGCTTTAATTTCAATGATCTATACACAATCAAAACAGTATACGTTGCATATGTTAGACCCGTCCTTGAGTACTGTAGTATAGTCTGGGCTCCATATCAAGATAATCATATTCATTGAATCAGTTCAAAAACAGTTTCTATTATTTGCTCTAAGAAAGTTAGCCTGGACGAGTTTACCCTTACCATCTAATGAGTCTCGATGTATGTTGATTAATTTGGATGCACTTGAAAAGCGAAGGCAGTTTGCAATCATAGCCTTTATAAATGATGTTTGTAGCTCCCAATCGTTCCTTAAGAAACAACAGGTTTTGTATTAACATCCAAAGAACAAACTTTGCCAGGAACGCACCTTTAAATAGAATAATGCCTTGTTATAATGAACATTATGTAACACTTGATTTGACAATGAACACAAATGCTCTTAAAAAAAGTTTCTTTCTAGGTTAGTCAGAGATATTAAAAATTAAAACTAATAAAGATTTTAAGCGTTGTTTTGTAACTTAAACTGGTCTAGATTTGATTGCTGACGAATAAATAAATAAAATGTATGTTTTGGGACAATGTCACCCTCCAATGTAGCACGGAAACTAGTTCTAATTTATTGCCGGTTGATGGTCCTCAACTGCATTGCAAAGTGCTGCTCTGACCAAGAAAAAATAAATCCACTCGGCGCTAATGAACAGAAATCATCTGTTTCTAAAACAACTGCAACACTCGTATAAAAACACAATGAACCCACAACACAGCTTTGCTCAAAATATCTCAAAAGTAGCATGAAATCGTATAAAGTTTGCGGGCTGCTTTCGCTTCATCGAACGTCTCGAGGACTAATGAATAACAATCATTGATGAATATTTTCCGGCTATGCTGTTCTCAGACAAGTATCATTTCCAACAATATATCCCAAAAACCTCCAACAATTTCAAGCATGATGGGACGGTCTCAATCTTGCCCTGGTTGATTTATTTTTCCAATAAAGTACCACATGCTGTCACGCCCGCCAGAAGTCAAGACAAACAAATTGCGTTCGCTCAGCGTGAGGATTCGAATGAATTTTATGCTGATTGTGTTATTCTTTTCCCTACTTGTTTGCCGCCCTTTGGACCTTCAGAAAATGGTTTGAGGGAATTTCGGGCGTTCGTTCATCGTGAATTTTCCCGGGCTACATTAACATATCTATATAGGGTAGGTGTTCCAGTAATAGTGGTGTACCTATAGTTGCGGTATGGGGGTTGTGTCGGAATAGTAAGGGAAAACCGGATAAGGTTATTTTTCATCGATAGCATTTTTCAAACTTAAAATTTGCTTAAGATTTTTACTCTTTTGCACGTATAGTTGCGGGAGTGTTTCTGTAATAGTTAGAAACCAATGCGTTCCATTATTATAGGAACCAAAGTTAGCAACTACTACTAATACTGGAACAGTGTTCCTATTAATGGAGGACACGTTTTCGAGAAACGTATACAATTTAATTACGATGTAATATTTTTCTAGCGAAATACAAATTGAAAGCTATAGTTTGATGTAGAAAAATTGTAAGTACATCGTTTATTATATTTTTAATCAATAAATTGTCTTATTCTTCCACTGCTGGCTCACCCACCCTATGACCAATATATTTTCTTCCGACAAAATTAAATATCTTTTCCATTGCCCTGATATTAGATTTTTATCCACCAGGATAAGTGAAGTCCAAAAGCGATTATTGATCTCTGTTTTACTTCCAGTGTCCTCTTCTCCCTGCCACACACAGGTCAAGTGAGGCTTACCCAAAGAAGGTTAATGGTTGGAATGCAAATCAGGGGATAATCTAAGCAGCATTGCATACTCACACAAACACATACCATTCTTGTCGGTTGGTTCCACGTTAACGGGAATGAAACTGGCACGCAATTTGTGGAATGGTAACTATGGCTAGATTAATGCTCGTTCACGAGCTGAAACTTTATGGGAAGCATCCAGTTCAATAGCGAGAGACAGAACAACGGTGGAGATCCCTATAATTTGCATAGGTAAGTTGAACAGGGTGAGCTAGTAAGGAGGCAGACGACGATGTGATCCGACAAACTGCGTAGACACGGATAACTGTGGGAGGTGACAAATTATCTCGGTATTCAAAGTGAACCGCTTAATGGGAGATTGAAATATCGTGCAACGGCGTAGCTAATAGCTTGTAATTAATACGTTGTCTTGGCGTTAAATGCAATTTCTCGTGATTTCCAGTTACATTTTATTGGTGTATGCAGTCGAATTTCAACAAGGAAGAGCATGAGTATGTTTGGTTGCTACTTAGTGTATATGATGCTTAGGTAGGTAAATTAATGAATTTGGTAGGAATCCCGAGTAGAATTTTTACTATTGCTAAAGTTGAAATGGATTTGCATTGCATAAGAGGTACAATATCAAGAAATAATAACAAAAAATAGCCTGCCAAATACCATTTTATAAACAAACCGTGATATTTGCATATCAAACGAAAACTTAAACTTTAGTACTTTGTTAATGATTTGATAATAAATTAATGATTTGATAATAATTCATCTGCTCAGTAAGCAAAAACGGTCACTTAAGGCCACCGAGCCCTATAGTCGCTTTAGCTCACCGAGCCCCTTATATTATGCAACTTATGATGAAGTTGTTGTTGTACGTCAAACCTCGATGACAAATCACTAGATGAGAAAACAATAAGAGTCTTAAACTCATTAAAATGAAGGGTCTGGGAATGATCTCATGATTTGCTTCTCAGTAAGCCAAAATGGCTGCCTAAGACAGCCGAGTCTTCGTCCGAATCCCTCATACCACAAGGCTCCACTTATGATCGAGTTGATGCTATAACCAGGCTTCCAAAAAGTACAGCCTCCTCGCGACAGTTGGTTTATACCTGAATTGACTGTTGCTTTGTATGGTTTACTACCGCTTGCTACCGTACATTCAGATCTGAATTCGAAGTGTATTGGCAACAGCGCACGCACCAACGAATGAAAGCTGTATTAGAACAGTCGCATCTATACCCGCTTTGCTAAAATCATCGTGCTTGGAACGTAGTGAACCGAATGGGCTGTATTTATACATTTCTTTATGACCAGGTTCTCAATGTTCCTGTCGTCATAACAGCCTTCACAAACCGACGACATCCCTCAGCTTACTCAAGTGGCTGTCACGAAAAGGCTGTCACGAGACATTATATACAATTGATATACGGTTTTCTTTGATTTGTTTTCCGTCGATCTTGTTTTCCGTGCTGAGCACCAATGCTACCGACGCCAGGAAGGCAGCTCCCACACCTGGACCCTAACTATCGACCCATCAACTCATGAACCGGGGACCAACGGCTTTACTTCCCTTCCGAAGGAAGGCGTGATCAGAGATGTTATGCCTCAGAACATCCCGGCGGCGCCGACTGGGTTTGAACCCAGGCCTGCTGGGGTGAGAGATAATCACGCTTACCACTACACCATCGGCGCCTCTAATTGATATACGGTAGTAGAGTATGGAAGAAACCCAGAAGAATGATCCCGAACAGATATGTCGGCCCGATGTCGGATCAATGTAAGGTCAATTTACGGTCGACGTCGGCCAAATGTCGGGTCGATGTCGGGTCAATTATGTGTTTATGTCGGGTCAATGTTGGGCCAACATCGGGTTGGGGTTTGGTAGAAGTCAGGTTGGTGTCGGGTAGGCTTATGTTTTTCGCCGGAGACCGTGCGTTTTAAAAAAAATATTGGATGAAAATTTTGCAATGGGCAGCACGAACTATAGCAACCGAACGAGCTCCGGCGCCACACTGGTAGTGTAGTAGCAGTTTTACGACATAGGGTATACGTCCCTAACCTCGGTCTAATATGCAGCCATAGATTACGTTTTTAATCATAACTCATCAATTAATTTACCTGCAAACGATATTCTACTGCTAAATGGTATGCTTAGATATGCTTATCATGTCGTTTGCTATCAGGAACCGCAAAAAGTTGAAAAACTTACTTTTTTTAAGACAAAAACTCACCAGGGAAATGTATGTAATATCGGTCTATTGTCCCCAAATTGGGTCTATTTATGGATGCAACTTCGTCCTATCCTGTTTGATTCTCAAAAAAAACGCTCTTGGTAACGTTTTCTTATGTATTTTTTTTTATCACTATCACTGTTAACTTAATACTCTTCATTCCTCAAAACATTTCTTAGAGAAAATTTTACGAAAACTACATTAAATCACTCAAGTTAAAAATTAAAAATTAAAAATTTCGCTTATCGTCTTTCGACCGCAGAATATCTAAATCAAAACATTGTGATGTTCATTATACAGATTTGGCAGAAAAAATCTCCCTTCCTGTTCGTTCCTTATCATCCAAATGCAAACCACATTGTTGACGTTACTCTTATTGCTATATGCTGTCAAATGAATTTCATGGGCCAAAGTTAGGAACATAGAAAAGAAATGTGTCCCTAAAGTTGGGTCCATGATTTACTTGTGAAAACGTTGTTAAACAATTAAAATAAACATAAAATATTCAAACAGTAACTGTGAGTTTTACGTCTAGTGTGTATTATCAGGTAATTCCATTCAATAAATGCCATAATCAGGCCATTTGATGATCGTCAGTGCAACCTTCCCATCTTAACCTTAGAAGTCATGGCGGCTAAAAACTCCGAACAGAGTGATATTCTCAACCAGTTTTATTACTTACGAGAGCTGAAAATGTATTGAAATGTTGTGATATAAATTGATTTGTGTGTGGTACACATTTATCAATCATCAGTGATCAATATTTTCCTTATTTTTTGTGTAATATTCCTTAATTAATTATTTATTTGCGTGATAGGCCGAATGAAAGGACTAGACCCACATTACATACCGTAACCCTACAAACAAAATTTCAAAGCCAGCAGCAACGAATCGGCAGTTTGACGGACTGCTTGTTGTATGTACGACGAACGTTACGAATGACCATCCGAGGCTGTCATAGCCAAACGAACAAAATACATGACTAAGAACGAGCTGTCGTGTACTGCACAAGACGGCAACGTTGCATGTCGTATAACAGCCTCACTGTGGGCTGTCGCTTATAGCTCAATCTCAAGGCTGTCGTAGGAAAAAGAAAGCGACAGCCGTTGGAATACTGTCATGAGGCGGTACTTTTGGTATGCCTGGCTATAACCATTCAAACCCGATGACGATGTCCTTATACCACAATAAGCCACTGCGACTGACGATTTTTCAAAACCCTGAGGCATGGAGCTACTCCTTACGTAGGATGGGAACAGAACTGCCTCCCTATTTTTCTTTATTTTTCTATCTTTGTTTCAACAAGATGCACTCAATTTGGTCAATTGAGATTACGGGAGCAAAACTACACGCAAAATATACGGCTTGAACGTAAAATGTAAGGGTGGATTTCTTACATCCTCTGTTTGTATCTCTAGCAACAAATTAACAAACTAACAAACTGCAAAAATTGCAATAATTAGCTTTTTTCATTGAAAATTTTGATGCATCAGGATACATAAAGTTGTTCGTCTTTCGTTCAGCGTAATAATCAAACTAAAACTAGCCCTAATGATGATACTTAGCCCTGAACCGAAACAATGACGATGATAAAGCTTTAATCAGCACTTGAAAACTGAATAACAAAACAAAACTAAGAATTCTTCCAGATCTTTATACTTCCTCAAAAGTCTAGACTTTTCCGAAGTATCCGATGCTTCTCTGAAGTTATTGGAACTGTCCCAAATATATCTGAACTTCAATAAAGTTCTCAGAACTCGTAACAAAGTTCCAGCAAATTTCCTGAAATTATTTGGACTGTCTTGAAGAGCTTTGCTCTATCCTGAAGATCTTACAGTTTTCCCGAAATTTTCGAAACTTCCCTTGAATCCGTAAACTTCCTGAACTTCTTCGGACGTGCGTGAAGAGTTTGTTCCTTTATGATTTTCTCTAAATCTTCATGAAATTCTCGTAACTTATCTAAAGTTCCAAGAAACTTTCATGATACTCATGAAAGTTTCCTCAAGACCCAACAATATTCTTGATATGTTACTGATATTCTAATTTTTTAAAATTCTGAAATCCTCTAAAGTTTCTGCAATTAATTAATGAAACTACTCGCTCCAAAGATCTCTCATTTTTGTAGAATACTTGGAACTTCCCTGGATATAAATACTACTTAAACATCTAAATACTAAGCTGAAAAACATCTCTGAACTACTTAGAACATTGCGAAAGTTTTTTTGAAAAAAAAATGGAAGTTTAAGGACCTTCTGAAAAATTTCTGAAATTTCATGGAAGTGAATTAAACTTATGTTCTCAAATCTTGCTGATCTTCCCGAAAATACCCTCAATTTCTCACCAATCTACTAAAGTTCTGGAGCTGCTGTGAAATAAATACTAATGTCCTAAAAAATCATTAAATTCCCGAAGAGCTTTTTGAGCGTTTTAAAAGCACTTCGTAAGGGATTCCGTTAAGATGTTTTACAATATCATATAATATTTTATTTTTTTTCTAAAAAAAAAATACTATGCTTCGAAGGACTTTTCTCAAATTCCCAGAAGTTCTTGAATTTCTTCATAATATATCCCCCAAATATCAGGACATTCCTAAAGTTTTCGGATCTGCCCTTAAGATCTTTAAGATTCTCTCTAAATCTCTAGGTCTTGCTTCCCCGAGGCTCTTGGAATTTATTAAAAGTTTCCACACTTTACCTCAAGTTCTCTGGACTTCTCTGATATTTTCTTGGCTTTCGTTAAGTTTTCTGGATATCTCTGAACTTCTTAGAGCTCCTCAAAAGTTCTTACTGTTTGCCTGAAACTCATGTACCCACATTGAAGTTCTCGAAGCTACTCTAAAGAGCCCGAAATTTCATAGAAGTTATCAGATCTTCCCTGACTATAACGCAGTCTAGTCATGAAACGTCCCCGAAGGGCTCGTTATTTCTTTTCATTCTTCGGAATTTCTTTAAATTTCTTAAATTGTTGTTGGCCGCCCTGAAGATCATAGAACTTCCTTGAAGTTCTCGTTATTCGTTTGATGGTGTTCCTTGAATTGCATTGATAATAATTAAACTGCCTGAATATCTCTAAGTTTTCTGACATTTTCTACACTTCCCAGAATGTCTCGGAGCATTCCCCATTGTTTCCCTGTTGTTTTGTAAACTATTTTTAATTTTTGAAGGTTCTTGAAGGTTGTCGCTATTTTTCTAAATTTATTGGAACTGCCGAAGCATTTACTTGAAGCTTTCGGAACTCCCCTTTACTTTCCACAATGATATTCATGGAACTACCCTGAAGTTCTCAGAACTGCCTCAAAGTTCACGTAACTTCCCTTAAGATCTTCAAACTCATCTGATGTTTTGGTGACTTCTGTAAAGTTTAGGTAATTTCCCTGAATTTCATGGAACTGCGATGAAGCTCTTTGATCTTCACTAAAGCACAGAGAACAGCCGTCCAACTTCGGTCAGAAACTTGTGTAAAGGTAAGTGAGATCATCGCCGTTGCGTGGCGCTAGCATCTCCTGATTTCCTCAATAAATTCTCCACTTTCAACGCAAGTATCTATAAATTTTCTGTTGAAAACGCCTGATGGCGTTGTCAAAGAGGGTTTTTAAGTGGGAAAGTCACCGTTAAAGGAGCTAAAGTTGAATAAGTATCTTTAAACTAGATTCCAGAAAAATTTTGTTCGAACCCCAACGTCTGTTCTCTGTGACTAAAGTTAGAGAAATTTTCCTGAAATTTTTACAACCTAAGATAAAGGAATTCAAAACTTGCCCCCGTTGTTATGGATGTTCTAGAAGTTTCCATAACTTTCTGGAAATTGACAGGTGCTACACGCCCAACAACATGAAGCTTTAGAGCGATAATTTATAAGCTACACCCAACCAGGTGATGTATAATTTGCTTACAATAATGAGGGATTCATCATCGCAACATTTTAGAGGAGACCGCATGAACGGAGGATGAGATATACCGAGCTGCGGTCCAATGCAAGAAAATGGAGACGGAGTGTATAAGTGAGGGAAATTAATCTTGTCGATTTTTTTTTTAAAAAGGTTGTCAACTGGACCACGAACGTTTCGACTATCAGACCTGTGCTTCTCCACTGCTTTCACTATGATTTGGAAAATAGATATGCAAAAAACGAATAAGAAGCGCTCATATCATCTCATACTCGAATTGGAGAGAATTATGGCAAGTGTGTGCGTCGTTCAACAATGTTATAAATAAAATTCTTGCTGGTATTGTCGAAAGCGTAGGCAGAACACGTCATGAAAGAGATAAAATGATTACAATAGTTCTAGCGACGTTTATCACTACTCAAATCCCCACGATGCCGAAAACATTTCCAGGTTTCCAGGTTTTATGTGTCAAACACCTCTTCTTGTATTTTTCAAATAAATAATATGATTAAAAAATCTAATGGTTTCATAATTTCGAAAAACCATGTACATAATTTGTGTGACTGCTTTTGATTGGCTTGTTCACACTATTTTGCTAACCAAACTAGAAAAACTTGGCATTTGTCAAGGATTCATTCGTTGATTTAAGTCGTATCTTACCTACCGAGAACTCTATATTAGTGCGAGCTGCTACTGATACTTAGGCGCGTTATGTGAATAGACCTTCAGCTGTTAGTTGATCCTTTCTTATCCAATCCAGGGACTACCCATGGATGGTTTCACAGGCTAACGAGAGTCTCAATCATTTCCTGGAACGATCATGTGCCAGCTAGTTGAAAAGGAAAAAGTAAATCTTTACATCATATAATGCATGGCTGAACATTTGCTGTGATTTGCCCTCCGTACACAGGGCGGTAATATCAGCATGGTAGTACACTCAAGTCTTTTTTTGCACGGTTTTTCAACGACGATTTTCGAAATAA
This sequence comes from Ochlerotatus camptorhynchus, assembly GCF_037179485.1. Lineage (NCBI taxonomy): Eukaryota > Metazoa > Arthropoda > Insecta > Diptera > Culicidae > Ochlerotatus > Ochlerotatus camptorhynchus. The sequence continues at coordinate 3,705,450 of NW_027040929.1, read as the reverse complement.
CGCGGTTTTTTTTTAACGACGATTTTTTGTTAAACAGCCAAAAAATTCAAAGTGTTTTCTGAGGAATGGACTCAGCCAAGAAACACACTTGGAAGTGTAATTTGAGTGAGTTCACCGGACTATATGGGTATGTACAAATTTTAGGAACGGTAACGACGTGTAAAGGCCGGCAATCTATGATTCACGCCATTTTGGAATCCAAGATGGCGACTTTCCGGTTTATGAAAAGATGTCGAATATCCTACATATCCTACATATCCTTTTCCTTTCCCTCTTCTCTTTTCAGAAAGCGAGTAATGGCGCTATATCCATAAGTAATAAAAGGCTAGGACAAGAGTTAGTGCTCATGCCCCAACCGTCAGAAGAAAATGGAGCATCACTTAACCTTTCTAGCTTTGATGCTTTCAAAGACCAACCAATCATATAATTACCAAAATCGGAACGTCCGGTACGAGATGTCCAAGTTTCATCCATTTATTGGATTCTGAAGCATCGTGTTTAAATCGAAGATTAAAGCCCGATGTTTCTGAATCATCTTGCCCCTTAAATGCTGCACAGTAGGCCTGGCCGTTTTGATATGTGTGAAGCATCTTCGATATGAAACATATATCAAATAGACAAGAAAAATGATGTAGGTTTATATATCATTTTCCAGGATGCTTTCAAGAACTGGCTGTGTTGGTGTTAGATTAGATTAGATTAGATGTCGAATATCCTACAATATGTTATTTTCGAAACGAGGACGTCGTGTAGAGAATGATAATCGATTATTGAAACCATTTTGGAAACAAGATGGCGACATCCAGTTTGTGAATAACGATCAAATACCTTACAATATAGATATTTTCTGAACGGGAACGACGTGTAGAGGCCCGGAACTGACGGTTGGCGCCATTTTGGAATCCAAGATGATTACTTCCGGTTTGTGATGAAATTTAGAATACCCGAATATGGGTATTTTTGGAGCGAGATGACGTGTAGAGGCCGGAAATCAATTATTGACGCCATTTTGGAATGCAAAATAACGACTTCCGGTTTATGAAAGTGCCAAATAAATGTTATGCAACAAGTTTATAAATAAAGTTTGTTTTCGATAACCTGTAATCAATCTTATTGAATTTACAGGGATTGTATACATTGAATGCTGAACAACATGTAGTTGTAGAACCGGTTATGATGACATCGATCACGCAGTTTGGTATTGCCCGGGTAATGACGCCTCCAGAGCATGACTGTTGAATACCCTAGTGGCCCGAGGTAGACAACCCTTCCGTGAAGTAAGAGATGTATTGGGAGCCCGTGATCTTCTCTTCATGCAGGCGATCTACGAATTCCTTTATTTTTCTGATGTTAGAGTTTGATGTGACCATCCCCTCCTTTCCAAACAACTTCCAGCCATTGTGTCCCAGTCTTAATATCATCCTGTTTCTGTGCTAAGTGCCCCTGCCCAGTTAGGATTTGGTCAACCATCCGAGAGTAGTATCTGAAGGAAGCTTCCCTATCCCTAGTTATGGTAAAGATGGGCGTGGCCGGGAATAGCGACAGTCATGCTTCTGTTACTCTTGTTTTGATTGGAACCAATGTTTACTCTCCAGCATTATTCCTGAAAGTAGTCTTACTGAGAATTTCAGAAGAGACGTGAGTGTCGCTAGTATCCAATCTACGAAGTATATCATAACAACGCTAACGCTAACCATCCCCTCCTTTCCAAACAACTTCCAGCCATTGTGTCCCAGTCTTAATATCATCCTGTTTCTGTGCTAAGTGCCCCTGCCCAGTCAGGATTTGGTCAACCATCCGAGAGTAGTATCTGAAGGAAGCTTCAGAAATCAGTTTCCTACCTAGCTCCTTCCAATCGAAATTGTTACCCATTAACCTCGAGCCCGCCACGAGTAATTGGTACCCAATACTAACCTAGAACTACTGCTGTATAAAATGTAAAACGTTCATGAACACTTCAGAACGAGAAGCTCCAATCTTAACGCAAAGTGAACGGTTCGTAAGGTAAGATACAAACCACGAGATGAAGGATCCAGACACTCCGAGTTTCTCAAGCTTGCTCAAAAGAATGTTGAGGTCTACTCGGTCAAATTCAGCCTTGAGAGCAGCAACATAGTGATGTGATTCCTCTGTAATTCTGGACATTCCTTTTATCACCTTTATTGTGGACGGGGTACATATACGAAAATTTCCACGCCTCAGGAAATTTACTCTCCTGTAGTGACAGATTAAATACCTTCACCAAGGGAGTGAGCAACGACTCCGCCCAAGTAACATTACAGGTTTTATTGCGGTTTTATAGCATTCAACAAGTCTAAATCATGGTCTACAGAACCCTCATAAAACCAAAATTGTTACTTGGGCGAACACAGCTCCAGAACGGACGCAGGAATGCCGTCTGGCACGGCAGCAAACGAGAGTTTCAACCTTTGAAGAGCTTGATTGACGGTATGTTCACTGGTAAGATACATTGAACGAACTCATGAAGTGTTGAGCAAAAAGGTGGCATTTCTCCAAGTTTACAAACGACCAGAAACGCTTTGGATTTCTGCGAAAAGATGATTGCGTGAGGAAGACATATCGTCGATACAGGAATGTGTTGCATTTCCTATAGTCGTTACTTGTGTGGTTGAACTCCTGCTTCGTAATGTACGAACGATTTTGGCAGTATCTTCGTAGCGATTTAGCCCTATACCGTTTCAGTCGACGCAAGTGGCCGTTAGACCACGGTGGCTTTGGTGCGGGGCGGGCAATAGGTACAAATTCAGCCATGATATCCCAAATCATTTGACTGTAATATTCAACGGCATCGTCAGCACATCCAGCTAGTTCTAATGGTCGCCAATCGATACCGGAAATAGCAGCACTAATCGCAACATAGTCGGCTCGACGGAAATCCAGTGTACGATTATTTACGGAACAATCCTCAAAAACGATTGGCATTGGGAGGTTCATCAGAACGTCTGAAACAGGGTGGTCTGCATCAAGAAAGATCAGAGGTTCTATGGCTTCCGAAACGGTGCATGTCAGAGTTGCAGCTTCGTTGGACAGAACATGGTCTATAAAGCGAGCGTTCCTATTCAATACCCCATTGATCTGCGTGAGGCCATGTAAAGCGAAACCGGCCATGTAAGCGTTGAACTAGCAGCCGATAGAACCGATTGAGGCTCAACCTGGAAAGACCCATCGTACGACTTACTTCACCGGAGCAAAGGCTGGTTATAATCTCCGAGCTGCAGAGCATAGTCATTGAATTCCAAATTGGAAACAATAGCAACGATGGAGTTCACATGATGATGTCAGGAGGTAAATAGATCACGCCTACACTAATAACTTGACTTGGCGTAGTGATTCTAACCCATAGCTGTTCTAGAGCATCGGAAACAGGTGTCGTATCGATATAACTGTTCCAACGAGATGAAACAGCGATTAGGACACCTCCACCACGGGTTTTGGCACTGTTGGAGGCATTACGGTCTTTACGATAAACCGAAAAGGCATTTCCGAACAGTTGAGCACTGTATAAACGGTCATCGAGTCATGTCTCCGTAAATACAATGACATCATAATCGCACTCGCTAGCGGACAAAAAGAACGAATCTACCTTGGTCCGTAGTCCTCGAACATTCTGGTAGTATATGCGCAGGAGATGAGCTACGTTTACAGCGCTAACTGCAATGATACGCTATTGTGAAATGTAGCACTTTCTTGCATTGAAATATTTATTGGACTAAGTGAAAAAGAATCTAAGGGATTAATTTTAGCGCAGGAGTTTACTTTGAAGCAATATTCGCAAAACGGATTATGGAAAATAAACGTCATTTAAAAACTTGTCCACAGCATTCACGATTTTTCGGGATTTTACGGAACACCATAATCAGGAAATTTATATGTACCGTGATGCACCCTAATTCCAATCAGCGCCTAACTAAAGTTCTGAAATGATCTGAACTGAGCATCCAGAAGGTCTTTACCTTAAAAAGAACTTTATCAAATACGGAAATTTTCTATGTGAAGGCTGACGACAATATTTTCAAGCACGCTACTCAGTTTTATTTGTTAAATACCGCGGTTTTTACACGATTTTTTTCACATGTTTTTTTTTAAATAATGGTTTTTTTACACGGTACGTATCCTCCGTGTAAAAAAGACCTGACTATACTTCCACCGTTCTTTCTTTCTTAGAAATTCCATTGTCCAGGTACAACGTACCAGAGGCGCATTTTTTTTTTGCAAATGGAAGCAGCAGAAAAAAGTCGTCATATTGTGAAGTGTGGTTTGCGATGCTCACTTCGTTTTTACTTCTTGTTGCTTCGCAAGCTTTTCGAGCAATATGCTTCCGGCGGCCTGAGATCATTTTCTGCTTTGTTAGCCTCTTTAAGTGGAATCTACTTACTTCAGACGGTGGTCGAGGTGTGATGGAACGTGCGCCTCAGGAGTTTATACGAAGAAGTTTGCTCGTTTAGCGTGAACTGGACGGGAACCGTTTTTGTTTTATATGGTTATTTGAGAATGTACTAAAAAACAGTAAATGATGAGAGTAAATTAGTTTTGAATGTACACAGAAAAAAATCTTAATTGTACTGGTGATGTAAAAATCCATGTTTGCAAACATTCATGCACGCAAACTTCCTCTTCACGTAAACCATTAACTTGCAAGAAATGGTGCTTATAAAGAAGGACGGTTGCATACAATATTATGTAGTCTTGTTTGATATATGACGCTCAATTTATGTGCATGATAGCACCAGCAATTTACACTACTTTTCGAACTGTACTATAGCTATAGCTGGATTGAAATATTCAAAATCTATTTTCTTAATTGGCATGAAGATTATCCAGAGGTTTCCTTCCCTTAAGGTAAATTTGGGCGTGTATCCGATTAAACGCAATCCCTTTACTCGCACAAAAAGTGTTTAACCATCCCACCTGGCGGCCACAATTACACGCCCTTTTGCCTGCATGCGGTCCTCGTCCGAGTTCATCCTGAGAGGATTAAAAGTCAACATCATCAGGAGTACAAGTGGTAGTTAAAAATTAACAAGCAGCGTGAGCCTTCCGCTGCTTTTCAACCATCTAACCATCTTACCGTTGGACCCATGAGCCACAACCCAGCTTCGGAGAACGGACTGCACGTTGCATATAGCGCCATTCAGCTGCCGTACCTGGCTTAGGCTGACGTCAAAAGTTGCGTTTGCCTTCCGCATCCGGTTCGTGTCGTAGCTCAACTTGTTGACTTCCGAACAAATGAACGCAATCAATCGTTCACTTTTTCACTTTCCCTGGTTACCTTGCTTCTAGGTCTCACATTTCCGCATGGAAGTCATCAGATTTACGGCTCTTTGGCACCTGTTGTCGAACGTTGCTTGAGGGGAAAAGTTTAATGAGAAAAAAAGCACTACACCGTTAATGCTTGCAGTTTTCCCAGATCCCTGGATTGAAGTTAAAGGGAGGAGGAGGTGCTCACACACAGGTGTTTTGTTACACTCCCTAAGCTGTTGAGCTTAATGAGGATTGTGAAACTTTACCTTGGTGGCAGGTGAGGTGAGATTGGGTGGAGAGTTTATTGGAGAAATGTCAGGTCAAGCTATGGTAGCCGTTGAGCATTTACAAGTTTGGCGCGGTGTTGGCGTCTCTATTCATGGAGGTAGTTTTTTTCATTATGATTTTTGTGCTGATGTAATTACTTTATCAGTTATTTTTAGCTCTGAATTGTCCGTTGTTTTATTTTCTATCTTGAAGAATTTGAAGAGTTCCGGCAGTTAAGAGATTATCAGGTATATCGGTAGTTCCTAAATCAGTCGGAATTCTTAGAACTCTCTCTACTCAAAGATCTTTCAGAATTGTGACGAATACGCACCGAGATTCCAATAACTGCGGGTGCTTATGGAGCTTTGGTAACTCCCAATGCAGTGAAAGTACGTCTAGAGCTCCAGAAACCATCTGAGTTCCAAGAACTTCTCAATCGGGCCACTGGATAGGAAACATTACGGTACATCGTGTGGCTTACGACTCTGAAAACTCTGATTTATTGTCGATCACTAGGTATTGGTATATTTACCGACATTCAGCAATCAAAACTTAGTGAGTGAGTTTTGAAAGATTCTGAACTAACCAAAAACAAAACAAAATACACAGGTTTCAAAAGTCCTCAATAAACAAATCAGGAAGTGCTCAAAGAACACTAATATGAGGGCTGGCATCGGGACGTAATAAAGCCAAAGTAAAAGAAGCTTTCTATTTGAAGCTATCTAGTTAAAGCAAGTAATTAGAAGTCAAATGAAATACTTTACTAATTAAACTTTAAATTGTCTTTCTAGATACACTTTCCAGTACATCTACTATGTTACAATAATTCTCATCCACATCATCGAAAAAATAAATCAGAATAACTTATCTATTCCAGGTTTTCCTTTTCTATTTTTATTCATCCCTGCCTATCTTTTCACAAGATATCCTGAACATCCCTGTTTATCTTTTTGTCTTTACGATCTATTATTTCCATGCCACTCGCATTCCTTCACTCCGTTCCCAAGTTTTTTTTTTTTTTTTTTGTAAAATGCATCTGAATGAGCTTCTTGTTCAACTAATCAATTTTCTGAAGACAGCAGCCAGTCAAAATCTCGACTTAAGTATGCCATCAAAATTGAATGGAACTAGTGGTTAGGGAATTTTTATCCACCATACGATATGTCTTGTCATTCTGAACAACTTTACTTAAAATAGTAGGCTTCTATATAATCGTGCTATCAAGGTACAGCAAGCAATAGTATTTCAAATTGCTCACTAGTGTCAGCTTGTGAATTAAATTTAAACTAAGCTGTCCACTATCCCATCGGCCTTATTCATCTGAATAACTTTGTCTACGACCGCAACCTTGCATCTAGTTGAGGACGCAAGTTAATGCAGGCAATTAAAAGTTAAATGGAACACTAGCGCCACCTGGCGACCGAATTTTCAGGTGTGATGTACACCATCCAATAGGCCTTGAACAACTTTCCGAACACAGTAGCCTTCTATCTAGTAAAAATGTCAAGTTAAGCAAGTAATTTGAACTCAAATGGTACATTAGTGCCACCTAGAGCACGAACTTTGAACTGAGCTGTTCAACATCTAATCCATCTGAACAACCCAAGCAGCAATTCAATTTTATCTTGGTATTATAGACCATAATTGAGGCATAACTAATGCTTTAAAACCTTGATAAAACTTGCAATGTTACTTGGAAACTTTGATGAAGACCGCAACATCCCGTTTCGGGGCACCATGCCACAGCTCGCACCGCACGCAGAATTAGCTGAATGGACATTCTAGCCGAAAGATATTTGGCATCCAGCCCCGATATTAACGTCTTAAGGCCACTCCAGTACAGCAAGCCTCAGACAAACATCGACCCGCGCCTGGAGAGATATGGATCCGGACTATATTATCAGAACCCGTCGAGCATTCCGGAAGCGTGTTGAGATCGTTATTGCGACAAATGGGAATTTTATCGATAATTAACATAGGTTTAAGTTCTTACAAACATATCCTTTCTGAATAAAAAACTTTTTCCACTCCGAAAATTATCAGATTTTTGTTTGTTTTCACAGTGTTTCATGGTGTAACGTTATTACACATACGGCAGCCGAATTGTCAAGTTATAGTAATGTAAATGCCACCTGGTGAGGAAATCCTCCACTGAACAGTTCTCCTTCAAAGGGCCGTGTCCATCTGAAAAAAAAACTTTGCCGAAGACAGCACCAATCTATTTGTTCAAAGTGTCGATATTGGATCGAGTCTACGACGTCTAACAATATGGTTACTGTCACATTCACAGACGAACAGAAACATAACGTCAGGTACGATCTTTTATAACCTCACTATCGGCTAGTCTCTCTCTGTCTCGGTTGTCATAGCATGCGATTTGTTGATTACGGCCAAAATGTATGATCAATTTTAAAGCCTTTACACAAGCATTTACAAAATCGTAGAACATAATTGTATTCAGAAATCATATTTTTTAGTTTAGAAAATCGTTTCCTATGCACAAATCACATAAATATTGCGCAAAAACAAAAGTTTTTTTTTTAGTAGTTTATGTTTTACGATTTTGGTCAATTTTGAAGTGTCCATTGTGTAAATTTCCGAAAACTTAAATGTTTTTTTTTTGTTTTGAAATTGATGTTTTGAACAGTTTGTTTTTTTTTCATTTCTGGCAAAAATTTGTGTTTATTTTTACAGTGCGTAATTTTTACTGAAAAGGCAATCCAGTTTTTTACAACATTGTTTCAGACGTCTTTTCGATTAGATGACACGTTTTCGTGCTATGATTGATTGAAAAATATCGAATACGCCATATTGAAAATAAAAAAATAGACGTGAACCAAAATGGACGAATTCCAGCACATACTTGGTTATTTGTACCTAGCAATCAATAGTGCGAAACAGGGGCCTCATAGCCTAGTCAGTAAAGGCACGGTATTACCAAGCCGGAGGCGGTGGGTTCGATTGTGATCCCTCGATCCGGTCGAGGGAATCTTTCGGGTTGGAAATTTTCTCGACTTCCCTGGGCATAGAGTATCAGTATGCTTGCCACACAATATACAAATTCATGCATTGTTATTGGCTGGCATCGAAAGCTCTCAATTAATAACTGAGGAAGTGCATTTAGAACACTAAGTTGAGAGCACGCAATAAGCTAATATGCACTAAGCAATAAGCTTGATATGCGAATAAGAAGAAGAAGAATCAATAGTGCGAATATGTTTTCAAAGCAGGGTTGAGCATACGTCATGCATATTTTTCTACATGGACACAAAGTCTGTATTCAGCTGAAATCAAAATTTCAAAGAACGAGCAGCAAATTGAATGAATTCATTTTTACTTTTGAGAGCTCGATTCAGTTAAAATCTGTACACACTTGTTACATATTTTTTTACAGCGGTCCTAGTAGATGATTCTTGAATGTTTTGAAAGCAAATTGTTTGGGAAGCTTCTTTCAGTGGTAAAAGTTTTGTGAGGCTTCATTAAGATAAAAAAATGTCCTTAAACGTTTTCGTGAGTGGAAAACTATTGTTCGAAAGGATCACAGTAAGCGTCGTAGTGGAACTAAGCAATTAGAGCAAACCCTTTTAATCTCTGATGGAGATATTGTCATAAAATACAATTCCAACAGAAGCACCGTCCGAAGGATCCGTATACGCGAAGGCTATCGTTCTTATCGTGCCAGCAAGCAACCAAACAGGACAATGAAGTAGAACCGAATGGCCAAAACACGCGCTCGGAAGTTACCCAGGATGCATATTAATGGTTGACGAAACGTATGTAATTATGGACTTTGGGCAGCTTCCCAGGCAAAAGATTTATTTGGCCACGGCTCGCGAAGATGTTCCCCAACAAATATAAATTAGTTTTTGTTGATAAGTTCGCTAGAAAATTTCTGATTTGGCAAGTGATTTGCAGCTGCGGACAAAGAACTCAAGTTACAAATGAGTCTATGAACTCGAATCTCTACAAGGAAGATTGCCTGGAAAAACACATTCTACCATTCATCAAAGTACACAAAAGCCCTGTAAATTATTTACCAGATTTGGCTAGCTGCCACTACAGTCGAGAGAAAAATTTCAGTGATGCCGTGACAACAGGGTGGATTTCATCGAGAAAAAAAACCGCAGCCCCCCAAATTTCCCGCAATTTTACCCAATCGAGAAATATTGGGCAATTGTTAAGCGGAAGCTTAAAAAGATTGCAAAAGTTAAGGCCGGCGCACAATAGATACGTTTTCGGGTTTTTTGACAGATAATGTATGGGCTAACTGTCAAAAAACCCGAAAACGTATCTATTGTGCGCCGGCCTTTACTCGGGATGCTGCAGAGGTGAAAATATGGTGGAATAAAATGGCCGCTCAAGTTGACAAACAGCGTGTCGACAAGATGTGAGGTATTTCAAGAACAATTCGTCATTTCATCAAAAGCAAATCGGAATAAGACTATTGATATTTTTTTTTTTTGAAAGTGCAATAAAAACCTTTATTTTGACTGCTCAAATGTTTTGTTTCATCAAAACAATCCCGAGATAGAGCTGATTTCTTGCATCCAGATATTAAGTGAGTATGAGCATGAGCATGAGCATGAGCATGAGCATGAGGATGAGGATGAGCATGAGCATGAGCATGAGCATGAGCATGACCATGATTGACAGCCCACGGTTGCTAGTCTATTATTGCCAAATCATCTGTAATTACACACTTGGGACTAGCAATCATCCTCAATGTGTAAACACTGGTGATCTCAAACTAGACAATGCATGCGTCGGCCACGCCCGAACGCAGGTCAAGAAAGGAATGGGTAGGAATGTGTTGACGTGACACTTGCTTTGGCGGAAGCCGAGAAATCCTCTGCACTTCCACAAGGAGGGTTGGGTTTGCAGCAGGGTTCGTTTTGGTAAAAGATAAGCTGAATTGATGTCCTAACGAGTCAATAGCGCAAAGGAGCTTGGGATTGAACCCACGGTCTTCTGCTCAGTAAGCAAAAACGTTTGCCACTAGGCATACGAGCTCCTTTTTTTTGACGTAGGACTACGTCTTTGATTTCTATATGGGGGTACACTTTGTGAAAACCGAAAATGGAACATGTAACAAATTAAGAAAGATTTTGAACGTTAATAACTCAGCTACCTCTGGTCCAATTTCAATAATTTTATCACCAATCGATCAGAAATATGGCTACGCATTGATAACAATGCCTCCGAATGTTGATTTTCAACAAGAAACTATTGAAAAACTGGTAAATGTTCAGCATTGTCCAAAAGCGTCGAATTAACTAACAAATCCACCAATTACCTACATGCATATGCTGCTTCCCCAACACAGTCGTCAGAGAGTAGTAAGTAGACGAAACAAGTCGAAGTGGCATTCGCCTCCGATCCTCGGGCGCGTGTGAATAGGGAGGATGGAATTGCGTAATATTTTACACACTCATCGCCATGTTCAGAACCAAACGCAAATTCTTCGAGATAACCACCATCTGACGTATCTCCGGTCTGATCTACGAGGTGTGCTGAAGGTGTTCGTGGAAAATGAGGTCCGTGATGCTGTCACCTACACTTAACACGCCAAGCGTAAGTGACCATTCTGCTCTGAATTATCTTGAAATTGTTCTGAAATAAACCAGAAAACACTCCCGTAATAATTACCGTTGAATTCTTTTAGGAATTTTCTTCCAACCCCTTCTAAGAATTTATTGGAATCTTTCATATAATTCCCGTTCCCGCCTATCCAGAACTTTGATTCCTTTAAAAATCTTTTCAAATATTTCTTTTAACTCTATTCAAAACAAAAGAAATCTTTCGAAAATTAATCAATAAACCCCTTGGAGTATTTTAAATAATTTCTTTCTAATTATCAGCAAATTTTTTGGAATCAATTTTGTTTGGGTTATGTGATGAATCATTCGCACTAGGGTTGAAATTATTGCCAGAACATTTTAAGAACTCTGTTTCTTGTTGAATTCCGATCATAATTCTCTTGGAATTCTTCTTAAAATTCATCTGTCATGTTCCTCACGATGCCCATACAAATCTCATCAGAACCACGTAGGAATTTTCTGCAATGTTTTATTTTTATTTTCACAATTCTTTTTTAAATCTACTAAAATTACCTAACAGTTTAATTTAGAACTTGCATTCTTGTTGATGTTTTTTTTTTATAAATCTGTGATCTTGAAAAAATTCAAAATTTTACATTTTAATTATTGTTTCTCCAAATCTTGCATCACGAAGCATGTTATTAATCACAAATTTTGAAGAAAAGTTCTAGTTTCAGACTCTACACAAATTTCAAAGCTCCAGAATCTTGGGAATCTTCTTAAATCACATTTTTTTTATCCTATCAGTAAATTTTGTTTTTTTTTTGTTGCATATTAACAACCGGGAATTTTTAAGATTTGAACCGGGAAACCGGGAAAAACCGGGATTTTCAAAATGAAAATTCACTGGCCACCCTGTTGATTCTCGTAATCAACTTTCTTTTTGAAAAAGATTACTACAAATTTGGATCGCCTACAATTCAAAACCGGAAAGAGTTGAGATAATAGATATTTCAGGCATAACATTTGATAACGGCACAAAAGCATTTGTAAACAAACCTTCTTAGGCCCTTTACACGTGAACCAAAGTACGCCCACGCAAACCAACAACATCATCGCATAGGGGCAACTATCACCTTTCCGTAAGTGGTATTGGTTTGCGTGGGCGTACTTTGGTTCGCGTGTAAAGGGCCTTAGAATGTTTGTTTACAAATGCTTTTGTGCCGTTATCAAATGTTATGCCTGATTTGATCAATTAAAAGAACTTAATGCTCTTCACATTTATTCCGTCCACTAGCGGTCCTACGTCAAGCTTCCGTTTGTGCCCCTAGGCACAGACCCTTCTACTTTTTTTTATCATCGAGCTGCTGTAGTCATATTAACAAATAAAACGATTGACGAATCTAGATTGTGAATAGACCTGAGATTAGACTCATGTTGTTTTGCTCAATAAGCAAAAACCAGTCGAGCCCCTCATATCACATCTAGGACCGCGTTTTTCTGCTCAGTAAGCAAGCCACTGCAACCGACGATCTCTTAAATGCGAAAACTAAAAGCTACGAAAAAGTACTTAGATCTTCATTAAGTGCCACTTTCACGCGAAGTTCAATGTTTCGATTAAATCTTTACGCATTGTTCAGGCTATCATAACAAGCTATGACCGACGTGACGATTGTTTAAGTCCTGGTTTAACAAGTTATTCAAATGAAATTACGTTCTCGAAAGCAATATCGCTTTTCTTATGTACTGACTAAAAATACAAAATAGACCACACGCGATCGAGGTCAAATACAATATCAACCACCATAAAACCTCCATCGAACTCTTTGAATCTCAACACAATATATGCAGTGAAATTATCTGCATGCATCAAATTTATGAAACAACTTTTCTTTTTCTTGCTGGACGCGTACCTACATAGAATTTTCTAAAATACGATTAGGCACAAGTCAATTTGATATACAACTTGCCACCGAGTTCATTAAGAAATATCAGCAGCAACTACTTTTATCTCACACTAAGTAGATAAGCGCTGAGCAATTAACCCAGTGAACCTTATCCAAAAGGATTCCGTGTATCAAGAATTTATAATTTTAAATTTGATTTAAATTAACTTCATAATTCAACAGGCATTGTGACTACTTCTCCGAGTCTTTCCAATATTAACAAGTCATAATAAGTAACAAGGGCAGAGCTGGTAAATATCACAGCTGTCATGTGACAATGAGAAAACAGGTCCTCTCACGATCACGAGACGAAACTACCAATCATTAGCTTTCTTGTCATGTTCCAATGATCAAGCACTCATGAGAATAATTCTTATGCGCCTTTGACATCAAAATTTGTAACTGATTTAGATTAATTTAAGCAAGTAATCATATGTAATCGGTAGAGTGAATATATTATTAATATTTCCTTGGTACAAGTAACTGTAATAGCAATAAATGAGCTAGTAATTACGATGATCACAATACTCTCACGTTCTGTCATAACAAAAAATTCGATGAGATTTGAAAGAAAATCTCTATCATCGTTTTCTCTTTCGATGATAGTGACAGAAGTATTTCTGTAAATATCGCTTGAGATCTTTCATTGAAAATGATATTTGCCAGCGCTGAACAAGGGTTTTGATTACCGAAAAATCCTGCTCCCCTAGTTTGAAGTTGTTAGGACTAGGGTTCGGAGGTAGCTCTTTTACCAGTAACACACCACGAAAAGGTGATCTACCAGCGTTACTGGTGTTGCGTCCAGATATTAAGTGAATCGAGTAACCGGTTTGTTGGAACTAAATTGCAAGCAAATTTTCTCGAGGTTTAGTATTTTTTAGTAGTACTGAGAGTGATTATCATTATTTTCAAGTAATTAAAGGGTCATGCCTACAAAGCAAAAAAATAATTTTAATATCTCATCAAAGTGGATGCAGTTCAGTCGTGCACGGAACGAGCTACTGCAATTTGGCTACCGTGGCAGATGGACAAATTTTCAAAGGAGAGCACCCAAGCTATTAACTACCAGTACACTGCTGTGCTCAAGAACCAATTTCTCGCTTCTGAATCGCCACTAAAATCGAATTTCAAAAATGGTCAATCAACGAACGTTGAAACTTTACCACAAGTGAAGTAATATATAATAACCGTGGACTGCATATGGCTGATACTATTACGTCAAGAAGAAGGATGATTTGAGGACATTATGGTCTTTCCTTTTTATCTATTTATACTTCATATCCATTAGTGTTCAAAGTACGTCATTATCGGCATTAGTTTACCAAAATGATTCTTGCTGCTGCAAACCTTTCCCCACATCCAAAATCCCTGTGAATTCCCGTGGAAGTGCAAAAGACTTCTCGGTTTCCTTCACAGTGAGTATCACGTCAACACATTTCTTCCCATTCCTTATTTGACCTGAATTCGGACACGGTCAGCGCTGATATTGCTAAATATTAGATCTCCAGTTTTTACACATTGAAGATGAATGTTAATCCCACATATCATCTGTTGGTTCTCTGTGTAATTGCAGCTGATCTGACAATAACAGAGCAGCAACCGTGGGCGGTCAATTATGCTCCTGCTCATGTAAATAATAAGTGATGCTTGCCCACATGGGTATAACTGAATTCAATCAATTTCAAAAATAATCATATAGGGGAAATGGCTCTAATGTTGGCCTATGGATCTAAGATTGGGCCTATCGATAAAAATCTGCTATTTATAAATTTTATCTAGATGAACGCGTCCATTGGGACGGTACTAATGGATATTTTTGGTTGCTATTGAAAATTTAGTGGATTGCTGAATTTATGTATGGGCCCAAATTAGGGACATTTAGGCCGACATTACATACATTTTCCTTAGTTTTTGTTTTCATCCAGCACACTTCTATCTTTTTAGAGCGCATACCTGTTGGTCCATATTTAGTTGCACACTTCCTTTGACTTTCGTAATATTTTGCGGCAAAATATATATGACGCGTTTGAAATCTTGTGGCTATGAATTCAGCATTAGAAAATATAGAGAGAAAGACCAGATACCTCCATACAATACCACTACCTCAACTGTTCCATCCTCGACTACAGTCGAGTATATTGATTTTACCTAACATGCTCGATTTCCTCTCATGTTGCTTTTGGAGGCACGTGGATTGATTCGTACTGTAGGCAGTGCATGGAAGATTCGCCATTCAAATTCTCCAAAAACCAAAATTCATGCGAAGTCTGCTGTTTTTGTTTTCGATTCATAGACAGCGCAGTGTGCATATGGTAGCGTCTCGTCAAACACAGCTTTCCAAACCAATTAAGTGAAACCTGTCACAAAACTCCTAACAATCTGATTCACCACAAAGGCGGGAGCAAAAGCAAGAGCAAGAATTAATTAATTCGAATTATAATCCTACAGTAGCAGTTAAGTAGCGTCTCTGCTTTGTGGAATACCCCACACGCCCTGAAGTACCCCTGGTCTGGTGGTGGTGCTGCTGATCTTCTCCATTATGTCGATTAGCAAAACCACCAATGTGCCAATGCGAAATTTCCCAAATCCACTTTCGTGCTGGAGACTCTCTTTGTGTTTGTGTGCCTGTGTGTATTCGATTTATGCTTCAATGGCGCCGCTTTCTCAAAGTGAAATGAAAAGTCTCGCCCCCTGCTGTCATCCGAATGGATGAGGTATAGAAGCACATACATAAAAGCATGGGGAAAATTAGAAACGCTTTCAAAGGATGCTTTTGTTTGAACATGAATTGAAGGGAAAGTTCTCCAGGCCGGCTGCTTCCATTGCATTGATGGCTCTAATTAGAGGAATATCCCGTTCGGACGACAAACTCATGAAATTGAGTATTTGATGGTGAGTATGTTTGTGATGGCACTTTGAATAGCCCCGCCGTGGACGTAGATTAAGTGCAGTTGACATTCCTATGTTGTTTGAAAAATAAGCTTCAATTTGACATCGGAATCGATTGATGGTACCACCATTTCGGCAATCGTTATTGATATAAAAGCTTGATTAGCCATTCCATAGCAAGAGAACTATCTGTCTATGACGGAGCCTTGCTCAAGGCAACAGTTTTCGTATCTCTTAAAGCACAAACATCGTACTGGAAGGAGGCGGTATTAATGGGTAATTTATTCCATCCAAAAGTGATATATGCTCTCCTAAACGATGTCGTTTAGCAGCATTCTTAGCTACTGCTTTCGGAGATTGGAAAACATGTGAAGCTGAAGAACGTTACAACGCACGCAGAATCATCTCCGTTCCCGCTGTTGTTGCAAAAATGAGTGTTTCCTGGGGTGAAGGAGATAAATAATTCATGGGTTTCATTTGTAATTCTATGACCTACACGAACGTAACCCATTGGAAGCGATCGCTTTTCTTTGTCCTACTTTCCTCGTTCATTCATTCGTTTGAGAGGATGAACTGATTGCAATAACCAGTCTCTTTGGGATTTACTCAAAATTTCATCCTTCCCTGGAATCATCATTCTATGTTTCTCCACAGGGAATTGTCGTTAGATCACTAATTGAATTAAGACAAATTTGAATAATTTTCCAGCACTTCAATGGCGACTAGCTGTACACGCAGACATATAGCCTCTATTCCAAAGCACCTAATTCTCCACCATCCTTATACTTTTAATGAAGGGAAGCAACTTTTCTCAACAGTTGCCTTCCTTTTCATTCACGTGCATCCAGGTGAAAATAATTGTTACCTGTAATCGCTTCGCATCCCCCACCGACCCTAGCTCATCAGATGGAGCCGAGGGCAATGCCATTTCAGTCACGCCACGAGGGCAGAGTTTTCTTGTGGAATGAATATTTTAACTCATTATTCTGAGACGGGAAAATGGAAAGACAGGAAGGAAGACGCATTCATCGCATTCCTGAAAATTAAAGTAGCTATCTCCCTATTAATACATTATGGAATAAAATGTTGCCATAGCTAATGAAACACAGCTCTGAGGTACTCTGAAGTTTTGCTCCATTGGTTTGTTTTTTTTAATTAGTCAAAATTGGATGGAATCGAAAATCGAAATCAATTTGAAGAGATATGGAAATTATTTGATTGGGGGAACGACTGTATTTGCTTAGGTATTACCCATGTAAAACAAATTCATAAAATTATGTTAGGTGAACTGCTATATAACCAAAACCAGTTATACAAAGGTTATTAAAACTGTTATAGAACATGTGTGTTGCTTGGGTATTGCGATGCTGGATAATCGTGGAGCTAAATATCAGCAACTATAAACCCAGTTAAATTTGTGTCTATAGTACTGTACCTTTAGGGGCTGTTCATAAGCTAGACAGAAAAAAGTAACTGTTGATGTCATTCATCGCTGATTGTGATGGCGTACGTTATAGTTTATTGCGTAGTGCTGTGATAGTTAATTGACAATTTAGCGTGAAATTGTACCGTGCGCCGTAAAAGAATTATTTCTTCGCGAGTCTCGTAGTGATTTTCAATCTGGATAAGTAGGAGAGCAGTTGCCACTGCAACTAGTTCCCGTTTAATTCTTTTTACTTTCACCGTGGCGATCTGTTGCATTGTACATTTTTGTTTGTTTGTTTTACTTGTCCCTCTGCAATTGTGGTAGAAAATAGCGTCTCCGTTTATGTGTATTGGGTAATTACAGATGGGAGTGTGCATGTATTTCATTGCAAATGCACTACATTTAAGAGAATTAAGGCAAAGCTTATCGCGGACAATGCAAATGCTCTGATCAAGTGTGATAATTGTCTATCATATCAGAGTTTTGACAACCAAAATTACCTGATTTTACGCGTCATAAGTATTGAGGAAGAGATGAAGA
This sequence comes from Ochlerotatus camptorhynchus, assembly GCF_037179485.1. Classification (NCBI taxonomy): domain Eukaryota; kingdom Metazoa; phylum Arthropoda; class Insecta; order Diptera; family Culicidae; genus Ochlerotatus; species Ochlerotatus camptorhynchus. Next base: position 3,687,583 of record NW_027040929.1, on the reverse strand, counting down.
AGTTATTGTATTACTACTCTCGGACACGGTCACTGGTATGCAAGATCATATTGCTATTCAGATGGACATCGCGTTGAAAAGTGGCATGGTAGACGTTGAGGTAGTGGCATGGTGGAAAAAATGTAAATGGTCTTGAAAAATTTATTTGTGAGAAATTGAAGAGTGTGAACATTTTTTATAAATTAATGCTGAAAACAAATTAGCCGTAAAGAATGATCAGCGCAGTGCATCTAGGACGATTAAGTCGGAATCGGACCAAAATATCAGACGGAAAAAACGCGAAGGATAATTTCATAGTGATAATGATGATTATGTTTTTCAAAAAAATGTGAGTTTTGCGGACGTTGTAAAAAGACATGGTCGTACTAGTACAACTAAATATATTAGTAACAGTAACAGAAACAGTAGCAAAATGTATAATCGTAAAACTTATCCAGTCATTGTGATTAAACCGAAATTTGGCCTCTTTCGCTTGAATCATAATGACAAGCTTGCGAAGATACTCGTAAGTTTTTGAAACACAAAGTTGGATCCAAAAACACACATCAGTAAATATAGGAATGGTAAAGATGGCTCTATTATGGTTGAGTGTGCAACAATATGCTGAATGATGCGATGAATTGTATTGAAAGCAATCTGGGTGAAAAAAATAGAGCTGTTGATTCAACTTCGGAGCTAAGATTGAAAATAGTGGGCATTAGTGATCAGTTTTCCTCCGAAGTCTTCACTGACTGCTTAAAAAGTCAAAATGAAGACATCGATATAAATGATGTAATAATAGTTAACAAGTTTGAAAATTCAAGCCTCACTTACAACAAGAATAGCTATGTAATTGAAGTCGATGTCGATACGTATAAATATTTGTTATGTGCGAAAAAAGTAAATGTAGGGTTTGATCGGTGCTCGATAGTTCCCGCGGTTAATGTGTTGAGATGCTTCAAATGTGGAGATTTTGGGCACAAGAGCATGTATTGCAAAAATTGTGAGAAATGCTCTAGATGCAGCCAACAACACAAATCGTCGGAGTGTACGTCAACTGTTTTGAAATCTGTTAATTGTATATAAATAAATAAAGAACTTAAAAATAACTAGGACGTCAACCATGCTGCATTTAGCTCTGAATGTTTGCTCTATAAAAGACTTGCAGGTTTAGGTTTTGGAGAAATTACAATGGACATGTATTTATGTTCAAAACACCGGAGATAAAAATCCGCAGATTCTGCGACTGGGATGATTTTCTGTATTAGAGATAAATTTTCTAGATTCAATTTTTGAAAAAAAAAAAAAACAAAATATCAATATTGTGAGACTCTATACAATTTTTAGGATCTCAAACTCAGAGGAATTCTCGACACCCGGCTGGACATCGAAGCTTAGATAAACCCAGAGGCTCATGGCAACCGAGTTACCTACACAAAAATTGGTCAATGAGTAAATTATTGTCCTATCCCAAAATAAATTTTAAAACGTTGCACAAATCTTCTTGTCCATAAGAAAAAAATCCATAGTCTAAAATGCGATAACCTTTAAAAACCAAACCCTTCCAGAACAGTGAACACAAATACTGGATCACCATTTTCATGCTAAACCGCTTTGTAAGCATACTGAAGAGGCGGATTTTGAGCTGTTTGTTGACCCGCCTCTTCCACCCAATTAAATGCTTGTTGTTTTATTGCACAGCACCGACAGAAAAATCCACTAAGGTCAAAAGCACATACTGCTACCGACGAAGGATACCCTGAAAGGAAGCGAAAAGTCCCAGAATCACACAAACCAACGGCAATCTCACCTTTGTCGGTTCACCCATCAATCACGTTTTAATGGCCAACGTTTATATACCAATAAAGACTGTATACACAAAAAAAAAAAACGTTGCTCTAGCACAATTACTCATAGCACGGAAATTTACTGCAGACATAAAAATGGATTTCTTAATATTAATAATTTTCTATCTCTATCAATTGATGATGGCCAATAAATCTATTGTATTCCAAGTCATTTCCTGCAAAGGTAGAGCTGTACATCAGCGGTATCCGATTGAAGGATTAGTGTAGATTACAAAAGGAATGGAGCCATCTTCCAAGAAGATCCGTTCGTAGATCTTGTACACCCAACCGGGAAATGTAACATTCTATTACAGATTTGCATGAAAGCTATGCAGAATTTGCAATGATTTGCGACATGAACAGGTTCTGTAATGTGGTCGCCGAAAGGTTTAAAAAAAATATGTTAGCTTATTTTTTAAAGTTTTATAGAAATATATGCACCCCGAAAAAAAAAAATACGGCGGCAGTCAATTGCAAGAGCTGCCATTTGTTGTTTGAAACATAGGCAGAGGACGTAATAAATCTAAACCTAAATAATAATAGAATTATTTTTCTTTTTTCATACTGAACGAAAACATCCGCAATACTTTGCATGATTATTGCATTGCTCGAGCACTTAAACAATATGCTTTCGAATTCTGGATGGTTTATGGTTGAATATGTCATTAGCTGAGGAGTACTAATATGACTGTCATCTAAATAAAGGATGATATTTATTTTAAAACAGGCTGTACAGCAAAGGAAAACAATTTAAGAATATCATGACTTGCAAATGCTTTAAATTCGATTGTTTACATTTCCATATTGAAAAGCCATGAAAGCAATCCCATCATGGATGCAAAAATCTTTTGTTAATAAAGGAAACTTCATCCACCACGAAATAGATAGACTATGACTATGATTCCACCTCGTTTGGTCTGAGGTTTCATTCGAACATAGGATGATCTTTTGGTACAGTGTAGCCGCAAAAGTTCAGAAGGCCTTCGTGGGAATGCAATGATCTATCCTTCTCCTGGAAATGCTTCTATGGGGCTGTTCCAAATCCAGATAAACCAATATTTGATACGTTTTAACCCCTCCCTGTCCCCTCGTAGACTATATTAGACTTTAATGACCCCCCCCCCCCTAAAGTTTACGAAGACTTTCATAATTATATATTCAGATTATATTGTATTCATCATTTGAAATTAACTTTAGCAGAATATTCAATATGAAGAAATGAACATTTGGTCTCCCGGCTTGTTTGTTGGCTTCCACAATACCGTAATGCACCGAATATCAGACAGTCCGTTAATCCGGACATTTTATTTTCAGTTAATTAGTACGTCTACTTTGCAACATAATGAACTTCTCTGATAATTCTGAACAATGAAGATTTTACGTGCTGTTTTGAGCATGGTAGGCTTTGATAATTAACTTTCCGAAGTGTCCGGATTTATGGATTAAATGTCCGGATTTCGGTGCATCACGGTAGTCACGTTCAGATAAGTCATATTTTAAGTTTCAACAGCCGGAAGTGTCAGTAGACTAGAACCTTGTGGATAAGCAATGAATCAATGCATTATTCTACATTACAAATTCTTTCAAAAAGTTTGAAAGTGTCCTAACCGATTATCAAAAATTTTAAACGCAACGATTGTGCACTGCATGCAACTCAGAAAACTCAAGTTTGTACTATTTGTTAAATAGAGTAAAAACAAACTGTATTATTTGAATGTATGATAGACATAACAACAAATAACATTAACGTATTTATTGTACAGTTCAAAGGTGTCTGGTCATTTCGCCGAATGGGTCGGTAGGTCGATTGCCATTCGACCGAATACTTGAAAAGAAAGTTTAGCTTCTAGATTCCGGAGTAATTTTAGGTTCTCAGATCCCAAACATAGTAGAAATTTAGGATCCGGGTCTTATTCTTTTTTTACTTTCCACAATTCTGGTTATTGGAGATTATGAAGATGGGAAATTTTTCAAAATGTTTATGGTATAAAACAGGAATTTTATATTTTCGATATATTCATTATTATTTTAACCACGAGCTGTTCTTTTTAGTTGTGTAATTGTCATGAATTTTAGCCGGGCACCCTTTTAAACATGAGCAGTTCTTGGGAGTTTTGATGTTCTAGTTTTTTTTTTGCCCAGCAAATGCAGCTTGTCATAAAATTATGATAAATTAGAACTTAAAATTATAGGAGACCATGCCTTATTTTAAACATCAGTAGTTCTTTGGAGATTTATGTTCTAGTTATTTTTGATTATATGAATATGTTAACTAGGTAGAAAACCTTGTTTAGCTATTAGTCAGTTATCGAAATATTTTGTAAAATGCCAAATAAATACCAAAACAATAAATGGTGATCTTACAATTTTGAGACAATTACACTTATTGGATGGGTCAATTACAGAGTTATTGGATGAGAATTAATAGATCATGTCAATAACAAATTATGGTTTTTTGGCATCAAAAAAGCGTTTGTTATCAGTCAGTTATTATCATATCTAAATTATCATTTATTTCGTTACTTGTAGAACTAGAATAGAATTCTTGAGGTGTTATTTTTGGTATTTTACCTCTTATCTAATACTCGTCAATACCATATTTAGGTTGCCAGTTATCGAAGACATTATATCAAGAAGACTGGCAACTGGCTCAAAGGTAAATGCTTCGAACGAATTCGATAGCAAAGATTACATCCTCAGAAGAAAGATTTGTGCAATTGCTCATTTTTCTATGCGTTGCTTCCACCATCACTAAAGCGCAGCGCTACTGTATCCATATTGCCAGTCTTCTTGATATGAAGTCTTCGCAGCTATGCTATGTTTTGTAAGTGCTAGTGTCTTTGTTTCGAGTATTTTTTAGATTATCGTTTTTTTTTTTTTTTTTTTTTTTTAACTCTTTATTTGTTCCAAATTCAAAATAAATTACATTTCATTTTAACCTAGGTGCTCCAGTTACTGCAGTAACGTACCAGCCTTAATTGTTATGATATATATCTAAGTGTTTTTACATTGTTCATGTCTTGGAAATTCAGTATTTTAAACAGGTTTTTTAACCTGCATGTCAGTATAACAATTGATATCTTAAAACTAAAAACTAAAACTAAATCTTATCTAAGTATAAAGGGAATTAATCGTTGCAATTGAGGATTGCAACGATTTTTGCCTGAAATTATTAATTATTTTGTTGGACATTTGTGCTAAAGTCTCAACATTCGAAATTCTATGTACTTCGGTAGTACTGTACCAGGGAGGCAACTTCAAAATCATTTTCAGAATTTTGTTCTGAATCCTTTGAAGTGCTTTTTTCCTGGTAGTGCAGCAACTAGACCATATTGGCACAGCGTAAAGCATGGCCGGTCTAAAAACTTGTTTAAATATTAGAAGTTTATTCGTCAGGCAAAGTTTGGATTTCCTGTTTATAAGAGGATACAAACATTTTATATATTTGTTACATTTGGCTTGAATGCCCTCAATGTGATCTTTAAAAGTTAATTTTTGGTCAAGAACTAATCCAAGATATTTCACTTGGTTTGACCAGGAAATTGGAACTCCGTTCATAGTGACTATGTGACTACTACTAGGTTTCAAAAACGAAGCTCTAGGCTTATGTGGAAATATTATAAGTTGAGTTTTGGAAGCGTTGGGAGAAATCTTCCATTTTTGTAAATAAGAAGAGAAAATATCTAAACTTTTCTGAAGTCTGCTGCAAATAACACGAAGACTTCTTCCTTTAGCGGAAATGCCTGTGTCATCAGCGAACAAAGATTTGTGGCAACCCTGAGGCAAATCAGGGAGGTCCGAAGTGAAAATGTTATACAATATAGGCCCAAGAATGCTACCCTGAGGAACTCCTGCCCTAACAGGTAGTCGATTAGATTTGGAATTTTGATAATTTACTTGAAGAGTTCTGTCAGTTAAATAATTTTGAACTAATTTCATAATATAAAGTGGAAAATTAAACTTTTTCAATTTAGCAATCAAACCTTCATGCCAAACACTGTCGAATGCTTTTTCTATGTCTAGAAGAGCAACTCCAGTTGAGTGGCCTTCAGATTTGTTTGAACGAATTAAATTGGTAACTCTCAAGAGTTGATGAGTAGTTGAATGCCCATGGCGAAATCCAAACTGCTCATCTGCAAAAATTGAGTTCGTATTGATGTGAAGCATCATTCTATTCAAAATTATCTTTTCAAAAAGTTTACTTATTGAAGAAAGCAAACTTATTGGGCGGTAGCTAGAAGCTTCAGCTGGATTTTTATCCGGCTTCAAAATTGGAACAACTTTTGCATTTTTCCATTTATCAGGAAAGTATGCCAAATGGAAACATCTGTTAAATAATTTTACCAAGAAAGACAAGGTACTCTCTGGGAGTTTTTTGATGAGGATATAGAAAATTCCATCATCACCTGGAGCTTTCATATTTTGAAAATTTTTAGTTATAGACCTTACTTCGTCCAAATCAGTCCCCCAGGAATCATCAAAAATATTTTCCCGAGAGAAAATATTCAGAAAATCCCGAGCAACCTGATTCTCAATAGGACTAGTAAGACCCAAACTGAAATTATGGGAACTCTCGAATTGCTTAGCAAGTTTCTGAGCTTTTTCCAAATTTGTGATCAAAATTTTACCACCTTCTTTAAGCGCTGGAATAGGCTTTTGAGGTTTTTTCAAAATTTTTGTGAGTTTCCAAAAGGGTTTGGAACTCGGGTCTAATTTAGAAATATTATTTTCAAAAGTTTTGTTCCTCAGGGCAGAGAATCGCTTTTTAATTTGTTTTTGCAAATCCCGCCAGATAACTTTCATGGCAGGATCGCGTGTTCTTTGATATTGTCTCCTACGGACATTTTTAAGACGGATCAAGAGCTGAAGATCATCGTCTATTATAATTGAATCGAATTTAACCTCGCATTTTGGTACTGAGGCAGCTCTTGCTTCAACTATAGAAGTAGTCAGAGATTCAAGAGCATAATTAATTTCATCTTTGGTTTGCAAAGGAATGTTTGGATCGAAGTTATATTCCATAAATGTTCGATACTGCTCCCAATCAGCTCTATGGTAATTGAAAGTAGAGCTGTTGGGATTACAAATTATTTCTTGGGATATTTCAAAAGTTACTGGAAGGTGATCAGAACCGAAGTCAGCATGGGTAACCAATTGGCTACAAAGTTGACATGAATCAGTTAAGACCAAATCAATAGTGGAGGGATTTCTTATAGAAGAAAAGCATGTTGGGCTGTTTAGATATTGAATAGTGTAATAACCTGCAGAACAATCATCAAACAGAATATTACCATTGGAATTGCTTTGAGCATTATTCCATGAGCGGTGTTTTGCATTAAAATCACCAATAATGAAGAATTTAGACCTATGACGGGTAAGTTTCTGGAGGTCACCCTTGAGAAAATTCTTTTGCTGGCCTACGCATTGGAATGGCAAATAGGCAGCTATAAACGTAAGTTGTCCAAATTTTGTTTCAACAGAAACTCCCAAAGTTTCAAAAACTTTGGTTTCAAATGAAGAAAGAATTTTATGTTTGATTCGTCTATGAATAATGATGGCAACGCCACCACAGGGTCCATCAAGACGATCATTTCTATAAATCAAGTAGTTTGCGTCCTTCTTAACCTTATGGGCAGGTTTAAGGAACGTTTCAGTTATAACGGCAATATGCACGTTATGAACTCTTAAAAAGTTAAATAGCTCGTCTTCATTATCTTTAAGAGATCGAGCATTCCAATTTACAATATTTAATGCTTTAAAATCCATTACTGAATTTTAAAGTCATTACAATATTATTTGCAAATTTTACTCCAGTTTGAATAGCATCAAACATGGAGTTAGATTTAAGCATATCAGAAATCATGTCAATTAATGAATTCTGTAAAAATTCCATTTTGGGGGCAGTAATGCTTCCTAAGTCAAAATTGTCAAAATTTCCGTTAGAACGTTGGTTAGTATTTTGATTTCTACCCGCTGCAATAGCAGCATAGGTAGCTCCATTAACTCGCTGAACATTGTTAGCAGCGAGGGGAGTAGGTACAGATGAAACATTTGAAGCAGGGGAGATATTTGTACCTACGGGTACGAATGTAGAATTTGTTCCTCGCTGACCGTTGTTAACAGCAGAGGAATTTGTACCTGGTCGGAAACGTGGAGCGTTTCCTACCTGACGGTTAGAACGAGATTGTAGGATCGCTTTGCGAGTCTTACATTCCCAAAAATTGGATTTGTGGTTTTCACCACAATTTGAACATTTAAATTTCTTAGGATCTTCCTTCACAGGACAGTCGTCCTTTGCGTGAGAGGAATCACCACAATTCATGCATTTAGCTGGCATGTAGCAATTTTTAGTTCCGTGACCCCATCCCTGGCACTTACGGCACTGGGTGAGGTTTTGGAAATTTCCTCCAGTCTTCCTGAAGTGTTCCCACTTCACTCGGACATGGAGCATAAGGCTAGCTTTTTCTAAGGCCTTAAGGTTGTTTAGTTCACTAGACTTGAAGTGAACTAAATAAAAATCATTAGAAATCCCTTTGCGCGAATCGCCAGGACGGGATTTCATTTTCATTTTGATTACTTGGAGTGGCACAACTCCAAGTAATTTTGCCAGTTCATCTTTGACCTGATCCAGGGATTCACCACTGGGCAGTCCTTTCATGACAACCTTGAACACACGTTCAGTTTTGGTGTCGTAAGTAAAAAATTTGTGCTTCTTCTCAGTAAGATACTTGAGAAGACATTTAAATCCGTCCAAGGTTTCAGCCAATACACGGCATTCACCCCGACGTCCAATTTGTAGTGAAAACTTAACTTTCACGAAATTCAAAAGTTCCATGCGAAGAGCATGGAAATCGGTAGTGGTTATCACAATAGGGGGAATCTTTTCCTTCTTGGCATTAAGCCGGGAAAGTTTACTAGAATTTTTCTTGGATGATGGATCATTCTCATCATCCGTGAGCAAATCAAATTGATTACTCAAATTAATTTCATCAGAAGGGGGGTCAAGAGTTTGCCCCTTTCTTTTGCGTTTAGGCGCCATGGCGGCAGTAATTTTTTATCCAAATCGACTTCCAAGCAGATTACTATAAGAATCTGAAGGATCGAAGAGGAATTTTCCAAATCGATATCCAAGAAGGATTACCTCGGGTAGGGTCCAAACAAGGATCGAAGAGGAATAAGAGTTGGAACAAGGTAGAAAATTTTTACAGGTTGAGCACTGAAAAGTGCTGTTTAAATTTGTTGTAGCTTTAGGTAGTAGTAACACTTCCTTCAGCAAAAAGCAAATAGATCCGCACGGCAAGAGAGCACGATGCGGACTGTTTTGATTTTAGATTATCGTTGTTTTTTGTTTAGTTCCGTAATAGTGTAAAAAATGGCAGGTAATGTTCGTGAGTGTTGTGCAGTTTTCTCCGTTGTCAAACTCCCTAGTAGGCAGAGGTAGGACAGCTTACTGTAGAACGCAACAATCCACCCCACCGAGAATTACAAAAACCCGCCACCAGATGGACAAACAACTGCCTGTTGGGAGGCCATGGGGGGTGGCGATAGAGATGGCCATTTTGAATGGACGATAACGGGCACGACAAACTGACGATGAACGACGAATGGCCCGGGTCACTGGCCGACAGCCTGGAGCAGTGACCCAATGACTCACTCAACTCTGAAATTAATAATCACTGATCGTAAGACCACCAGCGAAAACGGTTTATCAAGAAGCAAGCCAGCTAAATTGACGCAAGTAAGAGTGGAAACAGTGAAAAAGTGTGAGGAGAGAGTCAAGGACAGCAGGTAAACCGCAATAATTACCATTTTGGTTAAAATGGTCCTAATGCCAAATGTATTTGACCATTAGGACCCCGCTGTATTTAGTACAAATCACCTGTACGCAGTGAAGTTCCGGTAGACGTACCGGAAGGTTACACCGTCATTGCCTGCCGGCCGAGTTCGTCACCAACTCACAGGCCCAGGAAGAGTAACCTGGTGTTCGTCATCGCCACCCCGTACAGCAAGCGCGCGAACGAGATACACGACGAGAAAGTGGAGAGGAAGCGGACGTCGACCGAGGACAAGCGGTCGACAATCGAAGACACATAGTGGAGGTGTTGCGAGGGGCCCCGACGAAGAAGCCAGGTCAGATAGATTGTAAGAAAGTGGGAGAATAAGGTAGTAAAGAGGGAGAATAAAAGTTCAGGAAAGTGCAATAAATGTCTATTCTTGAGTAGTGAAGTGCTTGTGGAGTTTTTTCTGTGTGTCACGTGCGATCATTCCCTGCCCGCGTAATTGCAATCGGTAAGCGTGCCGACCCTGAGGCCATTGGAGTCAGGGAGTCTCGAAAGTGCTCCTGACTGAGGTGGCTGACACTTACACTTTGGCGCCCAACTTAAAATTGTCTTATCGGCAGTTGTTTTAAGAATACAGCTCGGAAGATCGCACTTGATAGAGCTGGTTTCTACAGAGGTCTCTGAGAAAACATCCAGGCCTTCACAAGTCTCTTAGCACATTTGACATTATTACTTTACCTGACACAGTTTAACAAATATTTTATTTGCAATGGAGAGGTTCTGATTGTCCGTAAAAAAGTAACAAAGAACGATTGTTCAAAAAGTGAGTAACAAGTAGATTGAATTCAAAGGAGCGAACTGTTTATCCGTGTGCGTGGTGTGTTTTCGGAAGGAGATATTAAAACACCAGAAAGGAAAAGTGATTTATTTCTGAATTTGAAACTAGGATTTTACAATTATTAGGATTTTCAAATTAATTTTCAGCGTGAAAGACCGCTAAGCGTAATATAGGTAGTTCTTTTTAATTTTTCTTTTTATAATTTTGCTTAAATTTCACGCAAACATTGCATAATGGAATTAATTCACTTTGAGACGCAGTACCACGCGCTCAATACTGCTCATCTGGCTGATGACGAACTCCATCATGAATTGCGGATTCGTGGTGTGAACATGGATGATGAATCGCGTAGTAAACAGGAGAGAGCCTTGCGGAATTTGTTGAAAGCTGAAAAAGAAGTGAGAAGATTAAGTTTCAAATACGATGAGATTGCGTTGATTGATGAGTTGAAATGGTGTGATGAAAAGCTACAGGGTGTAAAATCCATATTGGAAGGCAAGAAAATACGAAAAGCCCCTGATCAAAAATTCAAATCGAAGCTTCTTCACATTTTCTTCAGAATGAAACGGTTGAGGTCACAGGCAGAAGAAGAAGAAGATTTGAATAGCATAGCAACGATAGCAGGAGAATGTATCAGGTTATTAAATCTATTTTACTCAATCACTTCACCACTCTCCGAAGTGAGAGAAGCTGAGATAGCAATCGTAAATGAAAGCCTACGACAAGTCCGCGAAGAAATAGATGAGAGGAATGAGAATGAAAATGAAGAAGTAGAGTCCATAGTTGGTCAGAGTGAAGTGGTACAAACGCGAGAACAGGAGAGTGTGAGCAGTGAGCATATGAACGAAAGTATTAGGAGAGAGGAATATGAGGAGAATTCTGACGATGTTGGTGCTGTAGGTGGAGATGATGTGATTGGTGAAAAAGAGAACGAAAGAGTTGCAGAGCTTTCGGATGAGAATAGGCGACTAATGGCAACAGTAGGTCAGCTGATTCAGCGTATTAAAGCTTTGGAAGCTTTGACTGCAACCAAACATTGTGAAGGAAATGAACCAATCAAACAAAGCACTAGTACACCGTTAGAGCAAAGTTCGATACAACATGAGAAAGATGCGCGTCAGAAAGCTAATCAGCAGGATTTTTGTGAATGGGTGAAGAATAAATATGGTTCGATTCAGAGTGTAGTAGAAGAAAAGAGATTTACTCAGTCCTCCCATCATGCAGACAAGAGCAATAGGAAGAAAGTAGAGATAGATAGGGCAAGAACTAGCCGATTACCGGTGCATAAATGGTCAGCAAAGTACGATGGGATGGATAATGGGAGAAAGCTAAACGAATTCCTCAAAGAAGTTGAATTTAATGCAAGGTCGGAAGGATGCACAGAAGCAGAATTGTTCGTATCTGCACATCATCTGTTTACGCGGAAAGCTAGGTCGTGGTTTATGGAAGTCAATGGGAACAATGAGTTAGGATCGTGGGAGAATCTGGTAACTGAACTTAAAAGCGAGTTCTTACCTGTAGACATTGATTACCAGTATGAACGTCTGGCGAATGCGCGAAAGCAAGGTCCTAGGGAGAAATTCCAGGACTATTATCTGGATATGGTACGAATTTTCCGGAGTATGTCGAGACAATGGGATGATGCCAGAAAGTTCGATGTGCTTTTCCGGAACACCAGAGCAGATTGCAGAACGGCGATGTTGGCTGCGAACGTGACCTCCATTCCTAAAATGAGGGAATTTGGAAAAAAGTTCGATAGTATTAATTGGCAGGTTTATGCAAGAAAGGAGAGTAGATTTGAAAGGCCAAATGGTCAAGTCGAGGAAATCAGTCAGCAGAATCAATACCGAGGTGGGAATGGATTAAACAATAGATTTCCATCAGGGTACACAGGAGGATACCAAGGACGAAATTTTAACCCAAATTTTAAACCCGGAGGTAAACAAATTCCACCTGAGAGGAACAAAATTCAGGGTGAACATAATCAACAGAAATTTCAACCAAAACAGAAGCCAATCCAGCAGAACAACCAAAATCATCAACGAAGACAGGAAAACCCAAAACCAGGTCCGAGCGGTACCAGTGCGTTACAAAGGATTGTAAAAGCATACATTCCGATAAAACGTAGTTTATGTTTTAATTGCCACGAGGAGGGGCACAGTTTTCATGAGTGTGAACAAGAACGCCACGTCTTTTGTGAGAAATGTGGTTTTCCAGGGTTCCCCACGAATGACTGCCCATTCTGCGAATCAAAAAACGCCAAGAAGACTGCTCAATGAGGCAGAGCAGTCAAATCGTCTCCGAAAGTCCTCAACACGTATCGCCGGAAGATCCAGCATCCAGTCTCCAGGAATTAGGATACTCAATCGTGGAAGGACGTGCCACAATGCGGGAGGAGATAGCAACATTGCTCGTCAAGCTTAGTGGAGACGCCCGGCCATTTACAAGGATTGAATTGATGGGGATTGATGTGATTGGGCTTCTAGACAGTGGAGCAGCACGGACGGTTCTAGGGATCGGAGCGAGCAAAATCATGAAAAAACTTAATTTGAAGCTTCAACCAACTTCAGTCAATTTGAGGACAGCAGCTGGGGATGAGCTAGAAGTCCAAGGATGTGCAGACATTCCAATCACATTCAATGGCACTACGAAAATTTTGCCTGTACTAATCGCTCCGAATCTAAACCGTAGGTGTGTGCTAGGCTACGATTTTTGGCTAAAATTTGGGATTAGACCAACTATTCGAGATGATCCAGTTGAGATCTTAGATGATGGCGTTAGCAGGGAAGTAGAGATGGAGGATGAGCTAACGGAGGAACAGAAGATACAACTGGAAAATGTGAAAAAGGAGTTTTTAGTCGCAGAACCTGGAAATTTCGGAGCAACGAACCGAATAATACATACGATCGAATTGAAGGAGGAATTTAGGGAAACAGATCCGGTTAGAAAGAACCCGTATCCATGGAGTCCAGTGATACAGCAGAAAATTCACGGAGCACTGGACGACATGATTAGAGATGGGATCGTTGAGCAATCTAACTCAGATTGGGCTTTACCAGTAGTACCTGTTGCAAAGAGGGACAGTCAAGAAGTAAGACTATGCTTAGACGCCAGAAAATTGAATGAGAGGACCAAAAGGGACGCTTACCCATTACCGCACCAGAACAGAATTTTGAGTCATTTGGGGCCGGTCAAATATTTGACAACCATTGACTTATCGCAAGCCTTTCTACAGATTCCGTTGAGCCCGGACTCTAGAAAGTACACTGCCTATTCAATCCCAGGTAGAGGGCTGTTTCAATTTACACGGCTTCCGTTTGGGTTGGTAAACAGTCCTGCTACTCTGAGTAAATTGATGGATCGTGTGCTAAGTCACGGTGCTTTAGAACCAGCAATATTCGTTTATTTAGACGATATTGTGATTGTCAGCCAAACTTTCGAAGAGCATATTCAAAAACTTCAAGACCTAGCGAAGCGTTTACGAGAAGCAAACTTGTGCATAAATGTAAAAAAATCTAAATTTTGCTGCAAAGAATTGCCGTATCTTGGGTACATTTTGTCTCAAGATGGATTACGGCCTAATCCAGATCGTGTACAGGCGATCTTAGGATATCAGGTTCCGAAATCGGTTAGACAACTTCGTCGATTCCTCGGTATGATCAATTACTACCGTAGGTTCATTGCAAATTATAGTGAAATTACAGCACCTCTCACTGACTTATTGAAAAATAAGCCAAAGAGGGTGCAATGGAACACAGCAGCTGATAATGCATTTCAGGTCATCAAGGAGAGACTAATCTCTGCTCCTGTGATGGCCAACCCGAATTTTATGCTTCCCTTTACGGTCCAAACGGATGCAAGCGACAACGCTATCGCAGGGGTCTTGACGCAGGTGCATAATGGGGAGGAGAAGGTCATAGCGTACCACTCCGAAAAGCTCAAGGGAGCGGAGCTGCACTACCACGCGGCAGAAAAGGAAGGACTCGCTGCGCTCCACTGCATAGAAAAGTTTAGAGGTTATATAGAGGGGACGAAGTTTACTCTTGTGACGGATTCCTCTGCCTTGACTTTTATAATGCGAGCGAAATGGCGGTCTTCCTCACGGCTCAGTCGCTGGAGCATAGAACTTCAACAACATGACATGGAGATCCGTCATCGTAAAGGGAAAGAGAATATTGTTCCCGACGCGCTCTCCCGATCTATCGAAACGCTGGATGATGAGCCCGATGACGGATGGTACAAGAAACTGTTAGCAACAGTGAAGGAAGATCCTGAGAAGTACTTAGACTTCAAAATTGTAGATGGAGTTCTCTACAAGTTTGTAGCCGCTAGGTCCGACTTAATGGACTACCGGTTTGAATGGAAGCAGTGTGTTCCAACTTCAAAACGAACCCAGATCCTGAAACAGGAACACGACCAAAATCTCCACATTGGATACATAAAATGTGTTGAGAAAATCAAACGAAAGTTTTACTGGCCTCGCATGAGCGGCGATATTAAAAAATATATCGCCAACTGCGAGCTATGCAAGGAAAATAAACACTCTACCGTGTCGACAGCTCCGGAAATGGGGAAGCAGAGGATTTCTTCACGACCTTTTCAAATAATTTGCATGGATTACATCCAGTCCCTTCCCAGAAGCAAGCAAGGCAACACACACTTATTGGTGGTCATGGACCTCTTTTCTAAGTATTGCTTACTTGCTCCTGTTAAGAAGATCTCGACGGTCTCGCTGTGCAAAATATTAGAGGAGCAATGGTTTAGGAAATTCTCTACACCTCAAATCGTCATCACGGACAATGCAACAACTTTCTTGTCGAAAGATTTCCATAATCTGCTTGAGAAATATGATGTTCAACATTGGGCGAATGCTCGCCATAGGAGCCAGGCAAATCCGGCTGAACGACTCAACAGAACGATTAACGCAATGATTCGTTCATACGTAAAACATGACCAAAAACTTTGGGACACGAAGATTTCGGAGATGGAATTCGTACTGAATAATACGATCCATACGACGACCAAATTCAGCCCATATTGCGTAGTGTTTGGTCACGAAATCATCAGCAAAGGATCTGAGCATAGACTGGAGGCGATCACAGAGCAAACCGAAGAGCAGAGAATGGAAAGGTGGAGAGGTGTAAACAAAAGGATCAGTGAGTTGGTAAGAGATCATCTCCAGAAAGCTCATGAGGACACGAAGAGACGATACGATCTCCGACATAAGCGTTACTCACCAACGTTTGATGTGGGTCAGCGTGTGTATAAACGGAGTTTTCGTCAGTCGTCTGCTGGAATCCAATTCAACGCGAAGCTGGGACCTCAATACACACCATGCGTCATCCTCCGGAAAGTCGGTACCAGTTCGTACGAGGTGTCGGACTTAAACGGAAAATCGTTGGGTGTATTCTCAGCTGCGGATTTAAAAGCATAGTTCCCTAAAAAAAAAAGAAAAGAAGAATAAGAGCTCTAAATCACATCATTTCAATTATGCAATCCAGAAGTTGAAGGTTTTAATGTGGAAAGGGATAGATATTTTAGTGAATAATCATGTTTTAATGTACCTGTCCTTCCATGGTTTAGAAAATCAGCTTCTAAAAATAACAGGAAAACCCCGGGGTAGAATAACGCAAACCAATGCGTGAGTAGCATGAATATTCAGTTGCATCCATATTATATTTGTAAATACGGCCGTATAAAAATAGCAACGTTGTTTAGTAGTTGATTGCGCACTGTAGTTTGATAGTTTTAATCTAGTAGTATTGTAGATTTGCATGTTTACCTAAAATTTTAGAAATTATATGGTTATTTTCATATTTTAGTTCCCAAAAGGGGATAATTTTCTTTTAATTTGTTTGTTTTGTATTGGTATTCAAAGTCAGAATGTTAAAGCGCACCGTATATCGTCTGTATGTTTCAACTGTCTTGAAAGCAAAGTTATAAACAAGTTTTAACTTCGAATACAGTCAGTCAGTAAGCTATTGTGCAGAGATGTATGTGTGTAAATGAGCTGTGTGTTAAAAAATTGTGTCAAGGTCATGATCAAGTCAATATAGTAAAACAATAGAACACCAAATCGATGAGTTTTACTCACATTCTAGCAGATTCCACTTTCGTTATACATACTCACCATTCACATATTGTCACGTGATCAACAAAAGAAGTGCAGAGATGAGCTTCTAGTAAGAAATTTACATGATCAACTAAGCGAAAAATCAAAACCAATGGAAAGATCAATTGGCCAATTTTTTTTAATAAAAATCAAATAATTTCTTATTAAAACCTCATCATTACTTACCACATGTTATCATCATCGCATCAGAATCACTATTGACAGCAGTTTGACAATGTTTCTAAGAAGACCGAACCAAGATCACGCACACAGATAAATCAGTGATAACGTTATCTCGAAAAACGTACTAGAACACAACTCCGACAAGTCGCGTGAAATGTTTCGTGCACCATTCGCATGACTCAATTATTGTATATATATATGCTCCAAGTTATTAATATTTTGTTTTGATTTAAAAATTGATAGTAAATGGAATATTGCATGTAGTAAATAGTTATGTTATAGTAAATATCTTTTTAAACAATCGGTGAAAATTTAGCTAATTTGTTTCGAGGTTACTAGGTGTAAAAACCTATGTATTTGATCGCTGGAGACCGGAGTCTATGAACACTGATGGTCAGTATTGATATAATGTCATAAAATTGAGAGGAGTTGATTAAGTTCAACGATGAATACTTATGACCCCGATACTCGATGATTAATAGCAACCTTCACATACTTTTATTTTTTGTAAGTCAGCTTAACCCTGTACGTTACAATGTATATATTTCGCAAACTTCAGTCAGTTGCAGTGATTTTGTCCTGGTGATAATATTCTTGTGTTGTGTAGGTTCAGAGATACGTGTAACCGGGGAAGTCTTGTGAGGTTTGAAGCAAAAATATTTACTTTGTAAATATTTTTACCCGAGCTGAGGGAGAGTGTAAGTGCTAGTGTCTTTGTTTCGAGTATTTTTTAGATTATCGTTGTTTTTTGTTTAGTTCCGTAATAGTGTAAAAAATGGCAGGTAATGTTCGTGAGTGTTGTGCAGTTTTCTCCGTTGTCAAACTCCCTAGTAGGCAGAGGTAGGACAGCTTACTGTAGAACGCAACAATCCACCCCACCGAGAATTACAAAAACCCGCCACCAGATGGACAAACAACTGCCTGTTGGGAGGCCATGGGGGGTGGCGATAGAGATGGCCATTTTGAATGGACGATAACGGGCACGACAAACTGACGATGAACGACGAATGGCCCGGGTCACTGGCCGACAGCCTGGAGCAGTGACCCAATGACTCACTCAACTCTGAAATTAATAATCACTGATCGTAAGACCACCAGCGAAAACGGTTTATCAAGAAGCAAGCCAGCTAAATTGACGCAAGTAAGAGTGGAAACAGTGAAAAAGTGTGAGGAGAGAGTCAAGGACAGCAGGTAAACCGCAATAATTACCATTTTGGTTAAAATGGTCCTAATGCCAAATGTATTTGACCATTAGGACCCCGCTGTATTTAGTACAAATCACCTGTACGCAGTGAAGTTCCGGTAGACGTACCGGAAGGTTACACCGTCATTGCCTGCCGGCCGAGTTCGTCACCAACTCACAGGCCCAGGAAGAGTAACCTGGTGTTCGTCATCGCCACCCCGTACAGCAAGCGCGCGAACGAGATACACGACGAGAAAGTGGAGAGGAAGCGGACGTCGACCGAGGACAAGCGGTCGACAATCGAAGACACATAGTGGAGGTGTTGCGAGGGGCCCCGACGAAGAAGCCAGGTCAGATAGATTGTAAGAAAGTGGGAGAATAAGGTAGTAAAGAGGGAGAATAAAAGTTCAGGAAAGTGCAATAAATGTCTATTCTTGAGTAGTGAAGTGCTTGTGGAGTTTTTTCTGTGTGTCACGTGCGATCATTCCCTGCCCGCGTAATTGCAATCGGTAAGCGTGCCGACCCTGAGGCCATTGGAGTCAGGGAGTCTCGAAAGTGCTCCTGACTGAGGTGGCTGACACTTACAGTTTATACCTGAATTTGGTATTAATAAGTTATTTTCTCCTGCTCGGGAAACGCACCTTCCATAACATTTAGAAAAATTGTAATTAAATTATTTAGGAGATTTTTCGTCCTTTAAACATGAGTAGTTCCTTGGGGCTGTCCATAATACGCAACGCTAAAGGCTAATAAGGAGATTTTAATAGTTGAGAGTACCACACTGTGCCAGCAGGAGAGACCTAGCACATTGCAGGCCAGGCTCAATTTCAATTTCGTTTATCAATTTGCAACCAAAACCAAATGTCATCCGGCCAAATGGCATTCGGCCAAATTACTCATTCGACAGATACGGTTAATATCCCTAATGTCCCTAACATTGGGCCCATTAATACATTTTGAAGGAAAGTATTTTTTATATATTTTCCACTAACAAGGGGGCGACCCCAGCGTAGTGGTTTACATCCATATCTCTCACGCCAAAGTCACGAGTTCAAATCTCACCCCCGGACAAGTCACGAATGACCCAAGAGTGTCAAAGTGACTATAATGATAATAATTATTATTTTCCACTAGCAACCAAAAATATCAATTTTATTATCCAGATGCCGCATTGATCTATGAAAAATTGAAAAACAGGAGATTTTGATCGATGGGCTCAATAGAGCCATCTTTCTATTTTGGGGAAAAAATAGGCTTCGTAGACTGTTACTTTTTTTTATTTAATTAAATCTTCAACATAATGTTGTACAGATATTTTCTAGGCTAGGTGTCGAATTCTATGTCTGTAAGTAGACTTACTAATGTTAAAATCATATACATCAAACGTTTCATTAAACATACGACAGCACAAAGTCCACGGTTCGTTGAATCCATAGTTGGTCCGATGGGTAGGTTGCCACAGAAGCGTGTAACTACGTAGAACTCTTTGAGGAGCATTGATGTAGATTTGGCTCACAAGAGAGTTGCAATCCACGTCACCGTTAAGCAATCCAAACACGAAGAATCGCTGAAGTAGTTTCCTCCTTGCTGCCAACGTGTCTTGGTCAATCAGCCTGCACCGTTCTTCGTAAGGCGGCAAATTTACCGAATCGTTCCAGGGCAGAACACGTAAAGCGTATCTTACGAAGTTTCGCTGAATGGCTTCGATTGTGTTAGCTTGAATAGCGTGAAAGGGTGCCCACACAACAACAGCATACTCTAGAAGACTGCGGACGAGAGCACAGTATAGTGATTTCAGTGCGTAGATGTCCTGGCATGCGTTTGTGTTTCGTTTCAAGAAACCTAATGTGGCAAATGCTTTAGCAGTTATCATGGAGATGTGCTCATTGAATCTGACTTTAGAGTCGATGATAACACCCAAATCCTTAACTGAAGAAACGAAGAGCAAACTACTGAGTCCTATCCTATAGTCATGTCGTAAGGGCTCGCGTGAACGGCTAAAAGATATCGGCGAACATAAGTTTCGAAGAACACAGTCGACTACACAAATCGTTCACGAACAGGATGAAAATTAAAGGCCCCAAATGGCTACCTTGCGCTACACCAGAGGGTATCTCGAAACTAGGCGAATTAACACCGTTAATGCTCACATAGGCTGAGCAGTCAGTTAAGTAAGACTGTAGCCACTTCGTGGCCCAATTAGGTAATCCCATACACCCCATTTTGTCTACTGCAAGCACATGTGGAACCCTATCGAACGCCTTACTGAAGTCCACGTAGATCGCAACAACTTGTCGTCGTTTTTCAATGGAGTTGATCAGCGAGTTGACAAACACCATTAAGTTGGTTGCTGTAGAGCGTTTCCTCACGAAGCCGTGCTGATGTTCGGTAATTATTGGCCTAACCGCTTGATAGGGTAACCAACTGATTTTGGACCCCTAGAGGAAGTGAGATCACGTTTATGTCAAAATAATATTATTTGTTTATTATTATTATGCAATTTACATGCGGTTGTGTTCGAAAGCTACTCATTTGGATGTAAAATGTCACTAGATGTTTTATTTATTGATATATACTCGAAAAATAATTCTTTTCACATCATGATATTCACATATTTTGGACCCTTCCACTTGATTTTGGACAGTGTCCATAATATATTTTGGACACACTGAATGGGAACGAATATATTTTGGACATGCTGAAGTTCTTTCAACCTATGAGCCTAAAATTAATTACGACGGTCACTTCTTCCTATCTCGCATTTGTTAGGTCCGTCTAGGTGGGAAAATTTTCATAGAAGGTGCCGTAAAACGGGGTGAAATTGATCAGCGGGGTGAATTTGATCGCTGAGTATACCCAATATTGTACTTATGCATAATATTTTTACAATGTATACAAAGATACATTCGTACGCTTAGTAACGAAAAACATGTTACACATGAAAAAAATATCTCGAGAAATTTCAGCGATCAATTTTGCCCCGCTGATCAATTATACCCCGTTTTACGGTATGCATAAAAGTTAACCCCCCGTTACTCGCGCTGTTCACGGTGTTTCGTGAAAACCCATTAATGGGTAAAAAAATACCCATTTTCAAACCATGTATGCAGCTGTCAAAAAATGGGGGAATTTTGAAATCATAAAATGGGTGAAAAAAATACCCATTTAAATAATCAGTTCACGGTTGAATAATGGGTATATTTTTTACCCATTAATGGGTGTCCGATCACGGACACTGGAGATAGTGTGGCAATCCTCGGCTCGGAGGATTCCAGCTGATTTGGCCAATTCCCTCTGTGGGAATGCCAACAGGAACACAACGAAAAGCTCGACTGAAATCCAACTCAACTCATAGCCCTGAAAAGGACTGTTTTGGCTTCGGCTTGTCCAAAGAGGAAAAACGAGAATGAATTAAAACTTTCAACGGCGCTATATTTCGGTGTTTGCTTTACAAAGCTTGTGGACTGTATGATGGCGACGCGTTTAGTTTAAATGATCTTTATTTTAGTTTAACTTGGACGATTACCATATAAATTTTTTACTAAGTGATTCAATTGCTTTCTTCATCTTTAGGTATGGGCAAAATTCAAAATTTGTTTTACAGAATTAGTCCTAGACTTAGTACACGGTCGACCACCTTGGTGGGATTGGTTTGTTTTGTTTTTAGAATTTGAAGAGAAACTACTTAATACTACTGTTTACAGCTTAAAACCTACTCTACTATATACACTTAACCTACTATGTACAAATTGCTTATTAAAGCATGTTCAGAAAGATTGCATTTTTGAATAAATTTAGTTGTCATATCATCAATTTTGGAATCTACTTTGGGAATTTCTGCCTCTTGATGGAGGTCTGCTATTCTTGTGTCGAATGGACGATCTAGGATCATCCTCAACACTCTATTCTGTGCAACCTGGATTTTGTTCCTGTGGGTCTGAGCGCACGATTCCCACACCGGGGCGGCATAGAAGATCGCGGGGGCTATGATCTGTTTGTAAACAGCCAGTTTGTTTTGCCTTGAGAGGCGGGATCTGCGGCAAATGAGCGGATACAAACACCTAACCAAGGCGGAGCACTTAACTAGGGTTTTCTCTATGTGCGAGCGGAACAGGAGCTTCTCATCGAACAACATCCCGAGATAAGTAACATCAGTGGACCACTCGACCCTTGTACCATCCATTATTACGGTACAGGAGGGAGACGGTTTAAGTTTTAATGATTGTCTGTGAAGGAACATGATCGCTTGGGTTTTCGAGGCGTTGATTTTGATTTTCCACGTGGTGGCATAATCAGTAAAGGTGTCAAGGCATCGTTGGAGCTTGTTCGTAATTTCACGAGGCATCCTACCTTTGACGGCTATCGCGGTGTCATCTGCAAACAGAAAGAACACGCAACCGTCTCCTAGAGGAGGGATGTCCGACGTGTAGATGCTGTAAAGCAGTGGTCCCAGCAGACTCCCTTGCGGAACACCTGCTGGGATCGGAAATTGTCCCGAAAGGGAACTATTCAACGACACCCTGAACGACCTTTGCTGGAGATAGTTACGGGTGATTTTCACAAGGTATGGTGGAAAGTTGGAGTTACAAAGCTTGTATATAAGTCCGTCGTGCCAGACATTGTCAAACGCCTTTTCGACGTCTAACAAGGCCATGGCTGTGGACTTGGATACAGCTTTGTTACTCCGGATGTTATTCATCACCCGCACTAGCTGATGATTGGTGGAATGCCCCTTACGGAACCCGAACTGTTCCGGAAGAAGAATGTCATGTTCCTCCACAAACTTGTTTAGTCGGCTGAGGATCAATTTTTCGAACAGCTTGCTCAGCGCTGAGAGCAGGCTAATCGGTCTGTAGCTTGACGGTAGTGAAGGGTCTTTCCCAGGTTTGCGGATCGGGATGATTTTTGCCACCTTCCAGATGCTTGGAAAGTAGTGCAGCTCCAAGCATCTGTTGAAGGTGGCAGCTAGCAGCGAGTGCACCCTCGGGCTGAGATTTTTCAACGCTAGGTTGAATATTCCGTCAAACCCGGGAGCCTTCATGTTCTTACTGTATTTCAGCGCTGAGCAAATTTGTTCCTCTGTAATCCGTTCTTCTGGAGGGACGGCACAAGGGGAGGCATCTAACGTCAGGACGCACTGCGCAACCTGGTTCTCGAGTGGACTTGGGATTTTAGAGCCAAGCAAATGCGACTGGGCAATGTGCTCCCCAATCGCATTGGCCTTCTCTTCGTTGGTGATAAGCCGTTCGTCATTGACTCTAAGTGGTGGAATGGGCTTGGGGTGAGACTTCAGCACCTTGGCAACCTTCCAGAATGGTCTGGAACGGTCGTCCAGGTTCTGAACGAGCCGCCCGAAACTCTCGTTCCGGATTGAGACCATTCTGGAAGCGATCTGCCGATTCAGATCGACCATTTCGTATTTACGCTGCAGATCCCCAGTCCGCTGAAACTGGCGTCTACGAACATTTCTGAGCCGAATCAAGAGTTTGGTGTGGGAATCAATTGCTTGAAACTTACCCCTCACAGGAACTCGTCGAACGCACTCTTCGTCAGCCACGGATATGGCTTGATGGAGACCCTCCAGGGCCCGGTCGATGTCCTCCACTGTGTCGAGCGGTGGGTTGTCGTTGATGTGGCGGTCGACCACGCGTCGAAACTGGACCCAGTTGACTCGATGGTAGTCCTTCCGCTGGCACGGTGCAGGGGCCACGTTGTAGCCCAGCTCGGTCAGCACCGGTTGGTGGTCCGAACTCAGGTCGTTGACGGCAACCGGCTTGGCTAATCTGGTGTTTGCCAAGAACAGGTCCAGCGTCGATGGGTTGCCCGTCGGTGATGTGAAGGTTGGTTCGTCCGGAAACCAGACGGAATAGAGACCATGCTGGGAATGGTCGAATAGCAGGCGGCCGTTCTGGTTCTGCTGGTAGTTCCGCCAGGCCTCGTGCCGGGCGTTCAGGTCCCCTCCGATTACGAAGCGGGCATTGGTGCGGGTTATGATGGCAAGGTCGTTCTTGAACTGCTGTGCTGTACCATTGCTAACGGTACATTGCCGGGGACAGTAGGCGGCGATGAACCGGATGTTTCCGGTCGATGTTTCCACCTCTACGCCGACGGCCTCGATGATGGAAGTGCGGTAGTGGGGTAGGGTGCAGTACTTGATGCCTTTCTTGATGATGACCGCGACACCGCCCCCCCTGGAGCTGGTGCGATCAAGCCGGACAATGCTGTGGTCGGGCAGCCAGAAGCTGTCACCGGTCTTGAGGTGGGTCTCGGTGAGGAGGCCCACGTCGATGTCGTGCTTGCGGAGGAAGTCTGCAAGCTCAATGTTTTTCGCCCCTACGGAGCGAGCGTTCCAGTTGGCGATCTTTATGGGTTCACGGTCCATAATTAGCGACGAAGGAGATGATAGCTTGGAGCTGTTGTGTTCTTGTTGCGCAGGTGCGCTTGATGATGATGGCCTGGGCCAACAGTGTGACGATCTCATCCGTTGACAGCGGAGAATCGTCTGTAGCTTCACCGGTTGTACCGGCCAATCCCGGAGCAGGGGGATCCGTCGATGGGCCGGAGGCTTGACTGGGTACTGCAGCGGCAGCCGACTGGGCAGCAGCCAACTGTTGATTGAGCGGGAGCGGCGCCAACACTGGAATTGGCCGTGGTTGGACCGGTGATAACGGAGGAAAGTTCTGCGCGTTGTTTTCCGGGACCTTCTTGCGACCGGGCTGGTTGTTGGACGAGGCCTTCTTCCGGATCTCGGCGTATTCGGCCCGCTTCGGACAGGCCTTACTCGTGGCCTTGTGGGCAGCACCGCAGTTGGCGCATGTGGGAGCGGCTTCCTCGATGCTGTCGCAGTCGTCGATCTTGTGGTTTTTGCCGCATTTGATGCAGCGGCTGGCCATGCGGCAGTTCCTGGTGCCGTGCCCGAACAATAGGCAGTTCGAGCACTGAGTGACGCCACGGTGGGTTGGCTTATACCGCTCCCACTTCACTACGATGTGGAACAGTGTGCGTGTCGTATGGAGATCCTTCACGGTTGTGGAGTTCTTCTGCAGATGGACCAAGTAGAGCTGGTCACGATACTTGATGGCCTTGCTGCGGGTCATCTTGTGGATTTCGACCGGCTTGAGGCCGTTCGCCTTAATCTCGTCCATTAAGGTGGTGGTGTCCATGTCGTGGAGCCCACGCAGCACCACTTTCAGCGGCTTGGTGGCCTCGACGTCGTGGGAGAAGTACTCCAGCTTCATCCTGTCCAAGAGGGCCTGGACTGCGTTGTAGTGATTTTCGGCCGAGACCATCAGTTTGTAGCCTTCCGTGCACCGTTGAATGGTGCAGCGAAGGCCCTGCTTAATGTAGAAATCCAGCTGCTCCCATAGCCCGGGAGGGAAGCCCTTCACATAGAAGGGTGGCAACTTAACTTTTTTAGGCACCGTCTCAGGGTCCGACTGCGGCTGGGCTCCGTTCTGCAGGGCGGAGAACGGATTGTTGCTCAGCAGCTTTTTTGCTGCCGATGCGGTGGCGCTGATGTCTTCAGGTCTGGGTCGTTTAGTTCCGGGAGGCCCCGGCTGCGGGTCCGCAACGCCTGTCGGGACGGGCAATGGGGTTTTCTTCTGCTTCTTCTGAGCTGGCTCGGTGGTCGCGCCGTCTCCTGGGAGAGTCTGTTTTCCCGGTAAGCCGGCACTCGCGTTACCGCGCGATTTCTTACCCATGTCTGGGTCAGCGAGAGCGTCACTATACAACGCGGAGCTAATTCGACTTGCGAACGAACGAACGAAACTAGAGAGAATTCAAATCGACTGAACTGCTCAACAGTCTGGCAGCGAATGATTTGGCGTGATGGTGAAGTGTGATGATGGCGACGCGCAAAATGCGTCGCTTTAAATGTGTTTGGCTTTCTTCTTTTTGATGTTGCATTCATTCATTTCTCCTTCATTCATAACCAATCAGCACTCGCTGCACGCTCGTTGGTTTGTGGTCGGTCGGTCGCTCGTCGCTCGGTCGGTGCTGCTGCTTGCATGCTCGTGCCAAGCCAGCGGCAGCGTAAGTAAATGATCAAAGCTTGTTTTTTCAGGGTCTTGATACAAATTACACATGTAGCACATTAGGGTTAGTTTTGGAAACCGATTACCCGCGGTCGCCTCGGGGTTAGTAGAGTTTTAAAGGATTGGGTTAGTGGTTAGGGCGATTACACAAAACAACAACTACTACTACTTCTACAACACATTACGTTCGCTTCAATCGCGAACAATGGGTGAAAAAACACTTCGAAATTTTATTGTCGCATTTCCGTCACCGACTCAACAGTTACTGTCCGCAGCATATTTGGCGAAAATAGATGATCTCCGGAAAATGTTAGAATCCAAAACGTTGGAGAGCCTTACGGATAAGTCAATACATATTATCCAATATGGTATAATAATATTTCGCGTAAAATTTGAGCGGAACACCTGCATTTATTTTCAATGTTTTAGAAAGTTTTTTATATCAACGAGCGCTTGCATCCTCCATTTGTAAAAATGGGTATTTTTTCACCCATTTTACGGTTAACATAATATAAGAAAATGGGTGAAAAAACACCCATTTATTGACAGACCACCCATTTACCCATTTATGAGTAAACCATAGTTTACCCATTAAATGAGGAGGGGCACTTTTAGCGGTAATGGGTATTTTTATACCCATTAATGGGTTTTCGCGAAACACCGTGTTGTACTTTGTACAACACATATGAGTTTTCCATTGCCATTTTGTTGCTGCCAATTGATCTGAAACCAACTTGTATTCCTCAAAAAACTTGTTTTGAACTAAAAAAGCTAAACTTTGATTACAATTAACCCCCAAAAAGCGGATAATAGAGAAAATGTAAATGGAAACCGCGTAAACGGTGTCCATACTACGTGGGATTGACTTAATTGGTTACAACATGGAATATCTCGAGATCCTGACTGAAAGAATAGAAAGTTACTGTCTTCGGTAAAGTTGTTCAGGAGGTCAAAGCCTATTTCTTAGTGTGCAATAGTTCAGAATTATCTCACTTCGTGGTGCTAGTATACATGTGAAATTCTCGTGTATAAAATATCTCTAGATCCTGACCAGATAGAAAGTAAATGCCTTCAGCAAAGTTGTTCAGAAAGTCAAGCTCTTTTCGTTGGTGGAGTAGTTCAGAAATGTCACACTACGAGGCGCTAGTATATACGTGTATTTCTCGCATGTACAATAGCTCGAGTTCTTGACCAGCTAGAAAGTTACTGTATTGGGCAAACTTGTTCAGGGGGTCAAGAATTTTCGACTGGCAGACAGTTGTTCAGAATTTTCTCACCACGTGGCGTTTGTATACATATACACTTCTCGCATATGATATATCTCGAGATCTTGACCAAATAGAAAGTTACTGTCTTTGAAAAAGTTGTTCAGGATGTCAAAGCCTATTGCTTGGTATAGAATAGTTCAGAATTTTCTCACTATGTAGTTCTAGTATACACATTAAATTCTCTCATATAAAATATCTAGAGAGCATGACAAGATAGAATGTTACTGTCTTGGGCAAAGTTGTTCAGTTCAGGGGATCAAGGCCTTTTGGCTAGTGGACGGTAGTTCAGAATATTTCACTTCATGGTACTAGTATATTCGTGCAATTCTCGCATATGATATATCTCAAGACCTACTAAAAATGTACTGTAATCGGCAAAGTTGTCCAGGAGATCAAACCCTATCGTTGGTGGAAAGTACATAATTTTCTCACTAGGTTCAACGTCACCTCACGTCACGTCACCGACACGTGAAATCCTTGCATATAAAATATCTCTGAATGACCCGCATACTAGTGCCACGTAAAGGGAAAATTCTGAATTACTGTACACCAACGAAAAGATCCTAACATCCTGAACAACTTTGCCCAAGACAGTAACTTTCTGTCTGGTCAGGATCTAGAGATATTTTATATGCGAGAATTCCTCATGTATACTAGCGTTGCAAAGTGAGAAAACTCTGAACTTAAGTCCACCAGCAAAAAGGCCTTGACTTCCTGAACAACTTTGCCGAAGACAGTAACTTTTTATATGATCAGGATTTCGAGATATTTTATATGAGAATTTCACGTATATACTAGCACCATATAGTGAAAAAATCTGAACTATAGGCTTTGAACTCCTGAACAACTTTTTCGAAGACAGTAACTTTCTATCTGGTCAGGATTTCGAGATATATAACATGCGAGAACTTCACATGTATACTAGCGCTATGTAGTGAGTAAGTTTTGAACTACTGTCCACCAGCAAAAAGGTTATGATCTCTAGAACTACTTTGGCAAAGTAAGTAACTTTCTATCTGGTCAGGATCTCGAGATATTCCACGTTGTAACCAATTAAGTCAAAACCCTCGTAGTTTGGACACCATTTACGCGGTTTCCATTTACATTTTCTCTATTATCCGCATATTTTGGGGGTTAACTGTAATAAATATTTAGCTTGTTTAGTTAAAAGCAAGTTTTTTGAGGAATACTCGTTGATTTCAGATCGATTGGTAGCTCGGCTGCAAAATGGAAATGGAAAACTCACACTGTTGTACAAAGTACAACGCGTGAGTACTCGTGTTACAAAAGTTGGCGCGAGTAACGGAGGAAATATAATATAACATAAGGAAACAACTGATCATACCAATAAAAAAACTCATTCAGAAGTAAATCTTAATACGGAGACCTAACTCTATGCTTGCAGTCCATATTATTTTTTGTATGGGCTGTTCATAAGCTACGTAGACGGTTTTTGAGAGATTTCAACCCCCCCCCCCCTTCCGTAGAAGACAATCTCAAATACAAAATTTAAAAAATTGTATGGACCGTAGACATCTACCATGCGCTCCCACCCCCCTAAAGCGTCGTACGTAGTTTATGAACAGTCCCTTAGTTAAATGCGTTTGGGAGATAGGAAAACTTTTGTGGAAAACTAGGAACTAGGAAAACTAGGAAAACTCAGAGTGGACCACTCTACGTGTTTTGCCGTTTTTCCCATTTTGAATCGCAATATATTTAAAAACAATGAATTCATATAATTTTGATTGATTTACTTACCAATTTAATCAGAAATCTGAGATAATAGCACGATCGACCAACCGGAATTTTTGTTGTCGCTCTTTTGATGATTCTCATTTGATAAGTGTCCAAAATAAGTTGGTAACATTTTTTTACGATCTTTTTTGGACACTTTTTATTTAATACTTTTTAAGTAAAATCTTAAGGTGAAATCTTTATAAACACGTGAAATACATCTTCCAAAGTCAGATAAACTGATTTGATAAAAAAAAATCATTGAATTGTATATTTTAGACCAAATTTAAAACAAGTACACTAACGCCGATTCCTCTTGACAAACGTCGAAACATGAAACTTTTTCGATAACATTTTCTAAAACTGCATAAATTGAGCAATTGTAAGCAATTTGAGGTGAACTAATGATCTTGAGACATAGCAAATAATTGAAAGAATGTAATTACAACATCAACCCAGATGAATTTGAAGAAACTAGACAGTAAGCGAGGAAAATATATGAAAAGGGTCCAAAATATGTAGGGGTCCAATTCAAGTTGGTTACCCTATACAACCTCATATACGATCGTATCCAGAGCTTTTGGGAGGCAGCTAAGAATCGAAACTCCGCGATAATATTCAACGTTGTGGATGTTTTCAGCTTTGCGAATAGGTGTGATGGACGCAACCTTCCACATTGTGGGGAAAACACCACTAACTAGCGAACGATTGAAGATAATCGACACAGGTGAAGCGAGAGATGCAGAAAATTTATTAATTAACGATGGCGGCAAACAGTCTGGACCAGGGCCTTTAGAAGGATCTACAGATGAAAGAACTTTCATCACCTATTCAACAGATATATCCAACTGCGGCAAATGCAAGTTGTAATGAGCTATGCTACCCATCCAGTCACGACGATCATCCGGAGAATAAGCGGGAGGGGTAGTCGAAAAACATCCTTGAAGAATTTTGCGAAGAGATCAGAAGCTTCTTCCGCGGAGTCAGCACGAGCTTCTTTATAGGACACATCGAGTGGTATACAGCCATTCCGGCTAAGTTTCTTCACGTAGGTCCAAAAAAACGATGGATCCCGCTTTACCTCTGACTCAATGCGCAATACATATTCATGGAAAACTGTGTTCAACCGGCCGGTGTAGTGCTCCTCCATGTCGTGAAGTAATCGCCTGTTTTCCTCAGTCCGTTGTTTGAAAAGACGTTTCCTTGCTTTCCGTAACCTGTTTCGGAGGTTCCTACACACTTAATCTAGCTCGGTAAAATCTCCATCAGCCGATTACCTCGGCATTTACTTTTGCTGATATATCTGCACATTATCTGTTTGTTAGCTGATACCTCAGCAAAATGATATTTGTTAGCTGAGTCTCGGCAATTGTTTTACTGAATCTCAGCAAAATAAATTGCAGAACTACTCGGCTGTTGGAATCTCGGCGAAAAATTTTAAGTGTGTAAGTTCCATGGATGATTGTAGTGAACACGGAGGCAATGTCGTCGAATAGGAGTATATTCGTGGATGATATCGCACCAATAAAACCGGAAAACAGCATCGTCAACGTCACAATCAGTCAAAAGCGTCGTCCAGTCTATCGAGCCTATCCGGGCGTTGATAAGGGGTTCATTGCAGAAGTTGAAATCGTAATAACAGCGGTCCAGCCCAACTTCGTCAGTATTACGAAGGTAGTCAAATTTGATGATAAAAGATTTGTGATGAGCGTCGAAATTTAAAATTCCACAGGGCGATTCGAAAAGTTCGATTCTGTCAGTATCACTAACGAAAGCCAGGTCAAGTAATCTCTCGTTTACGTTACGTACATTATGAACCTGCTGTAATCCACATGCAAGGATCGACAGGGTCAAAGCGATTTCTTGTTCAGATGAAACGTTTGTCAGGATGTAAGAATTCATGTCGGCATCAAATTGCCATGATAGTCTAGGCAGATTATAGTCTCCCAAAACTATGACTGTATCGGTAGTTTCAGCGAGCTCACACAATTCTTGAACACAAGATGCATGATTGGAGTACATGGCGCAGTCCGAGTTAGGCCTTAAGTAGACGCAAAATATGTAGACCGACTGCATTGGCAACGAAACACACACGGCCACTTGCTCTAAACAGTTGGCATTAACTAGTGGAACTACGTTAGTTTTAAGAAATTTTGTAATCTAAACAATGAAGCTACGGCAAATGAGCCTGGAAAAATAAACGCATTAGAAAAAAAAAACTAGTGGAACCAACTTACAACGTAAATGCTTTTTGACACCAATCAGTACGCCGCCACCACGTAGCAGTTGAGATGTTTGTACCATTTGTACCAACCCTCCCGCCTCGTCTATTAGCGTGTACTTTTTTATGCCCCCTACCTCGCCCTAGAAAGTCTGCATAGTTTATGAAGGGCCCCCTCTGAAGTATCAGGTAGAAAACAAAAAAACTTATATGATCAACGGAGCATAAAAGCACATTTTTGTGTTGAGATTTAGCGTCCTTTTATCTAAAAAAGAAAAGCATGAATTGACTGACATCTCACGCACGTTTGCACGTATAAAATGCACTAGTTAAGGATATCAAGCTGTTTTCTCGTTAAAATTAAAAGCAACAGTGAATATCATGTGCTACCTAAATTCGCATAAACATTATCTAGCTGTTTATATTCGCAACATACATGAAAAGTGTGATATATTATGCACCCATGCTTCAGTAAAATGCACTACAACAACGGGGCAAGACGCACCATAATTATGAGGCAAAATGCACCCTAACAATGAGGCAATATGACTCTCCTTGCCATCTTATACTATAAATGATCATGAACAATTGAGACAGAAGAACGCCTTCTGACTGATGCAAAATTTGACATTTTCGCTAAACAGTGCTCAAGCGGTGCCAAATCGGGTCTAGATTAGCCTCCCAAGGTTTGAACTGATTTGGAAGAAACTGACTGGGCACAAACCATTTGAAGTTTATATGAGAATTACTATGGGGAAACCAAACTTTTTCTTCGTTTTTCAGCCAAACTTCGGAATATTATTGTTCAGCCAAACATTAAATTAAATAGTTAATGATTGATAGTTAATGATTGATAATCATATGGCATTTTCAAGCCCCTTTTTTTTGTGGGCAACACTGTATTCTGCAGTGTGACATAGTAGCCATGATGTTTTAGCTCTATTCTACGCGCCAGAAACACCAATGTTGCCTGCTGAGCAGTTGATTAAGCATAATCATAAGACAATAAAGACTTGAATTATTAATAACTTTTGATCCATACATTTGAAAATGATCTTCAACAAAGTTGTAGCTGTGAAAATTTACTACAAGTATAGTTATCAATTTTTAGAGCAGAGTAATAGAGTGAATTATTAGATAGATATTAACACAAAAATAGGTTTTCCCATAGTAATTTCCATATAAACATCAAATGGTTTGTGCCAAGCAGTTTCTTACTAAATGAGTTCAAATGTTGGAAAACTAATCAGGAAGCAAATAGGAACCGTTTGAACACTGTGGAGCGAAAATTTCAAATTTTCCATCAGTCTACCCAAGTAGCAATTTGTGTTTTATGAGGGTCCTGTAGACCGTGTTTTAGACTTGTAGAATGCTTTTAAACCTCGATAAAACTTACAATGTTACTTACGTAATGACCACTCAATACACTTCGGAACGTTGCGGACCATTTCTGAAGAAAGAATTGAACGTTAACAAAGCTTGTTTACTGAAGGGTCATTTTACCCCGATGTTATTTTAAAACAAGATTACAAGATCCAAAATTGCCGAATTTTTGCAAAAATGTTAATAATCACCCATAACACATAATTATGTAATGTTGCATGCAAATCGGAGAAGGTCGAGTCAAGTTTTTAATTTAATTCTATCCTATTCAGCCTGGAACTGGTCACCTCTGATTCAGAGAATACCATTTTTATTTTTCATCCGCTTTCAAATGCATCAGTCTCATTAACATAGTGATTTTCCTCAATATAAAAGCACAAGTTTATCTCATCCATAATATTCCATTAATATAAACCAGTAAGCTGCGGATAGCGAACAAACTATCAGGATAAGCTTGAAGCAGGAAGATGAAATAATTTGTTTTAATTTGACCATTCCACCCCCTCTTTCGTGGGAAGAAGAAAGTGCGTCAAGAAGTTTTTCAATTCGCTCTCTACCAGAAATCACACTGATTAAAACTATTACCATTGAGGAAGGGAAAGTTTTTGCTGCATTTACTTTGTTATTTGCACGACGAACAAAAGGAAGAGAAATGTTGACAAGAGCATCAATGCACGAAATTCAAGCTTCACTTGCAACTTTGTATCTTTCATGGAGATTCTTATTGAGAAACGGTGACTTTAACTCAACTTGAGTTTGCGCATCAACCATATTTGTAAACTCATATCGCCTTTTGACTCATTGGTAAACCAACTTCGTCGCGCTAAATTATTGCACCCCTATTTACAATTCCGTTCAGGTAGACGTTACAACTCTTTCAGCAAAAGGCCAAATGTAAGTCAGTGTTAAGCTTTCCATTAAAGTTGCCACCAACAACACTCATTCGTACCCATACACCAGTCAAGTGGCACCATCAGCAGTAACAAGCTTCAACAAACAAGAACAAAAAAAATAACTAATAGGTCCCTTATGAATGAGATAGTACTCGACATGTCCATTCCCCAAACGTTTCGTTCCATTGACTGGCTGCTACTACAAACGGATGACCACTGTGAAGAGAAGTACGTATTTGTATTAATACGATAACGGAAGGCCACACGAGGCTGCTCGGTCCTACATAGGTCATTGTCGATGGGAGAAAGAGGACACGGAAATGGTAAGCAATATGTGTTACTTGACGACGCCATCACCTCGGACCAAGAAAACGGAGAGTCACTTCACTGGAAAACAAGTTTTCCTCGGTTCCACCATTCTTTCCTCAACAACGACATCGGCGGCGGCACAAATATTGCTTCGCATCAACCAGGAAAAACGTACACCACGGCTAGTCACGTTCTGTTGCAGTCCACTGAACTGGATTGAGTGCCCTTTGTTTGGTTTTCCTCGGTAGATATAAAATAGACGGAAATTAGAAAGATGCTGGAAGCCACTTTTTGCTTAAATGTGTACAACCACCCGAACACAGCAGCGCCAGCTGGAAATAAAGATGAGCAATTTATGTCACTGCCAGAGATGTACCATTTTTCCCATAGATTCTAGGTGGACCGTTCCGAAAAGTAAAAGAGACACGTACCAACAGCTATGGATACCAGCTGTTGACGGTTCAAACCCAAGGCTGCCTTTTATCCCACAACTAGCTATACCGGTGTTATTGACGAAACGTGCCATCAGGTGGCAAGGCCGTGATTTGAGGAAAGACATCTAAAAAATAGGGTTCTATTCAACAAAAAAATGCTGTCTTCTACTAGGCATGGCATGTTCAAATTACGATACATGGGTACAGGATTATGCTTAGACATCCATTATTCAGGCCTGTATACACACCTATAAAGGAAGGTGAGGATAGTTGATCCCCCCTTTTTTATTATCTCAACCAGTAATGGATAAATTCAATCTTTTTGCCAGTAACATCAAAGAGACCCTACTGAGATTCAACCCGTTAAAACAACGAATATGTAAAGAACACTGAATCTGTCAAAAACATTTTTGATATTTTGTTGTTGGGATAGTGAATAGTTATTTAATTCATTATAACAAGCACCTCATGGGACGACTTCAGCCGAAAGGAAGGTCAATTATGAACTTCAGTATAGCTAAATTCCCTAAAGTTTTAAATAAATTTAACAATTTTATTTCAATTTTCTGATTAAGCCTGGATGACCTGATTTAGTCTGGAAGTCAACTTGTTCCAGAAGTTAAATCTAACTACTCCAGGAAGTGTTTCAATATTCCCTAATTTCTTCTGACCTTCTTCAGGAGTTTTTTTTTCTAAGTAACTCCGGAAGTTAATTCTAATTTCCTTTGAAAGAGTCTTCAGAAATCCATCGGAAGTATTTTTTAACCATCTCCGGAAAATTCTTCCAACTTATCCTGATAGTTTAAATTCTATATTCCCCGAAAATAATCTTAAGGTCACTCCCAGAAATGTATTCTAGTTTTCATGGAATGATTACTTCAACTTTACTCCATCTTCCGCGTATGCTTATTCCGGTTTTATTAGGTTGTTTTGTATGACTTCCATCGGAACAGTCCTGCAACTTCTCGTGGAAGTTGATTCCGGTTTTTCTAAACTTGATCTTCTTCTGACTGACATTGTTCAAATCTAACAATTTATATTGAAAGCACATTCCGAGTACTTCCAGAGATCCTGTTAACAACCCCCGAAATGTCGTCGACTTCTTCTGCAAGTTTTTCTAAACCTTTTCATAAAGTTTCTTCCAACTAGCCACGGAAATTTCTTCCATCTTGGATGTCGGGAGTCGAAATTTATTTTAATTTTTTGATGGTTCTTCACAGAGTTAATTTCCCAGGAATGTAATGTTTAATTTTTTTCCGGTAGGAATGTATATTTAGCATGCTGTTTCCTCACTAAATCGAAGTCACTTTCATAGAATTTGGTGAAATAAGTGAAAATTTATTCTCAGGATGTCACTGGTACTTCAATAAAAAATCTTTTTTTTAATTACGTTATTTTTTACAAACCTTCCCCAGACAGAAATCCTGGCTGCGCCACAGTGCAGAATACATAAAATGATCACCGCGTCATCTTGAAAAGAACTTGGGAAGACCAAGCTTCCCCCTGGTTCAAGTATCCCTACCATCCTCTATTTGCAACACATGAGCTTTGAGGATCCAAAACAGGCAACGGACATTCTTTTTTTTTTTTCTTTATTTAACGTCGGTCTCTGTTCCGCTTACCACCGACGGACATCGATTGCCATCATTGACGGCAATTGAATTTGCAGAAAGGCAGCTTCCACACCTGCGTGGGCCGGGACCAACGGCTTTACTTTCCTTCCGAAGGAAGACATGACCAGAGATTTTTATGTCTCAGAAAAATCCCACCGACTTCGGCTGGGATTAAACCCAGACCCATTGGGGTGAGAAAGCAGTCACGCTTACCACTACAGCACCGGCGCCGACTAATGGACATTCTTGTGCTAAGCTGAAAGAGTAGCTGGATCAGACAGAACAAATATGGGGTCGATGAGTTTATGCACGGATCGAGGGAGGCTTCAATATTCACGTAGCCACATGTAGGAGGCCACCCACCTAGAAATGTATGGCCCTTATCCGTATCATTTATGTACTGGCAAAATCAGATAATTTTTGCACATCCGCTGCTAAATAGTACCCGTTTTGCAGATAAAACTGATGTTGCTGATAATTTTATGAATCAACGATTTTTCTCATACTGGATAAACTGTTTGACTACGACATATCGAAGTTGGCCGCGCTGCTGATTACACGTTTTTGTATTTTGCTGCGGGATATTATCGTGTGAAAAATTAAAATCAAATGTCAAATAATTAATAATGTGAAGTAAATTTAAAGGTTGTGACGTGAAATTGTGGATGAGTTCCACTCATTTCCGTTGTTTAAGCAACTGGCACTGATCAATAGTGAAGTTTTCCGAAAAAATAGCAGTTTGTTTCAGCTCAACTAAATAATTTTTTGGCTTTCTTTTCTGTTGCTTTTATAAAAAAAAAAAATCAATAACATAACTGAAAGTGATTAAATACGTGTCATCAAGTATTGCACTACAGCTTAAATGAGGTTCCAGTACAGTTCGGTGGTATATTAGCATCGATATTGTATTTTGGCTGAGTTACCGTGTGGGAGGATAGCTTCGAAATGCCTGCGTTTTTGAAATGGGCTACTGGATCAACGATAGAGCTGTCCCCTTCTAACTCCCTGATATAAGTTTTTTGCAGTTACAGGCTATGATTGAAGAGATATTTTCGCCGCTGGTGTAGTGGTAAGCGTGATTGCCTCTCACCCCAAAGGGCCAGGGTTCAATTCCAGTCGGCGCCGCCAAAATTATCTCGAGGAAATTAACCTAGCTGTTGCTTCATTGCTCCAATAAAAAAAAAGTGTATATCCTCTCCAATAAACGCATAAATGACCTTTGCTTCTTCGATCCTTCCAGTGTTGGGAAAACATCAAAAAATCAATCACCAACGCCCAAGATCACGGTTGATTTTGCAAGCTGTGATATTGCAGCTCGGAATATCAAGCTAACAAAACTCACCAGCTGCAAATCTCAACAAACTGTGGTGAGATTGACTTTCATGATTTTTGCTTTACGCCCGAATGCAACCGAAACTTCCATAACGGCTGGCAGCAGTCACTTCGTGTCTGCCAGCGGTGAATAATAAAAAGAAATAGCAAACTATACTTTCTCTTTCTAAGAAAGCGATGTGCAACAGAATCATTTTTGTGTCGAGTCAACTCTCAGCTTGATTTTTGAACGTTGTGCATAGTCTCGTAATATCAAAGGAGATTGTAAAATCAATAGCAAGCATGATATTTTGTTCCAATATCTCGCGTGATATTGCGAGCGCATGAGAGCGGAAAAATATCAATTGATTGCTGATTTTGCCAACACTGGATCCTTTATTTGAGGATAATAAAATCAAAATATCAAAAATAAAATCCCGAATACCTAAATTTCTTCAAACCCGGGAAATAGGACTATTTATTCAGGATCGCTTTGTTGGTTAGTTATTTAAATAAAACGAAACTAGTGTGGTTCCATAAGCGCTCGTAAAATATCGCTATAAAATATTATATATTCCGATTGGAACTGGTACGTAAGGAAAGTGTGTTGGTCGGAAATCTTGATTGAATTGCTTCAGAAAGGTAATTCAATGACTTCTTTACCACCGTTATCGTGTTGATGTTTCATTTCGGGTGACAGTCGTTGAGACCGCCGCTGGGATTGAACTCGACCAGAAACTTTTGTGATTGAAAAGACACAGTAGCCTAGAAGTAACCGTTTTTGCGTTTTGAGTAGAAGATCGTGAGTTTAATTCCAGGTTCCTTAACACTATGGAGTAGTTAGTGCCGCAACGTTTTATTGTCCACCAAAGTAACCAACAAGCCCACTGTTTACTCTTTTTTTAAATAAGGCAGGATACGACTAGTTGAACGTTTAGCGATTGGTGGGTTTGTAAGTTACCTGAGCACATAAATTCAGCGTGATGTTTACCAAAATGAACCCTAATGCAAACCCATCTTTATTTCCAGAATACTTTTTCAAAGCCCCACCAATGTACAGTACGCCAGGCGAGTTTGAACGGAAATGTTAACCAAGCCGTTTGTTCACACCATAATACAAATTTTTAACAACACAATTTGATGCATTTTTCATGAAGCACTTTGCCAACTTCCAACGGTAGATGTCTTAATTTGCGATTTTCTACCGATCTGAACTAATTTGTACCTCAACTAATCACACACAACAAATCCGAAAGTTCATGACCACTAAGGCACTATTCTAATATTTCACTTGTCTACAAAAATATTCATGAACCCCAGCCGGAGCCTTGCAAAAAGGATACATAATTAAATTTACTAACTGTGTTTAAAGTTTTGGAGCGCCTCAGATGAACCATTTTACCAGAATAGTGAAAAATGTTCCACTTCCTACTTCTTCTTCTTATTATTATACTTTTTTCTTCTTCTTCACATTTCAAGTTTATTGCTCATCGCACAGATGCACTTCCACAGTTATTAATTGTTCCATTTTTACATTGGTATAATTGTGTGCCAAGCACAATCATACTCTATGCCCAAGAAAGTTGAGAAATTTTCTAACCTGAAAATATCCAAGACTGAACCGGGAATCAAACCCAGCCACCTCCAGCATGGCCTCGCTTTGTAACTTCGCCTTTACCGACAAAGCTACGGGAAGGCCGCTTCCTGCGCAAAGTCTGAGATCAAATTGAAAACTAAATTAGATTATGTGATGTCACTGATAATGATTACTCAGGTTGCTGTTGTTTTGGTCGATTTGGTCGTTAAAACGGTTAGAATATCAAAATTGAGAGCGAAGAAATCTTCCTAACATCACATTGAAATCTTATTTTGCTCTCAGTGAGAGCAAACTGAAAACTCAATTTGATGTAGTTTTTTTTTTTCCAGTTGATACCAAAACGAGTATTCAATATGATGATTTGCTAAGGCGACGAAAACAAAATTGCAACAACATATTTTTGAAAAGCAAATGTACAGCAAAATGAAAACAAAACTTGTTATCAAATTTTTCAATCGTATAAACTGAAATCAAATTATGATTTCAATTGAAGTTGATTTAAAAATTTGATTTTGATCTGCTGTCATTTTGATGCTGGACTTTGCTCGGGTTCCTACATGGTCGTTGAATCTGACTCATATGACAATCGCAAAACCGTGGGTCACTCATAGACTAAGTAAAATTTTCCTCAAGATGAATAAATACTTTACTTTTCCCATAGTATATCTTATATAAACTTCAAGAGTCAGTACAGTATGAGATCGCAACAAAATAAGCTCAAGTTTTAGGAGAATGATCAGGACCTAATTTAGAATGGATTGAGCGAGGTGGAGCAAACAAAATCGATATTTTGAGCCACCCTAATGTGCATGCCATCAATTGACGTTTGACTGGTTTTCATGACTTTTTAGCTGAATTGATTTTTTTTTTGGCGTTGTGAGTGTGAGTGCGTGATTCAAGCATGTGGTTTGTTTACAAATTGTCACGTGAGTTTATCAGCTCAAGAGTGTGAATTGAATGTGATTTAAGCATGTTTTTCCAAACACTCGCATCTCATCCAAACACATAAGTTTTGTAAAGGTTTACGGATTTTGATCAGCATAAAATATAAATAATACCACGCCCCTTAAAATGAAGAAAGTAAGCTAATTGAGATCTCAAAAGTCCTCCCTGCTCAAAACAATGCCATCGGTTTCCAGTTCCGAGAACCTTTCCCATCACCCAGTGAACAATATCTTCAGGGAAAAACAGAGCAAAAACAATCCCATCCAACCTCACACACCACTCTATCACTGCACCTCTTCAAGGGGGATTGGTTTACTTCATCTACATCATCATCATCATCATCATCACCATCATCCGTAGTCGTCGTCGTCGTCCTCGTCATTGGGAGTTATTATCTCTTCGCAGTAGTCACTCCGCGGTATTGGCATAATCGCCATCGAAACGAATGATCAGAAAATGAGACCTACATTCCTTCCTGCCATCAAACTCCCAAGGGTCCCGGATATTTTCGATAAATCATTATGGTTGTTTGGACACACTCCGGAGCCAATATTGATACAGTTTTTCTCGCCTGGCGCACTGGCGTCTGGCGTGATCGATCAAAATTCGCTTGTTACCGTTGAAATTAATTTCTTCATCATTCACTGACAGAAACAGACAGAAGGAAGGAAAATGGGTCCACCTTGGGTGGGCGGGAGATCGGTGATAAAAAATTTCCTCCATCATCATTGCTGCCAGAATTGGTAGGATGTTATCGATTTATCATTGATTTAAGATATATTTGATGATTTTCTCCTGTGTCATGGGTACTTAACTGTTAGTAACGATTTCTATGTCCATAAATCATATCAACGACTTGAATCTGGATTAAATTTCGAGTGTACTTTTGGACTACCTGTTTCTATTTCTAGATAGGCCATAAACAAAATTGATTATTTCTCCGATTTTCGATTATATTTTCCGCAAAATTCCAGTGTTACACACCAACAGTTATTGTTGCGAGTAATGGGGCAAGATTGTTTTTCTATTTTTGGCAACCAGTGTTGAGTCAACAGACCGCAAGTTGAGACACGGTATTACCGATCCGGAGGCACCGGGTTCGATTAACTGCACTGAACTTGAGCAGCTAGAGTGCTGCTGTTAAGGATTGTTCCAATGTTTTGTAACTTCAGATGGCATTCGAACCAACTTCTATGGTCCTATGTTTCAACACCTAAGGTCATAGAAGTTAATTCAAGATAGCTCTTAGAACACAATTTTGATACACATCCGAGAATGTTACAGCTCGTCGAATATTTGGCAAGTAAAAAAGTATATTGGAACTATTGGATTCGCGATAAAATTAGAAGCTGAAGGATTTGTCTCGATGGTAAAGATGCGAAAAGGATCAAATTTGACAGGCGGTGTTGCGTGGACTAGTACTGTCGCATTAATGGCCCTTCGCTCAATTTCAACTTCTATTCAATTTTCACACTGTCGTACTATAGCGAAACTATCAACCTATTCTCTTCAGTACTTTATCTAGTTAATAAATTATCACACTAAAGCTTCATGTTGATATTAGTATAGGATTTTCAACGAACTTCATCAAATTTGTGTTAAGGTTGAAATATAGGTTCGATCGTAAACGAGAATATCCCAAGTAACAATTCTGCAATCATTTGGCATCAACTCTGATTTATGATGGTTTTATAATGGCAATGAATAATCCATTTAGTTTAAATACAGCATTTCACAGTGAAAAACGTTCCTGCTTAGTAGTTCACCTTTTTGCTGTTTTAAAAACCTTTTACAATCTGGCGAGAAGCTATAAACTGTCTTGTTTTAAAATTAAATTTAAAGTAGTTCTCAATCCCACCATAAAACTGTTCTAAAAATCAATCATAAACTTCATTAGAAATTTTATATTAATTTCTTGATAAAATACTCTATAAACCTATTCGGTCTTAAATGAGAGTAAAATGCATATATTGTTGCCTTTTAGGCTTTTAAAAGTGTATCATAAAATCTCCTCTGTTTACAAATTGAACTTTAAAGATGGATCCTCATAGTGGATAAAAACCAAATTTATGACAAGGAGGATCTCGAAGGATAAACGAAGTTGGAGGAAAAATTCAAGCAATGCTAAGGGAAGTCGATTTCAGCACGTCCGGCGGAACGGGTACCATCAACGACTGAGCATCTGGTGGATAAAAGTGAAATGAGCGTGGACCTCAAATTCATTAAACATTGTCAAAACAGTCTGAAAACAGAGAAGCCTTCTCCAGACCTTGCGAATAGATGAAGATCGGAATAACTTACGTCAGTACTGACAGAAAACCACTGAAACTGTCAGTTAACGGACACTAGTTGGTTTCCG
Organism: Ochlerotatus camptorhynchus; assembly: GCF_037179485.1. NCBI lineage: Eukaryota > Metazoa > Arthropoda > Insecta > Diptera > Culicidae > Ochlerotatus > Ochlerotatus camptorhynchus. The sequence goes on along the minus strand of NW_027040929.1, from coordinate 3,645,560 downwards.
ATCCATAGCTGCAATTTTATTCGGTGAAAGGCTCATCACTTGGAAATAATTCATTAAACCGTACATTCCTGCGTCGTTTGATGGTGCACTTCCAGAACCATCCGGAAGAGGAGATCTTTTCGAGAATGATCGAGGTTACAGCTTTGCGAAATGCGAAATGTTGTGAACACTTTCTGAGTAACTGCTTCCGAGCCATCGAGAGAGAATCGCCTGGAAGAATGCTGAATCGCACAGCGCAACTATCGAAAGACAAACAAACTTTGACGTTTAACATTTTGTAGGCAACATTGCCGCCATAAATGCTGCCATAAATCTGAATGGGTTAGGATCAAGCAGAATAGCTTTAGATAAATACAATTCAGTCTAAAAGTTTTCTTCATAAAAGCCATTTCAAAACCTTATGAATTTGTTAAGGATTTCTTGAAAGCAAATAACTTTTTCACAAATGGCCCATGAAAATCAACTTTTATGCCTCCGCCATATTACAATTATTTTGTTTGTTTTTACAATCTTCGGTTTTCAATCTATATTTCCTTGGATATAACTTTATTTTAGTTAATTTAGCAATGAGAAAATATTTAGAATGCATTGCTGCATTTCTTAATGTTAAATAATTAGTAACATCAATGTTTTCGTGGGTGGACTCTTCATGAGAACTATTTTATAATTTTTGAAATTCGGCAGGATTTTTATACGATAAAGTAAAGTTTTTATTTTAATTATTTTGATAAGATCGGATGGTATTTATGAATCCTTTTTTATCTTGATTGTTGTTTTTCTAGAGAACTTAGCAAGCAGCTAGGGTAAATGGCTCGGATGATAGTTTTAATTGTTGCCAAATAGCTTTTATTGTAGCTAAAAAACGGTTTTCAAATGGATCTCAATGCGTTTATCGTACAACCATTTTGCAGTAAATCAATCTTGAAGAGCTTCGAAAATATAGCCTTCAGAAACTTTTCCAGAGTGGGCCAACTAGACGGATTCTAGCATCAATGAGGTTTTGGTGGATGCATCAATGGTGAAGCAGTCTTGACCAGGGTTTTATAAATGTTGTTTGATAGTAGCTTTGTAGTATTTCATAAAACTTAAAATGATACTTGGGATGGGAGAGATTTGTATATAATAAGAAAAAACGCGCATGGAGAAGAAATTCGTGGAGCAACTCTTAAGCTGCAAGAGAAAGTAGAAGGGCGACGCATTATTGAATTCATTAGTTTAAAAAGATTAAGAGGCGAAACATATTGATTCAAATTAAGAATCTTGTTCAATCAATTGAAAAAGGGGTTGGACAATGGTGTAATTGTAATTGTAATAGTTCAGTGCTTATCCCGTGCCTTTGGCTAAGTTTACGTATCTAGGGATCAACTCCCAGGTCTATGCACCTACCGTCCTTCCTGTTGCCCTTCTCAGCCTGTGTGATACTCTAGACTCACATGGGTGGTACCATCCAGGTCCAGTTTCTGGTACATTGACTTATATGTATGCATAGTTGAAGCTACTAATATTTTAAATTTTCTAAACTGTGAAACATTGGATTGATTTGGGTTGAATAACAGCACTTTATTTGTAATACTAGTTTTAAATCAATAGAATTGAAATAATTGTTCTTTAAAGCAAAATGTTTTAATCTTTATTACTGCAAAACTACTACCCAAAACAATATGCTCTTAATTGGCCATAACATAATAATAAGCATGATATTTTGACAAACTGAATTATGATGTGTTATTTGATTGCCAGACAAGATTTGAAAGTAAGGAAAGTCAACATTCACCGTTCAAAATATCGTGTGCTCATTCTCTGCTCGACTTCCGTTCGCCACTCATATTTAAAAACTTGATGAAAATTTTCACAAAATGAGTTCAAACAGTGAGTGGACACCATATGGAACATTCTCTCACTATGAACCTGTCATTTTTAGCCTATCTGAACCAGGGCTGACAAATGACATTTTCAAGATTTATTTACAGATTTTTTTTGTCATGACTGAACGAGACAGTGTTGGGATTATTGCAATTTATTAATATTATTTTTATATGCACCACGACAATCTTAAGAATATATTCGTTCAACAAATTACGTACAGTTGCTTGCCTAAATTCATCTAAAAGCTAGAAATTTTGATGTCAAAACCGTATGGAAACTATTTTCATGAGTGCATGAACATTGGAAAATTACAAGAATGCTCATGATAGGTAGTTTCGTCTTGTGATAGTGAGATTACCTGTTTTCTCATTGTCATATGACGGCCGTGATATTTACCAGCTCTGATCTAAACTATTCAATAAATGAAAACCATAACATGGAGTACGCTTCCTCTAAGCGGGCCCTCCGCATCCTATATATGTCTTAACTCATATACCAAATGGCAATGATTTGAATGTATCAATATATAACTTGCCAAATAAAATGTACATGCAAATTTCTAAAATATACTTGCACACAGTAATTAAATTCAATTAATAAGAATTTTGCAATTATTTCAGTGTACGCTATATTGGCCATATTTTTTTTCGTGAAATGACGTACCATCTAATAAACCCGTATCCCACTTACTTGACCAAGATCCCTTTCATTCAAATTCACCTCAAATTTCATACTTTACCGATTGAGTGTTGATTAGTCACAATGAAATATTGCGACAATATTTGTGAATATTGTTACTAGAGTATTAAATTATTTAAAATCGCCAAAATGACTCTTAAAACGACAAAAATTACCAAGCATTTATAAATGAGTCCTAAAACTTTAGAAGCTTATTAATACCAAAAAGGAATAGATCCTCCAAAATGACCCTAAAAACGCCAATAATGTCTTGAAAACGCTAAATAACATTGAATCGCCCTAGAAAGCTTTAATAGCCAGCGTGCTGTGGCAATGGGTAGTCGCGGGTTAGTTGACGACTACTATGGACCAGACTAAACAAAAACAATTTTCAATGTTTTCATCAGGTAAAGCGCAAACGATTTGGAGAACGATAATTGATGTTAAATTATACTTGAAGAATAGCAATCAAATTTTACTTGGAAAAACGTAAATGAATGTGAATTACGAGATGCGAAGACATATTTTACTTGGAAAAGAGCAAACGAATTTGGCTTGCGAGAAGCAAAGTCAAATTTCACTTAGAGATGCGTAATAAAATTAGGATTACGAGAAGTGAAGTTAAATTTTACTTGGAAAAATGCAATCAAATTTGAATCAAGAAAAACGAAGTTATATTTCCTTCTACAATCAGGGTTAAAACTTTTATTAAGTTTTTTTTAATATTTTAAGATACTTTATTATTAATTCTAAATTTTAGCCGTTATAAGCAAATTTCAACTCAGTTTTGATTCAAAATTATTAAAAAAAATCTGCTCATCGATGGGTCGTAGATTGAGAAACGCTAATTCAGGCCCTAATTAGGGACCACTAGACAATTTTGTTCGAAAACTGGCCTCATTGTACTTTGTAAACGGTTGACATAATTTACGACATAATCTGTAATAGCATGTTCGATCTGTAATAACAAGTTCGATCTGTAATAACAAGTTCGATTTAATGTGTGTGATATTTAAATCAAGATCCCAAAATTTCAAAAACATGCTTCAAAAAAGAATGCTTAACATGCTTTTTAATTTTAGGAAAAAAAAAAAAATGTGTCATTGTATTAAATGTTTAGCCGTTAGTAATAGCGTAGAACACCGTTAGCTTGAATGGCTAAAATCGCGTAACGCTAGTGAGAGGACCTATTTTAGAATTATCACATGACGGCCGTGATATTTACCAGCTCTGGATCAATACTCCTCCAATTCAAACAAAACCGCAGTTTTTGTTAGCGCATGGACTGAAAATTTACTTCCTTGAAGTTAACCACAAATGTATGACACTTAATCGACCTCAACAGACAATTATCGTCACCACCACAACATAAGGGCCTTCTGTTTCACGCACCACCTAAATAGGAATCTCATTAACCACCTTTGATGACTGCAAGCGGTAACCAAACCCACTACGCCTCTTCAGCACTTACTACCCGTTCACCCGCTGATTTCGGATTTTAAAAAAAGGATAATTGAAACATTTTTGCATCTTCGCCAAGATGCCACTTGTTGTTGTATACTCTAACCGCCTGACTTCAACGGGCCCCCTTCATTCCGATGGGTATATCCTTTCGCGGCCAACTTCGTATCTCACGTGGCTTTCGAGCACACAGCTGCCAGAGTTCACCGTGGCCTACTGCGCAAGTTCGTCGATTATGTGGCTGTGAGTGGCAAAACACACCGAGCCTCTGAACAAGTTCGACCAATAAAACTCCTATCGTATGGCACCGCTCGATTTAGTGAGTAACTGAACTCCTGATCGGGCGGTGTTTTCCTCCAAGAGCTGCCTACACCGGACTACATATACTAACCGTTTGTGTCTGTCTAGATGGACAGTAACCATGAGTTCGAACATTTTCCACTGAAGGGAAAACAAAACATAGAAACTTGGCAAATAGAACTGCGCCTGCTGTGGGACGGACACGTTCAAATCATTCACACGGGTTGTGAATTTCGAGTGAAGGACGAGTTTTCCGCGAATGTGGTGTTTTACCCACAAGTCTAAAGAAGCCTGTAGTGTGTGAATCTCTGCGGTTGGCTGCGCCAGATTAAGCTTCAATTGATGTGAGAAGACGGAGAAAGTGATACCTGGTATTTTATTTTTTTCGTTTTCGGCAAAAAATAAAGTGAGCTGTGTTTGTGACGTTCTGCATGATGGGAAAAGTTTTCCCCGGCTTGGAAGACAGAGGAAAATATTTTATCGTCATTCCATTGCATGGCCGATGAAGGCTAACGAAAGGAAAACGGTGAAGAAGTTGATTGATCGTTTCAGGGAGATTTGAGTGGGGAAAAACTTGCGAGTGATGCATTATAATGTGATTAGTGTGTTGATTTTAACACTGGAGATGTTGGAAGTTGGAGAATTTCCAGGAAATTTACCTTAATCGGTAAATGCATACTACTCTTCTGTTCGCGATCATGGATGCATAAATATTGAAATCGTGAGTAGCGTTGAACTACTATTCTGTCTAATATTTATCAATTGATGCAAAATATCCCATAATATTCCAAAAATCCATTCATTATAAGCTATTCTACGTACAAAAAGTAAAAGGTCTATTCATGCAATAAAGTTCACCCAGCCGAATGGCAGTCCCATACAAACGGCTGAAAATTATGGTTCACACATGCTAACACGGGTCCCCTGTGGGTTGTGAACAATTTAAGAACTTTGAGGTGAGAAAGACCTGAGTGTCAAACGGCTGATTCACCTCAGAACAACTAGTCTCATTCATAGTAGGCGCACTGTTTTAGGAGTTTATCGTGCTCATATTCCTTTCTATGAAGAGTAGGGCAAACTACCTTTGATCCCACTGTGTGCATAGAGTCCTGTGAAATGTGACCTACGGTAAGGCTTCGGCTCATGCCGCATAAAGTCGACAAGCAACTGAGTGAAGAAAGAAAGTGCCTTTGAAAAGTCAGTGTTGTATGTAAAGCACTCGACAAAAAGTTATGATGCATGCAAAATGGTTTGCTGGTAAGTGGGGCACAGGAGAACGAAAGGCTCTTGCATTCGGTACAGTGAATTATTAATTCACCTCTCAAGAAATATACTAGCGTGTACATAATACCGTTAAATCACGAATGCACGTTTTAATGTGATAAGTTTGCAACTTTAATGCTCACTGACATCTATGGCAGCTTCCTAGTATTAGCGGAATGTTCCAAATATCGGACGGTTCTTTAATCCGGACGTTATTACGTTTGTGCAACATAATAAAAATGTGTGGTGATTTTGAAAGTTACTATAATATCATGATAAAATTTACGAGCTGTTTTGAGCATGGTTAGTAGAGATATTCAACTTTTAAAAGTGTTCAAATTTCAACGGCACTTCAACCTCACCGCAAACATCACGCAAACAACGCGGGTGCTGAGTTGAGACATCAAGTCAACCATCGAAAATAGCTACCCACTCTTCTATATAAACACAGTCGCTTTTCACTGGTGGCAAAAGGCCATCAAGATGATAGGCCCGCGGAAGAAAGCAAGAAGCAAAGTTAAATTCTGAAAAGTGAAACAACCCGGTAGGCATGGTGGCAAAGATTTACTTTAACGCCAAATTGTAGAGAAAAAGTGGAAGATACAGCTCGACAGCCGCGACGAAACGGCTTTTCAATTTTCCCTTCTTTGGTCGAAGTCAGCGTCATGATTTTCTCCCGCTGGCTGTTCAAGCTTTTATCTTGCTTAACGCGAATGTGCTAACATGAATTTTATTTTATTAACACTTTTGAAGTTGCGCATACCGTGATCCTTTGCTCGTCAAGAGGTCTTATTTTCGATTTAAAAAGAAACTAAAAATCAATACATCCAAGCCGAGTTAAACACTCGCGTTCCACTGCTGAGGCTGGCCATGCGGATCAGAGCGTGATGGAAAATGTCAAGCTAAACCATTTTGTAAATTTGCTACCCGAAAACAACAACGTCGACCGATGAACGTTAATGCTGGAAACGAGCAAAACAAAACATTCAGAAGGCTTTTATGGCTCCCAAAAAAATAAAATAGAAACACGCAGAAAGGTCCCTTTAAAATATCCAGCAACGAATGCGTGCCTCGGATACTTGTGGGGATAACGAGCAATGAGGGAATATTTGGGCGCAACTATATCCAGTAGACGACCCTCCTGGGTATGCGGAGATTGGTAGACCTATACCCGGACCAGAATACAGAAAAGTGTATATTTATGATAATTAATTGGAATCCATAAGCCGGATATTTAAGGTTGACACGAGACTGCTCCGCAGTAGACAGGTGGTGGTGGCCCTTGAAAGCAATCATTCTAGTAGCCACATGTGCGTATACAAGGATCGGTCTTCTTTAAAACTGAGTCATAACCCGAGCAAAGTCTGAAATCGAATTGAAAATTCGTCGTTTTGGCCGTTTAAACGGTTAAAATATCAAAATTGAGACCAAAAAATCTTCCGGTGACATCAAATTGAAAACTAATTATGCTATCTGTAAGAGCAAACAGAAAACTCAATTTCATGTACATTTATCCTGTTGAGAACAAAACGAGTATTCAATTTTTTATATTATAGTCACTTTAAAGCTCATGGGTCATTTGTGACTAATTCGGGGGTGAGATTTGACCTCGTGACTTTGGCGTGAGAGGTATGGATGCTAACCACTACGCCGGGGTGCTATGACAATGAAAACAAAACTGCAGCAGCATATTTTTGAAAAGCAAATGTACAGCCAAATAAAAACAAAATTTGTTAAAAAAAAATGTGTCAATCGGGTAAACTGAAACCAAATTATGATTTCTGTTTGATGTTGGTATCAAAATGTTATTTCAATTTGCTTTCATTTTGATGCTGGCCTTTGCTCGTGAACATGACGAATTCAATTTGCTTTCCAAAGATCGCAAATCTCTACTAAGAATTGATTTCAACCGGCGATGAGCATTTCCCCGAATCTTCAACAAGTCAGCGACACATGGCAGCGCCGTCGATCCGCACGCGTGTATCCAAGGAGATGGGCAATTTTAACCCGTCACATCTATTTACACTGGCTCACTGCGATGAAAAGCTAAACTGCCTGGCGCTTCACTCGGTCTACTGAGATTCCATCGATAATCTCATACCGTCTATGTCTGTGGGGAGTCCAGGGGCGTTGGTGTTTTCTGTGGCTATGTGAACATCGGCTATGATTACAGTGCTTATATCTTCAGAGTCATTTATTTTCATTTACTTGCCCGCATGTGTAATGGATGGAAAAGTATAGCTTTATGGTATCGCACTGAATTAAAGGGCTACGATAATGAAAAGCTGAAAGCTGGCCCGCATTAGTCTATTCCAATTCAAATTGATAGGGGAGTTCAGCATTTTTGCACTTCTAATGCTTTCTGTCCCAAGTCATTTGGCACCAACTTGGATTAGAATTTTGACGGACCGAATACCTAACCCAAGTAACCAAAAGTTCTGATAAAAGGCTATTTATGGCTTAAGCACCTTGGTTGAAGGTGGTCTATAGAATTCTAAGCAGCCTCATTTTTAAGTCGTTATAAGAATTTGAAAGTTCCGGTACCATAATTGAAGAGCATTTTAAGAAGCCTCTGGCGGAACTTGAACGGAACTTTTAGAAAATAAATTAAAAAAGGTTTTTGTCCTCTACACCACAATTCTATATTTAGTTCGCACTTTTAAGAAAGTTATTTCTATAGGCAGGTATTAATGTGTATTGATTATTTATCAGCATTAGTAGTGGTAATGGAGCTGTGGGAAGAATGAAACCCAGTCCTTCTGCGTGAGAGTCTCAGCACGAACCACTTTATTAACTTTATTTGAACTTTATGGAACTTGGAAGTGTTGAATGCGGAACTTTTGGTTACTTGGGAAATTAACTTAGAATAACAGGTTGTCAGCTTATTTTGCATGTAAGTGGTGAATGTTTACAACAAAGCCTTTGTTATAGCCGGTAATTGTAGCGTTGTTTGGTCACCCTATGTGAAAAAGCATGAAGAACGAAAAGAGTCAATCCAAAAGCAATTTTTATTATATGTACTACGTAAGTTAGGTTGGACGCCTTTTCCTCTCCCGTCATATGAAGCACGTTGCTTGCTGATCAGCATTCAAACATTGAAAGAACCTCGGGATTACGCAAAGATTTCTTTATTAAACAATATCATTTCGCAACGCATTGACTCAGCTGATCAAGGTTAAATTTGTATGCACCTTCCCGACAATAACGCAATCGACTCTTGATCGCAGTAGACCGCCATCGGACCAATTACGCTAAATTTGGACCGGTAAATCAGATGATGACTGTTTATAATCATCATTGTGAAATGATTGACCTAAATATGCCCTCAACAGAATTAAAAATATATTTAAGAACCCTGCGAAGTCATAGAACATAAGTCCTAATGATAATATGTAGTCTACGATTGGATTGATTGACGAATAAATAAATAAATAATCTCAGCACAATCGTCTACTCCGATGATTACAACAAGAATACTTGCTCTGACTCGATTATTCGAGAAATTGGTATAATCAGATGACTCTATAGGTTTCAATGCATAAAATCAGAAATCAACTAAGTGATAGGAAATCTGGAAATGTGTTTGCAGTACCATTATTCATTCGATAACAGTAGTGTTTACCAGCGGGGCTTGTCAAAGTCTCCTCAGCATGGGCTTGACTTACCAAACAATCTGACATTGGTTGCAGGATCTGTAGTAGAACTATCACTTTCTAACTCACAGACTAAAACAGCTTTCAATTCTCATCTGAAGAATTATTGCAAGTAGAGTTACTCCATAAGACCACTGTCAGCCAGAGATGGTTGGATTAACTTCGTGGAAGTACAGGTACATCGCTGGGAACATTCATGTGAATTCAAGCGATACATAGCGCACACGTGGTTAACACTAGATTTAACGTAAATTTACAAATTACATTTCATGTAAATTAAAGCGCAATTTCGTGTAAACTAGCAGTTTTGCATACAAGCTTGTAAACAATGCCGTAGCTTATGCCGTATTTTACAAGATGGTTAAAAATCAGAACCCTCCCGAAGGCTTACTTGACAGCAAACTAGACCGCATACAACACTCTGATTTAAATAACTCTGTATTAGGGGGACCCCCTTGTAGGGCCCTACCCTCCTTACCTTCCCGGATCCCTAAATTTTTAAACTCTGTCTCTTCGGAACCCCCTTGTTGGAATTCCAGAGATGAATCAGTAACCTAACCTAACCTAAAATTCTGCATTTTTTTTTTTTTTGTGTAGATTCCCTCTTCGTAGTGTGTTACGGTGTAAGATTTACTACCAAACCCTAGTGCTGGCTACTTCATACTAGGGGAAAAGATTTTTTCAGTAATTATAGGAACACCCACAAGGAAAATAACCATTTCTAGAACAGTTCAAACATTACCTATACCTTACCGGTAGTGTTAACTTTAAACAACATAGTTATGCTATGGTTCATAGAATGTAATAAGCCTTAAAGAAACATTACTTTCTAATGTTACAGTTTCTGCATTTTGTTCATATTGATTTGTTATAAAACATTACGAGTAAAAGTTGTAAAAAATTTGTACAACTCTTACATGTTGCGCTAATAGCTGCTTTACTCTTGCGTGCGTTTTTCAAGTGTGATGATAAAACAGAACTCCAAAGGGAAACTATTTGTTAACGTCAAATAACGTAAGTGATATCAGCTTAAAGCTAAATTTATTTCTTTAATAATTCATATACCTTTTTTAATATTCAGGGCTTTCAATAATTTGAAAATCACATTAAAATTAAAATTCAGCCCATATCCTTTGTATTCCGTATAAGTTACGAAAGTATTGTAACCTCAATTAGTATGGTCATTTCTACCCGTTTATAGTATATCTTGAAGTTAACAATAATGGTTCGTTCAAAACCATACTACCTTATTGGAAAGTTAATTGAAATAGGTTTCCCATATCCAACTAGAAGTTTTTCTGATGTGGTAAGGCTATAGTTCCTTTGAAAAAACGAGATTTCGAATGGTGAACGTTCTTAACCACCATTATTCGTATGGTTAGGTCTACGAACACCTTAATCGATATGGTCAAAACTTTATCTAGGTATCGTTCAATTAAAGTTAACTGAACCATTCTCATCATGGTTTTCACAGGAAGATAAACCATTTTCAATGTGGTTATCGAATGGTTGACATTTATGCAGGCACAACTTAGTCTTCGTTACTATTTATGTCTTGTTAATAGAGACAAGACTCGGGTTAGCAGCGCCGGTGGTGTAAGCGTAATTGCCTCTCACTCCAAAGGGCCTGGGTTCAATCCCAGTCGACGCCACCGTGATTTCACTATGATCACGCCTACCTTCGTAAGGGAAGTAAAGCCGTTCGTCCTCGGTCCATGAATTGATAGGAACTGCCTCTCTGACGTCGTCGGTAGCATTGGTACTAAGTACGGAAAACAATATCGACGGAAAAATCAAGGAAAAAAAGACGGGGGTTGATCCAAAGGAATACAAGGGAAAGTATAGTTAAACTTCATCTACGTGATTCCTAATCTTTTATTCGCTGTTATTTAGTTTGAAGCTAGGTTTGAAGTGGATATGGCTATATTTGCTGCTAAGAAATCCGATTTCGACTGACAAAGGGACGCATCTTTGCGGGTGCTCTCATTCTTCGAAGGGTATAAATGGCAAGACCTTGCAATTACCATCGGTTCCTTACGATAAAGGCAAGAATGACTTATCAAAACCGAATTCATAATCATTGCTCAATAGTGATAGAGTAATACGACATGCACTAAACTTAGAACACGGGGTATCCCATGATAGATCAAATTACTGATCGCAGTGGATTTATGCCCCGAACAGAGGAACAAAAGAGGGCTTAGATTACGATGCTTCGTTTTGCCAAAAAAAAAAGTATTTGTAATCTAATGAGTCACCCTCTAGTTTGATTTATAGCTCCAAAAGATGAGCCTTTGAAAAACATGAAAAAGATTGATAAAGGTTTAGGAAGGACACTATTCATTTGCATGTCAAAAATTAACAAATTGCTCATTTTTTACCAAACCAGATGCTTAGTTGGGCAAAGGTGGGCTAAAGCTAGGGCCCCTAATTTGGAGGGGGCCCGAGCTCAGAGACATCAATCATATGATTCCCAATCAAAGGATTCAAGAAATTAACCGTTGGCTAATCTTATATTTATATCGAAAGCTTGAAGCAATAAATCATACAAGTTGATTAAATGAAAAGAAAAAGAAAAACTCTCACATACACTGTCAGATTACAAAAGAACATTAGGGAAGTTAGGCCGGTAGTGTGGTCAAAATCTCTAGTTATAACTAGTTATAGTTTTTACAGCTCTACGGTTTTCGACAAAGTTTATCGATTTACAATGCCCCAATTTTGTTAGGCTACTGTTTAGTTATTGTTCCCATCGCCTAGAGTACACTAGATTTTATCTTTTAAATAGATCAAAGACCTATGATTTACAAAAGCATACCTACAGAAAAATACCGCATTAAAGGCATTTTCACAATTTTTTAACTATATAGGATGGAACAACCAAGTAAAAGGCATAGTTGGTAATCCGTTTCTTGCAGTTCTTGAATCACGAACCACTCACGTTGGTAAAGATTGTGATCTGCATTGAACTGTTTACGTTCGGTGATTTTTAGAACTAGGTGCGTGTTTTTTTTTTCCAATACACAATGGCTAGAAAGTCCCCTCGTTTTTTTAAAGTATGCAAAAATTTTAAACCAGAAGAAGATGAGTCGTAAAAACTATTTATTGAAATATGGACTGAACCTAAGTAGTATTGCAAGTTATATCATGATTTTTAAACATTATAAAGTCCAAATTAAGAGCATCAAGGCTGTGATGAAACCAACATTGCTATTTGGGCAATTAGTTCTCCCAAATGTGAAATAATCATAACCGAATACATTTCTATGTTGACTCAAGATAGATTAAAATGAGTGATACATAAACTGAGACTTAATTGGTTACTGATCATGAATATTGAGTACGAAAAAAGGATGATAATGTATATCAATACTTTTTATTTAACTAATTTGAAAGTCGAAAACAGATTAAGATTATTCAGTTTGATTGTATATTTAAATAAAATTTTGTCAGGAGAAAAAATTCAAACGAAAAAGGATTGTCGTAAGTTTTTGTTTTATCTGTGTCAGAATTAGAAAATTAATAACAAATTATAGGGAGCCCAAATGCGTGGTTACGACGGCCTTGCTATGCATAACATCTTTATTATTAAAATAGATTAGATCAATATTTTGATATAATAAACACTGATGTAGATCACTTAATTTTGATCTAGATCAGTTCTATCTTTTGATAAAAGCTTCCTTTTGTCAATTTCTGTTTAAATGACTAACATTTAATCTAATGATTAGATTTGTAGCTGTTAACAGTTTGCAGATGTCGGTGCCGGTGGTGTAGTGGTAATGGATGGCAACCGATGTCCGTCGGTGATTGGCACTAGATTGCGGAACAGAGACCGACGTTAAATAAAGGAAAAAAGAAGAACAGTTTGCAGAAGCGCTTTCATGCCCATATTCATGGATCATCATGAGTACACATATTATATTTATTATTGCTATGAATTTTTTGATTGAGCTTCATAAAATTTAAGGGAAAAATGTTTTTATATTCTTGATTCATCTGTTATAATTTTTAGGATTGTAAATATAAGATAATGATTTTTTTCTATGAACGTTCCATTCTTCATCATCTTTCGGTACAATTTTTAAGTGAAGGAGATCTACAACTTCATTTCACGTTTGTCAGACGAAGTGGTGCTGGTTCTAATGTTGGACAAGAAGGTATCACATGTGAACAACATACAGTTAATCACACCTTGCATCGTTACTCGCCTGTTGAACTTTCTGCTGAGTGGCTCTCTGCGGTTTGACATATTTCAGATTTCAAACAAGTTTATGTTTTGAGAAATAGGGGAATTTACGTATTCTCGTCAATCTAAGCAGCGTCCGAACTTCTATTAGCGATTTCTCAGCGTCACACACATACATGACAGGTTTGTTTGTTGACATTTATCTGCTGCTTGCTGTTCTACCAATTCCAATCAACAGAATTGATCAAAACGGGTTGAACATGTTTTTACAACGCTCCAAACTTCTCAGGTGAGTGTGACTATTGTCGGCAGTCTCTTTTTCTTCGGCACCCTTTCTATTTGAACTGCGTGTTAACCAGCTGTTCTATTATCGGCAACTCGAAATCAGCCGTATTTTGTAGTGTGTATATTTCATTTAAAGAAAAATATGGCAGAACAGGATTGCACAGTCGTAAAAATGTAATCAGATTGAAGCTGAAAAGGTAAGGAATCGGCTTAATACATTCAGCGAAGAGTTTTGATGGGAAAATACAGTGAAATTAACGTTTCAATTTCGGTTGCCGAAAACAGTCAATGGGTGCCGAAGCCATAATTTACCCTATACTGATTTTATAATAATTTGCCAGTATCAAAAACGATTAATTTTTTGTGAGGTTCTAGGAAACTAAAATAAATAGGAGAAATGTCGGTTTCGGTAATACCTTAACCTATTATCGTCAGGGGGTAAACAAAGTCCTAGAGCACTCAAATTTGGCCAATAGATGCTCTGAAACACAATGTATCCACATGCCAAAATTGAGCTCTCAAGGACGTTGTTTACCCCCTGACGATAATAGGTTAAAGTATTGCCGAAGCTAACATTTCCCCTATTACTTTGATGGAATTTGAGTAGTAGCAGCTTGCCAAGTCCGGCAAGAATAGGCAATCCACCTCATGCTGCTCCATAAAAAGCAGTAGTCTCTTCCGTAATCACTCCTCCTTGTAAATTTGCTGATTCATGGTCCTAGAAGTAACGAAAGTTTCACTTTTTAGCCCACAACTACAGATTGCAAAAATTTTAATGTGTCCGGATTTTTTCGTGTTCAACCTTTATGTCATTTTATACGTTTGAGAGCATTTGTTTCGGGCGTTAGGAATACCTTAAATACATACACATGGCTTAAACTATTTTAAGAGTAACATAGCGCGAGTATGCCACCCCTTGCGAGTACCAAAACCGTTTTTTGGATTTCGACACAATTAGAAATTATCGTCGGCTTCGATAGTTTTTTTTTACCAAAGGCTCAACAGTTCAACTATTCAGTACAATTTAGGCAGTTCAATTTAATGTTTTTAACCGTTACTTTTTTTAAGCTATTACGATTTTCTCAGGAATCTAAGCAAAAAACTGATTTTATTCGTGTTTCCCCCAAAATGTTTAAAACTTCCCCTTAGGCCGTTCGCAATGCTGTTGTTTTTATAAGGATTGTTTCAATTTGAAACTAGAACAGACACGCACCTCTCGCAATGCTGAGTTGCAGTTTCATTATTCGAGCACTATTTTGCACCAGATTTGCAACTGCTCGACTATTCTGTTTTATTTCTCAGCGAGTTTGAAACACGAATGGAACTCTGTTTCAAATTACTTAGGATGTGTTAAAGATGTTTCACAAAAAAAACGGAGAGTAGTAAAGTTTATGGAACTTGATGATTACAAACATCTTTTAGAACTGTGCGTTGCGCTGATCGTGTTGCAGTTTTATTTTTGACAGTTTCAAATTATAGAATTGTCGAGAAGTTTAAAACAATTTTGAAACTCAGCATTGCGAACGGCCTTAACATTAAAAGTTTTACTTCAGCTGTTGAGATTTCGGTAAACAATAACCAAACACGACAATAATGTATAAGTGTGTAGGCTCTAACATATCACTGTATCACTTCGGTGTGAATGACTTATTATTATTTTTTCATATAAATCGTCTTCTGTGTCCTTTATTATACGTTATAAAAACAAATAACGCTTTGTGGCACCATATGCTCACTTCACTGCTAAGTTTCAAAACATATTATTAGGCTCCGCAACCCAATCCGAGCTCTCCCGCTCTTATTCCCACTCCCAATACAACAAACTCTGCTATCCATCCTCCATTTTCACACAGAAGTCATAAGAAACTCAAATCAAAAATTCAATCCAACAAACGACGACGAGTAGAGATGGAAGCGGGCTTTCAAAATATCATTTTTCAGACGATGAAAACGTTCACTCACAATCTGTCTGAGGACGCGGTGCGGTCGGTGTGTGATCCATACGACAAAAAAGAAATCCTAACGGAAAAATGAGTACGGTAAGGTGGGGCAACACGCGCCTCAGAGTTATATGACCAACAGTGTGGGAGGGGTCTCGAACCATCATAAGAACCTTTGTCGACCCCAAAAAACACCTGCATACAAATTTTCACACCGATCGGTTCAGTAGTTTCCGAGTCTATAAGCGTCAGACCGACAGACAGAAATAAATTTTTATATATAGAGAGGATTCAAACGAATTCAATGGTTATTTACCTACACACTAAATTTACCACGGGAAAATCTCCAGCGGCCGAATATATCGGCATTTACTTTAACTGATATCTCTGCAAAATATCTTATTATTAGGTGAGGAACTGCTGAATTATTATTTGAAAAGCAGTTCATCCTGATGAATGTGGGTGTCTTAGTGGAATACCTGTATAGAGAGAGAGAGAGAGAAAGATTGGTAATTTCCATTTAATTCCACTGCCTTATTTGCTTATCCTTGACAATATCAAGGATGTCAAGGATAAGCAAATAAGGTAGTGGAATCAAATGGAAATTACTAATCTTTCTCTCTCTTTTTAAAGCAGTTCATATCAATTGGATTCTTTAAGGGTATTGAGGTAAAGGCATATTCGTAATCTGCAATAAAAAAGGAACTGAAATCCAAAATTCTCGGTGGTACTTTGTATGGAAACGAGCTGTCATTTTGTTAGTGTAGTGTCAAACAGTGAAGTTATTATTTTGATATTGATTAGTGATGTAATAATCCAGATGGAAGTAAATGGTATCGAAAAATTATCGGTGTACTCAGAGAACGAAGCTCTTTCAATTAATGTATAGTAGCCGATATATTTTTCAAAATCAAAGAACCCAATTTGTCAAAGTACGAGAAACCCCCCGTGGCGCGTATTACACTCTGTTCTCCTATCTACGACCGACAACACCCACTGAAGAACGCTATAGGTTTATTACGATTCGTATAAAGATCCGTTCTGGAGCCAAAGGAGCAGAAGTAAAGCGGAAAATAAACAGAAAACTTTTTGTTCCTGCTACTACAGACAACCACCACCCATCGCCTACTAAGCACTACGCTACACAGCGGAACACCACTGCCGACGCGGACGGAATCGTTTCGCCAAGATCACATAGCGTATTGTGTAAACATGATGGGCACAAAAAAAAAGGCAGCACAGCAAGCGGGTGCAATTTCCTCGATTTGCTTGCTCTTTTTCTGTTTTTCTCTGGTAGTCAGTCTGCAGGTTTTCATGGCCTACCTAGCGCAGCTAGACAGATGACATAATTCATAATAATATATCTCGCGTAACATTTGAAAAGAGCCTATCAACTTATATAAACAAAACTTGTTAGGTCCTTTTCACGCGAACCGAAGCATGCCCACGCAAACCAACAACACCATCGGGTGGAGGAAATTCTCCCCTGTGATAGTGCTCTTGATTTACGTGGGTGAAATTCGGTTCGCGCGAAAAGCTCTAACAATGTTTGCTTACAAATGTTGATAGACCCTTTTCAAATGTTACGCAAGACCATTTGTATGATGATTAGCGGAATGTGAAAGTCCCATTTTCGACGTTTTTTTTTCCCAGAAGTTTAAAGTGATGAATTCAAGATTCCATCCTGATTCAAAATATTTCACAGGAGCGAGAAAACGCTCTAGCTGATTGTAAATGACAGCCGTCAGTCCTATATCAGTGGCACTCCACTAGCCACTTGAAAGTACATGGAAGTAGTACCTACATATACGTGAAATTTCATAGTTGAGTGATGGACAGTGAAGTGCATTCGACAGGATTGATCTCGGTTCGGTGGAGAGCTTTCAACATATTTTTCATTCTCAACCCGATGTCAGTGCAGAACATTTCACAAGGACCCTTGTCACTGGTTGACCGTGGCTTAATAAATGAGAACGTATTTCCAAGCTAACGTTACAAAGTGCTGTTCTGTTTTGATGATTTCGCGATTAAAGTTCCTTTGCTACATAACTGATAAAAGGCTAGGTACACTGAAGCAAACTTCACGAAATCGCCATTCTTGAAATCCTTTAAATTGAATTGGATGCACAATGAAGATAGCAATTTTATATGAAAATCAATGGTTTTTACGTGTCATTTTCGACCCGTGTAGGAAGGATCACTAGGGTCAGTTCACGGCCTTTTAGTTTAAGTATACGTTTTAATAATTTGCAGCTGTCGACGATGACACAATCAGAGCGAAAGGTGTCTTTATCATGTCGCTTCACTTTCCAGTTTATCGACTTTTTCAAGGGCTATATCACCGACATTATAGTAAAACTTTTCCGTGAGAAACTACTCCGGTTAGTACACAACGTCATAGCACTTTCAACCAAGCTCAAAGATAGCTGCTAAACCAGAATTGGAAAAGTTTTCCACCATCTGACAGCCTGTCCTACAGATGCGGTAAAAGAGTAATACAAGCTATTTCACTTTTTGTGTACAAGTATATTATGACGCCTGAGTTTTTCCCGACACAACTTCCGTAATTGAAGCAATTACCATCTGATGTTGCTGATTCCGCTTTCGATGAGCTTGGCAAAAGCACAACAATTTGTTCCGTTTCTCAATTAAAATTTATAAAATGGTACCACACAATGCTCGGTAATTATCCCACTCCGAGCATGAGTAATTATCAAGAAGAAAAATCTTAGCTAGAAAACATCCTACGTAATCATTAACAACTCTCAAGGTTCATCAAATTTTCTCTAATTTGCTTTCACCTTCAACCCAAAATTATACGTTCCTGCGGCAAACAAACTGCTAGTTCATTAGCTTGCCATCAAATCACTCCCAATCATTTCCATGGCCCCTGTTTTGGGTCAAGCTTATCAATGCCACGAGATCTCCACACGCACCCTTTTCGGTAGAAATGTTTATCGTTAGTAATGCAAACATGTATTCAAACCCAGCGGTACAGTTAAATGCTTAGTTTAAATGCTCTAGAATTGACATAGACTTCAATAAGCCCTGGCTTATTCTTGAGTATAGAACAGCAGACTATCGACGAATCAATATCGGATACCAGCAGAAGAAATTTCAATTACTGCTGCCAATAAAAAACAATTGCCCATTGGAGAGAGGTTCATTAATATCCAAGCAACCGTGTGACGGGGCGGCAAAAACATGGATCCGTTCCAAATTGAATTGTCTTGTTTCACTCGCTCACTTTACAGACTTTTAGCAGTGGGCAGACCGGGGTGTGTAATATGTGCAAAAGGTTCTTACGGTTTACTAAGAAACTATCACCGACATGAGGCACATAAAATAAAACTTTATGCCGCACTCTCTGCATCTACCAACAAACCCCGTTCTGCTTCGCGTCGCCTACTATGTCGTCGTCGTTGTAGCCGGTACAGCAAAGTCGGAATTACTTTGAAAGTGAAGATAAACTATGGCTCTTTAGATTTAGAGCGAACAAGGAGGCTGCGAAGACGATGAAACGATGGGATTGAAACGTTGACGGGTGTCTGCTGTTGTTGTTATTGTTGTTGTTGTTGTTGTTTGTTTGTTTGTTTTGCGTGTGCAGAGTAAAATAAAATTAGATGACGTGCTGACCCGGTTCCTTCGATGTAGGTGGTACATAGTGAGAAGCTTTCTTCTTCAAGGACGGAGATAGAATCTTGAAAACTAAGATTGAAAATTAATGAAATTACTTTTTATTGATTGGTTCAAGAACGGCATGGGATGGATGGAAAGATCTTCACGAGATTAAGATTGAGAATAATGATTTTCTGTTGTGAGCTTATGCCTTAGGATGATTGTAGTATTGGTTCTGGAAATGGTCGATGATAAATTTACAATGCATTGAAAGGGTTGACAGAGAAAGTAACATTGAAAAATATTAATTAAATAAGCTCTAACAGTTCATACAATTTCTAATAAATTATAAATAATAGAAAAATTCATATGAAAAAATTTCAAATCAAATTTCCAATCGGAACATCCCAAAGTGAGTGGAATACTTGTAAGGTACATCGGGACAAGTTGAAATGCGGTGTTAGTTCAAACGGAAGCCGCATCTTTATGCAGGAATGAGTTATCAATGTAATTATTTTTAACAGTATAGGCTTGAGCTTGAGCTTGAGCTTGAGCTTGAGCTTGAGCTTGATTGACCGCCCACGGTTGCTACTCTGTTATTGCCAGATCAGCTGTAATTACACAGAGAACCAATAGACGATGCTTGGGACTAGCAATCATCCTCAATGTGTAAAAACTGGTGATCTTAAATTAGGCAATACCAGCGCCGGCCGCGCCCGAACACAGGTCAAGAAAGGAATGGGAAGGATTGTGTTGACATGACACTCGCTTTGATGGAAGCCGAGAACACCTCTGCACTTCCACGAGGAATCACTGGGATGTTGGATAAGAGGGTTGGGTTTGCAGCAGGGTTCGTTTTGGTAAACGATAAGCTGAATTGATGTCCTAACGATCATATAACGCGAAGGAGCTTGGGACTAAACCCACGGTCTTCTGCTCAGTAAGCAAAAACGTTTGCCACTAGGCAGACGAGCACCTTTTTAATCACCGAGTTGCTGTTATTACCATGTAGTCATATTAACAAATAAAACGATTGACGAATCTTGATTGTGGATGGGCCTGAGAATAGACTCATGATGTTCTGCTCAGTAAGCAAAAACGGTTGCTCTAAGGCCACCGAGCCCCTCATATCACATAATACCGTTGCTCAAATTTGTGTATCCATTCAAACCCGGAATCAACGACAACAACGAGTTTCGCAAAATACACGATACACAAGCGATTTTACCATAAATCTCTTTGATATGTAAGGACCTGGGACCGCGTTTTTCTGCTCAGTAAGCAGGCCACTGTAACCGACGATCTTTCAAATCCGAAAACTAAAAACTACGAAAAAGTACTTAGGCCTTCATTAAGTTCCACTTTCACGCGACGTACAATGTTTCAATTTGCTCTTTACGTATTGTTCAGGCTAGGCCCTTTTCAAAATTTACGCGAGAAATACGCACAATCGTCACCTACCTCGCAAAACTGGTTCCAAACGACAACAAAGGCATAAGCAACGATGGATTGTTGAACTTTGCTGGCTCCGGTGGTGTAGTGCACAGCCAAAAAAATGTAATATCGATCAACGCAATTCAAGCTGATGTATGAAATAATGATGTAATTGTAATTTTGTAATTTATCAGCACACACCCTGGTCGACCACTGTAAACCAATCTGCCGTTCAGCGTTTTCGGTTTTTGTTTCTGGATCTTTAGTTGCCTCTGTGATATACTTACTTGCGGCATACTATTTTGGGAGTGTACATGAGCGTGTACCATGTACGGTAGCTCATCTCTCATCGTGATGGTGGGACATAGTAGACAAATTAGAGAGAAAACAAGGAGGTATTAGTATTAGTTATGTGTAAACAATTAATTAATTAATTTAGCTTTATTTAGGAGGCTTTCAGCCTTAGGCTGGTTCGCCTCCGATTATGTGTAAACAAACAAAACAAAAGTTAGATAATGCGGCACTGTAACTACTACTATTTTAGAGGTATGATTCGTCATGTTTAACTCAATGTTTCAATTGAGGCAAACTATCTATCTTACAATTACAAAAGCAAACCTAAACTTACAATTATATGCAAATGCAAAATGAAACTTGACAAATCATCGTCAATTCCCTTATTCCAGGGCAGGGCCTGACGATTTGAATCTAATTTTGACCATGAACCTATCATTTCCAGCCTATCTTAACTATTTAATAAATGGAAGCCATAACATGGGTTACGCTCCCCCTAAGCGGGCCCTCCGCATCCTGTCTCTGTCTTATCTCAAATACAAAATGCCAATGGTATGAATGTATCTATATATAACTTGGAAATGACGTACAATCAAATAAACCCGTAACCCACTCACTTGGTCAGGCTTCAGAATCGTCCAGTGGGCAGTGCACTCTACACTCCAAGTTCCCTTTTCTCAAATTTACCGCAAATTTGATATTTTACCCATTGAGTGTTGATTAGTCACAATGAAACATTGTGACAGAAGTTGAGGTTACTAGTGTATTAAATAATCTAGGTCCTATTTAGGATTATATCTGAAAAATCCAAATCTGGCCAACGCCCACCCTAAACCTAAACCTGTTCTAATCCACCTGAAATGACTAACGAATGGAAGACTTTGACTACCCAGCCATGCAATAGTCTCATTCCGTGCCTTATGGCAACTTGATGATTCTATTGCGCTCATCTTCTGGCACCACCCAGGGGAGACTTGGTCCTGTACCCAATGCTTAACTTATCTCCATTCCACTCAGCTACTCGCAATTTCTTGTGATATAGTGGGCGGAATATTATTATATGAGACAATTCAATGCAGACGTCTTTCCAAATTTGGCAGATCGACAGGTAATCGGTGAGTTACCACGATAGTTGCTATTCAACAACTCGACAACGTCCCATCGTCAACGCCTGCTATGAGAATTTCCCATAGCAGACGCCAACGAAATGACGTCATCGAGCTATCGATCAACTACCCTGGTTATCGCCTGGTACCTTATAGCACGATGCTAGGAGGCGAACCGGAAGAATCGATGAGCTACCTCCCCCAAATTATTTTTAACAGTATAGGTAATATAAAGTTAAACGCATGTTATGACTGTCAAATCAAATAATTACCAACAGCTTAGCGTACCTCTCAGCTTTGTTTATTTATTTTTAATTTTATATGAAATATGCAACAAATATTTTGTACGCAATCCTTCAATCTTCTCAAAAAAACAACTTGAATGCTCTATATTTTGGGTGTGCTGTGCTAGTAGGAATGATGGTATACAAAAACCCGGTTACAAATTAAGTTGCAAAAAATATCCTCAACATTTCAAGCATTTCAACTTGCTTCACATTTTTACGCTTCATGGGGCGAATCTCGACTGTTATTAATATAAGACACTGAAGAAGTCTGCACATTGCAGACGAAATACGCGTAGCTTTCAAGGATAAGCAACTAAGGTAGGAGAATGATATGGTAATTACTAATCCTTCTCTCTTTCTTTACAAGGTACACCGGAGCAATTTGAAGCGATATTTCCAAAGTTAAACATTGAGGCTCCTAGGAAAAATAATAATAGTCTACCACATACCTTTTTTAAGATAAATGAATGTTTACATCACTGGCACATTGCATTGCAACGAACTGGAACAGCTGGGTGTTTTCCTTTTTTTCTATCATACTCCAGTAAATGTATTTGCCCATCATATTGAAGCGTTCCACTCTATAAAGATGCCATAATCATCATGTAGACGGCGACGCCCGTGGAGCAATGTAGTGAATATTTAGTAAAAATAACGAAAAGAGCATAATCATTCTCGCAGCTGCTAAGCTAGCGAATTATATGGCATTCAGAGCTTCTCCTTTTTCCTAGTATACAGTACGAGGTATTTCTATAAGCGCATGGTCAGTCTTGATTGTAATATATTCATTAATCAATCTACGCTTGTTTTAGGCATCTTAAAGGTTTCGCTTTATGAAACGCAAAAGACTGGGTTTTATCTGGGTACTGCGGACTTACCCAATTTGCTTGTTTACTGGAAGCACA
Source organism: Ochlerotatus camptorhynchus (assembly GCF_037179485.1). Classification (NCBI taxonomy): domain Eukaryota; kingdom Metazoa; phylum Arthropoda; class Insecta; order Diptera; family Culicidae; genus Ochlerotatus; species Ochlerotatus camptorhynchus. The sequence continues at coordinate 3,622,281 of NW_027040929.1, read as the reverse complement.
TATCATATGTGGAACTCGATAATCAAAAATCGATCAGTGATTTCAAGTGGTATAGAAAGACATCGATCTGTCAAATTGATTATACCAGCTGCAAAATGAGAAAGGGGATCAAGAGGGTAGTCAATTCTATTAAAATAATTATAGTATGGTATATAATTCTCTGTTTTCTTAGAACTTTTGAACTTATGTCTGGGTTTTTCCTTAACTATTTCACACCTTGCGTCACACAGCAAAACAATATATTAACGTTTGCAATCAAAAAAGTATAAATTTTTCGCCGATTTTGTATGCAATGACCTGCCACCCAACGATTAATCCTGAAATGTCATTGTAAACCATACGTATTGTGTTTCTGTAGTTATGGCAAAAAAGTGGAGAAACTCCACGCCAATACTTCTTCTAACCTTAAATCTTTTTGTATACTTAGAAGAAAAATGTATGTACCATTTTTTCGTTAATCTTTTTTAAAATGTTTGGAATCAATTGCATCAACCTTTGATTTCATGTTGGATTCGTAGGAGGAAAAATACGACCGCGCAAATTAGGAGTTAACTGCATACATTTTGAAGTCCAAAGAGAAGCAGCATCATTTTGTAACAAGTGTCCCGGTTTATGCGGAAATTATGCAGTGTTTTGAGCTGACCATCGTTCCATTCGCAAGCATTTCGCAAGCAGGACGATAAATCAAATCGAGTGATTATCGATACCTGTAATACCCAACGATTCAATCCTCCATATGCTTCTCAGCTGCGGCCAATTAAAAATGTTTTGAGTAAAAGATCTACTACAATTATTTTGCACTAAAAACTTGGAAAGATTGATCGAAAATGCAAAAGAAGGGCGTCCCTATATCAAACTTTTTTCTATCACTATGGCTAAGGTCCCAACCTGGGGCTCCCAGGTAGCTGTCTCAAAGTTAAAAGGAACGGCTTTTAGAGATGAACTAGCCTTGGGCTAAAAATCTCTCAAATAAAGATTAAAAAAAAGGAACGGCTATTTTTTCTAAAGGGTGATACGGTCAAAATTTGGTCAATATCAACTTGACGTATTTCTTTCAATTTTGCATTTAAAAAACCTGAACACCCCTCATTTTGAAGGTGTGTGTGTGTAGAATGTTGCTTCTATTTTGTTTTTGGAATTCACTCTTCAGTTGTCAAAATGCCGTCCAAGCAAGAAGAGCAGCGTATCAAAATTTTGCTCGCGCATCGCGAAAATCCGAACTACTCGCACGCAAAGTTGACAAAATCGCTAAAAGTTGCCAAATCAACCGTTACAAATGTAATTAAAGTGTTTGGGGAACGTTTGTCGACAGCCAGGAAGTCTGGATCGGGGGGAAATCGAAAACCGGAAGCCGCTGAGACGACAAAGAGAGTTGCCGGTAGTTTCAAGCGAAACCCTAACCTCTCTCTCCGAGATGCCGCAAATAAGCTGGGTGTATCGTCTACAACCGTGCATCGAGCCAAAAAACGAGCCGGACTATCGACTTACAAGAAGGTAGTGACTCCAAATCGCGATGATAAACAAAATACGACGGCCAAAGCGCGATCCCGGAGGCTGTACACGACGATGCTGACGAAGTTTGACTGCGTGGTAATGGACGACGAAACCTACGTCAAAGCCGACTACAAGCAGCTTCCGGGACAGGTTTTATACGGCAAAAGGAAGGGGAAAGGTAGCAGATGTTTTCAAGCACATGAAACTGTCAAAGTTCGCAAAGAAATATCTGGTTTGGCAAGCCATCTGTACCTGTGGCTTGAAAAGCAGCATTTTCATAGCTTCGTCTGCTGCCTTTCCTGAAGAAACACGGTTGTTCCGTACTGTTTTGGCCGGATTTGGCATCTTGCCATTACGGTAAAAAGGCCATGGAGTGGTACGCCGCCAACAACGTGCAGGTGGTTCCCAAGGACAAGAACCCTCCCAACACGCCAGAGCTCCGCCCAATTGAGAAATACTGGGCTATTGTCAAGCGGAACCTAAAGAAGACCAAAAAACTGCTAAGGGCGAGCAGCAGTTCAAGGCAAACTGGCTTTCTGCGGCGAAGAAGGTGGACAAGGTGGCTGTACAAAATCTGATGGCAGGGGTCAAGCGTAAGGCCAGGCAATTCGGATTTGGAAAAGCGGAAGCCTAACTGAATATTTTTCCTGAATTTTATACTAATTGATCTTGAAAAAGAAATTTAATTTGATTTTTTAAATAAACGATTTCACCTATTTACACGCGTTTTCCCTTGACCAAATTTTGACCGTATCACCCTTTAGCAACAATAGGCACTATTTACAAACAAAAGTAATCGTTTGAATCTAGTTTACATATGATAAATGTACCAGTATTGACACTAGTAGTTCAGTTTTTGGCCCGAGGGGCAAGTTTGAAATAAATTTTAATGGCTTTATTTGCGTAGATTTCTGTAAAAACATATGTTCTAACCTTGTATCAAAACAAATTTTAAAAGAATGTTAAAATGTGAAATTTAAGATAAGGTCAATTCGACGACCACTAGTGCCTAAAACTGGTTCACATACCCTAGTTATGTTTATAGATTTCTTAGAAAAATTTCAACTTTTTATAAATGTCAACAGAATATTTCATTGCACTCAAAAGTTGACTTACTAATAGCGCAGTAAACAATATTATTCATATAAAATGTTAGTTTTATTACACCTATTCAACTGAAACATAAAATCACAGACAAACAGACATAACACTAGCAAGTTGTTCATCGAACAAGCATTTAACGGTCAATTTAAAAGTATCGTAGTTGGTAGTACCGCCACCTGTGGCGCGCATAGTCAATTCCCTTGCGTTTGACGTTTACACACTACCGCCATCTGTTCAGTGTACTACCCACCGCAGTGTACTCAACAGATGGCGGTAATGTTTTAGCGACGATGTTTTACAATGAGAAAAATTCAATGTGTTATGTCTGTTTGTCTGTGATAAAATCATCGAATTGTTTGTATTCACACACTTAGAAATTTAACCAAAATCTCAACAGCTGAGCGTTCGGTAAATAGTTTCGTAGATTTCCTGAAATTTTTCACAAATATCTGTGAACTTTTCACAGATATCTGTAAATAATTACAGGAAAACTGTAAAATTGTTTACCGAACGTTCAGTTATTGAGATTTCGGTAAAATTTTACAGAAATCTGTAAAATAATCTTAGTGTGCAATTACATTCAACTATCGCAATTTACGCAATGAATCGAATGGATTCAATCAGGTCAAAGAGACAACGAAATATTGCATCTGTATATATACAATATTACTGATTAATAACGCTCTTGATTGGCTTCTGACCGGCTTGAAATGCTAGTTAAAAAAACCTTTGATGTACGGGGGGTAGATAGAGCTGGTCGAAAAAAGAAAGGCCGCCGCCGCATTATCCGATGTCTGCAACAGCAGACAGCTTGATGGTGTTAGAAGCAGAAATGTTGTAAACATTGCTGCGCAAGCGAATGACGACGTTACGTCAGCACAACATTCCATACTATGAACAGCAGACGTGACATCACAGGCAACAGCTGTTTCGTGTAAAAAGATAAACTCTTAGGTGAAATACAAACACCACATTCCACATTCAACTGTGCAATACCAATAAGTCAGTTGGGCCAGACCTGTATGATTCTATGTGCATTACCTATAGGTGAGGCAGTGCATCTTACGAATGTATTAGTAGGCGGGGAAAACTTTATGGGTGTAGTGTGGTCCCGTGTACCCGAAGCTTCAGGCACCGGAGACAATAAAGTTGCGACGTCACAATCACGAATTTTGTTCGGAGAGTTGGTTCTTGTGTCGTCACCACTTTTCAACTCCGAAAATGTTTCGTAGTATTGCTCTCAAACACAAACAAACACTATCATGTGCCACTCCTGTATGTATATCTCATTGTGTATGATTGACATCGCGCATTACCCTGACAGTTTACAATTCACCTTCACTCTATATCTCTTTACTCTTATGGAAAAATCCGATCAGCAATCGTCAGTCTGTGCGTAAAACCTGGTGAACATTTCCTTACTTTTTCACTCCTATGAAAATCGTATAAAATACTGTCAAGCTTTGTGTGATGATGGCTCACTGGTTCTAAATATGGTAGAGTGAAGACATAAGACAAAGTTCGCTAGATTTCATGCACATATTTTCAGATGCTTATAAGATTTTACCATATAGGAGTAACAAGTTCAGGGTCGTCGTCAACGTCAACGCTTACTGAGCATGCAACAATATATCTGCTTTTCTTTCATAAGAGCTAATGTCGCAAACGTAAACTTTTTCTGCAAATTTCTCTAGAATGAAAAACCACTCAAGTCAACTACACGTAAACTGTGTAGAGGAAGACTCTCCCTATCCAATGGAATTGGTGGCTTACATGGAATGACTTTAAACTACACGAAATATACGAAGGAAGCCATTGTTTACGTTTTCGACATTGGTCCTTATGAACGCACAGTGTCGATATCACTAAAATTTTGTTTTGACAGATCGATAACCAACTATACCAGTTATGCCACTGAGGCAACACAAAAAAGGGGTCAACTTTTAGAAAGTTATTTTGCATGCAGTTCCACATATGTTATGTGCTGGAAGCCAAGGTAAACTGTCAAACGGGAGTTAAACATTCAGAAGCCACAAATGTGGCTACTATTCTTATCTATAGACAAGTATTGGCATCTCATAGAAATGAACCATAATTTTTCTTAGCATATGATTAATTGCAAGCTCAAAAGCAGAATCCAACTGGCTTAGTTATCTAAAAAATATCAAAAACAGCACAGGATTTTCAATTACAATTAAACATACTCTGTTGACATACAAATAGAGTAATTTGATCTCCTGGCTCAGTGCTTTTGGTGGGAATAAACTGAAGAAGAGAAACAAAAAAAATAAACTTGGCAATATTTCAAAGGTGTTTTCAATTGGCTTGCAAAATAAAACCGGATGTTTCCGCAGCACCCAGTAGTTTATTATAGAAATTATGGTTCCCAAGCACACACATAAAGCTGCATGGTAATACAATGACAATTAACGAAGGTTTATGTAACACAGGTACAGTAAATAATGAAAAATATTACTGCGCTTCTAAGATTTACGCATAAACATTAAAGAAATGTCATGACAATTATAAAACCAAAGTTCAACTACAAATTTACATAGGCAAAATATCGGCGCCGGTGGTGTAGTGGTAAGCGTGATTACCTCTCACCCCAGCAGGCCTGGGTTCAATCCCAGTCGACGCCACCGGGATGTTCTGAGGGATAACATCTCTGATCAAGCCTTCCTTCCGAAGAGAAGTAAAGCCATTGATCCCCGGTTCCTGAGTTGTGATCAGTCGATAGGTCCAGGTGTTGGGAGCTGCCTCCCTGGCGTCCGTAGCATTGGGGATCAGCACGGAAAACAAATCAAGGAAAAAAAAGACATAGACAAAAGTCATGTAAACTAGCATTATTGATATGTTGAATTCTTATAAAGCATTGAAGAAATTATTTTGAAAAACATCCATGCACTTATAAGAATTTCTCATCACTGTATGCTTGTCAACACCCTCATTCAGCAGATCTGTCTTTTGTTGCCATTTTCCTGTGCGTTATTTTTCGCTATGCGAGTACAACTAATCAAAATTGACAACTACGCACAAGAGTATGAGTGATTCGCGGGTATTGTTACAATTCTAGACGGAAAATACCTTTGTGATATTTAAACTCTCATTCATTCATCGATTCGAAGTTGACGCTTTTGTTGGCTTCAATTTTGTCAATATGCCAAGCGTCTCCATTAAACTTTGATTATGATTGTTCGTTTCAACAATGCCTACCATTTGTAAATAACACACCGGTATATAGGGGAAGTGTGCCTGTTATGGCTCTATTGCTTGCCGTATTTCCACCTAAATCATGTTCATAAGGTTTTTCCTAATTTTTCATCCTGCATTGAGACTATCATCCTGGGAAAGAAAGTTTGAAGTTTTAGGCCATATGGTCTATAAGATGACTACTAGTCCCGAAGCGGGTTCACTTCCCCTAGATGTTGAAAATTCAATTATTCATCACTTGTGCTAGAGAATCGCTCGGTTCGAATTCAGTCAGCAGCTTCGAGTGCTTTTACACGGCTTTCTCGAAAAATGTACATACTCTCTACACCCGGTGCTGCATAATACCATAGCAGATGGTTCTCCTACAGTATGTTGATAAATCGCTCAAATTCACGATTCAGAAAAATATCAAAAAAGCAACGAATGATAGGCGTTTATCGATTAAATTTACATACCTGTCAAGGACGATGACGCAGACGACGCACAAAAGGGTGTTTCTTCTAATCTAGCTGGCCAAAACTCGACTTTTAAAATTAACGAAAAGTAATTTTCAATTGTTGCATTCCATACCGAAAAGATAGCAGAACAATTCTCTTTTCTTTTTATTTTTTATTCAAAGCTCACAACGTAGTGGCATCTATTCAAATTTGGCCTTTTTTGGATAGTGCAAAATCCCTCGAAATTATCGTTGTAGTTTTCTTGCCACTGCTTGCTGTTGGGATGATTGAATCTGTTTGTATCAAATGTGCGTGCATTGATCAAACAAGTATTGAAGTATTTATTCCACATGATATCAGTTGATTTTGCTAAGTTTAGGATTCGTTCAAATGGTTTGTCAGCTTCAATGTTTGTTTTTTTTTTCAATTATCATTTCAATATATCATGGTAATAAAGTTAACACATTCTGAGATATTCTGTATGATGGCATCTAGTGAGCATTAATCCCATTATGCATGAAAGCTTTTAGCTCAAAATAATGTCTGTGATTATTTGCGATTTTTCGAGATTTTGTATCATAAAAACATCAAGTTAAATTAGATAAATCTTTCACAAAACGAACCAAACATGCTTTTACTGACCTCAACGTTTTCATGAAATTTTAAAAACGTTTTTGCGTTGCTAGTCATGAAGATTTGTGTATACAATTTGATCAAACAAGAGCAGGCCTTGTATTTGAAGGAGGGAGGTTGCCTTAATTTTGAAAATGGATTTCTCTATTTAAGCTATACTGGTGTGTGAACTCAAAAAAAGCTTGTGTAAGATTTTGAACGCTTGTAATTTTATTATTTACAGATGAAATTAAAATCCAAATACACCAACCGATAGGAAATAACTCTACAAATCTGCTGACATAAATACTTTTCCAATTTTCTATAAATAAACTTTTGAAAAATGTACAAACGATTATTATTTTTTCCCAAACCAGTTGCCATAATCGAGTACATGGTTGCACATCGTTCTGCTTGAACCTGAAAAGATATAGAAGAGCGCTGATGTTGTGCCTCTGCTCATTTCCGCTTCGGACGGCGTGGCCAGCAGCCAGCAGCCAGCAGAAGTAAGTCAGCGGTTAAAAGTGAATCACCTTGACAACCAGCCATGGGGTGGAAGGAGGCTTGGGTTCCGGTCAAATATTATGAAACGTGAAAAAAAAATTTTTTACAAAAGATAAAGCCAAAAATGCATGACAAACATCAATTTTGCGTAGTTCTACGTCATACTGCGATCGTGTCTTGTACAGAACCCTTTAATTTTTTACTATTAATCACTTTAACAAGTTTCTATATTGAACCACCAAATGTCAAAATATTACTTAATAATTAAACTTTTTACCATAAAAATAGGCTCAGGCATGGAAAATCATTTGCATTAATTTCATACATTCATTTACATTCATTTGCCTCTAACTTTTTTCATCAACAGCATTCCGCAAAATGATGTATGAAGCTTTTGTAGGTTTTGTTATTAGCTACAACTTTTGCTCATAGCTCAAATCTTTATCTCTTATGTATCACGAACTATAGCGGGCAGAACTTGTTACTGTTTTTCAGTGAATGTATAATACATTCACTGAAAAACAGTAGTGGCTTCTGTTCGCTCTGGTTCGTCATGCATAAGAGTTACGGATTTTACTTGTTAGCAAAAGTTGTAGTTAATAACAAAACCTACAAAAGCTCTAGATATCATTTTGCAAAATGCTGTTTAGGAAAAAACTTAGAGGCAAATGAATGTACATGAATGCACGAAATGAATGCAAATGATTTTCCATGCCTGAATAGGCTAAATAAATTGTAGAAATAAACTGAAAAGTACTCGTTGGACCCCGTAGAGTCGAAGTAAAGCCGTTGGTCCCCGGTTCATGAGTCGATGGGTCGATAGGTAAGGTCCAGGTGTGGGAGCTGCCTTCCTGGCGTCGGTAGCATTGGTGCCCAGTACGGAAAACAAGATCGACGTGCTTTTACGGCAACTCAACCAGAAAATTGCTTTCCAATGTACACATTTTCAAATAATATCTTCTTCAGAAAAGACCCTCATTCCTGTTGGATCTCAAATCATTATAAATCTACATCTTAGAAGATGTATAGATAGATATAGGGGAAATGGATGTAATTTCAGCCTAAATACCCCTAATTTGGACCCATACTAAATTTTCAATAGCGACCAAAAATATCCATTAGTACCGTCCCAATGACGCGTTCATCTAGATAAAATTGATAAATAGCAGATTTTTAGCGATGGGTTCAATCTTAGATCCATAGGCCAACATTAGATCCATTTCCCCTGTATAAAAAAATAATTTCTGTCTGTCTGACCCTTATAGACTCGGAAACTAGTGAACCGATCGGCGTGAAAATTTGTATGCAGGGGTTTTTGGGGCTGGGAAAGGTTCTTATGATGGTTTGAGACCCCTCCCCATTCTGTAAGGGGGGCGCCCATACAAATGCAACAGAAATTTCTGCATAACTCTAGAAGTAATCAAGCAAATGGAACCAAATTTGGCATATGGAGGTCATAGGAGGTAGCTTCTTAGATAAGAGGGGGGAGGGCTGCGTACAATATAGCATGATTTTTTATCAATTGGCGCATAAACTCAAGCTAATATTAAATCCCGAGCAAGGCCGGGCACACTCAGCTAGTATATAATAAAAGAGCATTTTTGACAAGCTGGGTGGATTAATACTTTTGGCCAACAAGAATGAAACAATATCCCACTGTGCGACACACCCCGGCGCACCATCTCGTACGCACTCCAGAAGTTGTGGAAGTCCTCCTCTTTCATCCACCCGTATCAATTTTAATTCAATACAGTGAAGCATGGCTTTTCAGCAACACTGCCAATGGTCTACCCACACGCATTTTTTTTTTCATCGTAAACATCCACATGTGTTCAAGGTTCCGTCCAAGCCCAAGTGAAAAAGAAAACCCTTTCATCGCATCTTTCCTTCTAACAACTTATTGCGGAAGCCTGTCGGCCTGTCAGCCTGCCTCTGGCGGGAAATACATTTATAACATTTATCGTTGACAGATTAAGCTGAAATTCATTTACTGCCACATGTGCTTTCACAGCAGCCTGTCAGTTTTTGTGTAGGTACACACGCAAGCTCACGTTTCGGTATTTTTCGCTAAATATTCAGTGGGAATAGGTACCTAAATATAAAGTTAAATGTAGTTGGCGGAGGGTTGAGAACCCAGTCCTAGCCTCCAACAGTAAAATCATACCTCCAGTAATAAAGTCATGTGTATATTTATTTGAGCCAACATGTTTGCTTTCACTGAACCACACCTGGTTTCACTATATGTACGTACATTGTAGTTGTTGGAAGCTTTTATCAGTGCTAGGTACAATACACAGGTCTGACGTTCAGAGGGTGGGAGTAGTAAAATTTGAGTTCATCATAACGTTTGATGAATTGAGTTTACTCAGGCTGGTAAAAGGGTAGAAATGTAGGAAAATGGAAGATAATATTATGTTCCATTCCGGCAACTGCGAACCCAACTTCAAATGAAGCGCAATCGATTACGCATTTGCATACCGATGAATAATAATAACTGTGTAGCAACATCAGATAAACTAACTGCGATAGAACAGCTGATATTGAGTTCAATAATTCAATTTAATTATTTTCAAACATATTTAGGTTCGGCTTGGCAGTCTGACTTTCACTCATAAAAAAAAAAATAATTCATTATAACTTGTCCCTACGTATCGGCTCTGATTAGAGCCTTCTTCAGGGGAAACTGGGATAATTTACAAAAAAAAAATCAACAAAACTTTGAACAATCCAATTCAAAAACTTACTAACAAACAAACATACGTTAGACTTCAAAAAGTATCTAGACAAAGAACAAATCCAACAATTGTGAAACAGAAATTTGTAAAATGTAAAACAATTATTTTTTTAAATAAAATTCCCCCCAGTTTCCCCTGAAGAAGGCTAATCAGAGCTGAAAATTAGGGACAAATTTTAATGAATTAATTTGTTCTGATGAGTGATTGCCAAACTGCCAAGCCGAAACTAAAAATCGCTTGTCAAATAAATGTGAAGAACAAAGATCTTTGCATAGCTTCCGTTTATGTCCCTCCAAGGACTTCCATAAACCGCCGTCAGTATTGATTCTACCGATCCTCTACCACCAGTGGACGAGTATCGTTTCTTTACCGAACTAATCTACAAAAGCGCATTAGAAGCTCAGAAACGACGTGTTCCAAGTGCATCCTTCAAAAGAAGACCCGCCACTCCTGGATGGGATGACGAATGCACAAAGTTGTATCTTGAGAAATCCGATGCCTTTGAAGATTATCGTAGACGTGAAAGATCTGAGCTTTTTGAAAAGTATCTAAAGCTTGAAAAAAAAGCTTAAAAAACTTACTAAAAGCATAGAAACGAAAATACTGGCGTACTTTTATCGAGGGACTTTCTAGAGAAACCTCGATGACAACGCTTTGGAAAAGGCTCGCTTTATGCGTAACCGCTCATCTTCCAATGAGAGTGAAGAATACTCCTCCCAATGGATATTCGACCTCGCCAAAAAGGTTTGTCCAGACTCTGTCCCAGCACAACCAACTTTACGGGATACAGCCCGGAGTAACCGTTCTCTGGACGAACCATTCACAATGCTGGCATTTTCAATGGCACTTCTTTCATCGAATAACTCTGCTCCGGGAAGCGATATGATCAAATTCGATCTTCTAAAAAACCTCCCCGATATCGCTAAAAGACGATTACTTAACCTATATAATTCATTTATGGAATTCAATATAGTTCCACCAGCATGGAGACAGGTTAAAGTAATAGCTAATCAAAAGCCTGGAAAACCAGCGTCTGATCACAATTCTTACCGTCCGATCTTTATGTTATCATGCCTGAGGAAATTATTAGAAAAAAATGATCCTATCAAGACTTGATCATTGGGTTGAATCAAACAATCTACTTTCAAATACGCAATTTGGTTTCCGAACGAGTAAAGGAACAAACGATTGTCTAGCGATGCTTTCATCTGATATTCGACAGGCCTTTGCCCACAAGGAGCAATTGGCTTCAGTCTTTTTGTATATTAAGGGCGCATTTGATTCTGTTTCCATAGACATACTGTCAGTCAATTTGCACAGTAGTGGATTACTCGGTATTTTGAATGATTTCTTGTATAATTTGCTGTCAGAAAAACAAATGACCTTCAATCTAGGTCAACTGACAACTTCTAGAATTAGCTACATGGGCTTACCCCAAGGTTCATGTCTAAGTCCCTTACTTTATAATTTCTATGTCAAAGATATTGATAACTGCTTAGATAATCTATGCACGCTTAGACAGCTTGCAGACGATGCCGTGGTTTCCCTGAGAGGTCCACGTGCAGAAATCTTGCATCTGGGCATCAGGGCAATAAATTTAAGGATCGATTTTTCACCGCAAAAAACTAAATTGGTAGTGTTTACAAGGAAGCGGTTTCCAGCCCAACTGCGTCTAAATCTTTTGGGCAGAGACATTACCCAATCTTTAACCTTCAAATACCTTGGAGTCTGGTTTGATTCAAAATGCACTTGAGGTACCCACATTACGTATTTGAAACAAAAGTGTCAACAAAGGATCATCTTTCTACGATCAATTTCCAGGACATGGTGGGGTGCTCACCCGGAAGACTTAATTAAACTGTATAAAACAACTATTCTTTCAGTTCTTGCGTTTGGTTCTTTTTGCTTCCTCTCAGCAAGAAAAAGCCACCTAATTAAATTGGAACGCATTCAATATCGTTACATATTGAATCTCTCGCAAAGGTGGGCGCACAACAAGGCGAGATTTATGATAGAAGAATTTCACATGATGATTTTTTCCCATTAGTACGTCAGAGTTCTCTTTTAAGTTGGCAAAACGATTAGACAAGTAATTCTCCTGAGCGATGGTTACATTCCATTATCCCAAATATTTTTTCGAGAGTGTGGTTCAAAGGTTTGGATATAAGTCGGGGATTCATTCGCGTGATGTCGAGACTTATGTCCAACCACTATTCGCTAGACGCACATCTCTACAGAATAAACCTCGTTGACAGCAATATATGTAGGTGCAGAACCGGTTATGATAACATCGATCACGCAGTTTGGTATTTCCTGGGTAATGACGTCTCCAGAACACGACTGTCGGTTACCTTAGTGGCCCGAGGTAGACAACCCTTTCGTGAAGTAAGAGATGTATTGGGAACCCGTGATATTCCCTACATGCAGACGATCTACGAATTCCTTTGTTTGCCTGATGTTAGAGTTTGATGTGACCATCCCCTTCTTTCCAAAGAATTTCCAGCCATTGTGTCCCAGTTTTATTATCCTCCTGTTGCTGTGCTACTTGCCCCTGCCCAGCCAGGATTTGGTCAACCGTCCGAGAGTAGTATCTGAAGGAGGCTTCAGAAACCAGTTTCCTACCTAGATCCTTCCAATCGAAATTGTTACCCATTATCGTTGAGCCCGCCACGAGTAATTGGTACCCAATACTAACCTAGAACTACTGCTGTATAAAATGTAAATTCAAACATTACTGATTTATGGATCCGCAAAGTGTCACACACGACTGAGCCTAAACAATAAACCAACTAGTTGAAAAAAATATAAACTCATCAGCCTTTGGTGGAAGGATGTTCTAATGAAGATATCGAAAATAAATAAATAAAAACCAATCACAACTTAAGAAGAGTTTTTTTCCTAAATGACATCAAATCCAACTTTCAGCAATCTCATTCAAATTTACTTTCCCCGGTCATGAACCGTACAAAGCTCTACACTCTACAATTTAGCCAAGTTCGAAATTGATTTCCCTCTCCCAGGGCTCTCTATGTCTCCGGCAGCCAACAAATTCAATCAATTATTGTAATTTGCTTCCGATGACAAACTCTCCATCTTGTTCCATTCCTGCATACCATCACTGAGGTGCCACTTGCTTCGGGTACAAAGTACGGTTTCCATTTTCTTTTTTAAATCGAATTTCTTCTTTTCTTTCTCTCTTTGCAGTTAACTTGCCACACAAGTTCAAAGTTTACGACTTCAAACACAAACGGCGGCCTCCCTGCTGCCAGCACCATCCTCTACCCTATAGCAGTGCGTGTGCGGTGTAAGGAGGAAACAACAAGCAATGACAAAAACAGGCACCATTTATCAAATCGCCCAGAGAACGCTTTCCGGTACCAGATCGGAAAATAGTACTGGAATCTTTGAAGCAATACCATTGGCCACCGTCGACTTCGCTGTTGTTGTTGTTGTTTTTTAGTGGTACGAGGAATCCAAGCGAACGATACAGGACATGCGGAGGACGACGGCGACATGAATCAAATTAGTCATACTTTAGGAATAGCTGTCTGTACTACAGAAGATGCTGCAAGTGGGAAGCTATTTCTGTGCCATCGGTTCATGGGACGCGGGAATAAATTGCACCGGTGATAGAGTTTCAAATAGTTCCTCCGAAATGTGGTAGAAAGTGCAATTCCGGAAGTCAAAGTGGCAAACTATTTTCACAAGTCTACAGTGGATCATTGTCGAACAAACCCTCAGACGTAAATAATATGTACTTTCTGGAAAGAAGATTTGAAAAAGAGTGAAGCTATATAATATATTGCGAATCTGCTTCAAGTTCGACTTGAAAGCTTCATCTTGAGTGAACACAGCATCAACAATTACAGTGATTCTTCCGTAGCTCGTGAAACACGTAAATTACTGCAGCACTTCTAGGTTTTATCCTGTTTTCTCATCGTCCATCATCATTCTCGTTGCTGCTCAAGTATCTAGTGGAAAATAGGAAGCGAGCAGCAAGAAAGAGTGAGTGGACCATTAAAACCGCACCCCAAACAGTAGTAACCATGAAGTCGGCAATCCTGTACCCTTACGGGCCACTCCGGGCTAATGGGTGCTGTCGAATGCTGCATGCGAAACATTTAGCACTGACGAGTGCCATTTACACACTGGTGAGTAGTGCTTTTGTACGTTTCTAGCCCCATCCATTTGAGAACCCTGGGATTTAAAAGAGTAATACAGCGGGAATGGGTTTTTATGTCGTAGCAGGTCTTGATGAAGGCGTATTTTTTTTTCCTGTACGGTAAGTGTACCAGTTTTGGCACCAATGCACCAGTTTGTTTGTTAAACAAATTTAAGATAGGGCAACTAGAGGAGGTCACTAAGGCCAACAACTGGAATAAAACTGGACGTCCATCAAGATTTAACCTGCACTACACTAGCCATAAGCGCATATCAGTCTCACTAGAAACCACCAAACATTTTCCGTTTTATTGAGTCGAATGAATGTGAAAGTTGGCAATCTACATCCCGTTTGATGAAAGATGAATTGAAAAATATTTTCCGACTAAATCAGATCTTTATTTGTAAACAAGATGAAGGAAGTAGGCCGCGCGATTGAAATGACGTGTTTTGATTTTGCTAAAAAAAAAGTCTCTGTGTTTTTATGGATTTTATCAAATTTGAACGATTAAAAAAACTCTAAAATTGATTGTGTAAAAAAAGATCTTATTCCGGATTTGTATCTGAAGGACAAAAATTGGAAGAGGCTGATAGGCAATCAGAAGGTCATCAAGATGGAGTGAATCAAGCGAGTTGGTCGCCGGTAAGGGCCAGTAAGTGCTGCCAGCAGATGAATCAAGAGGTATTCGAAACAAAATTGGTAAGAAATGTCCATTCAAATCGATTTAATACAGTTGAACAAATTTCAAAACTATATACGTGCCAGATTTGGAAATAATATTTTTTGAATCTGGAAGTGTGTTTATGATACCATTATACATTTGATAAAGGTAGAGTGAACATGCTGGGCTTATTGTAAGTAAAAGTGACCTCGGAGTGGTCGTGAATTACCAGGCATTCTGAAATGGGTCACTGGAGCTGCAATAGAGCTAACACCTTCTAACTCCCGGACTAAACCTGCTTTAATTTAAGGGTAATAAAAAGCAGTTTTCTTCCATAATAACACTGCCGGACAGTGGGGGTTAGATTGTACACACACACACACAAATCAGATCTTTATCTGTAAACAAAATTACCAATCTTGAGAAAATTTTAACGAGACTGACATGCGTTTAATTGCGCTTGGAACGGTGAAAATAAACGCATATCAGTCATGCGGCTTGATGTGATGCATTGTGTGTCACGCGACCATCGTTATTGTTTTGACGGTTGACGTGGTCGGTTCAAACGTTTCGAAAATGTTTGCTCTCGATTATTTAAAATTTGACGGAAGTGGCGATAGTTCTTTCGATGAGGAACCGGTTCGAAGTGAAGCTCCTATTACCGGTGGTGTCTCGGGTGGTGCACTGCACTGCGATAACATTGACTTTACAGTGACAAAAGCCAAATTAAAGCAATATTTTAATTCCTTGCGTAACGTCAGCTACTAGTAGTATTCTGATTTGTTCTCAAGATTAAATTCTAAAAAAATAGCACTTGAGGTTACAATTGTAAAACGGTCTACACTGATTGACGACAAATAAAATAAATAAATGTTTGATGACGAAAGTTCCGATGACGACTTTACTGGATTTGAAACCAATGGGTAGTGTTCACGATCAGGTCCCCGTTAAGAAATTTCCAGTGGGCAAATTACATTAAATCCACTTAATTAATGTAGGTATCCATGACAGATTTTAGAGAGTTGTATGGATTTTTCTCCTTTAGTTTACTTAAATCTTTGGTTTTTATTAGTTAGGTAGGTTCCGATTCAACACATTGTAGTTTCATTTTTTATACCTATGATCTTGACTTTTTTACCTAGGGGATGAGTACTTAAGGGGGTTAGATTTTGATAAGTTCTTTAGTGGGAATGACACTCATGAAGACTGCACATTGTAGTCGAAATACGTATCTGTCATGGATACCAAAATTAATTAGGTGGAATTAAATGGAAGATAACCTTTTTTGCTATTTTATTTAAGCATTCCGCTAACAACCCAATTTCATTACTTCATTATGATGGGATTTTCCTTATTAGAGAGTTAGCATTCCGCTAACAATCCAATTTCTTTACTTCAATACATTAAATCTTTAGAAGATTCAAAGGCCGAAAGCGACATAAACTCCGAAGGAAGCTTCACTGCTTTTGCTTAGGCTACCAAAAAACGAAAATGGACCAAAAAGGAGCTCATTGCTAGAAAAAATGCGACGAAGCGTCATCTTTCAGACCAAGTGAAATTTGCTGATTGCAGCTGCAAGATGGAATGTGGGACAAAAATTTCCAAAGACGATCGGATCCAGCTGAACGCGATGTTTTGGACGCTGAATAAAAAAAAAAAAACAGAACAGCTACATTTGACTGAATGTGCAGCGCATGGAGGTAACGAAACGGCACCAGTACAGGTACAGCGAAGATGAGCCTAGAAAATTCAACAGCTTTGTGTTTCAATTTGTTTCCTCCAACGGCACTTCTGATAAAGTTTGCGGGAAGTTTTTTTTAAACACCTTCGGTTACGGTGACAACTCTGGGTGAGTACATTTGATCTTATCATAGTAATGCCGCTATTCTACGAGTATAATTACTTCCACAGTAACATCATTTATCGGCGGCGTTGAAGGGGATCAGCTGAAGAGATCATAGCGGGGAAAGTACAAACGTAACACGGTAAAGCGTGACGCTATTGAAAAGCACATTCTATCATACTAAAGTAGAGAGCACGCCCCAAATAGATTATATATTCCATCAGATCTAACTGAGCAGTCTATGTACGAGAATTTTCAGGAAACGCACGAATTCAATGCTTCTTATCTTCTTTACTGCAAGAAAACTTGGGAAATGAAAATCTCGTTAAATTGGAGAAGGAAGAATGTGAGGTATGTTTCACTGCAGCGCAACATCATAAATCGTGAGACCACTCAAGATACTAATCCATCCTGCATACGGTTTGACGATCCCTAAAGGATTGCCAAAATGTTGCGGACTGCTTACCGAACCGACGAGGAAAAAGTGCTGCCGAATACTGTGGTTTGAGATGTTGATCTCCAAAAGGTATTGCATTATATCGTGAAAATTTAATTTATTAAATATACTTCAATCATTTAGGCGATTCAGCTTCCCAGACTTGAAGGCCTCAAAACAATCATCTTTTAGCGACGACTGTTGGTATTTAATCAGACCTTTGCACCCGTTGGCAAATATGCAAGATCTTTCCCTATTATAGCGTGTACATACGATGAATTAACATCTGGCCGATCTGCTAGCGATATCACGAGCACATTCCATCGCGTAATTCGGCGATTTAAATGCACCAAAAAGATTATCCTGTGCCTTGATAATTGTGCCTCTCAGAACAAAAACTGGGGTTGATTTTTTCACTTGATACTTTTGATTAATTGATATTCAGGTATATATCCTATTTTTCGAGTCTGGTCACACCTTTATGGCGGCAGACAATTATCATGTGGCAGTTGAGAGAGCAATGAAATCCAGACCACCATGACCACTAGAGTGATGCAAAATTTGAAATTTTCGCTCCACAATACTTAAACGATTCCAAATAGGATCCTGACTTACCTCTCAAAATTTGAACCCATTTGGTGAGAAACTGAGATGGCACAAACCATTTGAAGTTTGTATGGGAATTACTATGGTAAAACCAAGATTTGTGTACATGTCTATCTAATAATTCACCATCTCGATCTGCTTCAAAAGCTTTCAACTGTGCTTGTAGGAAATTTTCGCAGCTACAACTTGAAGACCACTTTTTGATTAAATGCAAGGATCGAAAGTTATCAATGGTTCAATACGCTGATGTCTTATGATCATGCTCAATCAACTGCTCAGCAGGCAACATTGGTGTTTCTGGGGCGTTGAATAGGACACAAAAATCATGGCTACTATGTCACACTGCAAAATACAGTGTTGCCTACAGAGCAGCTGCTTGATCATGTCATAAGTTTACCAATCTCTTAAATAATTAATAACTTTTTTCTGTGTCGTTTTACATAGAAACGATTTTCAGCAAAGTTGAAGCTGAGAAAATTTTCTATAAGAATAGCTATCGAACTGTTTTGCAGCTCAATATGGAAAAAGACTAGAAGGCAATGAACAAAAAGTTGAGATTTTTCATAGTAATTTACAAATGGCTTCAAATGGCGAAGTCTGTTTCTAACCAAATGAAATTAAACTTTGGGAGGCTAATCAGGACCCGATATGAAACCATTTAAGCACTGTGGAGCGAAAAAGTCAAATTTTGCATCAGTCTAATGACCACGGTGACATTCCCCGACTTCGAGGATGTATTGCAAGTTGCAGTGAAGAACGTGGCAGTGACATGCATCCAGAGGATTTTTTTTTTGGAACACGCCTGCAAGTCTCTCAGTACACCCTGAACAACATGCACCCTCGTATGCACATGGATAAAATCACCTTTCGAAAAGGAAGCTATTTGATGTTATACGCCGACTCAGTAGAGTCCGACGCTGATTTGAGAAGTGGTATGTTTTTTTTTTTCAAAAAGGAACACAAAATGGTGACCTCGTATAACTTTGACTTGCAATCTACTTTGGGATTCAAACAACAAGCGTGTTTAATCTAGCGGAACAGGAAACAATCACTACTAGGTGTTGTCCTATCAGTAATCGAAGATGAGAAGAAGGGTTCTGGAAAACAAAATCCAGAGAAAGAAAGCTTCTATGACGATGAAGATTGCTAGGATATTGTAGAATCTCTTCGAATCGCTTGTATCTAATAAAAAAGTTGATTTCTTTTGTTTGCAACTAGGAGCATCCCACTCTAAACTATAGCTCTAGTATCAATTAAGTATTTCCAATTATCTGATAAATATTCTTAAGTATTTTTAAGTATTTTAATGTCGTTTTCGTTTTTACTACACTACACCGGTGTAGTATAAGCAGCAATAAGCACGAGTCATTGACAGTTCATCATCATTTGTTTGTAAACAAAGGTGCAACCGATAGCTACACCCTAAAATTTTTCGGTGTTCGGCGGTGTAGCACCGGTGTAGCTACACCGCAAAAACGAAAACGACATAAGTTTCGGATTTTTTTAATCGTAGTGACCGGTTACTAATGTAGATGTTTGTTGCTGTATATTCCGCTACGTTTAATCACGTAAAATCATAATAATGCTAGTTTCAATTTGTTTTAAAATTAATGAAGTAGTGTAATCATGTGTATGAGTAAGTATTTTAATTCTACTTATGAAATAGTTCATCAACAAACAGTCTGGAAGCCAATCTGGAAGCTGCATGAGTATGAAATTCTTGGCTTTAAGCAGGTCAAGGATGCTAAGACTACGCTGGTTATTTGCCAGAGAACAATAGCAATACAATGAAGTGTAAGTGGCAGCCAGTTGTTGGGTCCAGGTCACGACAGTATCGTGCCACGTTTTGATAAACTTACATCGGTAAAAATGAGTTACGGCGAACTGGTGAGGAAGTTCAGTGGGTATCCTGATAGTAACCGAAGGCTTTATGTAAAATTAACATGAATTTCTCACTTTGAGGCTTTGAAACGAAGAAGGATAACAAGGAAAAAATAATCTATTCTGAAATATTAATTTATTTCAAAGCACTACCAAATTTGACGGTTTAGTTCAAAACAATACTTATTTGTTCCCATTTCGTGTGAAACAATTCTAAATTAAAACATATGAATTTATTTCCAACCATTTCCCAAAAAAATGCCAAAATATTCTCCGAAATATCCTTATATTTATGTTTTAATACGTAGCAACCGTTTCTGATGAATGATAGAATCAATTAGAGAGCAGTTCCGAGATTAACACCAAGCGAATATGTTGTCAATCATGTCCAGCCTTAATAAAAAAACCTGAGGCATCGAAGGTTTGAACACCAAGGAAATGTGATTAACTTCTACAATAAACTCAGTCGACGGCAATGTAGGAGATGTGGCTTTCCAGATGTTAAAAGTGCGGATGGGCAGAAAGCTTTCACAACTTCTTATTCAGCTTCAATCACTGTAAATGCCTCCCTTAGCTCAGTTGGTAAGGCGGAGCTACAAAGCAAGACCATGCTGGAGGTGGCTGGGTTCGATTCACGGGCCAGTCTAGGAATTTTGTGTCTCCTCCTCGATTCCTACAAAAAAGGAATACATTAAAAATAACAATTGATTTTTCTAAATACGCATACAGAAAATCCCAGATGACAGCGGGTAAATAAACGAATGAAATCTGTCTAGCAACGGTGGCAACAGACTAGCGCTAAATATTTCTTAAGTATTTTTAGGTATTTACAGGTATTTTAGGTATCAGTAAGAGCTTTCTGAGTATAATGCGAGACATACAAAGTTTAGATTGGGATGCCCCTAGGTTTGCAATGTAATTGAAAACAATATCAAAACAAAATTGCAGAAAGAAAAGCCTAATAGTATATATTGCCTTACGTTCCCGTTATGCGTTTATTTGTAACTTGGTACAGACCAAGTTTGATTTTTTTTTTCACAATTTCTAGAAAAAATATAGTATGTTCTTTTGAAATATGAAAGTACATTTCATTAACGGTTGTTTTACGGGTGTATCTTAAAAGTGATGAAAAACCGACGAGACTGTTATGCGTTTATGGGCAGTACAATGCTGGGTCAACAAATTTGGTTCATGGCTGCTTTTCTCCAGTTTCTCCAGATTTCGCCAAGATGAAGATTACGAGAGGCCCAGTGTGCGGCGCGGAATCGACTGCCGCGGGTTCTCCTGAACACTTTCGCGTACAGCGGCGATATTCTCGGCAGACCTTGCGTTCCGTTCACGTACGAGTGGTCGAGCGCATCCTAGATCCAAAGTGCCTTCCATTCATTTGGGCTAAAAAAATGTTTTATGAAATTAAGGAATAATAAGATGTTTTGATAATAGTTTGTTTGTGTAAGCCCTGCCTAGACCATGCTCCACTTGGTCCAATCCCCTAGCTCATTGCGTTCCTCTGCGTCTTGTGCCGGCCACTATTTTGGTGGAATTGATTTGTACCCGTCCAGCTATAGTGACTTTCAAGGTACTGATACTAAACCATATCTAAAATTTGTTATAAAAATCATCCCGAAAGAATAAAATGTAAAGATAGCATTTTTTTCTATTTTAGTAATGAGAGTATAAATGATAGGATTTAAAATCTCTCAATTATCAACTGTGTGCAGTGTTGGCATGATCATTAGAAAAATGATATTTTTCCTCTCTCATACGCTCTCAATGTCACGCGTGATATTGGAGCAAAATAGAATGCTTGATATTGATTTTACAAGCTCCTCTGATATTGCGAGACTATTCACAACGTGTAAAGTCGAAGCCTCGATTGAAGCTGAGAGTTATATCGACGCAAAAATGATTCCATTGCACCTCGTTTTCTTGGAAAGAGAAGAATTAATAGTGCTATCTCTTTTTTATCTTTGCCGATGGCAGACACGGAGCGACTGCTACCAGTCATCATGAAAGTTTCGGTTGCGTTCGGGTGTAAAGCAAAAATCATGAAACTCAATCTCACCACAGTTTGGAAGGATTTGCATCTGGTGAGTTTTGTTAGCTTGATATTCCGAGCTGCAACATTACAGCTTGCAATATCAACCGCAGTTGTGTGTTTGATGATTTTTGTCTACAAAAATCAAGCGTGATCTTGGGCTTTGGTGAGATTTGATTTTTTTTTATATTTTTCCAACACTGACTTTGTGTAACTAAAAGATCAATAAGTAGAGAGCATATATTATTCACGGGACGAATAAAATGCAGCAATCAACAAGAAAATAAACATAAATTTATAAAGGAGACTGAATACGACTTCATCAATTCCAAGATAATGCCCTTCCTTTTTCATAACTGGTATTTGGGCATCAACTTTCAATCGCATTGATCTCGATAAATTGGAATACAAAAACCAACACTGTGAATCCAAAATATAACGAATAAATGTCACCTGCATGAACAACTACTGCACACCATGAATAGCTTCAGGTTCCATTATTCAACCCAATCCAAGTTCCATTACGAAACGAACCGCGTTTGGGAAAAAAAATTGATTACCATAACTGGCAGGCTACCTTTTGAATCTGACCACCCACCACAAAACTCCAAACGTATCCTTTCCACCTTCTCCCGTAATCGAATTGAAATGCCATTTTCCATATTTTATTTCTGGCTCACCGTGCACACTCACTCTCGTTCCAGAACATCTCCATCCTAGTTGTGCTGCTCTACTCATGGCGAATCAGCGTCAACGTGAAAAGGTACAGCGATCTCGAGGACGTCTACTACGGTATGTATGCTCACATATGGCAGGGCATCATCGAGCTCGAATATGCTACCCACTTTTTTTTCGACTTACCTTCTGCGAAACGACAGTCACACAAGCCAATCTGATTACGCTGATACCATCTCTGTCGTTATTTTTCTTTCTTCTTCCCTCTATTCACGTGCGAACTGCCGCACTATCAGGTGTTCAGATTGCTTACTTTGCCATCATCGGAACGCAGTGCTCAATGGTTCTACTCAGCATCGTGCTGATATTCGGAATCTATAAGGTTAGTATCCGGGGGCTTCTCAGCTATACCACTATAAGCGGTTATAACGCATCTTAAAAAGCAAGGCAGCTGGGATCGATTCTCGATCCGATCTACATTCCGCTGCTCCGAAATTGTTTAACTACGGAGCTGTTCAGTAAAAGTTTAAAAATTAGTGAAGCATTAAAAAATAAGAAAATTTATTCCGAACTTGTGCAGACTTTGCTCAAGTAACCTTATTTAACGATATAAAATAAAATTTGATGATTTTATTGATTTCTTATGTGTAACGGTCATTTAAAATTTTACCGATTTTATCAGCTGTTTAAAAGACCGGTAAAATTTTACCGACATCGGTAATCTGAATTCAGTGATTACACTCAAAAAATCCCACAAGTTTGATCGAAGTGTTTAAGCACTTGATTTTTTAAATGCACAAATATTCAATGTGTTCTACACGTTAATTTATAGCGTTTCAAACTTTGAAATGATGAAAATCTTTCACTATCTATTCAAGTGTATTGCACATTGTACGCCTCATATATGAGAACAACGGTGGAACAGTGAGATCGAACAAAGACTCCCGGCAGCAGCACACCCCAACAGTCCATGATCAAATCCCAAATCAGACCAATTAAAAAGTTATGTGAAAGCTCTGACCTCTGGCAGTTTTGTTTATGTATTTGTCGATTCAGTTTAGAGTCGGTAAAGTAGAAGTCGATAAAGTAGAATATTGAACTATGATGTGCAAAGCTATTGATATCACCATATGAGGCACATAGAATCCAAGTGTGTCACAATTCAAATCCATAGTGTTTAGGCATGGTTCATAGCTTAAGATTCACACATGAAATGGATGTGTTTCACAAAAAGTGCAAAATTGAGTGTGAGACACATGATGATGACGTGTGGAATTTTTTGAGTGTAGGCATGTTCCGGGTTGAAAGATTTCTCGCCATTCCTGGGCATAGTGCAAATGGTACAAGCTTAGAAAGCTCTCAATTAACAACTCTGTAGAAGTGCTCAAAGAACACTAAGTTGAGAGTCGGCGTTAAGACCCAGTGGGTACGTAATAAAGCCAAAGAAGAAGGTTAGTATCGCCCCTTTTTGGACAGAGTGAGGTTGAGATGCACTAAAAATCATAAACATCGAAATATATAGCGGCGGTGCTCGGTCGGTCGGTCGGTCGGATGTGATGGTCTCTCCTACACATCAACCTCCGTCCATTTCAATTATGGCTCCCAAAACATAAATTTTCAACTTTTCAACCCCAGCATCCGACTTTATGAAACGCGCTGTCAGAATCGGGCTGCTTAATAAGCATGGAATAAAAGTTTTTGACAGCTTTATCATGGATTTTGGATTGTCGGTCTAGCTTTGCAAAACGAGAAGAAAAATGTGTCGTGTCACCGGAGGGTATTTAATTTTTGCAACTTTAATTAAACTACCAAGGGTGAAACCACCGTGCCGCCATCCATCGGTCGCATTTTCTAATTAAAATCAACACTTGCTGATTATTTATTCACTAAACTCATTTTTATCTCTGTTCATCATAATAACCTGCCATCGTGACGACGAATCATGGAACGCTGCAACAGGAGAACATTGGTCTCGTGGTACCGTGGATAATCGGATTCATCACCTTCATGGCGCTGGAAGCCGTAGCGATGGTGTATTCCAACGTGCTGCGAGATCACGTGAATAGGGTGAGTAATGTGTGCGTATGTGTGTTCTGTGATATGGAGAAGGGTTATAGGTTAAGAACATTGTTATTTGACATAACGTTGATTAAATCTTGGCTATTATCATGATTGAATTTCCCTGTCATGCCTTTTCGAATTGTGTCACTGTATGTGATGAAACAAAATTGAATAGATTAAATTATTAAAATTAATAAAGCATGGTGTGTTTCCACTTTCTATTGGACTGCGTTAAGTCTATAACATTTATGTTCATCACAATAGATTGTATGAGCTTAGATAGCCGTCAATATGAAACTGCTTAATCCATGGCGAAAAATTTGATTGGATAAGTTCCCTAATTTGTATTCAAGCCAGATTCTGACCACTTCCAGGTGTAATAAATATGAATTCAAATGTGTTTTGATATGTAGCAGGATGCTTTTAGCATATCAGTGACTTTCAACTTACCCGGGGCACTCGTATGGCATCATGTATGGCTAATGTGATCTCTACTTCTCCCCTGTACACAAAAAGGACATGAAAATAATAAGCCGATAGATTCCAGCATATTAACGAACAACTTCAAGCAACTACATTCAGCGCAGCATTCAATTTCATTAGTCCATACAAACCAAACCAAATTGAAAATAAAGAATTTTCGTTTCAGTTCGCATCGTGCTCACTTGCCATGCGGATCTATTTGCTTTTTACTGAAGGAAGTGTGGCTGCTACCTAAAGCTACAACAAATTTAAACAGCACTTTTCAGTGCTCAATATATCTGCAAAATGTCTACCTTAATCGACTCTTATTCTTCTTCAATTTGGACCCTACCCGAGGTAATGCTGCTTGGACATTGACTTAGAAAATTCCCCTTCCACTCAGATTCTTATAGTAGTTCTGCTTGGAAGTCGATGTAGAGAAACGTTTTACTGCCGCCATGGCACTTAAACGAAAAAGAAAAGGGCAATCTCTTGATCCCCCTTCTGATGAAATTTATTTGAGCCATCAATAAGATATTCTCACGGATGATGAGAATGATGCATCATCCAGGCAAAATTCCATTAAAAATTCCCGACTTAATGCCAAGCAAGAAAAGGTCTCCCTATTGTCATAACCACTTCCAATTTGCATGCTCTTCACACGGAACTTTTGAACTTTGTTAAATTCAAGTTTTTACTTCAAATTTGCCATCGATGTGAATGCCGTGTATTGGAAGAACGGATTCAAACGTATTCTTAAGTATCTTACTGAGAACCAACACACATTTTTCACTTATGACACCAAACCTGAACGTCTGTTCAAGGTTGTCTTGAAAGTTCTGCCTAGTGGTGAATCTGGGGGTTGAGGCACTCCAAGTAATCAAAATTAAAATTAAATCACGTCCTGGCGATTCATGCAACGGGATTTCTAATGATTTTTACAATAAACAGTTTCGGCTTGGCAGTCTGGCAATCACTCAATCAGAACAAATTAATTTTGTAATTTATCCCTACGTTTCGGCTCTGATCAGAGCCGAAACGTAGGGACAAATTACAAAATTAATTTGTTCTGATTGAGTGATTGCCAGACTGCCAAGCCGAAACTGTTTATTGTAAAACCTCACAGTCGAACACTCCAACACAATATAATGATTTTTATTTAGTGCACTTCAAATCTAGTGAACTAAACCAACCTTAAGGCCTTAGAAAAAGCTAGCCTAATGCATCATGTACGAGTGAAGACCCAATGCCATAAGTACCAGGGATGGGGTCACGGAGCAAAAAATTACAATATGCCAGCTAAAGGCATGAATTGTCGTGATTCCTGTTCAAATTGTGGTGAAAAAAATAAATCAATTTTTTGAGAATGTAGAATTTTAAATGTTGAGGCTTTAGAACAAATGTCCAACAAAATAATTAATAATTTCAGGCAAAATTGCAATGATTAATTCCCTTTATACTTAGATAAGATTTAGTTTTACTTTTTAGTTTTAAGATGTAAATTGTTATACTGACAAGCAGGTTAGAAAACCTGTTTAAAATACTAAATTGCCAGGCAGGAACAATGTAAAAACACTTATATACATAACAATTAAGGCTGGTAAGTTACTGTAGTAGCTGGAGCACCTTTGTTAAAATGAATTTATTTAAAATTTGGGACAATTAAAGAGTTACAATATCATATAAGGTTATGAGATGCAGCTTTTTAATACTGCGCGAGAAAAGCACTTGGCCCATTTTCCCCTATATTTCATTTTATAGAATTTACGAAAATTCCGCTGTTTATTCAATACCTCAACTTCAAAACACCAAGTGACCATTCCATCTCTATTCGTTTTTCCATTCACAGCAATTCGATTCCTTATGCAAAGCAGAAGTGGCCTTTTTTGTATCACGAGCATTCATCAACGTAAGTGTACCCATCGCCACGACAATACAGCGGATGCTATTAATTCTAGGAACAATGAATACACAATTAAACCTATATTCTCTCTTGCGCTCTCTGTCTCTCCCACTTGGTTTTCACCGCACGTACAGGCACTGGCAATGTGGGCCGTCACACGCTTCTACAACCTGCTGCGGGCGGGAGTCACTTGGAAGGGACCGGAAGTGATCGAACTATGACACAACTCGAACGACACGGAGAAAACGCTGGCGTCTCTCCGTGACGAAACCCACCTGATTGTGCGCATCCGTGGCACCGAGGATGACTGCGGCGGACGGTTCACCTCCACCGACGAAGACGACGACGACGACGATGAAGGAGGCGTCGGCATCGGCGACGATGGGGATGATACTGATGACAATATGATTGATGCCTCGGGCTTCAACAGCGGTCGGGGGAGAAGAACCCGGGGGCGATCCAGACAGCTATCTCGGGAAGGTGGTTCGGATGAAGGAGACAAGAGTGCCGGAAGTGGCAGTGATGAGGACGACTCGCTTCTCGTGGCGTACGATAGCAATTCCGTGGCATCCGTTTGACAATATCGAAAGCTGGTGCAGATGATGGCGGAGTTCCAGCGGCAGGCGGACAGTGCCGTGTTGTTGTTTTTAATTATATTTTGTATTGAAGTTTATGCGCAGATTTTTATATTTTTCTAGACGACTAATAATAGGCACAATATATTGTTATATTTCTGGAAGGATAAAAAAACAGCATCCTTGTATATAGCTTTCCGCATGAAGAATGAAAGCGAATGTGAGCGAGAAAGCGAAATAGTGTTTAATGACAAAAAAAATTAACACAAAAGAACCATATTTACTTATAGGCTAGGTTGCACAAAATGACACGGTGGCTCTGTATTTAGAGCCACTACCAGTTACCAGCAAATTCAAAAGAACGGAAACAAAGAACGCTGTTAAAGAACATATATTATATATATACTAAGAGTAGAACAAACAAAAAACTATAGGAGAAAAAGAGAAATAAATCATGAATGTGCTACCGTGAAAAATATCACACCAAACAGAGTCGGGGTCACGTTACTTATGCCGAAAATATGCCATGAATAACTCCTTCCTGTCGTTTTGCTGTTTGCTAGCTGATGGTATAAAGAATCACAGTAAATTAATTTCCCGCTCTATAGCTATAGCTCAAACAGCAATCACTGGTATAGTACCTGTAATCGCATATCACTCCCATTTCGTAACTTTTAAGATCAGAACACTGCAACGACAATTAAATGATTTTGAAAACCATCTCCTCAATGCTCTTCAACAAGGAAAGATAATTTATAAATTTACTATTTATACGATTTTTGAAACATTTATAAGGAAAATGCACTACATAACTTTTTTTTTAATTCTTTATTTAAAAATCTCTTAAATAAAGAATTAAAAAAAAAAAAAAACTTCAATTTATCATTTATTACTGTATCAATTGTTTTACACATAGGACCCATATGCGCTTACAGGCAACATAGTAGCAATGAACGCACATACGTACCCATGGAATTTAGTTTAGTTTTCTTTATTATCGATACCTCCGGCCGTGGGCTGGTCCGTTTTCTGGTATGTCCATGCAAGTCGCAATAGTAGAAAGGGATTTTTTGTTTAGATTTTCAGGCAAAAAAACACAGAGTAATAGATGTAGGTAGGTGCAAAATGCACCATTTAAGCAAAATCATCAATGCTTACGAATCGAAGCTAAAATCAAGACGAAAGTAATTGAGTATGGTTCATTATTTCGATCTCCAAAACGATGATTTTTCATGATTTTCAAAGATTTTTTTTAAAACGATTTCAAAATGATAGCAGGGTGAATCGATATACACCATCACATTGGGGCAAGACGCACGACAACAATAGACAAAACGCACCACAACATTGTGGTAAAATGCACCGCTTGATAGAGACAAACCATAACCATCAAGTACAAATACAAAGGCAGGAGGTATTTCAAATTATTATTCCTTTAATTTACATAAGAAATAAGGTCTCAACATAGTGTTTAACTGCAAAGTAAACCATCTTAAAAATATTCAAAACATTTCCAAACCGCACAATCTATTACCTGGTAACGCACCTGAGGAAAAGTTATTGTTGTTTTTTTTTACAAGTGAGCATTTTACCCTACGAAAAGCGCACAGGTCAAGCTTCGGAACGAACGTGCTCTCGATGCAGAATCAGTTCTTCGCCAAACCAACGTTGCTCAGTGGCAACAAAATGTCACCTTCACCCACATCAGTGTTCGTTGAAAAGAAACTGCCAGAATGGAAGGTAAATACGACCTGTTCAAACGTGACATGTTTGCTTGCATTAGAAGATAATGCGGTGCTCAGATAGGTCGAACTAGCTCTAGTAAAGGTAATTTTAATAGGAGTATGACATCAATCTCAACGGCGCCGGTGGTGTAGTGGTAAGTGTGATCACCTCTCACCCCAGCAGGCCTGGGTTTCAATCCCAGTCGGCGCCGCCGGGATGTTCTGAGGCATAACATCTCTGATCACGCCTTCCTTCGGATGGGAAGTAAAGCCGTTGGTCCCCGGTTCATGAGTTGATGGGTCGATAGGTAGGGTCCAGGTGTGGGAGCTGCCTTCCTGGCACGGTCGGTAGCATTGGTGCTCAGCACGGAAAACAAGATCGACGGAAAAAACAAACCAAAGGAAAAAAAAAGACATCAATCTGGAATTTGTTTTATGGCGTCCATGAAGATTTCGGTGTTACTCCAGTTACTACAAGAAGAATATATTCTTTGGTCTTCCATTAAGGGTATACAGCGCCGTTCTGGTTTTGACAACACTTCAGAACATTGCCAATACTATTTAAGTCAGACCGGACTAAGTGCCATTTTTTTGATTTCGAGAAAAACGAATTCATAGTTTGCATACTAGCATTGTTTCTTATGTTATAGGACAACCAGTTTGGCTGTTTCCTTTGCTTTTTATAACATTTACCAAATCTTTTCTTTTTTTGTTTTTATTTATTTATACAGGCTCAATCGAATAAACTTTACATTACTTTAATGTCTTAAATCTAAAGTTAAAGGAATTGAACCGATTACTCGCGGTCATCTCGAAGTGAGTAGATTTTTAAATTTTTATGGATGGGGAGAGGGAGAAGGAGGTTTGAGTTATGATTTACGATATAAATATTTAATTATTCCTAAAACATGAACTTATTCCCATTCAATTTGGTATCAGCAGTGTAATTATACAATTATTGCAGATAACAAACATTAAAAAAAATTAAATAATAAAACAGCAAAAAAGGTTATCTTCCATTTAATTCCACTTAATTAATTTTGGTATCCATGACAGATACGTATTTCGACTACAATGTGCAGTCTTCATCAGTGTCATTCCCACTAAAGAACTTATCAAAATCTAACCCCCTTAAGTACTCATCCCCTAGGTATAAAAGTCAAGATCACAGGTATATAAATGAAACTACAATGTGTTGAATCGGAACCTACCTAACTAATTAAAACCAAAGATTTAAGTAAGCTAAAGGAGAAAAATCTATTCAACTCTCTAATAAGGAGACTTCATTAAAAAAAAGCCACACGAACAAAACAAAAACTAAACACAAGGTTAGTCAAACTTACAATCTAAGGTAAATATTCTTAAAGAAAACATATATAAGTTTCATAAACTCCAGATCGCGTCTACCCAAAATAACCCGAACTGCAACATTAAGTTGACTACCTCGAGCCCGAAGGGAATCGTACAGCTCAGATCTGACTCCACGATTTAGTCAAGCTGCACAACGAGTAGTGATTGAATATGAGGTGAGACATCATACGAATGAAGTCTTGACCCACATCAAACCCTATGAACCAAGGACTCCAGCGCTTTCTTCGGCAATTATGAAGCTCTATTTGTAAGCAACATAGCAAAATGTATGAACAAAACATTTAAAGTAGCATGAAATTTTTACAATATTTTATACAGCTATCCCCCGAAGAACGCGTTACCCACTGAGTTGCAACCACCGCTTTTTCTCGGCGGGGTTTCAACCAGTCGGTCTGATTTTTTGCATATGAGTAGGATCACTCGCAGAAAATCAGAGCGCTTGGTTAAAAACCCACCGGACAAAGCGGTGGGTGCAACTCAGTGGGTAACGCGTTCTAAAATGCCATTAATAACATTTTTCGTACTCATATTGGTACAGCTGGAACACGTTGGCAATTTTTCATTTCCGTCAAGCCAACTAATTTTTATATATTTATTTTTTATTCTCAACGATGGTACACGTCAACTAAAAAATATATTAATCTTATAAAAAAAAGTATACTAGGATTTCTCAAAATTCGTAAACACTTCAGAAAACTAAAAATTAAGTCTCAAAAATTATGATTCTAACGTTAAGCTATTCTCAAGCAGTTTTCATTCAATTTGAATTGAATATGCCAATTGGTAACACGAAAGACAAAGTTCGATATGACAGTTGTATTCGGTTCAATTTATTTTGAGTCAACAAAGCTAATTTTTCAAATCTCATGCCTAATCCCAGATTGGAGATCGTATGATCCATATCAGATTTAGAGATCATAGAACGATCATGAATTCATTCCAGGTCCACTGGAATAACATTTTCTGGAGAAAAACTTTGATGTGTCAAGCAAATAATGTCATATTACCGTTTGCGGATCTCGGATCAGCTCCTTCAGAATCAGTTCTAAACCATATTTACAAAAGTAATGAATTCATATGATGTGACGCAGCAACACATAATTTTTTTCCAAGTTCTCTCAATTCAACCAAGAACTCAGGACAGCCACGACCTTCTCTATACTTCAGAAAAGAATTTTGAATTTGTTCTACGATTTTTTCAAAACATCTAGGCAAAACAAAGTTCCCAAGACTTTCAAAATCAAACCATGAAAGTTTAAGATGAAGTCCTAGCAGCACCAGTGGTATAGTAGTAAGCGTGACTGTCTCTCACTCAAAGGGCCTGGATTCAATCTCAGTCGGCGCCGCCGGGATATTCTGAGTCATAAAATCTCTGATCACGCCTTCCTTCGGAAGGAAAGTAAGCCGTTGGTCCCCGGTCCATGAGTTGATGGATCGATAGGGTCCAGGTGTTGGAGCTGCCTCCCTGGCGTCAGATAATTGGTACTAAGTGCGGAAAACAAAATCGACAGAAAACAAATCAATGCAAATAAAAAAGTAAGACGAAGTCCTCCATATGAAAAATGAAAAGAAAAAATTGACTTACTCCCACTGCGATCAATAATATTTTACCTCAAATATAATTGATATAATTAATATTTCCCCTCGAATATAAATGAAGGTGGTTCATTGGCATTAGGCATCGCAGGAATGGCTAAAGAATCTATGCTGCATGGTTCAGTTTTGGTGAAGGTCACTTCTACTTATAAATAATTACAACTACTATTAAAATAAAATGTCGAATTTAGATCATTGATATTTCATTTCAAATATCATAGAAATATGTCTATAGGCATTTCTGAAACTTACACAAAAAATTTGGATCTAAGGAATAGGAACCATTCTACATGGTTCTGTGCTGAGGAAAGTTACTTCTTCACATAAGGGATAAAACAACAATTTTAAAATTTATTGGCAAGAAATAACAATTATCTCACCTCAAATATATAAATCTAGGTTCACTGACATGTTCGGAAACACGGAACAATATTTTCGGATCTCAGAAATGGTCATAGGAACTACATGCATGGTTATGTGCTGGGATGTAGGGAAAGGTCAGTTCTCCATATAAATGATGAAAAACCTTTCCAAACGATTTTCTCTTCATACACCATTCGATGAATAATTAATTTTTCTATCGTCAATCTGCACATGACACGTGGATAGCTCGCTAAGCTTAGGCTGTAGGAACCACCAAAGGTTAAACAAAGTTTCTCTAAAATTACTAACCACCATGCAAAATAATGCTGCACCATTCGACGTAGGAAAAGTTACCCAAAATTATAGTTGAATATGCCGAGATCGTAAGACTTTATCTAATAGTGCATTTGTTTTTGAATCAGTCGGGTTCGCACTGGATAATAAACAAATTCGCTATAAATGTCGTAAAATGTGATAAACATAAAGAGGAGGGTACCCGGAATTCTCTCACCTATGAGTCAATTGAACGATAATTCTCTTGGCACAAAAAACATTTATAGTGAGGATATGGGAGTTCTGATGACTTGCCACCGAGTTATATATGAGCCATGCATAACGAGCAGCGAGCTTAGTTCGTAGTAGTCGAGTGCCTATCATGCGCATGCTGCTATCGAGTGGTCGGAAGAGAGGTACAGTCACCCCAATATGGGTCACTTCTATTTGATTAACACGTAGAACTGACTGACCCATAATACCCAAGCAACATTGCAAGTTTTATCGAGGCTTTATAGTTTTCTACAAGTCTAAATCATGGTCTACAGAACCCTCATAAAACCAGAAATGTTACTAGGGTAGTGACTAGTTGGCCTATAATACTGGAGTAACTGTCACCCCTATTCTGTATTTCGTTTCGAACGAAATTCTCATACAAAAAAATATTTTTTTGTATGAGAATTTCGTTCGAAACGAAATACAGAATAGGGGTGTGTATATGCAAGAGTTTTGCTTCGAGAATTCTGAAAATGCTTAAGCAGAGGGCCATGCAGTTCAAAGTGGTGAAGGTTATTATTGAGGAAATCTCCCCGTTAATCATGGGAAACTTCGGGTCTTTATGGACTCCCTTGAGAAACCCTTCAGATATCCCAGTAAAGTCAAAGAAACTATCCGAGAAGTTCTATGAACGCCTCCAAGCTCGTTTCCATCCGGGAGGGACCTTCACAAGTAACACAAATTCATGAAACTATGTTGAGTAAACTGCTATACAACCAAAACCAGTTATACACAGGTTATATAAACTGTTATAGAACATGTGTGTTGCTTGGGAAAATGATACAGTTCGATTCCTTATATAAAATTCGTGTGAAATTGTATACCGTATCGCACTTGTCCGGGAGATAAAAACGTCCTTATGTATTTGATGTGTCACATCACATAAATCGTCTATTCTAGTTGTTAAGTACGATCACAGCAAGGGACGATTATTTGATGTTGTTTGCTACTCACAACCCTAGTAACGTTGCTGGCTATACCAACTCTTCATACACGCTTGTGTGAAAAAAAAGTATAATTAAGAAGAGCTGGCAATATTCTAAGAAAACTATCCTGATTTAACGAAGATTTTCTAGAACAAGATCTGTAAATCGAGATACCTTGATTCCCAAGACTTTCGCTGCGTGGCTCTCGACGCTCGCTTGGTTGACCACTCCGACGGTCTAGATAGCGTTCGGTTGATCGCCTGTGATCGCGAGGAACTTCACGCTTGATTGTTGGGGCGGGGGGGGGGGGGGGCTTGTTGACCGCTGGCTCGACGCTGAACAACGGAGATTTAAACTAAGGACAATGGGTCCTTGGGTGTAAAACAATGGGAGGTCTTACTATAAGGAAACTACTGGGCACTTGGGTTACGTATGTTAGCTAATTCTTTTGATTAGCGCGTTCCAGAGTTTTTTTTTTCCACTTAAAGTCACTTCGACTTCAACTATCACTTGTTTAAACACTTTGACTTTTATCTGCGAACTATGCTCCAAACCTCCTTCGAAAAGAGTTGAAGTGGTAAAGAACTTGCCCATTCGATCAGACCCAGTAGAAACCTCGGTTTTCTCCTATGTGACCATACTCCCTGTTTCCACCCGTCATACTTTCCATTTATTTCCCTCTTCTATGATCCGATCCTGTTTGTGGTTTCTGTAGGGGAAGTGTACCTAATGTTTAATAAATTGTGTTTTGATAATTTAAATTTGACCGTTTCTTTGGAGTGTTTTTTTTAATATGTTCTGCTATCTTTTACACATTTTCATTTGTTTTTAATAAACTAGGTTTTATAACATAGAACATTAGATAAATAAACTATAACTTTCGGTATAACAGTTAAATAAATAGCTTAATATAATAAATAACTCAATAGCATATTGATAGCAACAGTCGGCCTTGCTCGTTCATACTTAATAGCAGTATGGATTGCCGATACCTACACTCACTCTCATCGCTCAATGCTGGTGATATAGGGTAAACTACGCAAAGGGTAACAAGCTATATTTAGTATTTATCAAGAAACCCTACTACGCTCATTACTTGACACATGTGACTCAGTTAATTTAAAATGAAATTTATTACTCCTCTACAGAGAAACCCAAGTGCAGTCGGAACAAAATTATTTTCGCATATGTTTTTTACTGTTGCACAGCAACAACACAGTTGGAACTGTTGAATATGAATAAGTACCGAAAAACGTGATTTATATGTCATCACCGATGCGAATGCGAACAAATGCATTTCACGCGTGCATACGGTGCGGAAACATTCGCAGTATGGTTTTTTGGTTTTTTTTTGGTCTCTTTATGAGCGCAAAGCTTTTGCCAATCAGCAGCAGAATGTGACGTACGGAAGCTCCCTCGATGGGATATGAAAGTAATCAGGATAAGAGCAACAGAATAAAAAATGCAAAAACCTTAACGCTATTTTGTGTCACTTAACGTGCGCTGAAACGAAATTATTATTGCACAACCGTTCTGCACTTGAAATTTGTGCTTTTCATACAATGTTGTTGTAAATATGTGCTGAATTGTTGGGGGTCAGTGGGAATTGGATTTTTTTTTTCATTTAAAAAAAACGGATTTAACGTGACTTGTGGCAACAATTAGACCTATTCTGCGCGGCGTGTGAGGTTAAGTGACTTACTCGACCTCAGGTGACCATTTGATTTCCAGGAAAAAACTCATCTGACAATTGTCACTTCACCATCACTTCACTGTCAACTCACCTCACACGCCGTGCCAAAGAATAGGCCAAAATGCATTTTTGGGATTCTCCCAGGTTTGTCAATGGAATATATTGATTGTGATGCAATGCGTATGAAACGAGTGAAGTTTCACTGCATGATTTGCAAACAAGATTCTTAAGAATGATTTTTACAACATCACTTCAAAGGATATAACTGCGCTCCCGTGTTGAGAATGATTCTTCATTACCCGTTAATGAAAGAAAATGGAACATATTTTCATTGCATAAATACCTATTAGAGTACTGTTCTGTGCTCTGGTTCCGCAGAAGGGAAAAGAAAAAGTCAGCTTCTGGTTACAAATGCATACACTACGTGAGAACTTCTAGATTGGCCGCATGTGATGATGAAAATAATGCACAATGCTACTCCCTCTGCAGATAATTTCAATTACTTATTATTTGATGGCATCCAGCACTTCAACGCCACCGCAAAACCTGTTACACCATTACTTTTAATACAACCTTTATTATAATTTAACAAATAATTTAACCTTCACCGCAGAAACCACAAGCACCACGACTGCTGGAATATCACCAACGCCACTCACTCACTCATACAGGCATTCTGCATAAAACCAAATGTATGGTGCTTGGTTCGTGCTTCCGGTCATCGTCGGTGGAAACAACTCGACAGCACTGCATAGTAAAGTAGGCGCACAAAAATAGCGTCCAAGCTTCCCGGTCACGTACAGGACATATTCTAGCTGCCATCGCCGGCTGATGCAGCATCCAGTGTGGTGGCAAATTTTGCTCCGATCATTATCAGCAAATTAAACGCAACAAAAACCAGCATCGACAGCGACGTTGTGCCATGCTCCGGCGTCCAGGCTGATGTTGACGGCCGTGGAGATGGTCCACTTGAAGCCACCGTGGATTGCTTCTGCCTGTTCCAAGTCCAACCGAGTGCGGTCCGAGTTATGAAATAGTTCAACTCCAACAGCAGTGTGACGATGTGCAGCACAATGTAGGGCAGCAGAAGACTACTGTTTGGCTGAAAATGGTGAAACATTATTGGTGTTGGTTCGTTTTATCGCTAAACGGTGGTGGCGATGTTGGAAGTTTAGCGGCTTGCGGAGAGAAATATTGCGCTTTAATGGCATTATAAATTATTCGTGATCATTTTTTTTATATAAGGGTCATAACTTTGACACTTTGAAAATGGAAAAGAAAATCAATCGATTGAGGATACATAATTTACGGCGGGAGGTAAAATTTGTTTGGAAACAATTATTCAGATAAGATTCATTGGAAGTTTATGCTGTATCTAGGTAACTTTTGATGTGTCAAAATATTTGCGATTTTAAATATACAGCCATTCCATAGCAAAACGGTACAGTGGTTCTCAGAATTTCGTAAAAATTGGTAGTTTTGTTCCTTATCGCAAAATATTTAAACTTATTTTTTGTTGTCATTAGTGTGACCATTTCCGTGTTAGGGTGGTCCAAAAAATCGATTTTTTTCATACATGAGTTTTTTTTCAAAAATTCATAACTTTTCTACCACTGGGCCGATTTCAAAGATCAGAATTTCAAAAGAAAGGTAATTTAAAATAATTTTTAAAAATTATATAATGATATTGAGAATATGGTATTTTTATTGAAAAACATTGATTGTATTTGATTTTATGGATTTTATGGTTTGTCGATAGAGGGCGCAATATATTTGTTTATATTCGTTTCTGAGTTATATTTTTTGAAGTTATCAAGTTTTGGGGGTCGTGAAGCAATGCCATCTACATATGTACCAGGTCCGGGCGAGTGGATTTGCTTTTTCAGGGCCAACAACCAACAAACAAACGGCCCTTTTCAGGGCCACAAATCAATACAGAAGGAGTTAATATAATAGATTTTCGAATAATTAAAAGAACTAAGAGCAAACACGTTTGTTGCGACCACTCACGAACTTTGCACTACATATTCCAGATCTTAGATGTAAAGTATTCATCACCTATTTCTCCTGCCATCGGTCTATACTTACTAATATAGATAAGTAGTAATATCAACCGGTGGAAACTAGCGATTTTAAATTGGCTCACTACTTGACTAGCCTATTGGTCCCAAGCAAATCGATTAACGTACCCGATTCTTGTCAAAATTCTAGTTCTACACTATGTTTGTTTTGATTCGCTATGAAAGTTTGACAGATAAAATGAGGGGTTCGTGGATTTTCCTATGTTTCGAGGGGTGCATCGATTAGCTTGAGACCGAAGATAGCACCAGAGCTGAGCCAAAAAGTTGAGCACGTTTCTTCGGGATTTACTAGTCTTAGAGTTACCTCTATGGTAATATCATCATTCAGAATTTAATGTCACAAACAAACTTTTAAAATTACAGGTATCAATAATCACTATGTTTTCATCAGCTACACGGCAGCCGTGCCAAGCCGTCCCCAGAATTCAAACCAAGCCGACGATACTTTTGGCGAGATTGACCGTGAGCGGTCTAAGCCATCCATCAGGAAACAACAAAGAAAAGAAAAGGTGGAGAAACACTCCAGCTGGACAAGCTGACACCTGACAAATTGGCCCGACCGAAGGATCCCCTCGCGAAGGCGGTCGAGTTCTGAAACGGATCTGTATTTATAGACGCTGAGGCAAACTGCCCAAGTAACCAAAAGTTCCGCATTCAACGATAAAACTCACTTCCAAGTTCCATAAAGTTCAAATAAAGTTCCGACGGAACCTTCAAGTTCCATAAAGTTCGAATAAAGTTTTGACAGAGCTTTCAAGTTCCATAAAGTTCAAATAAAATTTCAACATAACTTTCAAGTTCCATAAAGTTCAAATAAAGTTCCGACAGAACTTCCCAGTTCGATAAGGTTCAAATAAAGTTCCGAAAGTGCTTTCTTCCCAAGCAACCAAAAGTTCCGCGTTCAACTATAAAACCCACTATCATGTTCTATAAAGTGCATATAAAGTTCGAACACAACTTTGTGGCTACTTAAGAAGCTATAGAAAGCACACGAGGAACTTGAGGCTCTTGAAGTTCAAAACAAGTTCCAACAAGCATCCCTAAGCACTTCTTAGGAACTTCAGGTAAAGCTGAAAACATGGCCACAACAAAGTTCCTAACAAGTTCCCAGCGGAACTTCTTAGCAATTTTAAAGTATCTTTAAAGTTCCATGCGGAACTTCTTAGCAACTTGGAAGTTTCTAAAAAGGTCCGTCATAGCCCACATGAAGCAATCCGCACAAGAATTTTTTAGGAATAAAAATTGATGTACGTAAATATGAAATGATCAGTTGCTCAAATAAATCATAATTCAAATATTTATGCAGTGCATCAATATTCCATCCAAAGATAAAACTAGATAAAGAGCAATTTCCTGGAATCGAACCCATGTATTTGGTATGCGATCTACGAACGCTAACCACTGCGCCACAAGTGTGTTCGAATACAATGCGGGAAAACGCCAATTTAAAATTCATCAAGGTGTTGGGTTTCGTATTGAAGTCAGTCAGCTGGCACTGAAAACTCCAATAGCTCACTTTAATATACACACTTAGAAAAAACTAATTTTACACGTGACGGAATCCATCTTTGACATAAAAGATGAGACGTAAACAAACATGTTATGTAAAATTAAGTGCTCCGAGAATGAAAAGTACGTTACTCGACGAAAAGAACATTTGATTGAGCTGAATTTGGCGTCCATTATGACTCAATTTTATGTCAAAATTGACGCTCGTATATGTCAGTCTCAGAGCACCTAAATTTACATGATTGTTTCGTAGTGTGTATCTCAGATGGCGTAGCGGTTCGTGCTGGGGCTCTCACGCAGAAAGACTGGGTTTAATTCTTCAAAAACCTCCAATACTATTACTAATAATGAAACAATACACTTCATACTTGCCTCTAGAAATAACTTTCATAAATACCTGACTTAAGAATTAATTTTCATAAAAGTACGAACTTTAATATTAATTTGGTGTAGAGGACAAAAACCTTTTTTAATTTATTTTCTAAAAGTTCCGTTCATGTTCCACCAGAAGCTGCTCAGAATGCTCTTCAATTATGGTACCGGAACTTTCAAGTTCTTATAACGACTTAAAAATGAAGCTGCTTAGAATTCTATAGACAACCTTCAACCAAGCTGCTTAAGCCACAAATAGCCTTTAATCAGGACTTTTGGTTACTTAGGTGCTCCTGATGTTACCAAAGGGAGAAGCTCTTCCAGTGATAAAAAAAATTGACTTCGGAGTTCAACGATGGCTTTCTGTCAGCGAATTGGGACAAGGCGGAGCAGAAACGGACCAACAGGTAGACACATTCAAAAAGTAATGGTGTTATGTTCACCGGGACGACCATGTACTCAGTGGAACAACAATCATCGGAAGCCACCATCCTACAGCTACATCAAAATCGAGATCAACATAAGTGCCATCAAAAACTGACTTAGCCCTCCTAGCCGCTTTCTATCTGTTCAAACCAAAACACTATACAGATTAGTAGTGGA
The DNA here is from genome assembly GCF_037179485.1 of Ochlerotatus camptorhynchus. Classification (NCBI taxonomy): domain Eukaryota; kingdom Metazoa; phylum Arthropoda; class Insecta; order Diptera; family Culicidae; genus Ochlerotatus; species Ochlerotatus camptorhynchus. The sequence continues at coordinate 3,582,092 of NW_027040929.1, read as the reverse complement.
AAGCACGGCTCTGTCCATTTATCTTTCATTATTTCGACATCTTCCACACGAACCTTTTGACAGACGAACATACAACATAGACATTTTTTTTAATATTTATTTGAAGTACACTCCACCCCAGCCCCGAGGATGAACGATTGAATACGATGCAGCAGCAATAGCAGCCGCCGCAGAAGTGATCAGATGGGCGAACAATAATTACTTGGTTCCATGATGACCAGCCCCGGTCCTCCCGATAGCACAAAGATTTTGGTTTCACAATTGATTGTGTGAACCTCGGTGTGAACGCAGCGTGGAATGCTGTACTGCTTCAGACAGGTGTTAGCATGTGTCTTGTAGTTGTCCATCTCGATTTTTGAAGAATCCATGGTGGGACTTGGCCGAATATTCACGATTGCAGTTGCGAATCCAAAAATTGAATTACATCAATAGCAATGATTTGACATTTGCGCAGCGCAGGCGCAGAGATGTCAGTAAATTTAAAGATCATGACAATTTGCAACCATGGGCGCCAAACAGTGCCAATTAGCGTGCGTACTGTGTTTTTGGCACACTGTGCGGATTGACCAACGCCTTGTTCATGAGAGATGTCGTGCTTAAGATTATATTAAAAGTTGTCAGGTCATTTTAATAATCTTAATAAAGTTTTGGCGTTTTCAATCCTATTCTAGGCCATATTAGTGTTTTAAATCGATTTTCGTAATCATAGGAAGTGGAACTAAATTTCCTTTTCAAGCCATTTAGATGCCATTCTCATTTTGGGTTTCGGTGCAGTTTCTTTGACGTCTTAAAGCCAGCTTGGAATTTTGAGGTCATTTGGTTCAGTGTTGACAAAATCATCAATCAAATTATATTTTTCCGCTCTCATACGCTCTCAATATCACGCGTGATATTGGAATAGAATATCATGCTTGATATTGATTTAACAAGCTCCTTTGATATTACAAGACTATTCACAACGTACAAAAATCAAGCGGAGAGTTGACTAGACACAAAAATCATTCCGTTGCACATCGTTTTCTTAGAAAGCGAAAATATAGAATGCTATCTCTTTTTACTTTTGACCGATGACAGACAAGAAGTGACTGCTGCCAGCCGTTATGGAACCTTTGGTTGCGTTTGGGTGTAAAGCAAAAATCATTAAACTCAATCTCACCACAATTTGGTGAGATTTGCAGCTGGTGAGTTTAGTTAGCTTGATATTCCGAGCTGCGATATCACAGCTTGCAAAATCAACCGCAGCTGTATGCTTGTTGATTTTTGTCTATCAAAATCACACCTCACACCTGAACCCTACTTATCGACCCATCAACTCATGAACCGGGGACCAACGGCTTTACTTCCTTTCCGAACATCCCGGCGGCGCCGACTAGGATTGAACCCAGGCCTGCTGGGGTGAGAGGTAAACCTAAAACCTTTCTAGCTCAATTTTGAATCACAATCGTAAATTTCACTGCTATGACATGATCTAAAACTATCAAAAATCAAATAACATAAAATCGACTTGGTGAGGTGCAAATACATAAAAAAAAATTACAAAACACATCAAGTAAAGGAGGTATCGAGTTACGGAGCGACCATTGTTTGCTAAAATGAAGGGACTGTTAATATCATGGAGTTGGGAACATATCTTTGACTTAATTAAGTAAACATTTTTGGAAGTCAACAGGTTAGGCACCAATAAAGATCATGATATTGCCATCTCAGACCACTGCGATTTTTGGCGTACGTCACAAGAAATTAAAGATCTCCCCACCCTTTCCATTACGTTTTCGTATACCTTATACATTGCTAGTAATAAATGTTTGAACACCGCTATAAAGCGTGACGAACCTAATAGATGACTCATTGGAGCCCATGCAATTTATCGATCCAGAGCATTCGATAACAGAAGCAGTCTTTTTATTATTTATATAAATTCCAACTTATCGAAGGCAACACAGCAGAAAATAAATTTTAATATTATATCCAAGAGGATGCACTTAAATCATGTCTAAAATCTCATGTAATTTTATGGCCACAAAAATAAACACATGCAGAAAAAGCAGCGAAATGTCAGTTCATGCACTGTATCAATGATAATTTTGTCATTTTTTGGTAAGTGATATTACTCCATATTTTTGACACGATTGAAGTGCATCCACTTTGATGTGATACCAAAATTATTTTTTGGTGTGAACCGTTGAATACTGAGAACAATAAGATGCCGATTTACCCATTTTCGCCAGTGATCAAAATTGGCATACGATTTGTTGGATTTTTTTTAAAACAGCCTATCAGCTAGCGAACGTAACAAAATATCGATTAAAGGAACGATGGCTGTAGATGAAGGATGCAACAGAAATTTACCTTCCATAATCCATAAATAGCGAGCCCGTTAGACTGTAACATGACCATCTCCATCATCAGGTGCATGTTTCTGCCGACAAATCCGAAAAGCCCACCTCCTCCCGCTCCATTTCCGATATCCTTATTTCGCTTCCGTTCCATCATCTCATGTATGGCAAAACACTAGCAAGGAAAAGAGAACGAGAATCGTCAGCACAAACAAGATGAAAATTGTACAAAAGCTCTAATTATTGAGGGATTTTGGTCCGGTTGGTGCCATCACACCACAAACAGTCCCAACGCAACATCGGCCAACAAAGTGGATGATGACATCATTCTGCTTACCGCTTCGACAACGTTGATCAGTACAGCGTACCACTTGATGAACTGAGCTGTCCGCCATGAACTATTCAATCGTGTCTCGAACTGATGCAGGAAGCCACCGTTCTCAAACCCGGCCCAGGCGGTCAGAGTTAATTGATGCTCATTTGATGACGGCCTCTGTAGTTGCTGCAATGGTGGCACGTTCTGCCGACCGGAACATACCGATCGATAGCAGCTGGACATTGTTGCTTTTTGTTTTTTTTTCGAATGGGATTTCAAACCACGTATATGGAGTTATAGGAACGGATTGGGTGGGATCAACACAACACCTGCCAGGGAATTAAAATTTAAAGAACAGGAAAAATTTCATTGATGGTATGAAAAATATTAAAAAAAAGCATGCTTTGATCAATTTTTTTCTTGAGTTGGTACAAAGTTACACGCTCTTTTAAAACCAACCAAATTTGAGAAGAATCCACCGAGATAGGTCAAAACATGAATCCGATCAGTGTTGTTCATTTTCCATTTTTGGGTAGGTTTAGTTTTTACCGTTCTGGGTGGATTCTACCCAAAATTTGGGTAATTTGAAATAGCGTGTAATGGAGTAAGTGAGCCAGCTATGACATATGCACCAGTTATTGGAAAAAAATCCATATACGCAATGGAAGTTTTTGGTCCTACGAAGAACTACAGTACAGTTAAACTGGTACATGCCAAACCTGGAGCCAATTTTTTGTACAAAATTACCGTTAGGACCTTTTGTATTAATTTCTTACGGATTATGTTAACAGGAACTGCAATAGCAATTGAAAAACCTGATATGAACAACAACAAAAAGGCAATTGTCCTGTCTTGTCTGAGGTTCAAACCAAGGAGGAAGTCACATTGAAATTATTTAAATAAAGCTGTCAAGCCCTAGCTTTGAGCATTCTCCAAAACAAAACAAACGAAGATCGGTAGAGAGGCTTCAAGAGCATAACCCAGGCTGGTGGTGATGCCGATGGAGACTCCAGACGTTTCCGGTGATGAGAGCCGTTTCTAAATGAAATTACAGATGCAGATTTTTGAAAATTCAAGATGTTTTCGGTGTGAATTCTAACTAGCGGTTTTCGAAGCAGACATCAGACGTTTGGTGATTTCAGACGTTGCAGAGATTCAAAAACTTCTAGACAAGGCCAACTTTGATTCCAGACGTTCCGCCGTCTGCTTCAAGATGATTCCAACTAGAGAAGGTCTAGTATAAGAGAGGAGCGGATTCAAAACAAACTGCCTTGGCAACCTATGCCTAGGTGGTTTCAAGCAAAACTGCCAATGCAGTCAAGATAGGCGCTGGTCGTTTGGCTCTGACTTTGACGGTTCGTTTGGCTCAAAACCGATCCTCTCTTATACAAGACCATCTTTAATTCCAACCGTTAATGACAAAGATTTCAGATCACAGAGAATTTAAAAGCCCTCGACGATTATTCAAGACGTTCCTGGCTTAGATTCCAGGAGTTCCCAACGGAGATTCAAGACGTTTTTCAGGAACTGGCACGTTTTTGTAGGAACTAGGCTAGGCATCATTAGAATGACGGACAACAACCCGGTGAAAATAGTGAATCTGATTGAAACTAAAGTCAACATTACTCGATCTCTCCCTAAATTGATATTCTCTGTAACCCGATGAAGATCCAGGTCAACGTACCATATTTCCAATACAAAGTTCTAAAATTTACTTTCATAACTACTCAATGGTCCCTTCAATATCAAGTTAGAGAGAGAGAGAGTTGACTGTAGTGGAATATCGGTAGAGATGGACACAACAAGCAAGATGGACACTTGCTGCTTTAAATTGAAAAAAAAACTTTGTTGAATAAATTTAGAACTACAGTCTGCTAAATGAAGAGCAAAAAAAGGATGACTATTTTCCAATAATCACCATTTTTTGCTCTCGTAACCAAGGTTACAAATACTAATTACAGCTTAAAAACCTGTTTTTCAGGATTAATAAATAAATAGATGCTATGAACATATTGCTAACATGTAAGATACAAGAAGCTGAAGAATTTTGCTTTCTACGAGAGGATTTTTAATATCACTTTTCGTAATTTTTAGAAAAATCTAAATGTAAATTTTCGTAGGTGGCGGCAAGCTTTTTTTTCTTGATTTATTTTCCGACGATCTTGTTTTTTCGTACTGAGTACCAATGCTACCGTTGTTAGGAAGGCTGCTCCCACACCTGGACCTTACCACCTGTCGACCCATCAAACTGATGGACCGGGAACCAACGGCTTTACTTCCAAGATCATATATTTTATGTCTCAGAAAATACCGACGGCGCCGATTGAACTCAGGCCCTTTGGAGTGAGAGGTAGTCAGGCATACCACTACACTACCGGCACCGCTATAGTTGTTAGAGGCCAACGGGTCTAATTCCCTTCCGAAGGAAGGCGTGATCAAAGATTTTATGCCTCAAATTGAACCCAAACCCTTCGGGGTTAGAGGCAATCACGCTTACGACTACACCACCAGACGGCGGCAAGTTTCGCATAAAGTCAAGCGCTCAATGTGCTGTTGTTTCATTTTCAATCAAAACCGATATGAAGGAGGCAGTTAAAGAAGGTTAATTGAGTCATTCTGTATATTTGGAGTGCAAAAAATGGGTTTGATGTTTGACATCTTCCCATCTACTCTCCACAAATACCCTTTTAGAATCATTCAATATCATTTGTAATAGATTCTTTCATTTTCATTTTCATTTTGCAGCGTTTGGTGGGGCAATGGGAGCGCAAGTCAATCCAAAGCCGAGGATAAAGGACGGGTAATGGCTGAATAGTCTATGCGGACCACTTGAACGCCATGGGAAAAGGAAGGGATTGAAGAGGCCGGTTATTGGGGGGTTTTGAGGAAATGACACATAGTGATGCTAAATGTAAAGAAACCGAAAATCCATCTCCCACTGATTCATCCTTTCACATATATACCAAATTGATATCTTAAAGCAATAATCCAAATAAACAGACAATAAAAAGGCTAGTTAACAGTTGCTTTAAAGGCTAGTTGCCTCCCTAAGCGGACCCTCCGCATCCTAACTCTTCTGTTAATCCACTGAATGCTACTAGGCTGTCTAAATTTTCTTATTTAAGTTCGTTTGATGATTATGATATCTCTAGTCTAATTTAATAAATAATTGAAATCTCTAATCCACCTACCATGCTTTATTAAGTACCTGCACTTGTGAATGTAATCTAAAGTTTAACGTGTTTCAAGTTGTTTTTGACTTTGACCTATATTTTATATATATTAATTCGTCCCAGGTGACACCTACAAGTGACTAAAATGCTTCACTTTGAAGTAAGTTTCCTAGCTGATTTTAAATTACATAGGGTATATGCTTCAACTACGCTCACACGTTTCCACTATGTCGCACCACAAAAATACGTATGGTTATGTCACAATAGAAACACGCCACAGTGGAAATCCCGAGCCATAGTTCAAACACTTATCCCAAATCAATTATTATTATTATTTAGCTTTATTAAGGAGGCTTTCAGCCTTGGGCTGGTTCGCCTCCAACATCCCAAATCAAAATGAAGCTCATATAAGATTAGTTGCAATACCATGTACAAAAATGGTGTTTAACATTGTTTCCTGAGTAATACCTCAATGAAAACAACAACGAAAGCTTGTCACGCAAGTAGAAGGAGCACTGTTGGGCACTTTCTGAAATATTTCAATAGTATAATTCCCTTGCAAACCCCAATAAATCTATCTGCGTAAAAATTAATAAAATAAGAGTGATTTGCGGCAAAACCCGCCAGTATCGCACCCAACTTCAGTGCCTATACGTAAGCGTACTACAACGCGGCTTTTAAATAAAGGAGTAACAAGTGTGATACTATCACTTCAGGCTAGAACTTTGGTTCTCTTATGCAATGGTTCATCAGAGAGGGGAAGCTCAGTAATCCTCATCGCATGTTCATGACGCTATTCTGTCACGGCCTGAGCCAACGATGCCGGACCTAAACCAACCGTCTCCAACGCTCCACTCTGAAGCATAAGATTAGGCCCGCCCACCAACGTCCAGGTTAAAAAACTAGCCAAGGGGAGGGAATATCATTTGTAATAGATTCTTGAGTCATTTGTGATGTAAATAATGGTTATAAACTCCGCTGTGAATCGTTGTAAATTATTTTATTTTACTGTTTCAAACCCTGAAAAATATATCAAATATGTATAAACTTATTAAACTAATAAAAAAAAAATCTTTAAATCACTTCTAAGCCATCCTTGCCATCATACATTTGATTCAGAACCGCATCCTGATGCGGTATACCAATACCATCTGCAACATTTTTAGGCAATTCATCCTTGATGGAATCCATGTCTATCTGATGTACTGATTCTAAACTAGGTTCTACATTTTCTAAAGCATTCGAATTATCACTACCTTCTTCATAACTGGTATCTCCATTATCTAATTCTGCGTCTGCGTCTTTGGGATTATCAGTTTTTTTCCCGGTAAATGAAATCACCATATCAATTACTTTATCCATTGTACGAAACAGGAAACTAACAATATTTTGCAATAAACCGGTCACCTTATCGATATTTTCAATTGCTCTCTCCAGTCGTGTTAGATCATTTGAAAGACGATCCTCGTCAACACTTGTTTTATCGTCATCGACCTGTTCTACTGCCGCACACTCTGCACCACCATAGTTTTCGAAGACCTCTACGATTGCATTCAGCAAAGGAAATTTATTTTCTTCACATATTCCCGCATCATCATCCTGATTCAATAGAACAGACACGCCTTTTAAATTACGCTTAGTACACTGGAGTGCTCGCTCTTTTGCCGATTCTGAGGTATCGTAAACCACCTTGGATTGACCGTCAAAAATTAAGCAGCGACGATCGTATCGCCAACTACAGAATCGCTTACTTTGGTCCCGCAACTCACAAACCTTAATCCAGAGAAGAGAAAAATGGGTATTAATAGATCATCTTGTCACCGAAGAAAAAATGGCTATTTGCATTACCTGTCCATAGGGAATCAAACCAATCTTTGAGCATTTCTTGAAATATTGCTCCTTCTCATACGAGGGATTCGTTACTACTCCAGCTGTCTGCAGTCCCAAAACAATCTTCTCCGGTGGAAATCCAACGTCCAGCATATTGTCGATCACCGAACGTGGATACTTACGAAGGACAAACTCTTCGTCATGATCTTTATTCGATGGAGTGTCATCTCTCGTTATTACAATAAAATTCAGAGATTCAATAAAGGCATCCACCATCGGGCCTGGAACCATTCGTTGCGCACCGATCGTAGTCGAAATGATGAAGGAAGGATTGAGTCGTCTTCTCAGTTTATTCAAAAACCGAGCGTAGTTCGTCTAGCAAACGCAAATACACAAATGATATTTAAATGTTAGGAAAAAATCAAACCACAAAACCAACTTGATCGGCCACATCCAGCATCGTTGGATCGAAATCCAAATCGATTCCATCGTACAGCTCTCCATCCAAGCAGTGCTCAATTTCGTGACAGAACTGATCGCCACCCTTATCGGCTTGAAGCTCGAATGGATTCACAACAATTGATAGCATGAACGTGGCATGCTGCGCTGAATCTTTCAACTGAGACAGTTTGTCTCCAGAATTTGTGCTCCGATTAGGCAACAATGGATTGCTTCGATCACACGTGTCGTCACACACTATGATGTAGTCACATTTAGCCATCTGAGATCTGAATGGCTCGTTCATTTCCGAATACAGTTGTACGTAACATACGATGATCGCTGAGAGCATAAAGAATATAAAGTACAATTAGTGTTACATACTTTAAAAACATTATTCACTGAACACACGTTTATTTCCGGGTACATGACGACCGAGAGCTAGACAGATGAACTGGAAGCATGCTAATAACTTCACCCGTGTACTCATTGCACTGACTTTAGAACAAACACCATTGATTGATTCTGGGATCTCGCCTTTGGTATTTATAGAAAATGGAAACCTACTTTATCGTGGAACATGCTAGATTCGAAAAAGCGGTAGTTTGACGATAGGTCATGTTCCTTAGCTTCCGATTGTTCTCGCGTGTCGTTGGTGGGATTCGATTAGTATGTCCAGTAACAGTTATCTTCCGCTAGTTGGCGGATTTCTGAATTTGGATGCATTCATAGAGAAAATATATATATATATATGATATAATAGAACCTAACCGATTGATTCAGCCTCTTTCGGTGAAAACAAGAACTTATAAAAAAAAGTGTTGAGAGCATAATTTGTTTGTCGTGAGACATAGGAAGCGGAACACATAGTCACTTTTTCAATTTCATGGATATTTTGAGTTCCCAGAACCGATTTAAAGCAATTATGTATTAAGTTCTGTGAAAATGATGACGACAATTTTAAAGAAAACAAAGACGTTCAGAGGAAGATACAATCCATCTTCCACTGCCCGGCATTTTCTTAGTGGGACTCGTTGGGCTTCCATCCAACCAACTAAGGACTGTATCGAAAATAATCTGTAAGAAAATTATCTTTCCAATTCCATAAACAATATTTTAATATGAAAGGGGTTCTTCAAATCATATATGCCATGTCCTTCTTAAGAAGTTAACAAAAACAAATTAAAAAAAAAACATTTCTTTTTGGTACAATTATTTTGTCTTCTTATAAATTTTGGACAGTGTGACAAAACAGGTTTTCGTACTTTGTGTACACATCATATAATATTTTCTGAAGTTGTTTCATGATCTTAGAAGATTTAGCATCCAGGAAGTGTATCTTATTACGCTGTTTTTCCTTATAATTCTACTACTAATGTATCACTTTCACTTGCACTAGTTCAATTTCACTAATTCACTTTCACTAATTCTCTTTCACTATTTACTTAACACAAAAAACTATAACAGATACGTATTTAGTTTACTACTTGCAAACTTCTTCAGTGTCTAGTCATAGACATCCAGGAAGGCTGTGAAGAAAACACAACATTTTTCACTTGTTTCGGGCTAATTTGACGTACTAATCATACTTGCTGAAAAAAGGCAACAAATAGATTTTCACCGAGAGCAATCTAATTGGGTTCTTTAATTTTGAAACAAAATATCGTATTTTATACATCATTTAAAGAGCTTCGTTTTCTGAGCACAACGATATTTTTTTTTCGAAACCGTAGACTTTCATCTCAATTTTTAAATCAAGGTTTAAAGCAAAATAATAACTTCTCTGTTTGACACTAAACTAACAAATTGACAACTCTCTCCCATACAAAGTTCCACTGAGGGGCGCTAGGATGGTGATATTTGCTAATGTAATCGCACTTATGTGAAATAGTTCCAGTGCTCCAATTTTGATGTAATTTTCAGTTATATTTTAACGTATATTACAAATATACGGTTACCTAAATCCCCTCAAAGAACCCAGTTGAACTTGTTTGCAACTACAACCTATATAATGCCGATTGCTGATACTGAATGACAATTGGAAAGATCATCTTCAAAAAGATGTTAAGAGTTCTAAACCTTTGAAATAGTCAAAAATATACTTAACGATGCGTTCAACAAATACGAAAATGCACTGTCCGAAACCTCGTAAGAGGAAGTAAATCTAACATGATACGAGACTCTTGAAGAATATTGTTTTGGTTTCTTTGTTAAGTTTTACACATTGTTGAAGTCCCGTTAGATGTGAACTTCCGATTGAATTCGTTGGGATGTTCCGTTGATATGATATGATATGATAAATTCCCAATACATTGTGCGACTGGTACTTTTTTTTTCATATGACAGAAAAATCTAACCACGTTTGACTATATTGTGGTCCCTTGAGTTAAAGCATAGAATTTACTTATGCCTTAACTTGACACATTTTATCGAAGCGCCCACTTTTTGCATTGGGCTACTATTAACAAATTAGGTTAAATGTTATACACGTATTCTAATTTACATGTTACAGTTACATTGGTAAAAAAATGTACATGAAACATATGGATTTTTTTTTTCAGTGTGCTCAAATAAAAAACTCTTGATCACTTTGTATAGTAAATGTATAGTACTTTCCAAATCTGCAATAATATGTATGGGTTACATTTCATTTTTTTTTTCAATTACAGTCAGGAATGGCAAATCATTCGATTCGTGCCATTTGCATTCATTTGCCTCTAACTTTTTCCATCTACACAATTCCGTAAAATAATGTTTGTAGCTTTTGTAGACTTTGATATTAGTTAAAACTTTTTTGAGTATTTCCAATCTGTACCGTTGATGCATGACGAACTAATTTACATTCACTGAACACAAGTGGTAGGAAGATATTCAAAAAAGTTGTAGCTTTTGTTAAATTCTACAAAAGCTACACACATAATTAAACGGAATTCTGTTGATCAAAAAAGTTAGAGGCAAATGAATGTACATGATTTGCCATACCTGCCCACGTAACCAAAAGTTCTGATAAACGGCTATTTGTGGCTTAAGCATGGTCTATAGAATTCTAAGCAGCCTTGTTTTTAAGTCGTTATAGGAACTTGAAAGTTCCGGTACCATAGTTAACGAGCATTCTAAGCAGCTTCTGGTGGAACTTGAACGGAACTTTTAGAAAATAAGTTAAAAAAAAGGTTTTTGTTCGCTACACCAATTTTATATTTAGTTAAAAAAAGCCCCAGCACGAACTGCTACGTCATCTAAGCTATATTAATGTGAGCTGTTGTCCCGCCTACTGCTGGAGCTTTCAGTGCCACCTGACTGACGTGAATACAAAACACAACACCTTGATGAATTTTAAATTTGTATTTGTCCGCATTGTATTCCACCACACTTGTGGCGCAGTAGTTAGCGTTCGTAGATCGCATGGTGAATACACGAGTTCAAAACCAGGAAATTGCTCAATAATTTTTTATGCTTGGATGGAATATTGATGTACTGCATAAATATTTGAATTATGATTTATTTGAGCCTTACTTACATTAATGTTTGCTCCTAAAAAAGATTTGTGCGGATTGCTTCATGGGCTATGACGGACCTGTTTAGAAACCGTCAAGTTGCTAAGAAGTTCTGCAGGGAACTTTTAAGATACTTAAAAGTTGCTAAGAAGTTCCGATGGGAACTTGATCGGATCTTGGCTGTGGCCATGCTTTCAGCTTTGCCTGAAGTTCCTAAGAAGTGCTTAGGGATGCTTTTTGGAACTTTTTTTGAACTTGAAAGTTCTGTCGGAACTTTATTTGAACTTTATGGAACTTGAAAGTTCTGTCGGAGCTTTATTTGAACTTTATGAAACTTTGAAGTGAGCTTTATCGTTGAATGTGGAACTTTTGGTTACTTGGGTGGTTACAGTACAAATCGGTGCTCTATAGATTGTACTGGCTCCATAAAAAAAACCGATATATCACTTCTTGGTGAATAGAATCATCTTTAGTCATAATCATATATTATTTTATCAATAGTAATGTCCATATAAACTTCAAATCAAGCATAACTTTTCGAAAGGACGTGAGTCGCAAAAATAAACAAATCGATATTTTGCTTCTAACCGAATATAAATGAATTATGGAAAATATATTTAATGAACGTCCTATTTAATCTTCTTTCATTGTTTTTAAAATGGGGTTGATATACCCTTTTATTGTCAAAATGACTTAATTGTTAAAATTTGATGGCAACACAAAAACTGCAGATACGCTCACAGTAAAGCGTCGTATGTGAAAAACCAAAGCAACCATTAACAAACTGCAGATGCGCCAAGTTGTTTCTAAATAGATACAAAATGGATTTTAACGGGACTGTTGAAATGTACTACTGTTAGGTATGTTTTGTTAAATATTCTTGACTTAAACATAAATATTATAAATATGTTTTAGATGTAGCCACCCAGAGATGATGCTGAGAAGGAAGAATTAAAACGACATCACGAACTACATCAGATGTCAGCCAAGGTAGTGTACGACGAGAAGAAGAAAGACAAAGCGCTTGCTAAAGAAGATCCCACTGTTCGGACCGCAAGTTTCTAGAGACGTATCTTCACTGCAAAACAAAAACCGGTGTATCTGATTTGACGTATGTGAAAATCGTTCTGTCAAATAGACGAATCATGCAGGGTGTATGTAACAATCAAGGTGTGATACCGACGAATCAATCAAGGTGTGATACCGACGAATCAATCAAGGTGTATGTGAGTAGTACACAAGCAAAAGGTGTATCATTTTGTTTAAAAAAAAGTCTTGTCCGTGTTTGTGAAAACTCAATATTTTTCATAATTTCCTTAAACGGAGAGTATTTACTTATAAACTTGTTTCTCTTCCACTGCGCCAAAACGGGCAAGTCTTACAGCCACCATATCTGAGAATGAATTGTTTGTAATTTGTAATGTAAAACTGAACCAGTGAAATCCCATAATGTTGGGGCCTTTTCCATCCAACCCAAAACATCGAAAGGGGGTAAAAGCCTCTGGTTGAACATATATTTTGCCCGGTGAAAATGGGGTCCATCCAATATCCTGTCCTTCATGGTGCCTTACGGGAATGTTTCGGCCATCGTTGGTTACACAAAACACGGGTTTTACATAACACTGACACTTCACACTAAACAAATTTTATTTAACGCACAACTTATTTATATTTATACATAAAACATTCGATATTGGCGCCCAAGTAGGGCTCTAGGATCCGTTTACCATACTAGGCAGATTGTAACTCCTTTTCTAATTTCCTACATCTACCCGATCACCCGTAATCATGAATCCATGACGCCAAAGATCTCTCCAAACCGATCGATGATGTGTATCTTCTCTTGATGTCCGTCGCAGAGAATAGAGAGTTTGTCTACCCAGGGTTGTATCCTTGGGTGGGTGGTATTCACGCTGCTCCCGAACAATATACAATCATGGAAAACACATTTTGTTGCTGAACATGGCGACTATCATTTGAAAATGGTCTTGAATGTTGAAAATTCATTATTATTATATTTAAAATTCGCATTAACTTGAGGGCTGTATTCAGGAAAAAAGTATTTATGAGCAAATTTATCCACAATTTTGCATACAAATAAGTTATTATTTTACTAAAAAATATGTCACTTCTCGAGGCGATTGTAAATAAAAAACTGTTTCTACAATTTAAAGCTGAATAACTACTATGTAACATGGGTTTTTTTAACCGTTCAACAACTACGAATTGGCTCGAATTTATTAATTACTTTTTGAATAGATAACGAAAACCATGTAGAAGTTTTGTATACAGATTTCAGCAAAGCGTATGATCGAATTGACATACCGAGGCGTCTCATTAAACTTCAAAAAATGGGAAGCCATTCCGCACTCCTCAAAAGACTTGAATCAAATTTAACTAATCGCCATCAGATAGTAAAATACAAAGGAAAGACATCAAATCCCATTGATGTCACTTCGGGAGTTCCTCAAGGCTTCCATTTAGGACCCCTTTTATTTATTCTATTCGTCAATGACATCTCTTTCATTATTAAGAATTGAAAGTTTTAATCTATGCTGACGACACTAAACTTTTTTTTGAAATAAAAGATACCGAATACATTAACACATTCAAACAGGAAATACAGATATTCCGTACTTGGTGCCACAAAAGCTTGCTACAATTAAATGTAAGCAAATGTAACTCAATTACCTTTAGTTTAAAACGAAACATACCCAGAACGTATAAAAGTGTGATAAAGTGTTATCTTAGACTTAAAACTTACTTTCACCGATCATTATAACACAATTATTAACAGAGCTAGCAGCATGCTTGGTTTCATAAAACGATTCTGCTACAATTTTCATAATCCGTATACGATAAAAACATTGTACATTGCTTATATAAGGTCGATATTAGAATATTGCAGCATAGTTTGGTCTCCGTTCAAAAGCAGTTTCTATTGTATGCACTCCGCAAGATAGGTTGGACTGTATTCCCTCTGCCATCTTACACAGCTCGATGTATGCTCATAAATATTCTACAACAGTAAAAGAGCGTCGTGAATGTGTTATGATTTAATTCGTTAACGATGTCGTATCACATCGCATTGATTCAATAGAACTATTGTCATCCTTATATTTATATACTCCATCTAGGCATCTACGAAATATAAATACACGCCGACATCGTACGAATTATGCAAAATTTGGACCCTTGAACCAAATGACGTATACATACAATAAGATTATACGTTATACAATTCCTTGCGTAACTTCAGCTAGTAGAAGTATATCTATTTGAAGACAAATATTTTTTTTTTTTTTCAAAGAACGTTTAATTATCTACAACTTTATGTTATGAGTTTTTTGAAAGTATGTAATCACTTTTTTGAATAGGCCTTTTTTAAAAGAAACTCTTGAGAAAAAAATATATTTAAATGAAAAATGGAAACTCAAAAAAAATATCACATATCTAATGGATGAAATCCATTCCTGTGATCACTTAGCAGCAAATCCCATCACAAAAACATATGAATATTATGAGGCCGTAAAAAATAATATAAAATTAATGTGATCGCATAAATGTTATGTGAAATTCAGATGAATTTCATGAATTTTGATTATGGCTGAAAATCATGTGCGTTTCCAATGGAATGTTTCATTCATGTTTCATTCAACTCGGAAACTCTCATGCCCAACCGGTTTGCATTTTGGGCTGGAAATGCTCTGATGCTTTGCTTTCGCGCAGTTTACTTGGTGATGGGTGATTTTACTTCTGTCGATTGTGATGGCAATTTGACAACTTTATTCGATCGGGTGCAACGGCTAATTGTGTGCCTACACAGCTAAAAAAAGTAGTGTAAATTTCCGTTACTATGATGCACATAAATGGAGTGTCATATATCATACAATTTTAGATTATAGATCGTGTAAATTTATGAGACATGTCATGCAATATCCCATATATTGTATACAACTGTCCACTTTTGTTTGCAACATTTCTTGCAAGTTGCTAGTTTACGTGAAAAGGAAGTTTACATGTATAAATATTTGCATGCATGCACATCGCCAGTAAAATTCAGTATTTTTTGGTGTGTACTATTAACACGTGAATATGTGTGTGAGCACATGATAGAGCTACTTGGAGTGTTGAAATGGATCCCAACGAAAAAATAACTGTTGAATTCCAAGGCCCAACGGAGTACAGGAAAGTACAGGTCAATCGATCAGAAGGGAACAAACATGCTACAAACAATAAGATGTAATGAGTTAGTTGAAACATTATGCCCAAATTATGCTTATACTGAATATGTGCCAGGGTGAAAAATCAAAGATTGATTTTAGAAGTAATGTTTTAACTTATTATTAGTTCGACATACAAAACATTCTACATTAATTTTAACCTAGGTGTTTCTGCTAAAACAGTAACCTACCAGCCTTATTTAGTATGAGGTATCTAAGTGTGTTCGCATTAATTGTTGCCTAACAGATCAGTATTTTATACCTGCGTAACGGTATCAGTATTTTCAAATGTTTCACGAGAATTAATTCTTTGATCGAAGCCACGGATTTGCAGTACTACGATAAATTATTCTTTGGTATTGATCGTCACAGCACTAGCCATTCAAATGCTGATAATGTTATCGCTTGTACTAGAGGTTTGATAGGAGTGAGAAACTTTCTATCGTTTGTGATTTTCAGCATATCTCGAAGCAAAAAATACTATCCCACTCAAGATCTTCGCCATCATCCGGGGAACCCGTCAGAGCTCTTAAATGAGAGAAATGGTGTTTGAAAGAGTTTACTTTGCCGATAAAGAAAATGATTAACCCGTAAATAGCCAGGACCGAAAAGGTGCTAAACTTTTGAATCAAGGTGGTAGGGTTACGGTATGTAATGTGGGTCTAGTCCTTTCATTCGGCCTATCACGCAAATAAATAATTAATTAAGGAATATTACACAAAAAATAAGGAAAATATTGATCACTGATGGTTGATAAATGTGTACCACACACAAATCAATTTATATCACAACATTTCAATACATTTTCAGCTCTCGTAAGTAATAAAACTGGTTGAGAATATCACAATGTTCGGAGTTTTTAGCCGCCATGACTTATAAGGTTAAGATGGGAAGGTTGACTGACGATCATCAAATGGCCTGATTATGGCATTTATTGATTGGAATTACCTGATAATACACACTAGACGTAAAACTTACAGTTGCTGTTTGAATATTTTATGTTTATTTTAATTGTTTAACAACGTTTTCACAAGTAAAACATGGACCCAACTTTAGGGACACATTTCTTTTCTATGTTCCTAACTATGGCCCATGAAATTCATTTGACAGCATATAGCAATAAGAGTAACGTCAACAATGTTGTTTTGCATTTGGATGATAAGGAACGAACAGGAAGGGAGATTTTTTCTGCCAAACCTGTATAATGAACATCACAATGTTCTGATTTAGATATTCTGCGGTCAAAAGACGATAAGCGAAATTTTTAATTTTTAATTTTTAAATTGAGTGATTTAATGTAGTTTTCGTAAAATTTTCTCTAAGAAATGTTTTGAGGAATGAAGAGCATTAAGTTAACAGTGATAGTGATAAAAAAAAATACATCAGAAAACGTTACCAAGAGCGTTTTTTTGAGGATCAAACAAGATAGGACGAAGCTGCATCCATAAATAGACCCAATTTGGGGACAATAGACCCATATTACATACATTTCCCTCGTGAGTTATTGTCTTAAAAAAAGTAAGTTTTTCAACTTTTCGTGGTTTCTGATAGCAAACGACATGATAAGCATATCTAAGCATACCATTTAGCAGTAGAATATCGTTTGCAGGTAAATTCATTGATGAGTTATGATTAAAAACGTAATCGATGGCTGCATATTAGACCGAGGTTAGGGACGTATACCCTATATCAAAAATTTGAGGAAAATAGTTGAACATTTTGAGTGATTATAAAAATGAACGATTATGTCAGCCCGAATCGTTAACTTGCCACTGAGAACAAACCAACTAAAATTGTCCATCAGCCTGGTTCTTTACGGGTTAATGTCCTAGCGTTCCCGTTGGTGGTTCTCGTGAGACAGAATACCCTTCATTACGTTCGTTGGCAGACCCACAGCGGAAAAGTTGATGTGAAAGCATCACACCGCTGTTATAGGCTGCTCGTCGTCGTCGTCGTTCTCGAGGGAAAGTTTTTACATAAACTTTCCGGCAAAAGTTGCTTCCGTTATCATTGGAAACGGTGGGTGTTGTTTGGTACTGGATCACGTTGGAGGGTTTGTAGTTTACTTTATTTCACATAGTTATACTCGTTTTTTTTTTTTTTTTGCTGCTAACGGTATAGACAGGTAGAAAATGCTTAGTCTAGCACTCATATATTGCTAAAGCCACGACGTGAAACTTTTTGCGGAATTGTTTTGATTACCGTTGTCAATGGCACTCTGCCGTTTTCCAAGTGTGATCAATGATCTGATTCAACCAAAGTTTATTCAACGTATGGTGATATGGTATGTGGTATTTATCTTCAAATTCATCACATTAAAACTTATAAATTAATTGCAAAGTGAATCAATCGGTTAAATATGTGATAGTCCCAGGAACTAAATTGTCATATTGAATGAAAATTACAGCATTTGTTAAAACATTTATTTATTTTCATGAAATTTGTGGCCATCACGTTGAAAATGTTTTACCAATTCATATATGTATTATTAATGCGTCAATGCATTATATACCTTTTTTTATTATCTGTTAAAGTATACATAACAGATTTAAAACAACCCTGAGACCCGAGGGGACAGTCGATGTTTTCCAGAAATTGCACAGTTTTGTTCTTTTTTACTTTAAACAACATTCCATAACTACTCAATGTTTATTTTATAAACAGTGTTTTTCACGTTTAAAGTTACACCAGTTTTGCAACGCAAACATTTGAAAATCCGATTTTTTCAAGATAGCTAGCATCTTTTTTTTCCCCAGGATCAAATTGTTATATTTGTATTATTTTTACTATTTTTTTTAAATTAATCCTTGCAATCAGTCACATTACCTCACACCCCAGCAGGCCTGGGTTCAATCCCAGTCGGCGCCGCCGGGATGTTCTGAGGCATAACATCTCTGATCACGCTTTCTTTCGGAAGGGAAGTAAAGCCATTGGTCCCCGGTTCATGAGCTTGATGGGTCAATAGGTGGTAGGGTCCAGGTGTGGAAGCTGCCACCCTGGCGTCGATAGCCATTGGTGCTCAGCACGGAAAACAAGATGGACGGATAACAAATCCAGGAAAAAAAAATCACATCCTCAAATTACCAGTAACGCTGGTAGATCACCTTTTCGTGGTGCGTTACTGGTATAAGATCTACCTCCGAAACCCTAGTCCACACAACTTCAAACTTGGTGAACAGAATTTTGCAGCAATCAAAGGAACACATTTTAGTCCTTGTTACTTTTTATGCCTTGTAAATGGTGACAAGACTCGGAGTCACAATATGTGCTATTTTTAATGAACTTGGCGGCAAGTTGCGTATCAAATTGATCAATCGTTTCTTAATCATCGTAATCGTATTTTATAAAATGCTGTTTATAATGTATTGTGATTCAAAGAGTTTGATGGTGGTGGGTTTTGCATTAGGAAGAGTGCCATGTGCCATGCATATGTGCTTTTATGTGGTTCTGTATATTTTGTCCTTTTCTTTCTTTTCGAAATTTTCCAAAATTTGTTTAAGGTTGTGTTGGTGCTGTCATGGTGATTGTATTTGGCGAGCTTGTTTCAGTTTAAAACAATCCGTTTGTTTCCTGGAGGTTGTAACGGGAGTAGGAGAAGAAAATGGTGGGTGCCGGATACAACCTTCACTTAAGCGCCAGGCAAGTGTCTTTTCCTTGCCGTGAAGGAGCGTGTTTAGAATCTCTCTTTGAATCCCGTGCCCAGCTGGGAGACCTCAAGGCGAGTCATCAACCGTCGACCCACGACCGAAAGTTTCCACACCAATCTCACGGTAAGAGTTACCGAAACAAAGCGGAACTTACAACAACTTAAGGGTAGACTCAGTTTCCTTTGAAGGTTTTCCATGTCTAGAGCCTATACTAAGGTAGCGAAACAAAAACCGTATCTGCATAAACCGATCTCATACATTTAAGCTAGGGAGTTGCCTTGCGATCAAGAAAAACTATCATAATCTGATTTTCTACTTCATAGCGCTATTTGGTTTATTCTGCCCATGGACGACATTTCCGGAAATTTAGAACAGTGTATACGTGCAATTAATGCATTTTCTTACATGTTTTTGTGCTTAACATTAGTTTTTGTACACATGGTTCGATTGTTTTTTTATTCAATTGTTTCTACTTGCCCTACTGCAACTCGTCGGTGGAGGCGTCCCTCGTAATCCCTCGTAGTCCAACGATGCGTCGACGCAAGTGCACTTACTTGTGGGGGTGGCATGCGCGGTGATTCACCTAACACGTGTTTGCTTCGCTAGTGGTGGCCCTCTAGAGCCGAGCGAGGGTTCTACTATGGATAAAGCGAACAGTCAGCTAGTTGGCTGGGTGGTTCGTCACTTGGCTACCGGAATTGATCGTTTCCACCAGTTGGCGCACACGTGTCACACAACTCATGCAGACGTCGCACACGTGTCGCCCCGTTTCGTCGAATGTTGCACACGGCCAAAACGGTATGTTTCGGGAATGCATCCTGCTGTCGCTCGTGGATGCCACTTCGACGTGTCCCGTGGAAGGTTTAACCTAGGGGTGGCACCTTCGTTCGAAGGAGTTCTTCGAATGAATTTCAAACGAAATTAGGTTCTGCTATATGCATATATGTTGTCGCAGACCAGTTATAATTACCTCTGGTTACAACTGTGTAGCTTTACAATGTTTATTGTTCTTCACAATGCCAACCGACACTCAGTCTTGGCGTAATTCTGACTAGTCGAGAAAACAATAGTTGGTTGGGTAATTGTTCGCACAACTTCACAATGGCGCTTACTTTTCAGAGGTATCACCTTCTGTCTACACCACTGACCTACTCCACCTACTAGTACTTTTTTTATACCACTAACTTTAACTGCTGACAATTTATTACAAACTTTAAAATAGCGTATGACCTGTTTGCTGATCAAACTAATAAAGAACGGCTCATGCAGATGAGGGTATGCTTTAACCCCAAGAACGAACCCGACGACCACTCATTCGGTAGTTTTCGTGTTTTAAATTGCGAGAAGAGTAATTTATGGAAGACCCCTCCTTTTATCGAAAATCGAAAATCGCTAACAGAACCCCTTTGGCGTTTCGCAGCTTGGGTGGATTAGAGACTAAGAATGCGGACTCTTGCATGCAAGTGAAGGTTCTTTTCCAATTAGATAGTTTTTAGGGTAATATCGGACATCTGTAACCACGTTACAAGGTTATCCCTCGATCGCACGGGATCTTGTCCGAAGCTGAGTCTTGTGGAAGAAAAGACATTAAGATCTATCCCAGGCTACTATTGTAGAAAAGAAAATCGTAACTGATAGATGTTGGGCGGAACGCTTCGGAATGTTTAGTAAAATAGGACACATGCTTGATCCAGTTTGGGATACATAATTGACTGCTTTCGAGAATGTAATTTCATTTGAATTGCTTGTTTAACCAAATCTGAACAATGCGTAAAGAGCAAATCGAAACATTGAACGCCGCGTGAAAGTGGAACTTAACGAAGGCGTATGTGATTTTTCGAAGCTTTTAGTTTTCGGACTTGAAAGATCGTCGGTTGCAGTGGCTTGCTTACAGAAGCAGAAAACGTGGTTCCAGATCCTTTCATAATAAAGAGATTTTTTTTCAGATCGCTTGGTTATCATGTATTTTGCGAAACTTGTCATGGTCGTCGCTGCCTAGTTTGAATGGTTTCAACAACTCGAATAACGGTTTGGTGTGATATGAGGGGCTCGGTGACATTAAAGCGCCCATTTTTGCTTACATCATTCCACATTCAAGATTCGTTTTATTTGTTAATATGACTACATGGTAACAACAACAACTCAAGGATTAAAAAGGGGCTTAAGCCTTTTAACTAACATCCCAGTGATTCCTCGTGGATGAGGAGGACTCTTTGGCCATCAAAGCAAGTGTCACGTCTACACAGTCTAACCCATTCCTTTTTATCTGCGTTCGGGCGCAGCGCTGGAATTGTCTAGTTTGAGATCACCAGTTTTTAAACATTGAGGGTGAATTCTGGTTCCAAGCATCGTCTATTGGTTCTCTGTGTAATTACAGCTGAGCTGGCAATAACAGAGTACCAACAGTGGGTAGTAAATAATGTTCATGCAATCAGTCACATCCTCCAATGTCGGTTAGCACGTTGAGAGTCATACCATCAAAAAGATGGCAAGGCAAAACAAGCGAACAATAACTGACATTTGTGGATTGTCGTTAGACATTATGAAGTAGAGAAAATTTTGATATACGATGTGCGAAACTGTCATAACCCAAGTAACACAATTTCATATAATTATGATGAGTAAACTTCTTTAAAACATAATCCAGTCATACAAATTTTATATTAACTATTATAGACCATGTGTGTTGCTTAGGCTTAAGAAACAAAACTGCGAACACTTACTTGAATCGTAAAATTGGATCATTTCGGATGTCAGCAGTTCTCACACGAATAATGCATTTGCTAAACCGTTTGCTTTTGTTGCGATTGATTTTAATGTTAATAGCTTCTTGTAACCGATAATGAACGATCGTCGGTCGTAGCTTATTGTAATGTAAGGGGTGCGGTGGCCTTAGAGCGACCGTTTTGACTTACTGAGCAGCAGATCGTGGGTTAGAACCCAAACCCCCTTACATTACTGAGTTTATCGCAAGATCGCATCACTTTTCAATGTGAATGCAGATCTAATTAATCCTTCTTACTAAGAAAAACGTCCTTCCCGTGACAACAGTGGAGATGCAGAGGGTATACCCGGTCTCTAGTAACAATGGGTGTCGAAATAACAATCCTTCCCAGGGAAGGCATCCATTTTTTTTTTTCAAACAGGATTAAATGGCACAAGACACTATTGGTGCACGGAGATAACTAATATGATTTACGAGTCATATATTTCGATTAGAAACGAAGCAATACTCGTCTCGCACTCATCCACAATCAAATAATTTCATGTTTGTCCGTGAGAGCTAGACTATTGGAAAACTATTCAGAATTCGCTAACCTAACTACTATCACTTGAGCTTTACTTACAAAGACAAAGCATGAAGAACTTGTTTGAAATTATATGGGAACATCAAAGAATAAAATTCGCCGCCGCACGAATTTGACTATCTACAAGACGCTGGACTATGCTCGTGGAGGACCAACGGAAGTCAAAAGTGACAGTTACGTTTGACGTAAACCTGTATTACCCTTATATTGCAAAAAAGGGTCCTTATCGGGCTTTTAACGGGCTGCGTGGTTACATGAGTAATTCCAGTTTAAACAAAATTAAATAAATTTATTACAACTGTGATTGTTTTCCTTTAGCTACATTATGGGATAACCTCGAAAGTTTGTGATCTATTGTTCAGTTCGTGCGGCTCGGTGTGTATGTGTTTTTTGCTTTTTTTTTAATACATGATTCGTTTTGAGGGAGAAAATAGAAGCCGGAATAGCGATCGTGCATCATGCATGATTTCATTTTCTTTGGAAAAGATTACTAAACATATAAAATGCTTTTTGGTAGCTGCATGTCTCCGTGATTAATCGTCGGTCACAGTGGCTTGTTGTGATGTAAGAGGATTTGTTGTATAGTGTCAACCGATTTTGCTCACTGAATAGAAGATCACAGTTTTTTTCCCAAGCTCCTTTACATTACTGAGTTGATAGGGTCGCATCCTCGCATCATTTGCTTACCATGCTTTTAAAGATCGCATTACTTTCCAAAGTGAATTCAGATCTATATCATACTTCCCACTAACAAAAATGTCCTTCGTGTGACAAGAGGTATCTGGAGGTATGCTAGGTAGCTTGTAAGAACGGGAATCAAATTAACAATGCCACACCTCCTCCCAGATGACCTTAAGGAATTTGCCAGCACCGATACAAAATACTGGATCTCCGGACTCGGTCATCAGTGGCTCTCTACTCATGCTCACATTGCTTGTTCGTCGTGTTTTATTCAGCAGTTGCTGTTATCGGGTTTGTATGGTTATAGCAGCAACTCGATCATAAGTTATGTGTTGGGATATGACTGGTCCGATGACCTTAGAGCGCCCGTTTTTGGTTACTGAGTAGAAATCATGAGATTAATCTCAAGCCCTTTCACATTCAAGATTCGATAGTCACTTTTAGTTAGTTTGAACCCATCACTTTAATTTAGCGTACCGATTGAGCAATTTTACGCCAAATGACTAATCGGAAAAAAAGCGACTTTTTCCGATTTGCATGAAATTGTTCGTTATGGGCAATGATATCCATTTTTGCTAAAATTCGGCAATTTTCGTACAAGCAAAAAGTTAAGATTTTTTTTAATTTTCAAGTGTCGAAAGTTTGCATAGGCTCTTTTTGAAAAAAAATCAAAAGTCAAATAAGCGTATTTTGAGATTTTTGGAATTTATTTTTCATTTTGTTTTCCTTGAAATTACTTAAAACATTTTTTGAATATTTTTCCCAGAAATTTCTTTATTGTCAACTTTCTCTTAGACGTTATTTCGATTAGAAATGTCGTTTCCTTGCTACATTTTTTTGAAAAATTGAATGACGCCCTTTAAAAAAATTAAAAAGATCCAAAATGGCCGAATTTTAGCAAAAATGTGAACAATGTCGCATAGTTCCATAAATGTCGGAGAAGGTCGATTCAAATGTACTTTTTTTTTGCTATTTTGACTGGAACTGCTTGGTTGTCAAAACGAATTCTGCTGCAAATTCGACCCCAGTGATTTTGCATGGAAGTGCAGAGAATTTTTCCCTAGTTTTTGAGCTATTAATAACCACGATAATTTGTACACTTGACAAATCTATACAATCATTCAAAATAGTTGAACGGTGACTAAAATTAACGTTTTAATACCTGTCGCCGGTAGCATACGTTTATTGTATTTTACTTTTAAAAACAAATAACATCACAAATCATCAATCTCAACGACGACTCGATTCTATCTATCCTAGCGGTCCCTAACCCGTACCTAGCACTTTGTCAACAAGTCCATCAAGTGTTTTGAGGATTTGCTCTAAAAGCCCTAGTTTATTGCCAAACTTGTCCAACTCGTCGTGGTGTCTAATTGCTGCATCGCTACCTTCACCGAGTGGCCCGTGTGAACTATTCAACTGTATAACGATATTTTCCATGGATGAATTGAGTTTTTTGATCCCCTCGATGAATTCCTCGAATGTCTTATTGGAAAAGTTCAACAGTTTCTTCAACTCCTCTAGCTCTGCAGGTGTATATTGGCATCTGCTTCTCGGTGGAACGTGGTCGGACGGATAAGGGATCGGTACCGGAACAAACTGTGTCTCGTTGGTGATCGTAATCGGCCCCATGAAGGAGCAGTATGACTCATTGCAGAGCATCCTAACGAACGGCATGCACGTACTATTCATTTGATCGAACAATTGACCCTTCGGGCATTGGTGAAGACAGTAACTGTGGTGAAATAATAAAAAAAAGCATTAAATGCTTAATTCAGTTTGCGCTGGGAGGAAAAGAACATACTCTCCATTGCAACAGCTGTAAAATTGCGACTGATTTTGCGGATGTGGGATGAATCCGACAAAATTACATGGTTTTTTTTCCTCCAACAGAATGGACAGTTTGTTCAGTATAGGAAAGGATCCCTCACCACATACGTTGCTGTAGTCATCACGATCTAACTGCATAATAACTCCGAAGAGGTTTATGCATCTAACGGTTCTGGAAATATTTATCAGCTGTTCCTCGTTGATTGGGCATCCCTATCAGAGCAGGTTATTACGATAAATCACCGGATTCAAATAACAAAAAAAAAAACTTACTGGCACAGGTGGCAGCTGTAGGTCTACGACAATTTTCCGTGACATCAAACCTTGTGCGATGAGACTCTGAATGACAGAAGTCTGTGGACAATTTACTACATCTACTGCTTTGTTCAAGGTATCGATCAAGGTGGACCCCAAATTTGGATTCTCAATTCTAACACTGACTATGTAACCTCCACCGATCGTCTCACGCAGTTGTTTAAGACAGCAGTTGTAAGTTGTCTGGAAGAGGATGTTTTAAAGTGTAAATCAGAGGTGAGATATTTAAACGTTCAACATTACCTCATTGACCCCGTTCATCGTAGGATCACACTGCAAATCC
Source organism: Ochlerotatus camptorhynchus (assembly GCF_037179485.1). NCBI lineage: Eukaryota > Metazoa > Arthropoda > Insecta > Diptera > Culicidae > Ochlerotatus > Ochlerotatus camptorhynchus. Next base: position 3,556,218 of record NW_027040929.1, on the reverse strand, counting down.
ACCCCGTGAAAGCCGCTCTTCTCCAGTTGTCGTTTAACGATACTTCCCACAGCGGTACATCCCTGATTTGTTCCAATTAGATTTGAGAAATATGCACATGCTGCCGTACCACCGTACATCGAGAATATATTGGTGAATCCTACACAATTGCCGGACCACCAATGATCCTCTACAGCTTTGATGGTATCCACGTGATACACACGATAGGTGCACTCCTTGAGCACTTTGCAGCGCGTTACTTTCGTGGGATCTTCTATTCGACACGCCAAGTTGTAGTCTCGGGCAACCGCCGGAGAGATCCCAATCCATGTTATTAGCATAACAAAAGCCACACAGGAAAACCACCGATACATGATCAAATTCACCAGGAGCAACTTACCCCAATCACTGACTGGTTACAATAACCCTAAATTTGCGACTGCCGACGCTTTTTATATTATAGTTATAAATTCATAAAGCTGTGATCGTCCTATGGCGAAAGAGAGATACGGCACGTGCATAGTACGCATTACCTAGGACCCACTAACCAGAATGTGATAAGTGGAATAAAAGCATCGTGGTGTAGGCCAATGTAGTATAATTTAATTAGATAATAAAAAACAAAAATAACATGGAAAAAAAAACTTTCAAATTCAGCAATAATTTTACTAATAAATTCGTTACTTTAGCAGCAGCACACCTCCTCCTCAACCAATGAGTGAGGTAGCTCCTGCACCAACGCCTGAGGTAGCTCCTGCACCAGCTACTGCACCAGCTACTGCACCAGACCCTGCACCAGGCCCTGCACCAACGGCTGAGGTAGCTCCTGCACCAGCTCCTGCACCAACGGCACCAGATACGGCACCAGCTACGGCACCAGCTACGGCAGTTGAGTCACCTACACCACCTGTTCCCCCTCCCGTTAGTCCGGAAATTGCTCCTGTATCTCCACCTCCCAGAAGTCCCGTCAGTACTCCCGGATTTATACCTAGTACATCTTTAAATATTTGCAACAATCTTATTAAGAGCTCCTCTAGAAGATTCATTTTACGATTCATTTCGTCCATTTGTCCCATGGTGCCACCAATTGCAGTTTCAGCAAATAACAGCTTTTTCAAAAGAATTTCGAGTCCACCTAAAATTTTTCCCAACACATCTTGCAATGGTCCTGTCAATTCGTTCACGACACCAATTATGCCATCAATATTCGTTCTTTCCAACAATTTTATGAATTCTGATGTCTGATTATTTATGTACTGTATAGTGGTAATATTAAGGCACGGTTCACTATGATTGCTTCCATTATTGTATTGCCCCCACGGAAAAGGGAATGGATATGGAATGGGGAAAGGGACGTGATTGCAACCGCCATTCACAGCCCCAGTTAATGTACACGAGTTATCGTCGCATTTTACTTGCAGGACCGGTTTACAAGTACTGCTGCACGTATCGAAAGCCAACCCTTGAGGACATTGAAACTGATGTTGCCTGAAATGCAAGATTCGTTAAATTTCTGAACGCACTGATTCACACATTCACTTACACTCCATTATTGCAGGAGTAGAAGCTGGAACAATCCCTTGTGTCGCGAACGTAGCCTTTGAAGTTGCACGAACCACTTCCACCGGTCGTGCTGACAGCTGGGTGCACTACGCTAGCTCCACACGACTTCAACAGAATATTCAAATGCTTGAATAACGGGAATCGACCTTTGGCACAGACCCCCGCCGTGTCGTCCCGGTCAACCTGCAGTGTGGCACCCAGTAAATCCTGGCTGCGGATCCCATTGACCACTTGTTCAACCAATGAAAACAAATTTTTCGGTCCACTGTCCAACGGACATTTCTAAAATTGATCCTATTTAGTTTCATTGGAAATTTAGAACCATATGACTAACCTACCACTACAGCAGGAAGTGGAACATCCAGTAGGATCTTCTGTCGATTCAAACCATGCGCAATCAGATTTTGAACTACGGAAACTTGCATTTCACAACCGTCGAACGGCACACTGACCAAATCGACCACGTTGTTCAGCACATTTACCACGCATGTTTCGATGTTGACACTCTGTATGAAAACTGAAATAATATATCCTCCTCCAATTTCCTTCCGCAGCAAGGTAATGAAGTCTGAGTAGTCTTGCTAAAAATGCACAGAAAAAAATAATCTAATCATTCCATTTCCCAATGATGATTCGGATTACTCCAACTCTACCTGATTCAGCTGGGACTGCACCGGATCGCACTGCAATTCCACTCCACGAAAACTACTTTTCTGCAGTTGTATCTTCACCGTTTCCACCAGCGTTTGTCTTCCCTTGCAGGTATTGATTAGATTCCCGAAATACCCACACGAGTTCGGTCCACCGTAGAGTGCGAACAGCTTATTATGAGTGCCAGACGTATGAAACACGCCAAACAAACTCTGAGCCGTCTCCACTGGATACACTTCAAGCCAACAGTTCTGACGTATATCGCACCCGTTCAGCACGGACGGATCGCTCACTCGGCACACCAAAGCGTGTTTTCCTTCGCACAGTTTCGGCACCACTCCTAGCACCAACAACAACAGCACTAACACGTAATTTCGCTTCATCTCATAATATTCTGCACTTTCGCGTCGGTTCCGGACTATCCCGCTCGAGAACTAGCAAGCATCGACTTCCGCTGACTGTTTTTATATCCACCAAACAATCGCGCGTGTTTGTCCCGACATTATGCGTTTCCACAAAGAGAACGGTTTTCGGGCCTTAGCTCGTTGGATGGTCAGGTGTCAGATTGATAGTGACGAACGGGGCGATTGTGGTTATTTACGGTTCGTTCAAACAACATAAAACGCAAATTCTCACGTGTCTCATTCCATGGGACGTACATGTACAGAACTTTTAAACATTTCTATCTAGATTTTTTTACTAATGGGCAGGAGCTGAATATATTAAGGTTCAATTTACTTTGATGTATTTTCTAGAAAGAAAAAAAACAACGGACCCACCAAAGTAACTAAAATTCAACGGAAAGAAATCGAATCTCATTCAAGTCAATTCAGGAGTTCCCCAAGTCTCTCATTTGGTACCCCTTCGTTTTATTCTGTACGGGAACGACATTTACTTTCTTCTAGGAGAAAACCAAAAATAAAAGTACCAATCCATGAAGACGACATGTAGCTTTTTTTGGAGATAAAAATTTTAAAAAGTCATCAATATATTCCTGAATCAAATAGAGGAGGATCTAAAGATTGGGCTCATCGATGTCCAGTAGGGTGCTTCATTCTGAAAAAAGTGATGAATTTCTGATGGGCCACCCTCCAGTTCGATTCATAGCCCCAAAATATGAACCTGTGCAAAAATTGGTAAAGATTGATGAAGGTTTAGAGGTCGCGCCAATGATTTGAAATTTGTATGGGAATTACTATGGAAGAATTTAAAAAATCGCTTATATCGCTATAACTTTGCTTCTACTTGTCCAAATGTCGAAAAAATTTAGTATGTTATTGCTATGGCAATAAACAAAAAGCCTACAGTTGCTACGCTCAGTTTTGCAGCGTATCAAGAATTATAAAAATGTGAAAAAATGGCAAAATAGGGTAAATTGACAGATGAATATGTACAAGGCAACAACGCCAATTTCATCGCAACAACAACAGGCTTGTTGATCATTGTCATGACAACCACATATTTTTTTTTTTTCAACGTTTGGACAACTACAACCAAAGTTAGAGCAATGTAAACGAAAATCAATAATTTCCCATACTAATTCACCAAAATCTCCATACAAAATCCAAATCATTGGCGCGACCTCTAAACCTTCATCAATCTTTACCATTTTTTGCACAGGTTCATATTTTGGGGCTATGAATCGAACTGGAGGGTGGCCTATCAAAAATTCATCACTTTTTTCAAAATGAAACACCCTAATGTCCAGTTCTTATTTTTTTTTCTTAAACAATGCGTCATCTTGACAATTCAAATAGATATGTTTGATTGCTAGTGAAAAACTTCCTTAAAAATGATTTCCTTTGAAATTTATTCATGGGCCTAATGTTAGGGACACTTAAGCCGACATTAGGGACACTAACCCTATGGAAATTTCGGAGTAGGCTCTGCCGACGGTCGGTTTCTGTTTTTCCGCGAGTGTGGTTATTCCGATAAAAAATCATGGTGGTTTCGTAGTGGATTATCTTGCAATTAAATGTTTTTTGGGTATAGATTTAGCCGGTGATTTGTTTGGAAGAGCAAGTGAAGTGTTTCGTGTTGGAGGGGAGGAGTGTTTGATCAGCGTCGTTCAGAGAAGGGAGGGTGAAGGGAGAGTGTGTGTCTATGTGCACCAATTATAAATCGCCAAGACGATTTCTAGTGGAAGCGCAGAGGACTTCTCGGTTTCCTTCACTATTTGACCTGTATTCGGACACGGCCGGCGCTGGTAGTGCTAATATTAGATCTCCAGTTTTTTTTTTTTTTTTTTTTTTTTTTTTTTTTTTTTTTTTTAATAAGTAAGTTTTATTGGTCAGTTCATTTGATAATAGTATTTACAATTTGTTATTCTAGATCTAGGTGAAATTTCAGTGCATCTACATCAATTCTATCGTTACAGTCACAAACAAAGCAAATGTATTTAATAAAAACTCTAAGCACTTCCACACGCCTTCTTCTGTCTATTCCTGCTAGGACAGGTATCACCAAGTCTTCAAAAGAGAGTCGTCTCCATCCATTCATTATGCCTGCTATCCTCTGCTGTAGAACCGTCCAAGCCGGGCCGACACGAGTACAAGCACAAAATTTATGGAGAAGAGTTTCAGCCGTTTGATTGCTACAATGTGTGCAGTTTTCGTCCGGTACTCGCTGCATTACGAACAGTAGTTTTCGGTGCTCGATTTTACCATTCACGAGCATGTAGAGTTTCGATCGCTGCGTTGAAGAGAGCTGCTTCGCAGCAATGTTTCGCCACGTGCGTGGCCAGTCGTTTTGTGGACTGTTGCGTTCCACCTTTGGCAGTTCGATTTGCTGGACAAAATACTGATGGATTTGATCGGCGGAGGGGTTATATTGGATTTGGAGAGGAATGTGGGATAAATTTGATAGGATTAATTTGATGTCGGGAAGATCTATAGAAATTGCTGGGCGGGGATTATCGTGGAAAAGAAGGGATCTATAGTAAGGTAGGGAATCGATCTCTCGCAAATGTCGGTGGATGGTGAGCGACTTACACTTAAACACCGGTAATTGCAGCTTCAGTCCACCATGCTCCCGGCTGCGCGCCAGTTGTATCAATGGTACCCGGGCGACTATCCCACTCCACAGGAAGGTGCCCATCCTTGACGTAATTTTCGCTATGTGTACGCCTAGTGGAGGTAGAATGGATGAAAGGTACCAAATCCTAGATGTTCCCAACGTATTCAGCACAGTCACCTTCTGAAGTAGGGTCAGGGTTCGAGACGACTGGAGCCACATCAGTTGCGCAAACTTGCCAACCGCCGCATTCCAATTCAGCGTCGTCATCAACCGAATCGAGTTTGCAAAAATCACTCCCAGGATCTTCACCGTGCTGGCTGTTTCCAGCCACTGGACGTCGATTTGATTTCCCTCGCAAAATCCAACGTCAATGGCAACAGTTTTGCGTACATTCAACTTGGCGCCGGCGGCTATTTCGAAACGCGTGAATAGCCCATGAATCGAATCGATTTGTGCAGTTGATGTGACGATCACACTGATGTCGTCCGCATATGCCACCAGCAGATCAAGCCCACATGTTTGCTCAAGTCTGCACACAAGCGGATGAAGGTACAACACTAAGAGGTGCATCGATAACGGGTCCCCCTGCCGCACCGAGCGCTGGATGTCGATCGGCCGTGAGAGATGCCCGTTCACGAGCAGTCGAGAGGTGGAGCGGGAAGTGATCTCGGAGAGCAAAGTGACGAGATGCTGGTTGAAGCCGAGCGAGCGCATGGTTTCGAAAAGGAATGAGTGCCGGACCCGATCGAAAGCGTGATCTAAGTCGAAGCTGATGAGTTTCCCGGCGCGGCGATGATGACGGAGACTAGCTATCCGATCTTTAAGAGCGAGAGTTGCCTGGAAGATATTTCGCTCTGAGTTTGAACATTTCTGCCCGTCGCTTAGTATGTGGTGCGCTCGCATCACACCCTCCAGCCGGGTTTTGAGAATGCGAGAGAATATTTTGTAGTCCGTGTTTAGAAGCGATATGGGACGATACGAGCGGGCTGTGTCGTCGCCACCCTTCTTCTTGACCAATACAATGATACCGTCTACAAACGTTGCAGGAATGTTGCCAGTGAGCGCTTCGTTCATCACCAGATTGAGTTCTCGGTGGATGACGTCGAACATGCGGTAGTATAATTCTTTCGGGAGACCATCACAGCCGGGGGATTTACGGGATGCGCTGGCCCGTATTGCAGCGAGAATCTCTGACGTGGTGATCTCACTCGAGCACGCTTCATTTAACTCGTCGATGGGTGGTATGGCATTCTCGCAGACGAACGTGTTCTCATCATCTGCTCTCTCTTCTTCCGAGTATAGGCGGGAAAAGTAATTCACCATGTGCGCCTCGATCGCGTGAGGATCATCAATGGTATCGTGCTGCATGGTTTGTAACCGGGTAATGACGGTTCGCAAGTGAAGTGTTTCGTGTTGGAGGGGAGGAGTGTTTGATCAGCGTCGTTCAGAGAAGGGAGGGTGAAGGGAGAGTGTGTGTCTATGTGCACCAATTATAAATCGCCAAGACGATTTCTAGTGGAAGCGCAGAGGACTTCTCGGTTTCCTTCACTATTTGACCTGTATTCGGACACGGCCGGCGCTGGTAGTGCTAATATTAGATCTCCAGTTTTCACACATTGAGCATGAATGTTAGTTCCAAACATCATCTGTTGGTTCTCTGTGTAATTGCAGCTGATCTCGCAATAACAGAGCAGCAACCGTGGGCGGTCTATATTTTTCTTAATTTTTTAAACAAGTTACACTGAATTTGGTTGGAAAAAAATTGTGTTAAAATAGAGTTGAATGAATTATGAAGCACGCTGCATGCTTCTTAACATAAAAAACATAGAAGAGCGTCGCGGATAGGCAATGGTTTCATTTGTAAACAATATCGTTCCGTGGTGCATTGACTCAGCAGAACTATTATCATAATTTTTTTTTTTATGCTTCTACTCGGTAACTCTGAAATCGAAAATCATGTGCCAAAACCAAATTTTGAAATAAACATCTAAATAAAATCATAATTTGTTCACTTAAACAAGCTTTCCCTCAGTATATCAAAATGTGTAGTCATGACATTTCATCGCACAAGGACGCCAATCGTATTCGATACTGAATTGAAGGATTTGCACTCGAAAGAGTAGAACAAGTAGGGCTCCGCGCTTGTCCGTCGTATCTCAGCTTTTCTTCATCATACACCCCTAAAATCGCGCATTTTACGGTTTATCGCAAATTTTTCAGTGTCAATCGTAATTAATCTTGTAAGCAAAGATATTTTTGCAAAAACATGAGTGAAAACGCTTTGCTTTTATAGTTTTAGCACATAGAACGGAAATAGGCGCCATGATACGACGAAGTAGCGTGGCTCCCTAAGTGTACTGTTGAACTCGTAGCTTACGTTTGACTTACTCGTTCAATAGTAGTCACAAAGGCGAATCGTCAGCTTGGGGGTGTTTTTTTTTGCTGCTCCTCTTTTCCCTGGCTTAGACCAGCTTGGGTTCATATCAAGAACCTCAAGAGATTTTTCGGATCCGTACTATTTAAAGGCACTGTACTGTTCACTTGTGCGCCTGTTGTTTGGATTCCTGTCAACTTTCCTGGAGCATTAGAATAGAACGTACTCATAAAACAATCATTCGTCGAGCATTGAGGCAACTTCCTTGGAGAGATCCAATAAACCTACCTCCCAGAGATGGAAAATCATTTACATTCATTTCGTGCATTCATTTGCATTCATTTGCCTCTAACTTTTTTCATCAACAAAATTCCGTAAAATAGTGTTTGAAGCTTTTGTAGGCTTTTATGTAAGCTACATCTTTTGGAAGCAACTCAAATCTTTATCTCTTATGCATGACGAATCAGATCGATTAGAATCCACCATTGTTTTTCAGTGAATGTAAATTGCATTCACTGAAAAGCAATAACATGTTCTGCCAGCTCTATTTCATCATGCATAAGAGATTCATTGTTTAGTTATTAACAAAAGTTGTAGCTTATATCAAAAGCTACAAAAGCTTCATACATGATTTAACGGTATTCTGTTGATGAAATAAGTTAGAGGCAAATGAATGTAAATGAATGCACGAAATGAATGTAAATGATTTTCCTTCCCTGCTATCTCCGTATGCTGAGAGATGTCGCTTACTAAGCATGGATTCAAATGCATGGCGACAAATTCAACAGGCAACATTCGGCCCGAAGCTAGTAAGTGGTGAAATTGATTCCCCCATTTACTCTCTTGCCTTAACTTTCGTGCGCCAAGCAGATTTCTACGCTCATTTTTTCCTATTGCTTCAAGACTCACACCGCTCTTCTTTTGGACAACATGAACCTATTACGAATATGATTCCCACGTTATCTGCAATTGAAGAGTTGTTCGAGTTTGAGGAACCTACGGATCGTTCCCGGAGACACTATGAAGAAAATTGCTGAAAAATGCATCAACCACCAAAGTTTGCACGATTGATTTAATATTGTCTCTTCATATTGGCATCCCAAAATTATCAGGTGAGCCTTGAAATATAAATGATGAAACCTTTCAATCGTTATGATGAAACTAAACCTTAATCAGTTCTTTCTAATAGATTTCTAAAAAAATCCCCAAGAAGGGCTTTATTTGATAAGATTACCTCATTAAACACATTTTTAAATTAAATACTTATTTTTTGAAGAACATTCTCAGTGGAATTCCACATTAGTTCTGAGGACTTCAAACGTGATTGTGATGAGAAATTCAACCGAAGTCTAAGAATTGCTTCCAAGGTAATTCTGAAGACCACCTGAGGAATTCCCGGTGATTTTTAAGAATAATGCCAAGGAATGATTTCGAAGTTAGTTTCAATGAAAATTCTAAAGAAATTGGGATTGAATATTAACATGAAATCGAATGAACCATGGTTTTAATAACATCCTAATAGACATCTAAGATTATTATGATGGTAATTCAAAGCATTATTTGTGATCCTCTTTGTTTTGTAATGACCGGACAGCGTTTTGTGGGATTGTTATCTGGTATTCTCACAACCTGTCCCACCCACTACACTCTGGCAGTCTTGTTGAATTTCAGGGCAATTCTGAGGAGTATTCGATGGTAGTAATTCTGAGGTGTATTCGTAGGAGAGTTTTAAAACTAATTTCGTGAAGTATTCCTATGTTATTCCTAGCAGAATGTCAAGGCAAGTCGAACGAGAATTCTACGATATTGGTTTGAATTTTAAAGTGAATTTCAAGAGTTACATGTACAGAATTTCTACAGTATTTTGAAGTAAATGAAGGGAATACCTCCAGTCTCCAGATGGACTTCAGAAATTCTTAGATGGTTGAATGGGAATTCAGGAAAAAAAGATCAAAAGAAAATCTGTGAAGGAAGCCAAGGCAATCAACAAGTTTATAGGATCATTGATACAGATTTGAAAAATAAATAGCATTCTGAGTTTTCTGATCCTTCAATTGGGTTCTTTAATTTTGAAAAACATGTTGGTTATTATACATCATCTGAAAGAATTCCGTTTTCTGAGCACAATAATATTTTTTTCGATCCCATAGACTTCCATCTCGATGTTTTAATCAAGATGTAAAGCAAAATAACCACTTCACTATTGGACACACAACTGACAAATTGACAACTCACTTCCATACAAAAACCTATCGATGAGACGCTGTTACATGGATTTAGGTAAATATAAGTAAAGTACAACTGGACACGTCTCAGCAAAGCATTAAAACAAGTTACTTGAATTAATCCGTAATGTAATAAGTCACATTATTTTTGCCTATATTTTATTTATCTTGAACCAATTGCAAAAATATCAAACAACTTTAGGATTTATGAAAAATAGTTTATTACACTCAACAACCCAATTCTCCACATTACAACTAAAACACATACGGTCGCTGTGGCATGCACAAATTGTAGTAAGCTTTCTTATCCCAAAACTCCACGCCCTTCCATCCGCACCAACCCTTCGCCAGCACGGTTCCGATTTCATCCGCACCCGTATAGTGGGGATCCAAAATCAAAAATTTTAAATCCCCCGAATTGCGATCAAAATCCACTCCCAAAATCGTATGAGCCAGTACACCTCCCCCGATCATGATGGGCGTCCCCTGCGATTCAAAGTGATATGCCAGTTCGGAACCTTTCATCGCTAGATCCGACCCCGAGCTGACGTGCATAATCTTGGAATCCACTTTGACAAACTCGTTCAAGCACATGGAAACCTCCGTCGATCCGATCCACTGGCGAGATTCGACAAAACCAGCCGGTTTATCTCCCACCCGGACCAGGTATTTCTGGATGTCATTGTGCGTTGGAATCCGAACGTCAGCGTAACCTTGATAGATGAACCACGATATGAGAGTCTGCAGAGACCGGTAAGCACAGCCCCATCCGTCGTCGTTGAAACTGTCCTGCATGTAGTGATGGTAGCTGTACCGTCCCTGAACTAGCGACATCCTTCCGTCCGTTACTGGAAATATAAGGATCCGGTTATTTACGTACAATTGATCGTCTAACGAACGGTGTCCGTACATTGCCGTTTGACTCCGACGTGCGGGTTGAATAAAAGCTTACTGTTGCCTTCTCTGAATCGGAATCCGTTGGCCTTCCGAAAATATGGTCGAATTGCGGGTACTCCAAATTGCTGATGAAGGGATCTACGTTTTTCTAATAGGAATTCATCTGAAAATGGAACACTTGGTTAATTGAGTGGACGGAATGTTCCAATTGGATTGGGGTTATAAATAGAACCAAACTATTTCCACCATCCAATCAGTAACTTGAATTTGCAGTTAGAAATGTAGTTCAGTGATTTTTTTTTTATCTTTAAGAGATTTTTAGCCGAAACATCCATTGAAAATTATGTACTGTTTCCTTCGAGTGTTTACCTTCTTCCTTGATGCTGTCTTCAACTGGATAGACGCAGGTCCAGAAGTGTCCCAACCCATCTGGATACATATGATAACACTTGGACACGTAGATCTTATTGAACTGGCTTAACTGTTCCAGAAAGTTGTGCTCAATTAAGCGCAACGATCGGCACATGCTTTCCACCAGAACGTTATAACACAGTAAAGATTTCGTCTCTTTATGCAACATGCTCAACACATCTACCTGCAGCGGAATTCTCATTTTGCCACAGGCTGAAAAAGGTAAAGTGTTAATTGTTTCCCCAACTTTGCAAATCTACACACCTACCATTTTTGCTGTCGATTGTAACATTGCACGCTTCTCTTGTCAACCGCTCGTCCTGAGAGTCCTTCGATTTCTTCACCATCATGCTGATGTTCAAGACTTGGAACTCCGATGGTACCACATTCAAAGCGGTCTTCTTCTTTCCTCCCTTCGAACCAAATCCATCGTCCTCAGTCTTGGTTGTCAACGCCAATAACGATTCCACCGAATCCTCCGCATTCGAACCAACCACCTGACATCCCGTTGATCCTCCGTTCAGTATGACCCCCGTACCAGCCACACCGAATGCCACATTTCCCGCAGCTAATCGCTTCCTCAATCTGAACGAATTATCTGCAACCGATTTCTCGTTCAGCTCACAGAACAGTTCTAAACTGCACTGCAATCTCAGGAACATATAATCCCGGAAAAGATCCGTCTCACTGATCACTTCGTAGCTGATCTCCTCCAACTGACCGTGCTTGAACAAGGATGCCTTGACATCCCCATTTTCATCGCAGTTCAAAAGGACCGGATTGTCCGTAATATCTACGTCTTGTAGAATCTCGCTCAGATGTGCCTCGGCATCACTGCACGGTCCAAACTTGATCAGCCCGCACAGATCCACCTCGGTAGGGAAGTTGTTCTGCGCTTTTCGGTAGTTCATGGTGCTGGATTCTTTCTTACCTTCGAGGATGAAGCCCAGCACGGTGAGGGTGCCTTGGGTCATGATTCCGAACAGCTCGCCACAGCACTGGGCCGTTACTTTGGCGATACGCTGGAATTGTCGGAATGGAAATGGTCAGTTCAGTTTTCGAAATTTAACACCCTGATTAAGTTCTACATATAGTTCACTCGGAACCATAATATTTTCATTCTCACGAAGAAATTCTTCGAATCATATTTCGATTACGTTTAGATTGATTAAGAATTAATTGAAAGTAAATTTTGAATAAATTTTGCGTACATTTAGAATGTAGTGGTGAGCGTGATTACCTCTCACCCCAGCAGGCCTGGGTTCAATCCCAGTCGGCGCCGCCGGGATGTTGTGAGGCATAACTTCTCTGATCAAGCCTTCGGAAGGGCAGTAAAACCGTTGGTCCTCGGTTCATGAGTTGATGGGTCGATAGGTAGGGTCTAGGTGTGGGAGCTGCCTCCCTGGCGTCGGTAGCATTAGTGCTCAGCAAGGAAAACAAGATCGACGAAAAACAAATCAAGGATACATTTAGAATTGATTTATATTTGATTCCAATTAAATTAAGATTAGATATAGCCTAGATTTACATAAGATTTAGATTAGATTAAGATTAGATTGAGATTAGATTTAGATTACATTTAGATTAGATTTACATTAGATTTAGATTAGATTTAGATTAGATTTAGATTAGATTTAGATTAGATTTAGATTAGATTTAGATTAGATTTAGATTAGATTTAGATTAGATTTAGATTGGATTTAGATTGGATTTAGATTAGATTTAGATTAGATTTAGATTAGATTTAGATTAGATTTAGATTAGATTTAGATTAGATTTAGATTAGATTTAGATTAGATTTAGATTAGATTTAGATTTGATTTAGATTAGATTATAATTAATTTTAATCGGTTTAGATTAGATTTATTTTTCTTCCTTGATTTGTTTTCGGATGATTTCGTTTTCCGTACTGGGCACCAACACAACCGACGGCCAGGGAGGCAGCTCCTCATGGACCGGGTACCAACGGCTTCACTTCCCTTCCAAAGGAAGAAATGATAAGAGATTTTATGCCTTCGAAAATCCCGGTGGCGCCGACAATGATTGAACCCAGGTGAGATGCAATCACATTTACCACTACACCACTGCGCCATTTAGATAAGATTTAGATTAGATTTTGATCAGATTTAATTAGATTTAGGATTTATTCAGATTAGATTTCATAATATTTCGAGTGGAATTATTTACAAATTAGCAAGGATCACTTCAATACCCCTTCAGAGTTTCACCCAATTTTTTCACAGAATTTTCTTGATTAGGCTTTTTTTCCTGAAGAAGGCAAGCTGTTGTTTCTTCTTCTTCTTTTGAATCCTATTAACGAAACGCACCAGTCTAAGAAGCACGGAAATGATCCGAAAAACATAAAATGCAACAAAACGCGAGATTGGCTTTAATATTGATCATATATACCAGAAAAAAAACCTTACCTTTTATCAATTTTGTGTCTGTGGTTGTCTTGATTCAGAAAAAAATAAGTGACAGACAAATTTTCTCAAGAAATTAATCAAGTTTGTTAATAGAAATCCATGAATTTTGAGAATTAATTAATAGCAGCTTTTTAAGTTATAGTTGCTCAATTGAATTCTTAGGAACACATAAGGACGAGAATAATGAGCACATGTAGAAGCTTAAATAAGTACTGACTATTTAATGATAGATTTACAAACATGAAACTGACCGAAAAGTTGTGGATGCCCTGTCCTACCATGGGAAGGAGAGGGTTAAACTTCAGTTGGTAATGGTGCAATGAAAGCAAGACCACGCTGGAGATGGCTGGAATCGTTTCCAGGTCCGGTCTAGGAATTTAAGTTGAGAAATTTCTCGAATTCCCTGGGGATTACTTTTACAATTATACTACAATTATAATAATGCAAAAATGGTACAGGCTTAGAAAGCTCTCAATTGACAACAGTGGAAGTGCATCTAGAACACTAGATAAAGGCTGACGTTATGTCTTAGTAGGGACGTAACAAAACCAATGAAGAAGAAGAAGCAGCGTAGTCATTTAAAAAATCCAATGCTAACTAATTTAAAACAATGTTGAATATTAAAACATTACATGATTGATATTAGACATCATTGTGATCGAAACTAATAATTATTGAAGACTCCTTGATATAGCTTTTGTTAGATTTTGAAAACTGCAACCATTTCTAATCTCCTGTAAATCCACTCTAAGCTATCAAAAAATAAACAAATTTCAACTTACCTGTATTACAAATTCCGAAATCTTCAATTTCGGAGTCATCTTGAGGTTAATAGAACTGGAAAATTGATTAAATTTTTGCAAAACTTTCGATAACACAGCCGTGTGATTTCCAGCCGTACGAAAACAATCTCCTACTACGTGTCAACAAAATAAGACGCCCACAAACGCCAGTGTGACTACTGACAGCTGCACTATTTTCATTATCATCACAAAAGCAACATACAGAAACGGAGAGAGCGCCGCTGCAATATGGACCAACAGGTCTGTGCCATAAAAAGGGAGGAGAGAGCACTGACTGTGATTGACGTTTTCAACCAAAAGGGGAGAAAATGAATTCCTAAAAAGAGAGAGACTGCTCGAGTCGGTGAAATATTTCATCCAGCTGTCTCGGAGGTGTATCGATCTAATTTGAATTAGCCGGGCCATTTTTCGATGACATATATTAACCAGTTATATATTTATTTGATCACAATATTCATGTTTATAAAAGAAATAACTATGTATTTATTACGATTACTGTGATAAGAGATATTATGCAATAAAATCAACGAGTGATGGATCGCTCTATTGAGCTTAATATCAATACCTTAATATCCATGTCAATTATCTTCAAAATACTATCTTCAATTATATGGTTATAATGTTATTCCAGTCGCATACTATCCACACTTTGACACTCTATGGAAAAACTGCTGATATCGTCGTTGACGGACAAATATTTCACTTCATCCGAAAAATTCACGCAACCGTCAGAATCAACTGCATCTCTATTCTTGAGCCAACTAATGAAATTTACACCGCAATCCGCACGATAGTATACCATGGCCAAGACAATGCTGATAATTAACACACACGCACCTAAAACTCCCATTGCGACAGTTGTGCCCGATACTTTACTTTCCAAATTCGATATTTTTCCTAATGGAAACATTGAAGCTTCTCTTTCTGTGTTGTGATAGTTCACATCAGTGAACCACACTGTTGGCCGATTCGCACTCAAGGTAATCATGTCTTCTTCAGTCCCATTCGACTCATCAAACAGGCACACTTCAGCATAATCAGGACAGCAAAGATTATTATCAGCATCACAGTCGCTTGTGCATCCGCATTGAATCAAGTTTGAAGCATCTTCGTCGATAGAATGCATATGCAAGCCACAACGGTTAATGCATGAATCGATTTTGAAAATATCTGCATCACTTTCAGTAATCGGTACTAGGACGGTTCCATTACTTAGACAATCACTGCCGTTCAACAAAGCAACATCATCAATTGCGGTATCACTTTTGAAGCGCATTCCAAGAGACGCTTGAATTATAATCTGAAAACTCTCAGTTTGCTTCTGCAGGTCAAAGTAACCTTCGTTCCATGCGTTTCCTTGGTTACCACTGATGGTGAATTGAGCACCTTGCTTGAGCATATTGCCGAGCTCCAGCGAGAGAGGCTTCACATAAACTGAGAGCGTGCCTACGTCACCGAACATGTGATAAAAGAAACGAAAACATGCTTTGGTGCTGTAATTGCTGCTGTAAATGGGCGAAATCAGATGCGCAGTTGCTTTCGTGTCTTGCTGTGAAGAATCAATCATCATAAAATGGCCATTCAAAGGTTGCCCCGTAGTGTGGTCATGTTTTGGGCCAGTCTTCAACAACCGACGCGATACTACTCCGGAACTTCTTTGCCACTCAACACTACCGATATCCGTGTTCTCCCAACCACAAAAATCTTCCGTTTCAAAGTCACATGATCGTTCAACTGTCAAACCACTGCTACGGCAACTTCCAATCGTACGATCCCAATCGGATCCGTTGCAGTAGCTGTACATGGGACCAAAGGTTTTGTAACTACTATCGCAAAACAGTGTTGCTGCAGCTTTTTCATTCTCGTAAAAGATGAAACCATTGGCCACCGGTGGTAAATCAGAGCAACCCGGTTCTGAAAAGGCAAATCAAAGTAAGCAAAATGTCGCCTACCACGATCCTAACACTTGGCTCTAACTCACTGACACAAATAGGCGCAGGGGAATTCCAACGACCACTTTTGCACAGAATGTATTTTGCTCCAACCAAGGTGAAATTTGTGTTGCAGTCAAACCGTAGGAACTTCCCACGTAGCCTAATCCGGATCATTCCATTCAGGAGTTCCGGCTTAGGACAGATATTACTGTAGCTGTTCCGTACCAGAGGTGCGTAACGGTTTTCGCTGTCTAAAATGTTAAAATAAAAAACATTAAAATAAACCACATTATCGAATTAATGTCACCTTACACTTGGTGGCAGAGTACATTTCCACAACCGCAAGGAAAACCACCACGATAAACATATGCGATAAGCGTTTGGTGATCATTTCACTAACTATCCACCGGCCAACTGCGAGTATGTTCAAAGACTGAGAATCTAAATCAAGCAACCCTTGGAAGCGTTATCAAGCAAAACGGAAGAGAGAATTGCATGTTTGCACACTCATAAGTATTTATTCAAAATAAGTTACACTCGTTCCTTACACTAACACTACTTCTTTCCCTTTTTGCCAGATTTCTTGTTGGCTTTCTTTTCAACCTTCTCCCCTGCGTCACCATTCACGTCGCTCTCCTCCACGGCTTCCTCTGCATCATCGTCCGGGATACTAAAGTCCAGATGCTCATCGGCTGCCAGGAAGCGTACGTCCTCGAAGCCTTCGTTGATTCCAAAATGGTTCTTCATCGATTTCTGTTTCAAGCGATTCAGCATGTTTGCCCCGGAATTACGTCGGATGTGGAGCACGATCAACAGAATGACGCACCCGAAGAAAACGACTCCAATTCCGGAGAACAGGAAAAAACGCGCCAAATTCGGTTTGGTATCACCCAATTCCAGCATCGACGGGGAGAATTCATCCCCAGGAAGATCGCCGAATCGAGCTACCAACTTCATTTGTACTTCTTCTGTAGTTGGCGGTGCAGTTGTAGAAGGTTGTTTTGTGGTGGGCTTACGAGTGCGAACCATTGGAATGATGATCGGTGGACTTACTGTAGAAGTGGTGGTAGTAGTTCTAGGTCTGAGATTATAGATTTTAGTGGTCGTTGTTGTAGGTAACTTTGTCGTTGATGTAGCTTTAGTGGTAGTCGAGATGGTAGTTCTAACCGTAGAAGTCGTTGTACTTCGCTGAGTGGTGGTAGATGTGGTTCTAGGTGTAGTTGTTGATTTTATTGTGGGTTGGGTTGCACGAGCCGTTGTGGTAGATGATGATGATGTTGTTGTTGGTCGCGTCCTAGCCGTAGTTGAAGTGGTTGTAGAGATCGTAGTGCTTGTAATGATAACGTCTGAATTATCGGGATCGTTAAAAACGCATAGCTCTGCGTAGTCTGGACAGCAAGTTTTGCTATCTACGCAACCTTCAAAGCAATCACACTGAACAAAGTTTACACTAGAATCAGGAATGGCAATCACTGAGGAAACGTTTTTACCGCATCGATTTTCGCATGAACCAAGCTTGAAAATGTCACTAAGTACTTCCGGTGGGGGCTCGTCGGGAACGACAGATGAAACTTCGACATCCTCACTACTAGGTTTCAGACGACAGTCATCTCCATTCAACAGACTAACATCGTCAATAGCTATGTCGCTTTTTGATTTCATTCCCAGTGATGCTTCTATCACTATCTGAAAACCCTCGGAGTATTGCTTCAGATCAAAGTAAGCCTCGTTCCACACGTTACGCTGGTTACCACTTAGGGCAAAGGAGGCGTCTTTGTTACTAACGCTATCCAATTGCTGCGATACAGGTCTTACGTACACGGATAGCGTCCCTACACCATCTCCAAACATATGATAATAAAACAGAAAACATGCGTTCGTACTATAATTAGCTGGATATATCGGTGATAGCAAACGCGCCGTCTCGTTCGTAAATTGTTCCACGGAATCAACCATCATAAAGTGTCCTGAAACATTAAAAAGACTATGCTTAGAAAGTACTTCGATTGCCACACTCGCATCCACTAACCAGCCAACGAAATCCCGTTAGTGTGATCAAACTTCGGACCCGTCTTCAAGGCTTTCGGAGATACAATTCCATCGCTGCGCTTCCAATCGAAATCATGCGTGGCCTCATTCATCCACCCACAGAAGTCCGGTGCTTCAAAGTCACAGCTGGTTACCACGCCTATTCCGGTCTCGCGACAGTTTCCCAACGGACGATCCCAGTGAGTTCCATTGCAGTAGGCCTTCGATGGACCGGCTACCTGGTAACCACTGCTACAGAATAACATCGCTGCTGCTTGTCCATGTTCGTAGGAAATCTGTCCCTTATCCACCGCCGTAAATTCCGGACATCCCGATCCTATTGACAACCAACTGTTATTAGTCAAAATTCTCCTAGACATGAGTCACTTCCTGTCTCTTTCATGCAAACACTTACTTATACAGATAGGTATGGAAGTATCCCAACGGCCCTTCTCGCACATGGAGTACGTATTTCCGACCAATTGGAATCCACTTGCACACGTGAACCGAATCATTTTGTTCCGCTGACGTGGTTTGGCCACTCCATTGGGAAAGTACGGCGTAGGGCACTCGGGACCACTTTTGAGCTGCGGCAGTTTCATCGGTCGACCCGGACGGAATTGGGTTACTACGGTGAGATTTGATAAGGTTATTTTTATTTGACCTCTGGCAGCATTTGAACGGGAACTTACGTCGGTATTGGGCTTGACCGGTGGCGATGGAAAGTTCCAGCGTCAACCATAGCGCCACCGCCAAGATTGAAACTTCTGATAAGTAAAGAAGCATTGAGATTGTAAAAAAAAGTTGCACTGAACTGGTCAACTACAAGTTTGGAAGGAAACTGAATAAGATACTCTTGAATGAAAGTTAATGAATGAAGAAACAACTAGGGTTTATCGTGTTTTTGTCTGAACATTCCGAGGGAGGGGAAAGCAAAGAAACGGAGAATTGATAAGAACGCTGTTGAAGAGAAGGATGGTGTAAATGCTAAACTAGAGAAGTATGCAAATTATTTCAAGTCAATGTGTGTGCATCAGGAATGAGAAAGTACGGAAGATAATATGTAAATGTAAAGGAATTAAGATAGAGGCAAAAAAAAACCGGAGGATTTAAAAAAAAATTGATAAGCATTATCACAACAATCAAGATGAAAGTACTTATTCATTTTACCATGCATACATATTTAAATGTTCAGAAACTCCTCGAGGAGATTAAAAAAAATATAATTTCGGATACACATTACTTCGCGTATGAATTTTACTAACTTATGTTTTCTGCAGCGCAGCAAACAAAGAAAATAGCACCCTTTTCAAGCTTTTCAACACCTGTTTATATAATATTACACTATATAACACTATCCAAGAGTCACTGGTGGTGGCTCAAAAAATTGGCTTTACTGTCATATTTTTTAAGAATGATTCCTAGTGCAAAATGTGCTTAGAGTCATTTTGTAACGCCAAAATAAAAATGTGCTTGTAGATATGTTAAATTGTAAAGACCTTAATATTGCACATTTTACAGCATAGTAGGCTCCTGCACTAAACATAATCCTTCAATTATTATTTGCTTGGCAACGGAAAATTAAAATTGTAAAAATGTAGCGCGACGCTCATAATGGTTATTTTTACCCTTCTTACAGAGAAGGGTATAGATATCACTTGAAAAACCGACTATCGATCCGAGGCCCGGAGGGCCGAGTGTCATATACCATTCGACTCAGCTCGACGAGATCGGAAAATGTCTGTGTGTATGTGTGTGTACGTGTGTATGTGTGTATGTGTGTGTGTATGTAACGAAATGAATGCGCTCACGTTTCTCAGCAACCGCTCAACCGATTTGGACAAACTTGGCGCCAAATGATAGGTCTTGGGTTCCCATTGAACGCTATTGAATGGTTTTGGAATCGGTGAACCGGTTCCAGAGATATGGCCGGAATAAGATCCGGTGAATATGGGCCTTCACGCTGGATTTAACGGAAAACGTATCAAAACCATCATGCGACACATCAAATTACTACAGAATTCAAAAATAAGATCAATGCAAGTCGTGTTAAGTGTTCCAGACCACATTGGACACACTTGGACATGTTCCGGGTACCCCGGGGAAGTTGCTTGAATATGAATTGAAATAAAACCCATTAAATCACATTAAAATACGATGATAAGGTAATTGGTAGCCTCACCAAATAGACTACACCCGGATATATTCCGGGTACCCCCAGGCAGTGGCGTAGCGTCACTGGATGACACGGGGGTGGGGGGCTTGGTCACTGATAATGACAATAAAATTAATAAACTTGAATAAGTAAGAAGGGTCTGATCACACCATAGGTGGATAAATTCGGGTTTTTATATCTGGAAATGACGAAATAATCTAAGGGATTGGTGTTTAGCACAGGAATCTACTATGGTGTGAAATGCACAATAACCAGACATGAACTTTTCAGGGGTCATCCGCAAACTATGTACACACTTAGATTTTGTTTCCGTATTCGGTAAATTTTACCAAAATCAGAACAGCTGAACGTTCGGCAAAAGTTTGACCTTCATTTTAAAGGCTATTGAATTTGAAAATAATATCAAAACATGTTCAACCTTGTTTAAATCATCAAATAATGTCATTTTAGTGGAGATTTTGTTTCAAAGTAGTTGAAAAGCAATTGAATTGAATTGCATAAATTTTACCGAAAAAAAAACAGCTGTTCAGATTTCGGTAAAACTTACCGAAGTCGGCGATAATTTCTAAGTGTGTACGAATATGTCCGTTTGATTATTAGGTCCCCCCTTCTTTGCGGCAGCAAGCTTTTACTTTATTTCTTTATTACGTTGAATATTAAATTGTGAACGTTGTTATTCAAAATTTACCACTTTTCTCTAAACCTTCGTAAATTTTCACCATTATATGTATTAGTAGAGTCTCATCACTGTAACGACCATGATTTTCGATGATGACCGTGCTGAGCAGAAAATCATTGACTTAGTCTGAGGCGTCTACACATTATAGGCCTAATAACCTTGGCATCTCGCGGTCATCTTTAAAAACGTCTTGATGATACAGATTAAAATTTTAAAATGCTTCTATTTCTCAAATAAAACTTTTATTATTTTTATCGATTACTCTACGGGGCATGAAGACTGTCAAAATTGACGCTCGTATATGTCAGCCTCGGAGCACCTAAATTTACATGAATTTTTCTAAGTGTATAAATATACAAAATTTAAAAAAAAAAAACATTCGAAGAAAGAGGTTTAAATTGGCAAATTGTGAATTTTTATCCCCCACAGTAACAACCAATTTGAAGTACTTAATTTAAGCGTTCTCTCCCATACCTTGCCATGAGAAATTTAGAAATCTGCAGTTCCAAGCTAAATGATGCACCAATTTGCGAGAAACTTTGCAAAATTGCTTGTTATGATCAATAACATAACTCGAAATCGCAATTTCCAATCGAAATAACGTGAAGTAGTTTTAAGTAAAAAATAAAAAAAAAAAGTTGTTATGCCAAAAATAATAAAAAATACCCAACCAATATATTTTTTATAAAAAATCCAAACTTCTGTGAAAAATGTTCAAGGTGGACACTTTTTTTTTCCGTGGTTTGTTTTTCGTTGAAAAAAACCTAACCAGGGTTAGGTTATTTTATTAAAGAGACTTTCAGCCACTCTACAAACCATGAAAACCAAAAAAAAAACAAATGCGATCAATATTTTTCAATACAAAATCACATTTTTTTTTAAAAACCTTTCATTTGATATTTTGATGATTGAAATCGGCCCAGTCTTTCAAAAGTTATTTTCGAAAAAAAGTCATTTTAAAAAATCGATTTTTTGGACCACCTTAACATGGAAATGATCTACAAAAAAATGCAGATGTAACATTGTGCAATAAGGAACAAAACTACGAATTTTTACGAAATTCTGAGAACCACTATATCGTTTTGCTATGGAATGGCTGATGTATGTATGATGGTGCAAACATTATCACGCATGCGGTATTTCGAAACCTTTGTCCAATGCATTTAAATCTGCAGTGAAAATTCATCAGAGCAGGCATATGTGTTGATTGTCTGATGCAGCTCTAGCCTCAGCTAACACTCCTGGACCCACATCTGAACTTTTTAACCAATCCTCAACCCAAGATGTCGAACCTCAACGAAAGAGTACTGGATTTTAATGCTGTTATCCATTTATTGTGTATTACCTAACGCAATTTTTCAACAAAAAAGAGTATCATATAATATGCATTTCCACTACTATGAATATCTCCTTGTCAAGTGATTTCACTAGTCTATAATATATATATATATATAAATAGAAATATCAACTTCACTCACGTGTGATTTCTCAGCTTATGTATAGAAAATCCTCTTCAAGAATTTGTCTGTGTCTGATTTTTCCGTTAGATACGTGTGCATTCTTTATTGATGTGTACGTGTAAGTGTATGTATGTAAATGTTCTTGTGTTTGTCGTGTATGTGAAGCTAGGAATGTCTGTTTCACTCTGATTTTCTATTTATGAAGGTGAATCTTCTCTTAAACACTCTCTATCACCAACACTTTCACGACAATTGCTCATCATCTACTTCTGGTAGGTATATCTAATCTCTCATCACTATCATTTGATTATCTCATTGTACATTCTCGCTTAGTCTTGCTTGTCACCATTTTTCACATTATTTTTTTCTTATATTTTGCTCTATAATTGTAATTTTGTCCTATCTCAGTCCATTGCTTGCCTTTATGTGGATACGAAATGGCATTGCCCTACTACTGTAACATGTGTGTACGAGTGATACTCATCGTTTGTAAGCTACTGTCTTCACTTGCCTTGCACATTTGCAAGGAATCGCTTATTGCCTAAAGGGTAACAGAATAATGGAAATCCTCTAATGATTGTTTTATGTTGGTTGAAGAACTGGGCGAGATATACTGACGGAAATAGGATTCATATTAAGCTTTCATGAATTTATGTTTATTTAGTACGGAGTGCCTCCAATTTGATCGTTGTCTAAATTAGGTAGTACAGACAACATTTTTTTTTTCCTTTTTCTATACTGGATACATTTAACTGATTTCGGCTTGTTTTGGTTTGTTTGTTTGTTTGTTGTGTTGGGTATGTTTGTTATTCCACATTTAGCGTTTAGTTCGATTGGTTTGTTTTATTTCCATCGCGTATCCTATTGTAGTCCTTTATTTCTCCTTTTATTTTGCTGGTTTATTGTTACAATGATGTCTGAGCCAGTGACTTCGTTTACATTACTGTCGAATGCTTAATGTTTTCTTGTTTGGTATCTGTTTCATTAGCTAAATTCCTTAATTAGTATTTACAGCGGCATTTACAGTTACAGTCGTGCATGCTATTGTAAGTTGAAAGTAGACTGTAATTGTTGAGAGGCTTATTATCGTCGATTTCATTATGTTTATCTTTTTGGTACCAATTTCTCGCTTATTGAAGTTGATATTTCTCCATCTCGTACAGATGCTCGTATAGCTGATCTTGGTCTGGCGACATGCCAATCACAACCCATCCGAAAATAGCGCCTACACTGCGAGCTATCGAGAGAGTATTCCAGATGCTGAGTACTTTGTTCGTTTCCTGGAATTATTCACAATCATTATAACTTAAGTTGGATGCCATTTTGTCCGAAAAATCTTACCAATTCCTCTTCCCACACAGTCACATTAGAGGAGGACAGATAAAGGCGTTCGTCCATCGATCCAGCCGACAGACTAAGGACAATCGTTGCTGCATAGATCATAATGATAACCACCGATCGAAAGGAAATGTTATTATCCGCTGCACTCGATAAGCTGAAGTGTGATATGTCCATTCTGTAACAATACGAAAATGTAAAAACATTACCCTACCAATCCAATTACCATTCCGGAAACGATTGTTATGCAATGCGGAACATCAAAGCCCCGAAGTCTTTAGGAAGCAAAACAAACGATTGGCACGAGTCCAATATGCATGTCGCTCTCTGCCACACCTACCTATCGAATATCGAAACCATACAGACGATTGCTAAGCAGTAGAACGTATTGGCGTAGACTTCCGCAAAGGCCGAATAGTGACGAATCGACGCTTCGACCCAATCGTACGGTTTGGTCGTACATATCAGCAGTAGATGAGCCAGGGCGAGTCCTCCCAGCAGACCGTGGCACACGTTGGACATGTGCAACCATAAGCTTTGCACTGCACAGGACAAATGGACCGCGGTTCTTATTGTATAGCTGCGGAAGGAAGCATGCAAAGACAAAACTGTAAGCCCATTTCGAATGACAGATTGGATCATCATACTTATTGCTTTCAGGGTCACCACCACCGCCCGGCTGGAGATGGTGATGATGGTGCGAATGATGCTGGAGGTGATGGTGATACGTATTGTCTACTGGTCGATATCCACTAGCCGTCTGTATGTACATCTTATCGATTCTGGTCGGGGCCGTATCCGTCGTGGGCGAAACGACAGGCGTGAAAGGGTTGTAGATTTCACCATGGTAGTTGGATGTGTCGTCGCCTGGTGGAAAAAAATGTGGAATGATCTTAGCTTTAATTTGAGAACGAGTCTTAGGGTGCTTCATTTTGAAAAAAGAGCTTGCAATTTAATAGACCACCCCTAATTTCGTTCATAACCCAAAAATATGAACCTATGCTAAACATGGTTAACATTGATGAGAGTTTAAAGGTCGCACATGTATGGTTGAATGATATGTATGTATGCAGCATCCTTAACATGATAACGTGTGTATATTAAGTGATGTTCAAAATTGTTTTCCATTAGTATATTCATGATTTATTTTAAAACCTCAATGTTTAGTAAAAGTGTAAACGTGTAAAACTAAAACAGCAAATGCTGCATACAAAAATGAGGTTACTGGAGACGCTGTGCCATAATAACCAACCAGCCAGCCCGCCGGGGGATACTAATAGTGTTGGAAAGGAAATTTGAGTGACTATCTCTAATAAATATTTGATTTTAATAATAATGTTTGCCCTTCTGATGCAAACTTGATTATTTACCTCTACAGTGCTCAAAAATTACTTGTTAGACACTGACTTTGCACAAACCATTTGAAGTTTATATGGGAATTAGATCTAGGAAATCAAACTATTTGTTCATTACCTTTAAACACTTTACTATATTACTCTCAGAAACCGTGCTTATTTTTGTAGGAAATTTTCTCAGCTACAACTTAGCTGGGGACTATTTTTTAGCCAAACGTAAAACCATAGAGGTAACTCTAAGACGAGTAGATCCCGAAGAAACGTGCTCAACTTTTTGGCTCAGCTCTGGTACTCTTTTCGGTCCCAAGCTAACCCCTCGAAACATAGGAAAATCCACGAACCCCTCATTTTATCTGTCAAACTTTCATAGCGAATTAAAACAAACTTAGTGTAGTACTAGAATTTCGACTAGAATGTGGTACGCTTATAGATGTACTTGGGACCAATAGGCTAGTCAAGTAGTGAACCAATTTTAAATCGTTAGTTTCCACCGCTAAAACGCTCCCTTTGAAAGAGCAGAAAGTGCGATAGTGTTTCATAGATCAAACTGTGCTGTTCTTCGACCTTCAATTTGCTTTATTCCATACGGTCACTGGAGGGCTACGCCTAACCTGGTCTACACGGAGATGAAAAACTACCCAAAATTAAGTACTTTTCCCTCAATTCCGGGGTTCAGCCCAATAACCCGAATTTGAGCAAATCTCATATATTAGTTTCCATTTAACACCGGAAAAGATTACTCACTCTTAAGTATATTCTACCCAAAATTAAGGTTAATTCACGTAAATTTGAGAATTTTCAACTTACTCAAAAGTTACTTATAGGGCTGAACTATTTCGAAGGGTCGAATCTATCGCTTCTTTTTTGATGACAATAAAGAGTGCAAGTGAGAGGCTGAACTCAATATTAAGTGAAAAGAACTCAAATTTTGGGTAGTATTTTTTCTCCATGTATAGACCTTTTTGACATTTAATCGTCTTTCTCTATCTAGCACACATGGATCAATGGACGGTTTGTTTTCCCACTAATCTGTTTCCCTCTTGCTCGCACTCGTTTTTTTTTAAATGGTGCAGTAGTGTGCGCCGATTAAATGTCAAAAAGCTCTATACAAAGTGTAGGGATCCAGCCTTCACGTATGTGTTGGTAGAGGGAAAAAATGAAAACATTAGTGATGACGTCATAACACTCGAAAGCAACTTTGCGAAATATGAAGTATAACAAATCCTAGCTATGTTTGCATGATGATTGCACTTGATTGTATTCTTTTGGTTTGTGTTTTTATGATAACTGCTCATAAGAAAACGGACATAACCTCACGGGCAGGCTGCTTTTTCTTGGTATACAGAGTGATAATACAATAATCATATCTTCACGTTCAGGGGTAAAATACAGAAATTCTATAATCCATATTAAATTTCCTATGCAAACGCTGATCGAAACAAACGTTATGACGTCACACACATAAGTGATTGAGCGAACGAAAGAAACGAGTCGTACGAAGCAGGATTAAAGGAGAGTGAAAAACGTATTGCACCAATACATTCAGCCCTTCAATTTCACACCTTGTATATACGAGGTTGGGCTACGCCTCCCGGTCGCTAGTTTTGTGTGTGTCGTATCTCGGTCAGTACCTTTTTGCGCAGTCCACCATAGACGAATTTTGTGTGAAGACACTGGATGCGAACCATGATGAGATGGAAGCAACACACCGGATTGCAGAGGAGAAAGCGGTTATCATCAAGTTCAAGCCAGAAGAATCAATGCATTACGCATTGTAGCGTAACCCCAATTAATCAGCTTTTGCTGACAGAAATTATGATTAATCCCCCTAGAAGTGAGAACGAAAATTTATTTTCGCAGTTTTTCAAAATACATGGTTGGTTTCTTCACAAAAGTTTTAGAAAATACTCTTGCAAACAACACTGTCGAAAACACCTAGTTCGTATCTCGGTTAGTTTTGAAGATATGTATCTGCTGTTTTTTGTAGACAATTCATTTAAAAAAAATATAGGGAAAGATTAGGAAATGGTTGGTTTTCCAAAACTGAATATGATTTTCTAACTGATCGACTACCACAACTGCATCTTTCTTAAAAGTCAAATATTACTTCTTTTACGTACTTGGCCCTCCAACCGAATTTCACATCATATTATGAAAGAAATCCGATTTAAAGTATAACTCTATAATGTGAAGGAGCTTCTCTAATCGAATTTCAATACGCTTTGTCTAAATCCTATTCACACTGAAACACTATAATGTGAAGGTGTTTGAGCTTGAACTCATAATTTTCTGCTCAATAAGCAAAACCGGTTGCCACTAGGCCACCGAGCTTCTTATATTACAAACAAATTGCGAATTATCGCTCCTCCTCAGCTGTTACTAGATTTCGGTCTCGACGACAATAGACGACGACAACAACTGCTCTTGAAAAGGATTTGAGTTTTCTGATCAACACGTCTAACAGGCGATCTTCAGTAAACAAAAGCTAGCCGAGCTTCTCAATTAAATTTTTGAGTATTAAATTAAATTTATACAAATAACTGGGAAAGATTTTAACCGATTGATCTGTAATTATAATAATGTTGTAGTCACTAGCAACGAACGTTTGAACATTAAAACCTGCTACAATAAAATTAGCCTACGATTTTTTTGCTTTATTTACAAGGTTTTTAGTCAGGAGCTGGTTCATCTTGGGCGTAGCCTGTGGTATTATGAAGTTAGAAAAGGCTTTCGGCGACTTTGACATTGAGTGCGTTCATGTGAATTTATGAAAATGGGTTTTGTAAATTTTATGTTCATTCAAGCAAATTAACACACGATTAATAATCACCACCGCTTAGTTGTATTTTCTCCATCTCGGCAATATTTCGCCGAGATATGCTCTGCCGAGTACTCGACAGCATATTTTACTGAGCTCTCAGAAAACATTACGTTTGTTCACTGAGAATCAGTGTCAAACGTCACTTTTGCTGAGATTTCAGTAAGCAAATTATTGCCGGGTGCTCGGCTGTGCAAATATTGGGAAAAATGGCAAACAAAATTAAGAGCGTATATCACATAGCAAAGACAATAAAACCACCGGCCGCTGAAAACACTTGACCTTTTCGACATACATAGCAAAGCATCGTCTAGATAACCGATTTCCAGCGCAGGCAATGGCTTATATTTCTTCTACAAAATATAACATCTTGAAACCACCCCCAGCAAGCAAGATGCATAGGTCCCCAACTAACAATTTTAGCTGCAGATTAGCTTATACAGCCAAAAATTGGCTTATACAGCTAATTTTTGCCTGTATAAGCTCGTCTGCAGCTAAAATTGTTTGTTGGGTCGTCATTCCGGAATCAATAGCCCAGGTCCGGACGCTATATCATTATTTTTATACTAATCATGGATAGAAAACCCACAACTCATAAATGAACGAGGAAATAGCTTCACCATACTAATTAATTCGTTTTTCTTTTTCGGTGACCCCACAGCTTCATGGAAAACCAATTGGAAGCCCACACTCTGCTGAAGTATCAATCGCTGGAATCATTTCCCACGCGCGGAAATGTTCGATCCAACTGCCCCTAAATGTGGCTTGCTAAAAATAGCTCTGATGAATTCTGGGATGAATTATGACTCCAACGCTTAAATCCTTTTCCCGTGCAATGTCTCCCCCTCAGACACCGAATAGCTTAATTTGCGTTTCAGTCATACATATTTCATCGCAAGCACTTTTGCCGACTTTGGATTGCAGCTCTTTTGCCAGGCGAGATTCTTGCCCCGAGTCCCTCTGTAACCGAATCAACCGAAAGGCGACGAAAAGTGGCAGCCGAGGATAAGAAAATGTATGTATATATTGATAAAACCCCCGCCGTGAGTCGAATGACGTCATTGCTGAAGCTGATGATGGCTTCCTTCCTTTTCACCACCCGCTTCCTCCTCCGGTGAACTTCTTCCAACCGGTATTCTACCACCGCGCGTCGAGACACCATCCCCAACTGCTTTTGCTTTAGCACATAGCAGCAGGCAACTACTTTGTCATTCGCCCCATCCCCTGGTACTGGCACAACAAATACCACCCACCGAAGAGCGACCATCCTACCGACCGACCAAACGACCGGTACGTTCTCGGTGGGCGGCTAATTCTTGGAGTCTTGGAGTGTTCCACACTTCGCACGACTCAAGTCGACCTTATTCCGGGAGAGTTCAACGGAAAGAAACGACCAATTATGGTACAAAAATAGCACAATCTCGATTTCTGTGCTCCGTTTTCCTTTCGAATCAAGACTTGCCGGATTTGGTGGGAAATATCGAGGTAAATGATGTATTAGGTTGATGTGAATTCGATAATGAAGACCAATTGGATTTTTTTTTTTTCATAGCACCCTCAAAACTTTGAATTATGGTTTACATAACAATAATTTTTCCTGAACAGATGATTAATCCGTGACGTCACAGCTTGAATTTTCATTTCCCAGTCCAACAACTGTAGATGCAAACTTAATGGCAACACTGTAGCACCCCCTGTAAGGGGTACGTTCTAAAAATAAACCCCGCACAACTGTATCGAAACCGAATGTTAAACCATATTTAGCACCTACCAATTGGCTTCGGTACGTTTTGCTGCTGATGCTTCCGTTCCCGTTGGGACTTGGTCTTCCGGTGAACTCGCCTATCCTCTAGATTTTCCGGAATTTCCAAATCTCCCGACAGGGAGGCGTCATTGAAATCGGAACACTGCTTCAGATACCTCATAAGAGTTTCGTTTGCCTGGCGGACTTCCATTTCGCCTGCGGCGATAATTTTCCGTTCCCTCCGCCTGCGGGACTCCGACTTGCTGCGCTTCCTGCGTGGGCTTTTATCCAAGCTACTACGGCTACGGGTGCTCCTTTGAGCAGGACTTTTCTGCGGATCCGACAAGGATTGCACCTTCAACTGACGATCCATATAGCCCAGAATGCCCTTCTGCAGCTTGTCATCGGTTCCAGGAACGGTATCAATGGAAGTCGTTTCCACTCGCTGCTGCTCGGGTGGATTTTTGTTATTATCAATTGCATCATCATCATTGTTATTGTTGTTATTGTTAGCCTTTGAGCTGGCATTTGTCGTCGTGCTGGCACTATCCGCATTTTCCTCAGGTTGCGAACAAGAACCTTTCACAGAGTTTGCTCTATTTTTAGACACTTCATCTTCTTCCCGTGCGCTACCGGGGGTTTGCTCTGGCTCCAACCGAAGATGGCCACTGCTGTTGGAAACTCGTCGTGAGCTAGATCCGGATCTAGAACTACGATGCTTGCTCTTGGAGTGAACACGCACTTGCTCCATTTTCAGATTTCCTCAACCAACCTACTGTGGCATATCCAGAGCAAACAAGCAATTTAACTCAGCACGAAAATATTGATAACACTTAATTACTAGCAGTACTAACACTTATTAGAGAACAAAATATCACAATCATCACATCTTGTGGGGCTATTTTGGGCGTGTGTCCGAAAGGAAAATCCAAACCCTAAGCCAACGACAATCACGACGACGATGAGAGTAGCGGTAGCGATGGTAGTGCGGTTATTGGAAGAATTTCCCGGACCGACCGAAATTAGCGCTATGAACGTCACGAATTCTCCTCGCCAACTGGCAGAAATCTGGAAAATGGCTTTCCACCGAGTGTATCTTTTCAGCGCCCACTAGTATGCAAACAGAGCCTCGGCGAATGGCAAAAAAAAATAATCACCCGACCGACTATCCTTGTGCTACGTTGCAAGTATTGCGTTTTCGTTTCCATCACGCTCGTCCTGCGCAGTAGGCCGCTTGTTGTTTTTATCGATCTCGCGACTCGAAAACAAAGTTCTCTTCGAATGAAGGAGGCGAGGGCCGGGAGATGCAATTCCTTCGATCCGATTCCTCGTGTGTCCCTTTATGGCCAGCTTGCAACACACACACACACACACACGAAACGGCGATCAAAACACAAAGTTCAAGTTGCTCCACCCGTCGGCGCCAGAGCATATCGTGGTGAGGGCGGTCGTCTATGGGAAACTGTTGCCTATTCCAGCAGAATTGGGATACACTCTGACATTTGCTAAAAATCATCGAAACGGCATCGAAAGAGCATGAACTTTGGATGCACGCCAACTCGCTGTAACGACGGATGATTGGTGAACAGATAAAAAAAAACTAAAGAAGCATCTCGAGCTCAAGAATGCTCTGCAGTTTTGAAGTGATAGAAGAGTTTCATTTATTAGTTTCATTCATTTTCGTGCACTGCTTTACAGAATGTTCTGCGATGTTCGAAAGGATTTTTTTGTTTCATTATTAGTATAGTCACTTTAACACTCTTGGGTCAGTCGTGACTTGTCTGGGGATGAGATTCGAACTCGTCATTTTGGCGTGAGTAGTATGGATGATAACCACTTCACCGAGGCCGTCCCTGCTTGAAAGGATGTGTTTTAAACTAAAAAAAAAAGAAATTTCAATGCTTTCTTACCCATTTTTACAGAAAAGGGTATATATGTCGCTTGAAAAACTGACTTTAGATACGGGGCCGATATACCAATCGACTCAGCTCGACGAGATCGGAAAATGTCTGGAGGTACTATGGTCCCATTGAACATTCACTATCACTCATATATCCTGCATACTCCTAGTGGTGCATAGGGCCAACGTTTGATTCAGGTCAGATTCTCGTCGATTTCCTTAATTTCAATGTTGAGGCTCCACCGCCATGAGCCACTGGGTTTACCTCTGCTGCGATGTCCTGCCAGGTTCTAATCCAGCGTTTGCTTGCACGTTTCCTTACCACCCCTTCGTAGTGTGTGATCAACCCACCTTCATTTATGTTATCGAATTTCTGATGACACCGACTATGGAGATCCAGTTGTGAGGCATATCGCAAGCTTTTGAGCGTTCTCCGTTGATACACACCTGGTCTCGCTGACGTAGAACAACAAAGGTTTCCCGGTTTGAATTGAAAATTCAAATATTGGTGCGTTGTACACTTTGTAAACTAGCAAAAGCAGCCCTAGTCTTTTTGAATTGGGGAACCTATATCGCTCTTGGTTGCGCCGACCGACGCGATCTGGTAGCATATATGGTCGATTTGATCTTCAGTATGTCCATCGCTGGAAACCTACGTGCATTTGTGTATGCATGATGCATGATGCATGATAGTGGTTTACCACCCATTGTAGCACGGAAACTAAGTTCGACAGCAGTGGGCTCTCTTCACTGTTCTCAACATGTCACTGTATGAAGGGCCAAAAACGGATTGGGTAGATCGATAGTCAAAGTCGCCTATACGCATCTACGGAACAATAAATAATCTCCTTCCAGCAACTTGATTAGCCAATTGGTCAAAAAACAAGCCCCCAAACAGGAAGATGCCCCAATGAGTGGGGAGAAGAGCCCGCCCTTTATCCACGAAATGTTATCAACAGGGAGTTGGCATTCCTACTCTCCCCGTCCAAATCGCTTCAATCGGGTGCCCTGTTGGACCGTCCCTTCCCTTTTATTTATGTATTTCAATGCATATACGAGTTGATTGTTATGATTATTGTCAATAATACTTACATTTCGATGAAGATCGTGATACTTATCATTACAGAAACCAATCTTGAATCGTAGACCATGTCGTTCAACAATACACTCGTTCCGAGACGGGGCTCTGTGATAAAGCCACCTTCTTCATCATGTTCGCTCACCGGAATGCATGCAAACGAAAAAGAGATACAACCAGATTAGTTTTTTTTTTCAATGGTCCTTGTTACACATTCTTTGTCTTATCCTTTTTTCTTCCAGTGTTTATAACTTCCTTTTCCTTGATCTTCTTCCTCTGTCGATACACCATCTAAAATTTCGCTATCCTCATTCTTATAAATTTCATCCACTTTCTTTTTTTATTTTTTATTTGTCCTTAGCTAGTTCTTTCCATTCTTCTATATCAAGTTCTTCATATATATCAAAGTCCTGATTTAATGACTTTCTCCAAGTAAGGCTTGATCTACCCTATTTTTTCTTGTTGAATTTGAATCTATACGCTAATTGCAGTGGATGATTCATCTCTCTTCTTCTGATATGTCCAAAATAACTTATTCTGCCTACCCTAACTCGTCTATTTATTGTTTTTCCTGCCTAAAATTTTTCTTTCATTAAATTTCATATTACTTGGTTTTTTTACTGCTATTAAAAATGTTCCTTAGAATAATTTTTTCGTAGTTTGCTAGGGCCACCCAGTTTTTCTTTTTTAATACCGCTACCTTAGTTCCGTATAATAACGCTGGCGCCAAAACTGTATTATATATAAGCTTTCCTCATTCCCAACTCGGATGAAATCTTGTACAAAAATCTACTACTAATCTTGAAGTTTTCAAAGCGTTTATAGATCTATGCCTATTGGTTAATTTCCTGTTTAGGATTGCTGTCAGACAAACTCCTAAATACTTAATATATTCACTAGTTTTGAAAGCAGTTCCATTAAGCATTAATTCATTTGGCTGTACTTCTGTGTCATTTGGGTGTCTAACTAAAATTTGACTTTTCTCCCTATTGATTTTAGGACCTACTGTGGATAGCTCCTCTTCTAGGACTTTAATAATATTCTCTAACTCATTTATACTTGTTGCTATTATTAATATGTCATCGGCAAATGCTAAAATTATCGGCAGTTTTAAGCAATCAATATCAATCAATTCAAATTCAGGAATATCTCTTGCCACGTTTTTAAGAACATCTTGTATTAAATAATTGAAAAGTTGAGGTGACAGGGGACATCCTTTTTTAATTCCCTTACCTCTTTTGAACTCTTTAGAAAATTGGTTTTGCCATCCTTAACACATAATAACACCCTGTCAACTAATCTAGATGGAACATTTAAATTAAGTAAAACTTCTCTTAAACTCCTCACATTTACTGCATCAAATGTCTTACTGATATCCAACGCTAAAACAATTAGATATTTTCCTGCATTCCAATATTCTTCCATGACTCGCCTAGCAATAAATATATGATCATCTGATGATCTACTTCTTGTAAATGCTGCTTGATGAAACCCTGGATCTCCTGTGAATTTTCGAAGCTGGTTACCTATCCATTTAGCATATACTTTATAAGCCACATTACAAATAGATATTCTACGAAAATGATCGGCTTCTGAAGCTCCTGCCTTTTTTGGAATGGGAATTTGCATCGATTTGTTCCAGTCTTTGGGCATTATGTTTTCTACATATACCAACTTCGTAATTTCAACTAGCTCTTCTATCGTGCTCGGATCTGCATTTTTAAGATATTCTAAATAAACTCGGTCTGGCCGTGGCGTTTTTCCATTACAAGAAGTATTGATTATAAATCTAATTTCATCTAAGGTAGAAGGGTTTGGTAACGGAACGTAATCGTGTTCATTACAAAAATCTATTTCTGGCCCTTGACAATCCTTCAAAATATTATCCCATACTCGTGTACTAATTTTTGACGCTTTGTTGTTCTTCTGTTTTCTGAAGTTTTTTAGATAACTGTATGTTTTTTTCTTATTCGTATTCCTACATCAAAATCGTTTAATTGTCTTAAGAATAACATAATTTCTTTTTCCTTATGGTTTTTTATAGCTTGAGCCAACTCTTGTTTGCGATTACCTAATTTGTATTTATAGTTCTGCATGTCAGGATGTTTCTTGGAAAATCTCAAAGCATCTATTAAATTATTAAAAGCTTTTCTCCGCTTTGGTTCACTTGGGATTTTAATTACTCTTAATATGCTAGAAGTGGCTATTTTCATCTTTTTAAAGAGGTTTGAGTATCTTTAATCTACCGAATATTTGCTTGTGTGTTTTACTTTAATTGATTTTATTTTTTCCTGATATTTCTTTTTAATACTTGGATCCTTAAACAACTTTATACATATGCGAGATGATTCCTTTGCTTTTGATGCTTGAATTTCTACATCTTTAAGTGAAATACCAACTTGAATTAGTTTATGGTCCGTTTTGACCTGCGTCCAATATCCTTTAATAAATTTAATTTTAAAATTGTTATACTACGGACCTAGAATATGATCTATTTGACTTTGTTTATCTTACGTGCATTTGTGTATGCAGCCTTAAAATATGTAACACTTTTCATAATTTTCATCTGTCGGAATTGGATGCACGCAAAAAACATAGTTCCTATATTAGTGAGCAAAAACTCATGAAAATCAGAAAACTCTCAGTTTGTTCAAAACCATGGCTTATTTCACGAAAACGTGATGTGTTAATTCACATTTTCATGAACAGGATCTCAAATCAATGAACTTAGTTCATGTCAGCGGTGGAGTAGACGGTTGCCGACATAAATAGTCGTACAGTTTTCAAAAGTTAAAAGACTCTACCATAGCTTGAGGTCTGCTGTTCAGTGCGAGCCAAATGGCGAACTACCTTGTTTTTCGTTTTCCTAAATCCTGGTCAGCATTTCCACCTGCCTATACATCGTACACACAACTACAAACACTTCTATTTAGAGCACAAATTAATTTACAATCTATCAACAGATCAAGGAAATTATTCACAGTCATAATAAATAAATTTTACACTTCAAATCTATGTTCCCACCTTCATGAACAGAATCGTGATATCAAGAACAACTTCGATCGCACCATACATGCTGTAGGTCGCACGACGAAGTGGTAATTTCAGCATATCGTTGTTCCGTAGCGCTCATGATTGAACGTTTACATTAATCTGCTCCAAAAATGTGGGGCAGTCTATTCTGCCCTGTAAGCTGTCCGCGATGAGCAGAGCCGTTGAAGTATCTCTACGAATTCGAAGAGGTTCTAGATCGATCAACTGGCGTCGTCTTTCATAACTGAGCAGACGAAACGGGTCTCTCCAAGGCAGCTTCCGCAGAGCAAATTGAAGGAAACGACGTTGTACGGGCTCAACTCTTCCAACACCATTGTTGTAGTTTGGGTTCCAAACCGCAGAGCAATATTCCAGAATGGAATGAATCAGATAACAGTACAATGATTTGAGACGATGTCGGAGAAATTCTTAGCTATCCCAAAGCCCAATGTTCTTGACGCCTTGTCGACAACATATGTGATATGCTGCTTGTACGTTAGCTGAGAATTCAGAATTACTCCCAGATCTTTTACATGCATCACACGTTCAATTATTGTACCTTGAAGTTCGTAATTAAACTAAATCGGTTCTTTCTTCCGAGAAAATGTGATTACTGAACATTTCGCCGGGTTAACCGTCATTCGATTCAAATTGCACCAGTTGGCAAAGGCTTCAAACTGACTTTGAAGAAAGTGACAGTCATCAACCGAACGGATCCGGAAGTATATTTTAAGATCATCTGCAGAAACAAATCGTGGCGCTTCGATGACCATATTCACGTCATTGAAGTAAAGTAAGAAGATCAACGATCCAAGATGACTTCCTTGAGGCATTCCTGAGGTGGCTTGGTAAATATCGGACCGGCAATCACCGACGGCAACCAACAGCTGACGATCAGTGAGACCATCGCAGGAAGTTTCCGCTAACCCAAAGTTTTTGTAGTTTGGCAATCGCAATGGCATGGTTTAGCTTATCGAAGGCTGCTGACAAATCGGTATATAGGGGAAATGCAGGTAATGTCGGCCTAAGTGTCTCTAATTTGGGCCCATACATAAATGCAGCAATCGACTAAATTTTAAATAGAAACCAAAAATATCCAATAGTAACGTACCAATAACGCGTTCATCTAGATAAAATTGATAAATAGCAGATTTTTAGCGATGGGCCCAATCTTAGAGCCATAGGCCAACATTAGAGACATTTCCCCTATGACGTCTGTTTGTGTCCGTTCAGCCATGCTTTCAGTGATGACCGGAAGTGAAGCCGTGTTGATCACGGCGTCTCGTTTGCTTCCCTTTGTGTGGACAGGAAACATATGTGCAAATTTCCAACATGATGGGAATATGCCACTTGAGATGGACATTCGGAATAGATGATGTAACGGTGTAAGCAAGCTGGTGATATGCTTCGTCATAAATACGGATGGGACACCATCGGGTCCTGGGACGACTTGAGTTGTGATGTGGCAGCGAAAATCATATCGACGTTGACATTAATTAAACCCAGTGTTTAGTGTTACAGTGGAACATTGCTAGTTGCTAGGGTAACGTGTTTGTAGGCTAATCTCTCATCAGATACAACGCTGGACAACTTGTCTGCAAACAAGCGACATATCCCCTGAGAGGTAGAAGCGACTTCACCGTTCAACTCCATTGACGATGGTAGGCCGGACTCTTTGCGCTGCTTATTTACGTAATTCCAGAAGGACTTCGGGTACGACTTGAGTTTTCACTGAATCCCTCGTTGATAACGCGAATAGTATCGACAGCTAACTCGCTTGAACTTATAATTGAGCCTGCGTAGTGGTGTTTCAGCGAAAGCGTGCTATACTTGGTGAATTTCCTTAATGCGGCTCTCTTGGTCGACTTCAACCTACGCAGCTCACTCGTCTGCCAGGGAGG
The DNA here is from genome assembly GCF_037179485.1 of Ochlerotatus camptorhynchus. NCBI lineage: Eukaryota > Metazoa > Arthropoda > Insecta > Diptera > Culicidae > Ochlerotatus > Ochlerotatus camptorhynchus. The sequence continues at coordinate 3,518,430 of NW_027040929.1, read as the reverse complement.
ATGAGAAACTTTATGGTGAATTCTTTTTGGTACGTGTCTTTGCCATACATATGCCAACGCATGTGAAAAAGTTTGGGCGGCAGTTTCAACGTTGTCAGGATCGAGGATGCTCTCCCAATCTTTGCACGTCGACGATACTACGATGATCTGCTTTCCGGAAGTCGTATGACACGGTTGTGGAAATGTTGACAAAATCCCAAGCGTGATTATCTTTAACAGTGACATCCAAAGGAGGGTGATGATGAACTTGCTTTACTAGTGGAGAAGGCGTCGTGAAGCTGACGCTATTGCATATTTGTGGAATCAGTCAAATGGTTCCGAAGATCTGGCTAGAACACGTTCCAGTAAGTATGGGTGAAGGTTACCTAAAACGAACCAAATCTATCTTGCGACACCTAAAACCACATGTGAGTTCACCAAAAAGTTCATTGGTGGTCTTACCGAGTGCCCAGGACTATGGTCACATCCGGCCATGTTCCTGGTATCCCCGAGGATATGGCCTGTTCCTGACTAAATCCAAAATCCATCATGCGACACATCAAATTACATCAGAGTTCTAACACAAGCTCAATTACAGCCAACCGAGTACCCAGAACCACATTGCGATTGCACAGTGGGGCAACTTCATACAAAACCCGGACAAATCCAAAAGGATATCTGATGAACCCTAAATGGTTTCTTCCCGCGTAACACTTACAACATCGTTCATGAAAAATAAAAGAAATCCCAGTTGTAAATAAGTTATACATTAGTTGCTATGAAAACATCTTGTTTTAGACCCGTTGTTTGTGAAGTATTCAACCTTTCTAACATACACAGTTATATGGAAGTTATGATTCGGTATTGCATGTCTCAATTATCAGGTAATAACACATTTAAAACTGATTGTGTTTGATGAAAACTTTGTAACCTTATTTACAACATGTTTTCATATGTCAATATTAAAAACATGTTACTAATAAGTTACATTTTAGTTTTACTCATGCTTCCAAAAATAAGTTATAAAAGGGTTATAAATAGCCAACAGAGAGTTGCAATACCTAATTATAACTTTAATATACGATTCAAGTAATGGTCTAATTTTTTGTGTTATAAATATGTTTTGATAACAATTGTTAAATTTCTCAATGTATTCTACAAACTGCACTGCAATTTGGCTGACCAATGTAGCAACATATTAAGGGGGGAGTACACTTTGATTTTTCAAAAAAATGCATTTTTTTTTGGGTTAAAAATGTTCCTTGGGGTGTATACTTTAATTTAGAAAAGACTCCAAGTCCACCAAAATATTCCTTACCGCTTTATGAAGCGATTTCCTAAAACATGTACCGGCGCGCTGAGAGAGCAATTTTATCTTTAAACGCGTTTATCTCGAAACGGGGTTTTTCAAACTGGCGTGGGAAATAACTCTAACCAGTTATCATCAAATTTAGATATCGCCTAGGTTTTCTTGTTCAGAATTAAATTCTGCTTAGAAATACGTATCCACATTTTCGATTTTGTCAAAAATGGATTTTTAATCCACGATTTTGTAAGCATTTTTAGGGTGAAAAATTGAACTTTTTTTTTCCTAAGGCCACAAATTTTGAAAAAATTAATTTAAAAAAAATCGGAATACGTATTTCTAACCCAAATTTCATTACTAATCAGGATTTTTGTTCGATTTATGTTCCAGGATCACATGGAAAGGAGTATTTTCCCACGCCGTTTTCCGACTTCCGCGCGAGGACGCCCGCGCGACCTGGTGCACCGGCCACGGGGAGACGCCAATCGAGTTCAAAAAAAATACAAATTGTTGTTCGAAGGACGACTAATAAATGGGTTATAATATATTTGCCCTCCCTGAGTGTTTTATTGCTTAAAAAAATTAACGAAAATGCCTTACTTTTTGAACATTCCAAGTGTACTACCCCCTTAAATGAAAATACAGTTCTTTTGTACTTTCAACGTCACATACACGTTTTGTATAAGAGAAAAGTTAGATAATTAAAAAGAAAGTTGATATTCTATTTTTTTTTTGCATCCAGAATGTTTTGTGCAATTCAATTTATTGTATTAAGCTTTTCCTAAGAGCCTATGAGTTTTTTAGAAATAGAATGTAAAGATTGACCATAAATTTCCAACCGCATAAATCTTTGCGAGTACGGAATCTATGCACTTTATACGCACAATTCACCAGAAAAATAAGTTTTGAAAATTTATGATGGAAACAAACAAATTCCATTCGTTGAAAGGATATCATAAATATGTTCAATACAGTAGGTTGTGTTATAGTTATAAATAGGTTACGCAAGTCAAGCATACATAACTTGACATATGTTAAATATACATCCCACCTCTTGCGTTTTTTTCGGTATAATTGAGTTGTATATAAGTGACTAGACGTCAATTTTAACAGATAAGATTGTCATAAATAAGTTATGTAAAGCCGTTTATGGCAAATTGTGTTGCTTGGGTTTTGATCAGTTTCAGGCTTTTAGCCTTTTCGGCCCATTCGGACATGGTCCCGGAACGAGTACACCCATGGATGTGGCTTAGTTCCTTTTGAAAAAATAGAAAAAGGAAAGGAAAGATCTGAATAATATATTTTATTAAAACTTGATTATCAATGGGTATATACTGAGCCTACCTTCAACATCTTCGAATATTGATCTAGTTGCTTAGATGTGCACTATCCATTGTTCTGATGTATATAATTATTTAGCTAGTTTTTTTTTTGTATATTTATAATCTTCTACTATTTAAGATACATGTCGCAATCTTTATCATAACAATCATTATAAAAATCGTTATCACCAACAATTTCATTAACCTCGGCATTACATTCCTTGTCATCATTCTCCTTATCAATACAATTATCTAACTCTCATGAGCCTGATTTGAACATTAGTTGTTTTGTCCAAAAGTTGTTGTTCTGTGATAATTGTTAATTTATAAGTGTCAAACTTGACAATTTCATAGAAGCTAACATTTTCATAAGCTTTTAAATTAAAAAAAAATTTAAAAAAAATCAGGGTGATTTTGTTTTTTTTTTGTTTTTTTAAGTTTTAAAAACTTTTTTATGCCAATTCTTTTTTCTTACAGCTTTGTCTCAAACACCATTTCGATTGGAAGTGGATTTTTCGAGATAAGATTTTTAGAAAAAATATCGAATACACCATTATGAAATTTTGGCGTGAAACTGCTCTCTGGTTGAGGATCATAAACTCGCACGTATTGAATGTTTCCCGCAGCAGGCGTTGCCTTTCCATCAGCATTATGGACAATTAAATACTGGATTGATTTCCGTTTTGAAATTAATAGAGATTGCCTTCTCCTTCGCAATCCTATAAGCACCTTCCATCTGAACGGGATTCGCATGCAGCGCTGAACGATTCAAGAACTGAGCAAGTTTCCAATTTAGTATAATATAAATGTAGAACTACATATCTTAGGAGCTGTCCATAATCAATCTATGAAGGGGGAGGTGGTTAGAGAATAAATCCTTCCAAATTCTGTCTTCGTTAATTGTAATTATAAAGTATTTTTCACAATTGGGGTGATAGAATCTTCTTGAAAATAGCTTACTGAACCATCCACCTTAAACATTCCTCACTTGATGCATCCCAACGGGAAATCACGGCATATTTGGCATAGAAGCCTTTACATGTTCCCAAAAGCACACAACATCTGGGCACCCCTTTACCACACACATACACCATACCCATTCAAACGACCATCGCCAACCAAGCCAACCATCTCTGTACAAATCTGATGAATGAAAATGTAGTAAACGACCGGCATTGCTCCCTACCCTCCTGCAGCATCATTGCCGTCCACAACCTACACGTTGACTCTGTTGTGTACCGGAAAAAGAGCGCGCGCATAGCAGACCCCGAGCACGAACCGACCATCCATCCGACTGTAACGACGACGAATAAAGCGTCCACACTTCTCCCTCTGCAGTGACGTCAACTTCGGCTGATGACGTCAATGGAAAATCTTGTTTCATGTTCACAAAAAGGGTCCTCACCCCCCAAGACAACTTCGGACGTCCCCAGGCCGCCTCTAGGGTCGGAGGAGTAAAGCGAAAAACCGGAACAAGCGTTGCGTTGCACAGCAGCCCACCCCCACCCACCTCCAAATAACAATTCTATCCCGTGCCAACGACGAAAAGAACACCGCAAATCTCTCTGCAATCGTACGCCCACGCCATCAAGCCATGGCTGGGGCTCTCGTGTTGGAATTGATTACAGAACAATTATCATCATTGTCGTCACAACTAGGATTTATTTCTTCTCTAGGAACTCCCGCATCAACTTGTTCACCATATCCGGATTCTCCTGCTGTACGAAGTGGCCCGTTCCTGGGATAATTTTAAACTCCAGATTGTTGAACCTTTTCTGTAACATCTCACCGGTTGCTTTCGATATGTACAAATCATTCTCTCCCAGCAAGTATAGCCCCGGTACGTGCGGAATGTCCTTTGGCGGGTTGGGAGTCCATTTCGACGTGCTAGCAAAGTTTGCTCGGTAGTAATTGATTGGTGGAGTTAGGGCTCCTGAAATGTTGAAATATTTGATGATCATATATTTGCGATTCAGGTAGAAATAATATCAAAGGTCACCTTTTTTGGAAAACGTGTACTTGAAGGCCTCAACCTCCTCCGGTGTGCAATGCTTTCCCAATGCCATTTCAAACGTCTTCAAGTCGTTCATCCGTATAAAAAATTCAGGCAATTTTGGCATCTGGAAAAAGAACATGTACCTGTGGAAAAGTAAGTTTGGTAATTGAAGTTTCAGAAAATAAGTAACATCAGGTCCATACCAAGACATTTTGAACTGCTCCTTACTGGAAAAAATCAGCTTGCGGGCAACTCCTCTCGAGGGAGCATCCATCATGATGTACTTATCTAGCATGTCCATGTGTTGGGACACAAATTCCCAGCAAATTGCCGCTCCCCAATCGTGAGCCACTAGGGTAAACTTTTTACGACCTAGAAGTAAAAAATTGTTTTCAAAGAGCAATGTTTGCAGAGCTTATTTGTTTAATTATGTCACAACATCATCTTATCTAGCAAATGTCATTCGATGGTGGGACTAAGAGTATACTACAGATGTCAACCCCCCTACATTAAGGCTGCGGTCCATTTGATGAATTTTAACTTATATTTGACAGATGGAAAATTTTCAAATAAACCAGCTATTCTACCAGACATATTTCAGGCAAACCAGGAATCAATTTTGACAAACAATTTCTCGAAAATCGGACGATCAACAACAGAGGGATTTTCGAACATAATAATTTATTTTCGAAGTGTCGGTGAAAATTCATCGAATGACTTTTTACTTATATATGACATTTCGTAAATAAATTATAATGTTCGAAAATCTCTCTGTTATTGATCGTGTGATTTTCGAGGTGTTTGTGCTCCCTCTATGGCAGTGGCCTTAGAGTCCTATGCTGAATCAATGGTACAATTAACAAGTCTCTTAGATGTTCCATGTTCGTTTCAATCAGCGATGACATGTATCCTAATGTATGTACATGATAAAAGTTGGCATGGTTTTAAGACTGTAAAGCGATAGTTTTCATGCCAATCAGAAAGACTAGATCATTTCCAAGTATAAAAAATAAATTACGTCTTTTTAGATGCATTTTTCAGAACTATAACGAGAAGATTAACTGAATTGGTAACGACTACAAGATATGACAATCTCAATTGAACCTTTGCAAATCTTGAATTTTGTGATAGCGCACATATTATTAAAACGTTTGATAAAAATTAATTGACCTCCTTTAATGTTAAGAAAGGAATCATTGTCCTCCTTAATCTTCAAACCTCAAATGAAATGTCCTCCTTTTCAAGTTTTTGATATGGTAACCCACACCAATTTGCAATGTGGTCACGAATGATCTTGATTTTGAAATCTCATGATATTTCATGTGTCTCATAATAGGGTTTAGCTGCTGGCGGCCCGTTGGAATATAGTCAGAATCTAGTCCTGAACTTTCAATATGATCCTAGTATATGTTTTATGTGATTTGAGGTGACGCAAGTTGGAAAATGAACTGCTAGTTCATTTGAATTCATGACTTAATTCCCGTAAACATGATCGAGTACATCATGAACTTAATTCACGCCTGTTCAGCACGACCGACGATTTCGTAACACTACAGAAAACACAAAATACAATCATGATTTTGTGATCCATGAACCCATAATTCTAGATAGAGCTGGAATTAGGGCGTAACAGCTTTTGTAAACAATGACTTCTCTCGATGATTTCTAGAAAGCCAAGATCCGCTCACTCAAACCAACGTCACCATCAGGTAGGGGAGGACTTCGCCTTCTCGTTGGTTATGTTGGTTTGCGTGGGCGTGCCTTGAGTTTCGAGAAATCATCTAGAGAAGTCATTGTTTACAAAAGCTGTTACGCCCTAATTCTAATAATTGAACGTGTAAACCATGCCATTCAACTGACTTGATCAACTCACTTGAATTGAAAAAAGTTGAACCAGGCTCAACTTTTCAAGCCAGTTGAATTCAACTGACTTGATCAATTGACTTGCCCTGTCTAAACCCAGATTTACAGAGTGCTCGGAACCGTCGAGAATATAGATACTATAGATTCCATAGATAAGCGGAAGCAAAGTATAATGTAGCCAATCGAACTGTCAGTTAGTGTAGCCAAACGAGCATGACGTCATCATGGTGTTGTTTGAGGAAGAAGTATTCTATTAATATGAGCACAAAACGCTTTCCACAATCCACATTCCGATTTATTTCGCGGACAACGGAAGAAGGAAAGATAAAGCCAACCATTCCTTGATTCATTGTTGCAAAGATTTGCTTTCCACTTCATTTTGAACTTTTACGCACGAAGCAAAACAAAACTGTACAACGAAGAGCTTTATAATGGCATGAACTTTTTCCACGGATGCCAGTAAGATTATTTATTTTTCATGGTTGCCAAAACAACTTTTTGTGCCTCCGCTTATCTATGGAATCTATAGTATCTATAGTCGAGAATAGTGTGTTGGTTATTAGTAAATACAGCTGAGCCGTATCATCAGAACGGTGATCCGACACAGTGCCAGTGGCTGGGACGTGTCATCACTAGCCTTAATGGGGTGTTTACATCTGTGCGGTTTTACTCGCGCTAGTGTACTCGCCAACTAGCACGAATTTCAGTTGCTCCTGAAATTACATGCTGGTAGACGCTGATGCCCTGATGCTAGTGAGCTTTTTGCTAGCAGCTAGCTCATTAGCGCTAGTGAAATAGCATAGGTGTAAACACCCCATAAACCTCGATGAAAAGGATCCCCGAACGCATCTGATGTTCTTGCTCCGATGGAAGTCAAAGGTGGTGATGATTTGTTGAGCTGAAAGTGTGTCCATTTACAGGACAGATGGCAGCTGTCAGTTTGGGGTGTAGGTAAATCTTGCATCAAGTCTTCCGTTGTTTTCCTTCCAGTTCCCCCACTCCATTTACAATATTGGAAATTATTTTAATATAAGGTTTTACACCGTTGGTGTTAACCTCACACGTATACCAGTTGAGTGGTACTGTTTACATGGACCTAATCGATTTTTTCTTGGGTAGAGAATTACTCAGAGGGAGAGATGGGTGGAGAGAATGTTTTGAGCCAAATGAACTGTCAAAATTTGAGCCATTCGAACACTCCCATTAAAATGTTTCCGAGGATACATTAAATTTGAGAGTATTGTAATCGAAAGAAATTCAATCACCTTTATGTTTCATGTGCTTCTCAAATTTAACTAGTTTTTGAAATCAAAAACAATATTCTAACTCTATTGATTAATTGATCTTAGTTGGTTAATTAATGGCACCAAGAAATGTGCAAAATATTGCGATGCACTGAATTATTATTTTGCACGTAAATCGAATCAACAGTAAAAGTCATGTGAAATGCTAGCTTCTAGCAAGGGTTGAAAGCTAAGTAAGGTACAAATCCCTGCTGCCGAATTGTAATTTGTTTCATGAGTATTTCTAGTAAACAGTACTACTGAACTGCCGAAAATATCACGAATTTCGGAACGGATTTTTTTTCCGTGCATGGACACCCGTAACATGACCGTCAGTGGTATTGATTATGAATTATCATGCTATTTGATGCGTCACATAACGGATGCTGTCAAAGTGTGGCCACATTCCTGTGGTCTTTGAGAAGCAGCATTTTGAATATGCATGTAATTTGAAATGTCGTGTGGTAGATTTTGGAACATAAAAAGTCAGAATATGGGCAATTTCCTAGCGGCTCCCTAAACATGTTCAGGAGCTACCATACGAAATGACTACCATTGAACATTTTGACGAATGATTTGATGTACGATGGGTTTTAGACTAAGTCAGAATCTTACCACATCCGGTGGAATCTGGATTTTTTTGGGTGTGTCCAAAATGGACCTGGACAGGCTTGATGGTTACTAGAGGCCTGTCACTGTGCAATGCCATTCTGCTAAGTTTAATTACTTTTTGTCAATGTTTGTTTTTCAGCGCCATCGTAAAGTTACGGTTTACGAAATAGTGTAAGCATAGAGCGTAAATATGCTGTTTGTTATGTTTTTATTATCGCAACCATGTCTCGACTAGGCCCTTGTTATGACGAACAATAAAGAGTAGTTGAATTGCCGGTCGTGCCTACAAATGACATAAGACCAATTTGAGTGACAGAACTATATGAATGTTTGTTTATTGGTTCTCTTTCTAGCCCCAATAGAAATAAACCTTGGCGTTTCTCAGGGAGGTGCATTAGTGTCTCTGTTTTTTATATTGTGTATTATTGACATACGGCGAGCTATACTATTTCATGATGTAATTTTTGGGCCGCCGTTGATACCATACTATTTATTGCAGATATGTATAAATATGTAAGATGTCGTAGTGCGCTTGAATAATAATTTGCGTTCTTTGAGTAGACGGTTGAAGTCAAACAACTGAAAATGAATGTAAGTAAACATGGTGGTTTTGCGTAACCGAGTAAATGAATTAATAATGAGACGTGCGGGAAATCAAATATTTATCACTGTATTTATAGTCTGGCGGATACAAAATCCTGCAAACTGGCAACTTTGATTTCTTCAATAATAATGTGCCACAACGTGGAAATGCTCAAACTTTTGCAGAACGGTTTCGGTTTAAGTAAAGTAATTTGTTTTTTACCTGTGCAGTATAAATATCAATGTATACAATATTCGTCAAAATAGGACGAAATGTGTCAAAAGAATATCAATCAACTTACACTTTTCAACGCATACCTGCAATACAGTGGGAATTCGCTCGTTGGGGGCTCGTTAGTTGGGGTGCTCGTTAGTTGGGTGTTCGCTAGTTGGGCCATGACTCAATTAAACAGCATCTATATGTCAAAATCTCATGTCAAACTAGATTTGAAAATCAAACATAAATTCCTCCTAGGGGTAAGCATATGCGTTTTGAACTGTGCATTTAATGTAATGAATGTAAACATATTATATTTGTTCGAAACATTTGAGTGTCATTTGAAATTGCAGAAGAAAACCAAAACACACAATAAGCACATCAGTATTCTCCTTTTTCCCCTCAGGTTCATACAACTTGCCCCAATCCGTATTGTTTTTGTTTTGTCTTCTTAACCACAACAGAGGATGCGCATAGCCCCCCAATAAATTTTAGCCTTCTGTCAGTTGAGGTGGTGGCCCAACCAGCAAATTTCGGCTGTCTATCGAAAAGTATATTATTTGTAGTCTACATATTAGCTGCGTGGATGTTCTCCATGTAAAACGTAAAAATAGCATTCAGAAACGCATTGATAAATTACCATCTGAATTGAATAAATTTTTGTTCGATTTAATTATCGTGACGATCACAATACTTCGACCACATTGATCTAAAAAGAAGCAAGCCATGCTCGATTGGCTCCCGCAAGTGACAGGTCGAATTGGCTCCCGTCATTGTCTCCGCCAGACTATGAATATAGTGACTATAGCGTCGATTGCCAATTGGCGACTAATCACTGACGGCAATCTAGTGCCTGGGAGACAACTTCCACACCCTGATCCTATCGAACCCATCAACACATGTGCCGGGACTAACGGCTTTACTTCCCTTCCGAAGATTTCTTCGCCTTTTGAACCCAGCCACACTGGGTGACACGTTGCCATAGTGAGCAAAGACTTGACGATGGTGTCAATCATCAAATGTTGTCAATGCACATTTCAAGATCACACATTCTTTGGCCTGTCTGTTGCTTGATTTATTGGTGCTCCAGCGTTTAACTTGCACCTGCTAATGGTGCTAGAAGTGTTTGCAATGAATTATGTTGTTTCAGATTTAAGACAAAAATGCACCTCAAGCATCGGGTCTGAATTTGCTTATCGTGAAAAAGAAGAAAGTGGCTTCACCATATCTTATATCTTATCTAGAAGTCAAATTTGAGAAATTGAAATACATATTTAAACATGCATTATTTTGATAGTTCTCAAGTTTGCCACCAATACGTTAAGGTCTATACCTAGTTTGCGAAATAAAACTTCTTATTTTGCAACAGAAAAGTCGCGCCTATAAACAGACAATTAAAGTCTTCCCTTTCAAGGAATTTAGCATTTAGATTCAGATTCAGTTGCCCAAAATTAAGTACAGTAGGTAATTTCACAAAACATAGCACTAGAAGTCATATTTATTATGATACCGTGGACTGTTATTGGCAATCAAGCATTCTCTCTATTTTTGATATTTATTAAACCATTTGATTTAAAATCGATGTAAAATTCATTTATCAATAGAAAACAATTTAAAACTGGATGAAATAAACTTTTTTTTTTTTAATTTGATAAAATCGTTTTAGCGGTGGTGTAGAGGTAAGCGTGATTACCTCTCACCCCAGCAGGCCTGGGTTCAATCCCAGTTGGCGCCGCCGGGATGTTCTGAGTCATAATATCTCTGATCACGCCTTCGTTCGGAAGGGAATTAAAGCCGTTGGATGAGATTGGAACTCGCGACTTTGGCGTGAGAGGTATCGATGTTAACTAGAACACTGGGGCTTTCCCCTATCAACTTATCAATTACCATTCCCGATGACGAGTATATTCAGAACCATCACCAATCTTGACAACAGACGGCAACTACCACACAAAACTTGTTTTTCTTCTGTCACATAACGAAACGCATTGCAAATATCGCCAATAAATTCAACATTTTTGACCCGGCAGACTGCCGCTTATATGTAGGCGTTATTGCTAAACATCTTATATATGTTTTCATCACAGTGTGAAGAATGCTATTAACCGTGGATTATTGTCTGCTCGCTTCCAACAGAGTAAGGTGGAACAAACGATCGACCTTATTTGGCAAATGGAAATATCTCAAAATTCGGAGGAATCTCCCCAAACAATCGTCAAGAGGCACATAATTATGACCAGATATAAAACCATCCAACCAGCATTGATTTTGTCTTGTTCTTAACCTGCAAAATTTATTGAAACTTCGAATAAACTTTTCCCTGTAAATTTTCGAAAGCATCACAAATTATTGTGATATTTTTGGCGATAGCCAAACAAATTCCTTTTGAAACATTGAAATTCATTTTACACTGGCTTCGCCTAAGTAACAATTTCGGTTTTATGAGGGTTCTGTAGACTTATAAACTTGCAGTGTTATTTCTTAACGAACTCTTGCCCCACTTTACTGCAATAAATTTCACTATAAGAAAATAAATTCAGTGGATGCAATCTTCTTCACCGTCTGCAGAAATGGTACCAAGCCGTGTGCCATGAGAACTGATAAGAATATGTATTATATAAACCTCAATCCAAAACTCACCTAATGCAATGACAAGCTCTTTGATATCTTGTACCATATTGGACACCTGATAAGCGCTCAAATCTTTCGGTTTATCTGATTCTCCATATCCTCGCATGTCAACGGCAATCACCCTAAAATTAAACGTTTCATTCTTAGATCATTGTCGCAAAACTCGCCGCCTACTGTTTACCAATAGTCCTTGGAAAACTCCTTTAGCTGATATCGCCATGAGAACCAAAACTCCGGGAAGCCATGGACGAATATCATCAGCGGCTTGCTTGGATCGCCATTTTCGACGTAGTGCAGCTTAACGCCCTGCGTAGAATTTAAAAAAAAAAACAAACGCGCAAACGATTCGGCAATTTAGCTCAATTAAACAATCACCATGATTTCATAACCGATGATAAAACTCACATTCACCGTGATAAACTGGCTCACTCCGTAGTCATGCTTCTGGAGACATTGCGGCGGATAGGGACGCTTCTTGACGACCCAAAACTTGGAATGTGGCTTGGTAAAAAACTGCACCGCGATGAAGAACAGCACCCGGATGGAATAGAACAGACTCAGTGACCAGGCTATAGCTCCGAACGTTACCTTGAGAAGACTCATCGCTTGTTCGCGTGTTACTATGCAGTGCGGAATCCGATCGAACCGGACTGGAATGATACCGAAAAATGACTGCGCGAACTCCTACGGGCGCTTATCTGCGAGCGCATATTTTATTTTTTTAATGCGATGCTAACATTTAGGGTGGTTATCACAGGCGATGATTTGAGTGGTATTCCGCTAGCACAGTGCTCGTTATAAAGCAGTGCAGCCACCCTGATGTGCTCAGAGCACAGCTAAGATAATGGTGATGCATCACCGCTAAGCATAACATACAATGAAGCCTGTCGTTGATAGATAAAGCAGTGATTATATTCATACTGTGATTTGTTTATACCTGTGTTAACAATGACACAGGATGATTTCGCAAAACAAAGTTGTGAATGAACTGACGATTTTCCGTCCACAGGTCCACAGGTTATTTCTCTAATGGACTTTTTGTTTTGAAGAAAGGATAATTCACTCTTCACTTATAGCCGAAATATCGTTGAAACGACCGACTTTGATTTGTTAATTGAACTACTCTCAAAGCATGGACCACAACAATCCAAGTGAACCACAGTTTACTCTTCTACTCGCGGCTGCCCAAACACGTGTGCCAATACACGTCATCGCTATAGTAACCCAGTCAAAACAAAGTTGGCGTATCGCACCGTTTATAACCCTCGTCTGCTTTATTTTCGTATCCATTATCACGTGGGTGTGAAATTATTATGATTGATATTATTGTATTTTATCCTCAGCTTACTCAATGATAGCTGGTGACTAGCGTAGTGTATCGGCTCAGAATGCTAACGTCGGCAAAGACATGCAATGGACGTTTACACAATATTGCATGCAACTTGTAGTAGTAGGTGGTCGCTGGTGGCACTTTCAACTTTTTATTCGTTTATACATGTATGCCTCGATTTAAAGCACATTTTCGTTTCTGAAATGTACGTAAAATCGAATTGTGCGTAAAGTCGAAGCTCGAAATAATGTTATTATTCCCCGAATTATTACGATTTTAAAAATCAATTTAAACTACGAAAATTGCACACAGGATCCGGGATGGCCATGAACGCTTTGATTTCAATTAAATTATAAGTGTTCGTGGTAGATGTGTACCTTTCAACAATGTAAACGGAACATAAACCTAGAAGATCCAAATCATTCGTAAAGGTAACCACTTAATGAAGCAGAACATATATCGCATATAATTTATAAAACTCGTGAAGATTGTCAACTGGATTAGAACCTAGGTCATCTGGAAGATTCGGAACAACCTTTGCACATGTAATTAAAGCTAGATTTGACGTAAATTGTCACGTAATTTTGGGTAAATTTTAGCACGATATCGCATAAATCAGCATCGTTGTATACAAGCTTGCAAACAATTCTATTGTTTGTGTCAATAAGGCCGGAACAAATCTTATGTTTTTCTTTTGTCACCATTTGGCAAGGACACCACCTTATTTAGGTCATCTAGCTTTCCTAAAAGTGTAAAAAGTTTTCCCAAGTGAACCGACACTTTTTTGATCCTAAATTTTCCAAACGAAGTCCAACCTTCTCTGAAGTAGTTCAATACCTTCCTTAGAGAGTCCAAGTATTTCTGTTGAGTGATTAAATTATATTTTATGTTAGTATGAGCATTTCTGAAGTGGTTTAACTAATAGCGAATTTGTTTTTGATTCAGTCCCAACCTGGATCGGGTATCAAGATTGGGTCTGCTTGTTGCCTTTCAAACGTCAGTGTTAACGTTTGTTTTTGTAACCTGGCTCGGGTTGAGGTTCGCACTGACAATAAGCTCGGGTTCGCACGGGTTGGAACTGGTTCCAACCTGGATAATAAACAAATTCGCTATAACTTTTAACGTAATTTCCGCTCTCCAAGACCCCTTCCTTGTTCTTGTGAGATTCAAATCCCTTGAAAGTTAGGCTGAGATTTTAAAGAATGGACCATCGTGTGTTCACATATGATGGTAGATTTATTTTAGCAGGCATAGTTGTTGAGAAAACTGGGTTTATATCCACAAAAGTACGTATTTTTACAGAAATTTTGGTTTCTTCAATCCAAGTTGGATTTTGGCTGCGTCCTTTGAAAAAACAGGCTTGATTTTATATAATAGACAATTGTGAGTTCATACGTAATGGTTGATTTTTTTTGAAGCCAGGCTGGATTTCGGTTCTATCGTTTGAAATTTATGCTTGGATTCTATAGAATGGAACTGAATCCATATGTGAAGGACGAACCTGCTTAATATTCACAAAAGTAGGTATTTTCATAGAAATTTGATTTTTCTGTTTTACCGATCTGAATTTTGGCTCCGATCTTCGAAAAATAGGCTTGTATTTTATAAAATAGAACTTGCTGTATTCATACGCGAGGGTTCGTTGAACTTTATGATACACTCCCGATCATAAGTTTGGGGTCACTTTTTAATAATGTGTAAATATTGCTCATATCTCTACCATTTTACAACCGATTTTCGAACTCTATAAGTTATTTGAAAGGTATTGGTATTGAGTTAGGTCGGCTTAATATATTTTACTATTTTTGTATTCTATAGCTTCACTTGCAGTTACAAAATTTACACTGAATATTCATGGCTGATTTTCTCAGAATTCTCATAATTACAACAAACTCGACAACCAAGACAAAATCCTGATCATGATTCTTGTCGTTGAGGTGTCTGCGTTTAGTGTGCTGGCGAACATCGCAAAACGAAAAAAATAGAAGAACGACTCGGTAGATCTGTCGTCCTCTGTATCTTTTGAATTTCCTCGTTTTCTTTTCACTTTCTTAAATGACTATGGCCCTTATTACGGGTGTCACTTCACGGTGAAAATGATGTGAAGTGAAGTGGACCCTACACGATTACTTTTATTGACAATAATCGTATTGTCAATACATTCTATATTGACGTCAATATATCGAGATTGACAATATTTCTGAATTCACATCATCAATATTATTGTCAATAATTCCCCTTCGCGTCAATATATTGATGCGTGTGGGGTTCGCTTGACCATTTGTCACTCACGGTAGTGATTGCCGTGTAAATCAAATGGGAATCACTTCGCCGTGAGTGATAAGTTGTCGTATTCACCGTGAAGTGACACCCGTAATAAGGCTCTATTTATTTAGTTGAAAGAACCGAAACAAAAGAAATGACTCCGCGTTCAAAATGGCGTAGCAAAATTCTGAAATTGATTATCCGTGTCCCTGAATTGCACTAGATGAATACGAATCAATCAATCATCAGACCTTTTGCATTGTTCGTGGCGATTGGTTGATGCTATCCTGACTTTGTGTGTTCCTCTTTCTGAACGCTTACAGAGTGATCAAATCAAGATAAACATACTGCTTTACGGATCAACTCAGCACTTTAGCTCATCTTTGTTCGCCGTGCACCGAACATCTGACAAATGTTAACTCAACCGGAACAAGCCTACCGGGTGGTTAAGTTTATTAAATATACCTACCGCATCAAAGTTGGCAGCCAGTCAGACCGAACCTCAGCAGCAAGAATGCAGCTACTTCTACGCCTACTGCAAGCCATTGCGATTTACTCAATCAGCGCCTTCTACGGCATAAAATTTTTGCTCAAGACAGTATTCGAGTTTCTGTTCGATCCCCACCTTGATCGTTGGGCGACAAAAGATCGATCAATATCGCTTGCCGTTCTGCATGATCCAGCCTTTGGGAGGCATAAATATGTTGAAGTTAATGTAAGTGCTCGATTCATGTTTCATTTGAATGGTAGTGTTAATCAAGCCAATTCCAGGGTATCCAACTACACTACGTCGAAAATGGAGATCCAGAGAAACCGCTGATGCTGTTTCTGCATGGATTCCCAGAGTTTTGGTTCAGTTGGCGTCATCAGATGAAGGAATTTTCCCGGGATTATCGAGTAGTTGCCCTCGATCTGCGAGGATATGGGGGCTCAGAGGCACCAAATAAACGATCTGCCTACCAGCTGGACCTGTTAGTGGAGGACGTTCGAAGCTTCGTGAAGGCACTGGGCTACGAGAAGGTGATTTTGGTTGGTCACGACTGGGGTGCAATCATTGGCTTCCAGTTTGTACTGAAGCACATGGCTATGATCGACCGATACATTATGATGGGTGCACCTTCGCTGGACGTAACGCGTAGGCTTCTGGCAACCAGTTGGCAACAATTCCGAATGTCCTGGTATGCGTTCTTCTTCATGCTTCCGAGATTACCGGAGTTCTACATTTGGTCGAAGGATTTCCGATACATTGATCAAAATATGGGCGCCTATTTAACGAAACTAGAATTGGAAGCATACAAATACACTTTTTCTAGTGCGCGTGCGTTGACAAGAGCAATCGATTACTATCGAGAGAATTTCAGTTTCCTTCAAAAGGAGGAAAAACTTCCGGTCATCGAACGATACTGTCCAGGACTGTATCTCATGGCTGAACACGATCAATTCATCTCCATGCACAGTGGACAACTGTTGATGAAAAGCATACCACATCTCAGGTGTAGAGTTATTCCTGCTTCTGGACACTACATTCAACAAGAAGATCCTCAACTTGTCAACAAGATGATCCGCGATTTCCTTGATCTATGAACATTCAGAACTTCAACTAATCCTATCAAGAATTTATTAGCAAGAATAAAATCTGTACAAGTGAGATCAACAACAAAAGCCTATCTCTTAAATCACAAATCCTAGCCCTCGCTCATGTGGCGGGCCAGTTGATCTTGTTCTCGAATCGCTTCCCGCGTTTGAAGCGATCTTTGGCGCCACAAACGAGCTGCACGTAGCAGACTTTGTGAGTCATCGCCCGGATCGTCTGCTGCTCCACCCGACTGGTTCTGCATTCCAATCACTCCCAGCTCCAGATCGACGTGCTTTTGTGGTAATCGATCAGGAAAATCCTTCGAATAGGACGAATCCGAACTACTCATGCTGGAGCAGGAAGTAGATTCACCCCAAGCGGTTCGCTGCCGTCGTGTTCGGCGAGCTTTTGTGACAATAGTACCGCAAAGTGGCTCTCCGGATGTTAGCTGACTCTTTAATTTAGTTGCATCTATCGAATGTAAATAAAGTGTAACAAAATAGAAAGGGAATCTTCAGTCTTGAGGTTCTTCATTGCTTGAATCAGGCTTCAATTACCGGCTGAAGCAGGTCGAGCATCGTCCAACAACTCTACAGTGACGGTTCGCTCCTGATGACTTGTAGCCGGTCGATGATGGCGCTCGTTCCAAGCACCGTCACCCGCACCTCCCGCATCCCAACGACCTCGACGCTCGTCGTCGTTACACGATGAGCTCGATCTGTACTCCGAACTGGACAAGTCCGAATTCTCCTCGCGAACTACTTCAGAGAATGGAACTTCGTTCAAACAACGCAGCTGTGGGATGTTTTCCTTCAGCATATGCCGGAAAGAGGGGTTCTCGGATACAAAGTTCTCCCGAAGATCTAAAGCTTCCAGTTTTTCACAGAGTGCTAGGAAAGTGCAACTGCCAAGATCTGTAACTCGGTTGCTGTAATAACAATAATAATGTTGAACGACTTTCCACAAATTTACATTATATGCCTGTCTTACCCTTTCAAGCTGATCTTTTTAATTATGGTCAAATTGGTACAAGGCCCCACTTCCTCAATCGCGTTATAATCGGCCACCAGTTCCTCCAGTGTTTCCAATCCGCTGGTACCATCCAAATTTTTCAAACTACATCGACTCACATTCAGGTAAACAAGTGACGTCATATCGCAACCCAAATCCCTCAAGGTCGTCACGATGCTTCCCTCCAGCGTAAGAGCCCGCAGGTTTGGTATGAAAAATGGAATCCTCTGCAGACTGGTCATGTGGGAAATCACCTTCAGCTTGATTTCGGTCACCCGATGTAACTCGCTAGTTCCGGCTGCTTGACGCTGTTTGGTAAATACGCAAAAAATAAATCGATAAATAACATGACCCGCTGCTTCCGACCAATGCCAAACCTACCAGCAGATCTTCAATCGTTGGCTCCGCAGGAATCACTATCGGATAGTACCGGGTCGGTGCTGGAATGAACGAGCGCTCGAAGGGAACGTGTGGAATCATCGGACGGATACCGTTCCGAGATGTGCGATTATTATTCATTAGATTGCGAATTGCCACAAATTGATTTTCGCGGTCATTTGCGTCGTTTCTGCGGTTGTCACGGTTTTCGACACCCACCAGGGAGTGCTCCTGGGAAACGGGCTCCGACGATGAGCTGGACGATGGCCTATCGTAGACCGGAATTTGTTGCTCGGGCATGGCCACGAGGATTTTGGTTTTTCAGCGGGATAGCACGATCAAAGAAGTACAGAAGTTTAATACAATTATTAACACCAAACTTGACTTTTCCTTCTAGAACCAAAAGACAATTCAACAAACTGCAGTTGTTGTCAAGGTAACGTGATTGGCCTGGGTCATGCTTCGTTACAACTTTTGCGCGCCTCGCACCCAGTGAATGATGAGGGGTGTTTTTTTTTTGTGGGGATGGGACTGTGAAAACGTTACTAGCTCGTGAAGTAACAACAATTCGATAATATGATAATAATTAGATTTTCCATTATCGGAATGATAATAAATTTTATTAAATTTCATATATACCACAGTCATAATCTATGGACGAACCCTACGAGGGCACGGTATTTGTTTCAAGAATCATTCAGTTGAAGTTGAAATTGTGCTTGTGTGTCCTTGAGACCGCTATTGCAGTATCGATGGATATCGAAACAGTATCATCTTGCTACAAACGCAAAAGTGTGAGTGTTATCCTTTGAAAAGCTGGAAAATATTAGCATTTCGTATGTAACGGAAGCTTTGTCAACGTTTAGACACTGTTGATCCAATCACTATTGAGCGGAATGGTTCAGTTATTTGTCTTTGTTTCAAAGAACTGTCTGCTTGTATACAGACTAATAAAATGGATAGCACTATTCACCCATCGCTATAAATTAGTTTCCAGTATTCCGCAAACTCTCGAAACGTTATTCATGCCCTGTTTTTCCATGGAGTAAACGAAATTTCTTCGAATTTGGAAACTTCAACGCTCTTCTACTAAACAGTTGGACATGGTCGAAATGACGGAGATGCTTTAATTTAATGTTGGAACTGTATTCTCATTGAATTTGTATAATTTTCAGTTCATAATCGTTTTATTTGAGAGTTGTATAAATACTTTTCAAAAAAATAAAACGTTTCCGGAAAATTTTATTTTCCTTCTCTGCGTTACGTGTTTCATCTGGTTTCCACGATGAGACAGAATGAGAACGGTACGAGTGTTTTTGTAGTCAGCATTTCGTCTTTGGAGGTCCTGAACCATAAACTGGAAAATACATGTTGATTTGAAAAGAAACCTTCGATTACTACTTAGAACACCCAATTATCTTTCCAGTCGACCGTTATCCAGCTCTAAATACGGCGTGTTCCGACCATCAGTGGCAATCGAATTGTCGGGAATTCTTGCTGAACACTTAGTTTTTTCTATCGAGCTCGGCTGTGCAAATTTCGGCAAAACAAGTTTTACTGAGATCTCAGCAAACATTTCATTTGTTTGCTGAGATTCAGCTAAACATTATCCGAGACTCAGTAATCAAATGTCACTTTTGGTGAGATCTCAGTGAAACTTATGTTTGCCGAAATGTGCACAGCCAAGCTCGGTAGAAAAATCTAAGTGTGTGTAGTTGTACCAACAATCAATAGAGATCTCCAAGCGCAATCTCACGAACACTAAAATCCAACATCCATACATAAAAATAAAGAAGAAGAAGAAACAAAAAGGTATCGCGATATCACAACTACTTAAAAAGGTAGCGCGCGGTCTCACGCACACTTTTGTGCATCTGGAGAACTCTATACGAAACTAACAATTCTCGCCTAACTTTTCAAAAGGTCCTATCTAACATTTCACTCTTTTCGAGAAAAACGAGGTTGAAGATTGACAAAATCTTTTTTGATACTATTTTAAACCAAATCAACTTTTGACATTTTTAAGACCTTTAATAGTAAAATGCGATAGTAAAATTGAAATTGAAATTATAATCTACCCGTTTCATGCATTTTTTTTCTATGAAAATGTGAAAAATGTTACATAGGACATTTTGCTCTTGTCAGGTGTACATTGGACATGTTATATAGGACGTTTTGTTATAATCACAGTAACATAGGTCATTTATGTTTTCAAAATTTTTTGTTTGTTTTTAAGCATTATGAGTGCATAATTCAAGTTATACGAGTTAAACGAACAATATGAGTATAGGACAATGCATCAACTTTTTTAACGGTATATTGCAACACTGCCCAGAGATTGTTTTGGTCGATCGTTGGTGGTCGCGTGAGCTGCTTTTTTTTTTGATAACAGTGTTATTTTAGGGGCTGTTCATTAACTAGGTAGACAGCTTTTTGGTATTCTTGACCCCCTCCCCCCTTCCTCATGCGTAGACAATATATTAAAATTTTAAAATTTGTATGGGCCGTGGATAATTGTCAAGCTCCCCCCCCCCCACGCGGAAATTGTAGAAAAATGCTTGACATGAAAATTCGATGTGCACAATCACATTGTTTTGGTTTGTTTGAACATTTTAGACGTTTTACTCGTATAAACACAAAGGACCGAAGTACAGATCTGCATTGTTTTGGTTTTTCTGATACTTCAGACGTTTGTCTTGATGAACATAGTTAAACGTCTTATGTAACAGTGAAACATCGTTAATGCAAATTTGGACTTCAGACGTTTTGTTCATTTAGAATTTTCTCAATTCAATTGACATTAATCTGAATGTGTGTGTGTGCATAATGTTCTTAGGTACAAATGTTACAATGTGCATTTATAAACTCGATTTGTTTACATTTGTTACTTAGGACCTTTTGAAAAGTTAGGCGAGAATTTTAAATTGGCTCACCACTTTAGTAGCCTATTGGTCCCAAGCAAACGATTAACGTACCCTATTCTAGTTGAAATTCTATTACTACACTATGTTTGTTTTGATTCGCTATGAAAGTTTGACAGATAACATCAGGGGTGTGTGGATTCATGCAGAACATGCAGGGGTGAGTGAAATAGCTTGAGACTGCTTGGGACCGTTGTTCTGGTACTGAGTGAGCCAAAAATAATAATGATTTTCTTCGGGACCCAGTGGTCTTAGAGTTACCTCTATGGTTGTACGTGGTTCGCTTCAAAAATTGTAGCTCATTGATGACCATCGTAACCACGATATCCTAGACTTGCGTGATCATAGTTACGAGCTTCTTCTTTTCACACTCGTGCAGCTTACGGTAAAGCCCAACTGAATTGACATCCTACATATGCTACACGAAACGAAAATCAATTATTTAATTCATGTTTTTCACTTATACATTTTTGCCACAGCATCAGCCTTATACCAACCGGTGGAAACCAACGATTTTAAATTGGCTCACTACTTGACTAGCCTATTGGTCCCAAGTAAATCGATTAACGTACCTCATTCTAGTCGAAATTCTGGTACTACACAATGTTTGTTTTGATCCGCTATGAAAGTTTGACAGATAAAATGATGGGTTCGTGGATTTTTCTATATTTCGAGGGGTGCACCGATTAGCTTGGGACCGAAGAGAGTAACAGAGCTGAGCCAAAAAGTTGAGCACGTTTCTTCGGAACCTTCTAGTCTTAGAGTTACCTCTATGCTTATACATTCCATAAAACAAACCACATAGGTCCTATTAGAATGCATAAAAGGTATGTGTGACCGCTTATGCATTTCATTTGACACATGATCTTTATTAACTTTTTGCAAGGCGACTGCTTATTAGTTGACTTATACATTTTATGAATAATCAGTTATGGAAATTTGCCAAAAGGTATAAGGAGATTTCTATCCGTGTAGGTTTTGGCCTTTGTTGGTTGGTGGGTGAGTTGTTGGGTAGGTGAGAATAGCCAGTTGGATGTCCTTCACCGTCTCCAGCATCTGGCAGTGACAAATTGTCTGTTCGACGAGGCCTTCATAAATACAAGTGTCCTCCATACGTTCTCCTACCTTGCATTCCAACTTAATCAACTCAAAACTTATGTCTCAATTCACCGGATCGGTCACGGTCCCTGACTTCTGTGAAAATCTCCTCTGTTGACACTTGTTAAAAATCTTGACTCTGCCACCTCAATGAACAAATAATCGGCAATTTCTTCTTCAACGTTGCACTCTGTTCCGCAATCTAAAGCCAATGACCGACGGACATCGATTGCCATCCATTGACGGCAATCAAATGTGTACGAAGGCAGCTTCCACACCTGCGTAGGATATCGCACCCATTCATACACACAACGGCTTTACCGAAGGAGAGAGATTTTTATGCTTCAGAAAAATCCCACCGACCTCGGCTGGGATTGAACTAAAATACTTACTCAATTCTATAACTAAGCGCATCATGCCAAGTAAAACAGTCCAGTACTAAATATTAAATATATATAATACGTGGCGAACAGTATACAACAACAACAAACAACTACACTAGCAACCGGTCACTACGATGGCAATAAGGCAAGATTTTAAAAACTTATAAATACTTATGAAACATTTAAAAATATTTAATTTATATTAGAATCAAAGTTTAGAGTGAGATGCCTCTAGGTTAAATGTTTCATAGAACACCCTACAATTCGATTCAACATGGGCCTGTGAAAAAAGTGGGGCAGATTGATTATGGTTTAGAGATTGCGCAAATTGTTTGAAATGTGAAACGAAAATCAATTATTTTATTCATGCATTTCACTTATACATTTTTGCCAAAAAATCAGCCTTATACATCCCATAAGACAAACCACATAGGTCCTATAAGAATGGATAAAAGGTATGTGTGACCGCTTATACATTTCATTTGGCACATGGTTTTCATTAACTTTTTGCAAGGCGTCTGCTTATTAGTTGACTTATACATTTTATGAATAATCAGCAATATGAAGTAATGAAATTGGGTTGTTAGCGGAATGCTTTAATAAAACAGCAAAAAAGGTTATCTTCCATTTAATTCCACTTAATTAATTTTGGTATCCATGACAGATACGTATTTCGACTACAATGTGCAGTCTTCATCAGTGTCATTCCCACTAAAGAACTTATCAAAATCTAACCCCCTTAAGTACTCATCCCCTAGGTATAAAAGTCAAGATCACAGGTATATAAATGAAACTACAATGTGTTGAATCGGAACCTACCTAACTAATTAAAACCAAAGATTTAAGTAAGCTAAAGGAGAAAAATCTATTCAACTCTCTAATAAGGAAAATCCCAAAGGCTTGGTAGCCATCATAATGAAGTAATGAAATTGGGTTGTTAGCGGAATGCTTTAATAAAACAGCAAAAAAGGTTATCTTCCATTTAATTCCACTTAATTAATTTTGGTATCCATGACAGATACGTATTTCGACTACAATGTGCAGTCTTCATCAGTGTCATTCCCACTAAAGAACTTATCAAAATCTAACCCCCTTAAGTACTCATCCCCTAGGTATAAAAGTCAAGATCACAGGTATATAAATGAAACTACACTGTGTTGAATCGGAACCTACCTAACTAATTAAAACCAAAGATTTAAGTAAGCTAAAGGAGAAAAATCTATTCAACTCTCTAATAAGGAAAATCCCAAAGGCTTGGTAGCCATCATAATGAAGTAATGAAATTGGGTTGTTAGCGGAATGCTTTAATAAAACAGCAAAAAAGGTTATCTTCCATTTAATTCCACTTAATTAATTTTGGTATCCATGACAGATACGTATTTCGACTACAATGTGCAGTCTTCATCAGTAATAGACATTTGCCAAAAGGTGTAAGGAGATTTCTATCCGTGTGTGTGGGAATTACTATGACATAATTAAAAAATCCACTCATATCGCCCTAACATTAGTTCTACTGGTCCAAATATTGAAAATAATTAATATGTTGTTGCAATGACAGTTCCCTATTGTTTTTACGATCAGTTTTACAGTGTATCAAGATTGATAGAAATGTGAAAAAAAAATCAAAATGTGCAAGACAACAGCATCAATTTCATCACCACAATAACATGCTTGTGAATCATTTTCATGACAACCCCACATCAAATCTATTCATTGTTTGGACAACTTTAACCAAAGTTAGAGCATTGTAAGTGAAACTCAATAATTTCCCATAGTAATTCACCGAAATCTCCATACAAGCTTTAATCCATTGGCGTGACCTCTAGACCATTTTCAATCTGCACCGTTTTTGCAAAGACTCATATTTTGGGATATAGAATCGAACTAGAGGGTGGCCTGTAGGCCTATACATTTTTTAATGAAGCACCCTACCCTTCAACGAAGGTTATTGTCCATCTACTGCTGCTGAGCGTTGTGAATCTTTTCAATCGAATATCATGATTGGCATTCAGAAATGAATCATCGGCATTAGTGAGATCATTTTAAATTATTCATTATTATTCATATTTAGAAAACAAATTTGTAGTTAAATTGCAGTTTGAATTTATTGTATACACTATATATACACTATACACTCTATATAAATAACACGCCAAACACATGACATATACAAAAAATTTAAACATGAATTTCATATATCCTTTGTATGCTTTTTATCGAGAACTGTACAACTTACTGCAGCCTGAGAACTCTGAAGTGAACAAGAAATCAAAAATATCTCCAAATGGCAAAATGACAAGCGATCAACGAGCAACGATAACGCTTTGTCCGAAATGAAAAGTAATAATGATATAATCTTCTTCTTATTATTTTCATGTAATGGAAAGCAATAATGATATAATCTTCTTCTTATTATTTTCATGAAAACAGCTCTTGCAACACAGCTCGTTCGGGCCGGTTGAAGGAAACGACCAAATTGTTGGCAAGCTGCTTCACGAAGTAAAGTCGAAGATGATTCACGTGTGTTTATGGGAATTTTTTGTTATGTTTTTTTACGATTACGATCAAGCTATGTCCTCAACCATATCAACCATATTGCAACAAAGCAGGCAAGCAATATATCATTATCCTTCAACCATTCCGATCGAGCTGTGTTGCAGAGAGATTTTTTCATGGTAGTCGTAGCAAGCGTTTTTTTTTCTGTATGGTTACTTGCTTCATGTGTTTGGATTCGCTGGAAGTGAACAAACCATTTTTCGTACAAAACCCCTTTAAGATAATGTTTGATAAAAATTATGTATTAACGGAAGATTATTAGAATTAGAGAGAGAATAATTTGAAAAAACTTGTGACGACCACATTACAGAATCTGTTCATGTCTCGACTTATAGATTGGTTCATTTTGAATACAAAAATGTAAGAGAATCTTACCGTCCCGGTTGGGTTTATAAATATTAAACTGGTTCAAAATATCGATTTTGCCTTGCCAAGCTCAATCGATTGCAAATCAGGTCCTGATAAAGTTACCCAAATGATGCGAACTTTTACTGTACTGGCTCTTTAAAGTTTATATGGGAATAATCATGGGAAAAGTGATTTTTTTGTTCTCATCGTTCTAGCCATTTGCTGTACTGATCTACGGAGAAGTTTGTAATCTGAAATTTATGTGAATTTTTCTCAGCTACAACTTTACTCCAGATCACTTTTTGATTGAACGTCAAAGTAATTAGCTATTAATTAATTAGATAGATGTTGTTCTTGTGACATGTTCCATCACCTGCTCAGCACGCAACATTGGTGTATTGTCGCGAAGAATAGCGCCAACAATCCAGGCTACTGTGAGCAGTTCCACGCCAAATCACGATTACTTTTTCAAAGGGACGTATCAGCTTTTGTAAACAATGCATTTGATTGTCGATTTGGCGTAACTGGTAGCTCGCACACGCTTACTAACACCATTAGCAGGTAGGAAAAAAAATCCCCAATCTGATGGTAGTGTTAGCATGTGTGAGCGAGCTGCCAGTTACGCCAAATCGACAATCAAATGCATTGTTTACAAATGCTGATACGTCCCTTTGAAAAAGTTAACGAAACGATTACAATTGCTCGTCAGCAAGTCCTTAGAAACTGGCAACATAAGTGGAATGATGGTGATTTGGAAAGATGGCTACACTCTATTCTCCCACAGGTGTCGAACAAACCATGGTTTAAAGGGTTGGGCATGGACCGTGACTTTGTCCGCGTCATGTCAAAGCTCATGTCCAATCACTTTTTATTAGACTCACATCTCTATCGGATTGGGCAATCTACGCGCCTGTGGTGACGGTTACCACGACATCGAGCATGTTGTTTGGTTTCAGGAGGCGAACCAGCCCAAGGCTGAAAGCCTCCCTAATAAAGATAAATTAATTAATTAATTGTTTGGTCTTGTACTTTATACTGTGTTGTCTGTTGTCAGATCTGAGTTTTGTGAATCCCTTAGGGCCCGAGGAAAACAACCTGTTACACCCGTTAAAGACGATATGACTAGCGGCGATCTCGAATATATTTATGAAGCTGATTTACAATTTTCTAAAACGGACCGATTTGAGAATTTAGGAGTCTTTAGCAGTTTTCTCATCAATTGATAAGAAACCGTAGCAGGATCGTAGAAATCAAGCACGCGTTTGTCCTCAACAGTGACAATTGGGTTGTTGGAGTTTCGAACCCCTTCGGATACGGTTGTGTCTAAAGTTTGCTCTCTGTTTTGTGCGTGCTTTCGCTTTCATAGTTTTCGGCTGCATTTGCCAGATTAGCGCTGCCACTCTGCCTCTCGGACGGTTATACGTGTGTGGTGGATTGGTGGTTTTCTCGCTTTCCGAGAAGTTTTAAGTGGACCCTACACGATTGCTTTTATTGACAATAATCGTATTGCCAATACATTCTATATTGACGTCAATACATCGATATTGACAATATTTCTGTATTCACATCACCAATATTATTGTCAATAATTCCCCTTCACGTCAATATATTGATACGTGTGGGGTTCGCTTTAGAATTGCAAGCATCAGAAGATTTGGCGCTATCTGCGTGGTTTGCTTTTTTCTCCCGGACCAGAAATTTGTGGCATCGCGAGTGAAAATTTTAATTTCAGTTTATTTACGCGGTGATGAAAACGGCGCTGATGTATTGCTAGGGTTTTGCGATGTGCATTGCTTTTGTGCACGCAGTGACTCGAAAAAGAAAAGTGATATTTGGTTCATGTGTGGTTGGAGTCGCTGCAGGAGGAATTGTTTAGAGAAAAATATTCGTGGAAGCATCGGAAATGCGCTTCCGGGTGTAGTGATTTGGTGAGTACGTTCCAGTTGAAGATTGTTGAAAAGTGTATTTGTGGTGATGCAAATTATGGTTTAGATGACGCATGGGTTCAAACATTTTGTGTATGCAAATAAAACATATTACATACACACCCAACAAACAATTTTAGCTGCAGCTCAGCTTGTACAGGCAAAAACTAGCTGCATAAGGCCAATTTTGGTTGTATAAGCTAGTCTGCAGCTAAAATTGTTAGTTGGGCAGGGCATCGTCTGCTGACCATTGCCGCGGGTATATCGTGGGAGTCCCAGGTACCCGGTTCAAGCTTTAGTTGGCAATTTTCAAGTCTCCAAGGTTTTTAATATTTCAAAATTTGTATGAGCTTTTTTATAAATCATAAAACATGAACATGCACATTTTCAGATATTTAAGTTTTTATCTTTTTCTCTTTTTTTTCAAATTTAAAAATAAAATCACCGTTTTTATTTTTGCTAGAAAAACTTTATTTTGCACTGCAACTTTGTCTCAAACGTCATTTCGATAAAAAAAAAATGACATTTTAGTGTTACAATTTATTAAAAACTGCCAAATACGCCATTTTTGAAATATAAACATCATCAAAAATGGCCGAGTTTTAGCACATAAGTGAATGATTGCTACTAACAAACAATTTTGCAAAGTTTCGAGCAAATCGGAGAAGATGGAGTCAAATATTCATTTTAGTCTTACTATTTGACCTGGAACTGCTCACTATATCATAAATGCAAGTTGCCCTGAAAGCAGCCTATTGATCTTATCAGAAAACTATCAATTACTTGAGCTTGAGCTTGAGCTTGATTGACCGCCCACGGTTGCTACTCTGTTATTGTCAGATCAGCTGTAATTACACAGAGAACCAATAGACGATGCATGGGACTAGCAATCATCATCAATGTGTAAAAACTGGTGATCTTAAATTAGGCAATACCAGCGCCGGCCGCGCCCGAACACAGGTCAAAAAAGGAATGGGAAGGATTGTGTTGACATGACACTCGCTTTGATGGAAGCCGAGAACACCTCTGCACTTCCACGAGAAATCACTGGGATGTTGGATAAGAGGGTTGGGTTTGCAGCAGGGTTCGTTTTGGTAAACGATAAGCTGCATTGATGTCCTAACGATCATATAACGTGAAGGAGCTTGGGACTAAACTCACGGTCTTCTGCTCAGTAAGCAAAAACGCTTGCCACAAGGCAGACGAGCACCTTTTTAATCACCGAGTTGCTGTTATTACCATGTAGTCATATTAACAAATAAAACGATTGATGAATCTTGAATGTGGATAGGCCTGAGATTAGACTCATGATGTTCTGCTCAGTAAGCAAAAACGGTTGCTCTAAGGCCACCGAGCCCCTCATATCACATAATACCGTTGCTCAAATTGTTGTATCCATTCAAACCCGGAACCAACGACAACAACGAGTTTCGCAAAATACACGATACACAAGCGATTTTACCATAAATCTCCTTGATATGTAAGGACCTGGGACCGCGTTTTTCTGCTCAGTAAGCAGGCCACTGTAACCGACGTTCTTTCAAATCCAAAAACTAACAACTACGAAAAAGTACTTAGGCCTTCATTAAGTTCCACTTTCACGCGACGTTCAATGACAGGGTCCTATCCAGGATTACATCTGAACAATCCAAATCTGGCCAACGCCCACCCTAAACCTAAACCTGTTCTAATCCACCTGAAATGACTAACGAATGGAAGACTTTGACTACCCAGCCATGCAATAGTCTCATTCCGTGCCTTATGGCAACTTGATGATTCTATTGCGCTCATCTTTTGGCACCACCCAGGGGAGACTTGGTCCTGTACCCAATGCTTAACTTATCTCCATTCCACTCAGCTACTCGCAATTTCTTGTGATATAGTGGGTGGAATATTATTATTTGAGATAATTCAATGCAGACGTCTTTCCAAATTTGGCAGATCGACAGGTAATCGGTGAGTTACCACGATAGTTGCTATTCAACAACTCGACAACGTCCCATCGTCAACGCCTGCTATGAGAATTTCCCATTGCAGACGCCAACGAAATGACGTCATCGAGCTATCGATCAACTACCCTGGTTATCGCCTGGTACCTTATAGCACGATGCTAGGAGGCAAACCGGAAGAATCGATGAGCTACCTCTCCCCCTGAAAATTATCGATTACTGAAATCAATTGATAACTCATTACCATGAAGTGGTCTTCATGAACTAAAATTTTGAAGGAATTGTCAGAACTTGATTTAGAATCGATTGAGTTTGGTGCACCAAAATCGATATTTCAAAACACCCTAGTGTATATATTAACGTCAGTAGTAAATACATATATCTTTAAGGTTGCAGTAAAAATATCCTTTGTTTTAAGCAGCAGGGAAAAAGATATGAAAATTTGCAAATATTATTTTTAGCTTTTATTTAAAAACAATTATTCTAAAACATTCGTGCACATATGCATACCGACGATATCTGCACAATCCCATCAAATGTTGATATTTGCAGTACAAAACGTGTATGTGTCATCATTTCATTATTCAAGGGCCACTTACGCCATCCACATGGACACCTCGCGATGGAACCTACTGAACAGTTGAATGCTCCGATAGCCCGGTCATACATAACTCCATTATCTGCACGCAACCGACAGTGGTGACGGGGTCAGCTCCCATTTGTCAGTCGAAGGAGTCAGGAACGCGCGTATATCC
Organism: Ochlerotatus camptorhynchus; assembly: GCF_037179485.1. Classification (NCBI taxonomy): domain Eukaryota; kingdom Metazoa; phylum Arthropoda; class Insecta; order Diptera; family Culicidae; genus Ochlerotatus; species Ochlerotatus camptorhynchus. Next base: position 3,488,144 of record NW_027040929.1, on the reverse strand, counting down.
GTGATCATCGGAAGATGACCATTGACCACACTCACACACACGCCATTAGGTCAGGGATAATGTTGGTTATTACTTTTTGTAGAAAATCAATGAGGGGGTGATGGTTTTTTTTCCTTGCCGGTAAAACTGACCACCCTTCGTATTAAAATTAAACACGTGTTGAATGGTGACTTAAAAACTCACCACATGTTCCTAATGTTTCAAATGTATAACAAGCCTTTGTTGTAACAAAAAATCAAGGATTACTGAGACCAGAAGAATTTCATTGATAGTTTCTGTCAAAACTTTTGTAACTTGTCATAAAGGATACGTGAAGATACATTTTCAGTAATTTTAAGATATTTAAATCAAGCGTAACTTTGAATGACTATAAATACAGTCAGATGAAAGGCCGCAGCACTCAACACACCCTCTATTATTTGATTTGAATGTAGTACAATCGCTGTGTTCGCTGTAGTAGGCAAATGCCGCATGGAATTCTAAAACGCCGCGCGGCATACTAGATTCAGTGAATCTATCAGTATATAGCAATACTATTACATGGCCTACCAATCAGATAAAATTGCATTAAAAACTGATTATCAGGAATAACAAAAAATGCATTTGACAATGCGGTCACAGTATCGGTCGGAAAGCTCCAGTGGGGATGGTTTGAGTTAGGGAGGTGCAGAGCGAAGGTCACCCCAGCTAAAGCCGAAGTACATATAGGTATAGAATGTAAACAGATAAGATCAATTATTGTCATCGTTGCTTTTTTTTTTTTTTTTTTTTTTTTTTTTTTTTTTAACTCTTTATTTGTTCCAAATTCAAAATAAATTACATTTCATTTTTAACCTAGGTGCTCCAGTTACTGCAGTAACGTACCAGCCTTAATTGTTATGATATATATCTAAGTGTTTTTACATTGTTCATGTCTTGGCAATTCAGTATTTTAAACAGGTTTTTTAACCTGCATGTCAGTATAACAATTGATATCTTAAAACTAAAAACTAAAACTAAATCTTATCTAAGTATAAAGGGAATTAATCGTTGCAATTGAGGATTGCAACGATTTTTGCCTGAAATTATTCATTATTTTGTTGGACATTTGTGCTAAAGTCTCAACATTCGAAATTCTATGTACTTCGGTTGTACTGTACCAGGGAGGCAACTTCAAAATCATTTTCAGAATTTTGTTCTGAATCCTTTGAAGTGCTTTTTTCCTGGTAGTGCAACAACTAGACCATATTGGCACAGCGTAAAGCATGGCCGGTCTAAAAACTTGTTTAAATATTAGAAGTTTATTCGTCAGGCAAAGTTTGGATTTCCTGTTTATAAGAGGATACAAACATTTTATATATTTGTTACATTTGGCTTGAATGCCCTCAATGTGATCTTTAAAAGTTAATTTTTGGTCAAGTATTAATCCAAGATATTTCACTTGGTTTGACCAGGAAATTGGAACTCCGTTCATAGTGACTATGTGACTACTACTAGGTTTCAAAAACGAAGCTCTAGGCTTATGTGGAAATATTATAAGTTGAGTTTTGGAAGCGTTGGGAGAAATCTTCCATTTTTGTAAATAAGAAGAGAAAATATCTAAACTTTTCTGAAGTCTGCTGCAAATAACACGAAGACTTCTTCCTTTAGCGGAAATGCCTGTGTCATCAGCGAACAAAGATTTGTGGCAACCCTGAGGCAAATCAGGGAGGTCCGAAGTGAAAATGTTATACAATATAGGCCCAAGAATGCTACCCTGAGGAACTCCTGCCCTAACAGGTAGTCGATTAGATTTGGAATTTTGATAATTTACTTGAAGAGTTCTGTCAGTTAAATAATTTTGAACTAATTTCATAATATAAAGTGGAAAATTAAACTTTTTCAATTTAGCAATCAAACCTTCATGCCAAACACTGTCGAATGCTTTTTCTATGTCTAGAAGAGCAACTCCAGTTGAGTGGCCTTCAGATTTGTTTGAACGAATTAAATTGGTAACTCTTAAGAGTTGATGAGTAGTTGAATGCCCATGGCGAAATCCAAACTGCTCATCTGCAAAAATTGAGTTCGTATTGATGTGAAGCATCATTCTATTCAAAATTATCTTTTCAAAAAGTTTACTTATTGAAGAAAGCAAACTTATTGGACGGTAGCTAGAAGCTTCAGCTGGATTTTTATCCGGCTTCAAAATTGGAACAACTTTTGCATTTTTCCATTTATCAGGAAAGTATGCCAAATGGAAACATCTGTTAAATAATTTTACCAAGAAAGACAAGGTACTCTCTGGGAGTTTTTTGATGAGGATATAGAAAATTCCATCATCACCTGGAGCTTTCATATTTTGAAAATTTTTAGTTATAGACCTTACTTCGTCCAAATCAGTCCCCCAGGAATCATCAAAAATATTTTCCCGAGAGAAAATATTCAGAAAATCCCGAGCAACCTGATTCTCAATAGGACTAGTAAGACCCAAACTGAAATTATGGGAACTCTCGAATTGCTTAGCAAGTTTCTGAGCTTTTTCCAAATTTGTGATCAAAATTTTACCACCTTCTTTAAGCGCTGGAATAGGCTTTTGAGGTTTTTTCAAAATTTTTGTGAGTTTCCAAAAGGGTTTGGAACTCGGGTCTAATTTAGAAATATTATTTTCAAAAGTTTTGTTCCTCAGGGCAGAGAATCGCTTTTTAATTTGTTTTTGCAAATCCCGCCAGATAACTTTCATGGCAGGATCGCGTGTTCTTTGATATTGTCTCCTACGGACATTTTTAAGACGGATCAAGAGCTGAAGATCATCGTCTATTATAATTGAATCGAATTTAACCTCGCATTTTGGTACTGAGGCAGCTCTTGCTTCAACTATAGAAGTAGTCAGAGATTCAAGAGCATAATTAATTTCATCTTTGGTTTGCAAAGGAATGTTTGGATCGAAGTTATATTCCATAAATGTTCGATACTGCTCCCAATCAGCTCTATGGTAATTGAAAGTAGAGCTGTTGGGATTACAAATTATTTCTTGGGATATTTCAAAAGTTACTGGAAGGTGATCAGAACCGAAGTCAGCATGGGTAACCAATTGGCTACAAAGTTGACATGAATCAGTTAAGACCAAATCAATAGTGGAGGGATTTCTTGCAGAAGAAAAGCATGTTGGGCTGTTTGGATATTGAATAGTGTAATAACCTGCAGAACAATCATCAAACAGAATATTACCATTGGAATTGCTTTGAGCATTATTCCATGAGCGGTGTTTTGCATTAAAATCACCAATAATGAAGAATTTAGACCTATGACGGGTAAGTTTCTGGAGGTCACCCTTGAGAAAATTCTTTTGCTGGCCTACGCATTGGAATGGCAAATAGGCAGCTATAAACGTAAGTTGTCCAAATTTTGTTTCAACAGAAACCCCCAAAGTTTCAAAAACTTTGGTTTCAAATGAAGAAAGAATTTTATGTTTGATTCGTCTATGAATAATGATGGCAACGCCACCACAGGGTCCATCAAGACGATCATTTCTATAAATCAAGTAGTTTGCGTCCTTCTTAACCTTATGGGCAGGTTTAAGGAACGTTTCAGTTATAACGGCAATATGCACGTTATGAACTCTTAAAAAGTTAAATAGCTCGTCTTCATTATCTTTAAGAGATCGAGCATTCCAATTTACAATATTTAATGCTTTAAAATCCATTACTGAATTTTAAAGTCATGACAATATTATTTGCAAATTTTACTCCAGTTTGAATAGCATCAAACATGGAGTTAGATTTAAGCATATCAGAAATCATGTCAATTAATGAATTCTGTAAAAATTCCATTTTGGGGGCAGTAATGCTTCCTAAGTCAAAATTGTCAAAATTTCCATTAGAACGTTGGTTAGTATTTTGATTTCTACCCGCTGCAATAGCAGCATAGGTAGCTCCATTAACTCGCTGAACATTGTTAGCAGCGAGGGGAGTAGGTACAGATGAAACATTTGAAGCAGGGGAGATATTTGTACCTACGGGTACGAATGTAGAATTTGTTCCTCGCTGACCGTTGTTAACAGCAGAGGAATTTGTACCTGGTCGGAAACGTGGAGCGTTTCCTACCTGACGGTTAGAACGAGATTGTAGGATCGCTTTGCGAGTCTTACATTCCCAAAAATTGGATTTGTGGTTTTCACCACAATTTGAACATTTAAATTTCTTAGGATCTTCCTTCACAGGACAGTCGTCCTTTGCGTGAGAGGAATCACCACAATTCATGCATTTAGCTGGCATGTAGCAATTTTTAGTTCCGTGACCCCATCCCTGGCACTTACGGCACTGGGTGAGGTTTTGGAAATTTCCTCCAGTCTTCCTGAAGTGTTCCCACTTCACTCGGACATGGAGCATAAGGCTAGCTTTTTCTAAGGCCTTAAGGTTGTTTAGTTCACTAGACTTGAAGTGAACTAAATAAAAATCATTAGAAATCCCGTTGCGCGAATCGCCAGGACGGGATTTCATTTTCATTTTGATTACTTGGAGTGGCACAACTCCAAGTAATTTTACCAGTTCATCTTTGATCTGATCCAGGGATTCACCACTGGGCAGTCCTTTCATGACAACCTTGAACACACGTTCAGTTTTGGTGTCGTAAGTAAAAAATTTGTGCTTCTTCTCAGTAAGATACTTGAGAAGACATTTAAATCCGTCCAAGGTTTCAGCCAATACACGGCATTCACCCCGACGTCCAATTTGTAGTGAAAACTTAACTTTCACGAAATTCAAAAGTTCCATGCGAAGAGCATGGAAATCGGTAGTGGTTATCACAATAGGGGGAATCTTTTCCTTCTTGGCATTAAGCCGGGAAAGTTTACTAGAATTTTTCTTGGATGATGGATCATTCTCATCATCCGTGAGCAAATCAAATTGATTACTCAAATTAATTTCATCAGAAGGGGGGTCAAGAGTTTGCCCCTTTCTTTTGCGTTTAGGCGCCATGGCGGCAGTAAATTTTTATCCAAATCGACTTCCAAGCAGATTACTATAAGAATCTGAAGGATCGAAGAGGAATTTTCCAAATCGATATCCAAGAAGGATTACCTCGGGTAGGGTCCAAACAAGGATCGAAGAGGAATAAGAGTTGAACAAGGTAGAAAATTTTTACAGGTTGAGCACTGAAAAGTGCTGTTAAAATTTGTTGTAGCTTTAGGTAGTAGTAACACTTCCTTCAGCAAAAAGCAAATAGATCCGCACGGCAAGAGAGCACGATGCGGACTGGACTGTCATCGTTGCTTTATTTTTTCTTCAATAGACCCGACCACTGATTGCATTCCACGTATGTGAGTGTTCATGTTTTATTCATTGAATGTGAGAATATGAATTGATCCTGGTAAAGAAGAGAAAGTCGAAATGTTACATAAATTACGAAGTCAACAATCGATTATTTAAAAAAATAAAATGCTTTGTAGATTTGTTTTATTAACAGTGTCATTCAACAAATTACAGTTAGCTTTATATTGAAAGGAAAATATAGTGCTACAAATGTTAAATGATTAGATTTGTATGGTTGATTTCTTTATTTTTTAACAGATTTGTATTGAAAACGTGGAACGTTTCAAAAGACTGGTTCAATATAAATACATTATGCAATTATTTTACAGTAGGCAATTTAACACTATTCGTGGATCAGAATGATCCTTAACCACTGAAATTTGTTTTAGAAGTTTGCATTTGGGTGTTTTTAGTTATCATCCGCCTTTGATCACGTTCGCAAACGATTGCATCAGTCTACTCTAGGCCAACCGTTGGAAGAGCTTTATTGGCGTTCAAAGCCTTCATCTGACCAGGATAAAGTAAAGGTCCTATACCTAGTTGCACCACACAATCACACACGACACAATACATATGATGATTAATGTTCCGTACATCAAACGACAACCACAGCTATCTTTCAGTTCCTTGTGAACCTTTGATTGAGGCAGACGCGAAACCGAAAGCAAAGAAGCACATCACGCAAACAGGAAACGAACCCTTTTAGTTTCGCGGTGCCTTATAGAGCTTTAGTTTGAAAAATTTTCAGTTTCCGTTCAATTTATTTGCGCTAAATCGTCCCGTGATTTCCGTTTGCGTCTCGTTACCTCCCAGTCAATAAACCAGCCGCAAAGCAAAAGTTCCCTATCCAATTCGTAGTACAAATTCCTAGAAAAAATGATCCACCCAAGTGCCATTATTCTCAACCATGAGTGCCAGTGAAGCGTTTACAGTGAATAGTGCAAAAATTTCACTCTATTGTTGCTCTTTACTGCTTTTTGTGTTACTATGTTTCAATCTACCGACGGCAGTCGATGCGGATGTTGCGGTCGTGGAACCGGAACCTCCCAGCAGGCCTCGACAAACGGGCGAGGTGGGATTATATCAGAGCGAGGAAAAGAACAGTCAGGACGTCAAAGATGCGTTCATGGAACAATTGGCCAATGAACTGAAAGGTCGAGTGCTGAAGGTTACCACGCTGGAGGTGAGGGATTTTACAGTTGTAACAGCAGCTGCTAGTGTTAGCTTCTATAAGTTTTGGTTTTACATTATCTCATCGTTTGCTATGGATCATTTGTAGCTTATTATAACTTTACACTTTTTTGGCTGAATCGCAATCGGAATTACTAAACCCAATGCTGATTGTTGTATTCTAAATTAATCTTAAATAATTAAAGAAGCATGCCAAAAATACTCAATGTGCAGGATTTTGTAAAATTTCCCAAATTTTGCCCTAAAAAGTTTTTAATGCTTTGAGCTTACAATAATTTTCTGGGTTTTAAAAATTGAAAGGTTTGGTTAATTCTGCCAAGATTACCTAAAATTTTAGGGAGAATTTAGAAGAAATTAAAGTGTTGATTCCAATGAAATGCTGAGAAGGTTTTCTAAAAAAAATCTATGGGATTTCTGACCAGAATTCCAAGATAATTTTGAGACAAAGCCCTAAGAAATTCTAAGATGAATACCAAGGGATTTTTGTGGCAAAGAAAGGAAGTTATGAATTAAATTCCTAGATGATTCTAAGGATAATTTTATGGAAATCGTGAGGAGAATAGCAGGTGAGTTTTAAGGACAATTTAAAGGGAAATCTGATGTTCAAAATGAATTATAAGCCGAATTTAAAACGTGTTCTGAAGATAATTTCTAAGAAAATCTGAGGAAGATTCAGAAAATAGCATCAAGTGTATTCCGAGAAAATATCAAAGGAATCCTAATATAATGGGGTAATTGAATATACCATATAGATATATATTAGACTGATGCAAAATTTAAAACTTCCGCTCCACAGTGCTCAAACGGTTCCAAATTGGGCCCTGATTAGCCTCCCAAAATTAGAACTTATTTAGTGATAAACTGACTTGGCACAAACCATTTGAAGTTTATATGGGAATTACTAAAAAGAAACCATAATTTCGGTTCATATCTATCTCAAAATGCACCCGTTCACTCTACTTGACCACTTTTCGATCAAATGTAAGGAACAAAAATTATTAATGATTCAAGTCACTGATGTCTTATGATTATGCTCAATCAACTGTTCATCAGGCAACATTGGTGTTTATGGCGCGTAGAATAGAGGACAAAAATCATGGCTCCATGTCACACTGCAGAATAAAGTGTTGCCCACAATACAGTTGCTTAATCTTGCCATAAGATTATCAATCTCTTAAACAATTAATAACTATTTAATTTGGCGTTTGGCTGAAAAATGATTTTCTGCAAAGTTGTAGCTGATAAAAATTCTCATAAGAATAGCAATAGAATTTGTTAAAAGTACAGTATGTAAAAAGGCTAGAAGACAATGCACAAAAAGTTTCGTTTTCCGATAGTAATTTCCATATAAACTTCAAATGGTTTGTGCCAAGTCAGTTTCTTATCAAATGAGTTTAAACTTTCGGAGGCTAATCAGCACCCGATTTGAAACCGTTTGAACACTGTGGAGCGAAAATTTCAAATTTTGCTTAAGTCTAATATACAGGGGAAATGCAGGTAATGTCGGCCTAAGTGTCCCTAATTTGGCCCATACATAAATTCAGCAATCAACTAAATTTTCAATAGCAACCAATAATATCCATTAGTTACGTCCCAATAACGCGCTCATCTAGATAAAATTGATAAATAGCAGACTTTTAACGATGGGCCCAAATTAGGAACATGTAGGCCGACATTACCTACATTTCCCCTATATAACATTCTTAAGAAAAGTTTCAAGAAAATTAAAAAAAGATAAATCCAACTCATTTCTGTGTAAAATCAGAAGGATTTTGAGAGCCTAAAATTCAAGGAAATGTTGAAAATAATTTCAAATTTCCAAAATGGTGAAATTCTCATAAAAGATTTTTAAGTAGGATTCCATGATATTTTGAAACTGCCAATTGTTATAAGAGGTTTTCGTGATAATAAGACAATGTAGAAGAATTGTTCCTCTTGTTTGAACGCGGATTAAAAGTAACCGGAAACTAATCTAAGTTTCGATTGAACAATTTTAACCCCATTGGAAAAGCATCGCGTCCACATGTGCAACCTGTGCACGACACAGGTGCACATAATTTTTAAAAAAATGCGTTTAGATTTTTATAGATTTTATGGTCACATTATAGCTGTATTTCTTTATTCCAGACCACAAATGAGCATGAATACACTATTTTATAGTGTGGCTCAATTAAATCTTCGACCTTGGTTTGCTTCAAAAAGGATTAAATTCAGTTCGGGTGGTCTGCATAATCCCTAATGCATTGATTTCTAAGCATGTAAATATCACTACCATGACAAAACTCGTTAAATAGTGCACCTGAAAGCGGGTTTTTTGTTTGGCGGGTGGCAAGTTTGTGAATGGTCAAATGCCTGGTGTAAGCCAAGCAGACTTTCTTTCACCTCTTGAAACATACCACATATTTCCACAATACGCGGTTTGCATCACTAGTTGTAAATGAAACTTTCAGCAGTCACGCGTCAAATGGGAGCAACACAGAAACAGCAGTCTGGTACGCTTTGGACGTGCATCATACTTGCACACCGGTTTGAATGTTTGAGTTTAAATTAGAAGAACATTTCAAGAGCAAATTTTCATTATGTCGTAAGTAACATTCGCATCGATCCGAGAAAAATAAAGTTTTGTTTTGATGACCGAAAAGTTATTCCTATTTCCAATTAAACACATATAATCTCATAGTGATGGCAATGTTTAACATATTCAGCCGGGTTTTAATCATACAAAGGCAAATCGCTAGCTTTCATGCTAAGAAATACTGGTTTTTGAGTCAAAAGTTATTATACGTCGTTTGGTGGCCCCTATTGTTACCTAAGTCAAAGTGTATTTACCAGGATATTCGGGAGAAATATCAATTACGTCTCCTTACGTGCAGCCCATTCATCATTTTAGGACCACCGAAATCATCTTAGCAACAAACAGTTCGATTTATTCACTTTAATAATGAGAAAGAGAAACGACGAACGTACACTTTTCACTGGTTTCATGAATTTTCTCTAGATTGTGACACTGTTTTGCATAAAAAAAAACGTTTTCGTTAGTGTTTGACGGATATTCTTAATTAAACTTTGGTCGAAAGAGTTAGCTTTGTGATAAAAACGAGAATGTCGTTAGTTAAGTTTTGCAATTCCTCCTACTTTGATTAGCGCGAAAAGGGCCATACAAGTTTTGTTTACACACGGTGGGATTTTTCTGAGGCATAAAAATCTCTGGTCACGTCTTCCTTCGGAAGGGGAAGTAAAGCCGTTGGTCCTGGCCCATGTGTGTTGAATGGGTGCAATATCCTACGCAGTTGTGGAAGCTGCCTTCCTGCACATTCGATTGCCGTCAATGGATGGCAATCGATGTCCGTCGGTGATTGGCACTAGATTGCGGAACAGAGACCGACGTTAAATAAAGGAAAGAAGAAGAAGAAGAATAAGAAGAAATCCGCATGGTTCAGAAATCATAATGAATATACGATAAAAAAAAATGAAAAAATGAATATACAATTCATTTTTTAAACTTCTTAAACAGAATTTACGTGCAAAAACATTTTTTTTTGAAAGTCATAATGGCATAAAATTGGACTCAAAAAAACCCCAAGACATCGACCTTTTGGTTTTACTGAGGTTCCATTTTTTTTGAGGATGTTATAGAATAAAATATTTTTACGTAACTTTCTCATGAATCTAAAAAATACTGATCTCCTGGGATTTTTCATATTTTTTTTTTACATTTTTTTAGAAAAATGAAAAGGTGCCGAAACAAAAATTATTTTTGAAGCGTAAAATTCCCGAATTCCCGGGTTTTTCCCAGGTTTCCTGGTTACTTATCAAATTTCCGGTTTTGCGGATTTTCTCTGTTCGCTGGCCACCCTAAACTTACGCTGTGGTCCAATTGAAGAATTTTGTCCTAAAAATTACACTTCGAAAACAAATTGAAATGTTCGAAAACTCCACTCGTATGATTTTCGAAAAGAACGCAGTTTTGGTTATCAAAATGTAAGTCATTATCTGTCGTCTTCCAAATTGAAGTGAAAACTCAACAGTTGAACCTCAACCATAGTTTCAAAATTGGGAAAAATTTCTCCTAGACCGGGATTAGTCTTCAATTTTTCTGATCAGAGTCTCATAACAAAATTTATCAAATCTCATAATTCTCCAAGTCTCTGAATTTTGGAAATGTCGCTTAATGCAGAATATTGATTTCATTCAAAGTGTTTTTATGTTGCTTCATACGCGAAGTTTGCGATTTTCGGAGTTGGTTGGCAATGCTATCTAACAAGAAGCTTTGCTGTGATAATTTATTAGCTAGAAAATGGTCTGAAGAGGGTAGGTAGATTGTTCCACTAGAGAACGGTTATTAATTTTTTCATACTGTCGTACTTTAGCAGAATTATCTACCTACCCCGTTCGGACCATACTCTAGCTAATAAATTATAACACTAAAGCTTCATGTTAGATAGCATTTGCACCCAAGCTGATAACCATGGCCACACTTCGCCAGCCTCGTAGTCTGCGAAGGGTCCGTAGGTCGCCTTCTACTTGGTCGATCCACCTTGCCCGCTGCGTGCCTCTTTTTCTTGTTTCTGTTGGGTCGCTTTCTAGAACCATTTTCACTGGGTCGTCGTGACCATCGGTCTAATCAGCGTCTTGTAGACAGTCAACTTCGTCCGGAGTCCAAAGTAGGCACGATTCCCTGTCATAATGCGTCATTGAATTTCTCTGTTGGTATCATTTTCGGCGGTCACCAGTGAGCCCAAATACACGAACTCATCGACCACCTCGATTTCATCACCGTCAATCTGAACTCGGGGTGGGAGGCTAACATTGTCTTCCCTAGAACCTCTTCCTTTCATGTATTTTGTCTTTGAGGCGTTGATGGCCAGTCCAATCCGCCTAGCTTCAGCCTTCAGTCTGATGAACGTTTCAGCCATCGTCTCAAAGCTCCGTGCCATGATGTCAATGTCATCGGCGAAGCCAAGAATCTGGATGGACTTCCTGAAGATCGTGCCACTCGTGTCTATCCCAGCTCTTCTGATCACACCTTCTAACGCGCTGTTGAATAGCAGACACGAAAGTCCATCACCTTGCCGTAACCCCTTTCGAGATTCAAAGGGACTCGAGAGTGTCCCCGATACTCGAATAACGCACATCACTCGATCCATCGTCGCCTTGAGCAATCGCGTCAGTTTATCCGGAAATCCGTACTCGTGCATAATCTGCCATAGCTGATCCCGATCGATTGTGTAGTATGCGGATTTGAAATCGATGAACAAATGATGTGTGGGCACGTTGTATTCACGGTATTTCTGCAGAACCTGCCGAATCGCGTAAATTTGGTCCGTAGTAGCGCGGGCACCCATGAATCCCGCCTGGTATTGCCCCACGAACTCTCTTGCAAATAGGTGCAGCTCAGCAATGTGATCGCGCGGTAGTTGCAGCAATCCAACTGTGTCCTCCCAAATCTTGGCAATTACCCAGTGCAGCACTCTAGCCAGTGCTTCACCACCGTATTTTAATAGCTCACTTGGTAGCTGATCTACACCAGTTGCTTTATTGTTCTTCAGCCGACCGATCTCCTCCTCAACTTCTTGAAGATCAGGGGCCGGTAGCCTGTCGTCTTCTGCGCGTGCTCCAAGGTCTGTTGCCGTGCCACCTTCATGTTCTACTGCTTCACCGTTGAGATGCTCGTCATAGTACTGCTTCCACCTCTCAATCACCTCACACTCGTTCGTGAGAAGGCTACCGTCCAAGTCCTTGCACATATCGGCTTGCGGCACGTAACCTTTGAACGAACTATTTAGCTTCTCGTAGAACTTGCGTGTGTCGTTTACGCGGTACAGATTTTCCATATCCTCGCGATCTCGGTCTTCCTGCTGACGCTTCTTCCTTCGGAAAATCGAGTTTTGTCTGCTCCGCGCTTGTCTGTATCGCTCCACATTCAATCTCGTACGGTGTTGCAGCATTCTCGCCCGTGCTGCATTCTTCTCCTCTACTAACAGTTTGCATTCGCCGTAAAACAAGTCATTTCTTGGGTCCGGGATTGCAGTATCCAGAGCCGCTGCAGCAGTACTACCTATGGCGGAATGGATGTCCCTCCAGCCATCTTCAAGGGAAGCTGCGCCAGGCTGCTCTTCCGTGGGTTGTGCAACTTCCAGCTGCTGCGCGTAGTCCTGGGCAACTCCGGCGTCCCGCAGTTGCTTAATGTTCGGTCGCGGGGTTCGACTTTGACGGGTGCACCGTCGAGAGTTTTGAGCGCATGCTTACTGCAACTAGGTAGTGGTCCGAACTGCGGTACGTGAGAAAAATTTCCCGTCAATTAGAACATGATCGATTTGGTTTTCTGTGTGTTGGTCAGGTGGCTTTGTGGATATCCTAGCGGGGGAAAAAGGTACTTCGAACTACCATTCCTCGAGAGGTTGCAAAGTTCACGCATCGTTGGCCGTTATCGTTCGATACGGCATGCAGGCTGTTTCGCCTGATTGCCAATCTATACATTGCCTCCCGTCCTACCTGAGCGTTCAGGTCGCCGATGACGATTTTGACCTCCCGTTGCGAACAGCCGTCGTACACCTGCTCCAGCTGCGCATAGAACGCTTCTTTCCCGTCATCGGGTCTCCTTTCGTGTGGGCAGTGCACGTTGATGATGCTATAGCAGCCCTTAATCCTCAACTTGCACATCCCTCGCGTTGATCGGCTGTCAACCAATCAGTGCTACGACTTCCAAGTTGCGTGGTTGAAGTTCGTCATAGATTAACCTATCGCAGCCCGGGAAGCCGAGCGATTTGCAGTTCCATGTTCCGAGTTTCCAATCGTAGTCCTTATTCCGTCGCGTAGATCTGTGTCGTTTGTTCCGATCCGTATTTCGTTCTTCAGTATTTGCAACTTTATGTTTTTTTCAGGGCGGCATTTCCTCTATCACCATACTATGGTTACCGCGCCAGTGTTCGCGTCGCACCTCTTCACTTTGTTATTGTCGGACTGGCAACATTGCCCAGGCTACGCACCCCAGCTGTGTCCATATTTCAGCTGGTAGTATTTTGTTATCATATGACTCGGGGAGGCGTGAAGCAGAAACTTGTGAGGACCAGGGCTAGGTATTTCGCTCCTTCCAGGTTGTCAACTCACCATTTTGTAGCTAATCTACCCATCTTCGCTAATTTTTCTATCTTTTATCGTTCTCATTTAAGAAATTTTTTATAGGATTGTGGACGTCAGTTTTGGCACTAGCGCTCCAATTTTTGGACCTAGGATCTAAATCAAAATTGAAATATATGTTCATGGTTTTCTTTTCCGTATAATTATGGCAAAATGTCTGTTGTAACTATGTGTCAAAATAATTGTGGTAAAGAATGAAACAAGGTGAATTTTAAGATAAGGCAATAGAAGATAACTAAGGCCAAAAATAGGCACACTTAACCTAGCTCAATTTTGAAAAAAGTATCTAAAATGAGAGCGATAAGGCAAAGAAAAAAATATGCAACAAATTTGCTTTAAATCATTTCAACTACAACTTCGTCGATGACCAATGGTCATTGGACCATATGTCATTATTTTTAAAAATAAGAAAGTTGGTTTTTGAATGTATACGTATCAATAAATTTGAGAGCCACCCTAATTTAAAAAAAATGCAAAAAGACAGATCATTTAACTCAAAAAAAAGTTTACGAAAAACCAAATATATCATATTAGCAATTTGATCCATTCATGCCTTTTCCAAATGTTGCAATGGCGACCCGCAAAATATTGCTTCACGTACCATCTAGCGTTGAAAAAGGTCAGCAACAATCATTCAATTACAATCGAGGGGTGCGAATATAGCACTTATAACAAAAGTAAGAGTCAAATTATATTCATTATTTACATTGTGTATATTACTTTAAAATTTGTCTGACATGTCACTGTTGTCATCAAATAAAATAAAATGCTGAAATACATTCATTTGAAATATTAAACAAATTTTCATTTGGTTTACCCCTTGTGACGATAAACAAATACATTGGTAGCCTTTTTGGCCACAAAGGTGCGTTCATCGCTAAAAATTTGGTTCGCCAGCTAAGCGAAAGTGTGGATCATATTGTTAATAACAATTTGTTATTATAATGTATTTGGAACACACAATTCTTACCCTAGACCATAGTAAAGAGGATTTACTATGTTCAACAAAAAATGTGCATAGAGTAAGGTGGAGCAATAGTTCGAGTGGGATAAAATTTCGATTTGATGTTTTCGAAATTCGTGCAAAATAAAATTCTTCTTGAGAATGTCTTTTAGCGCCAGACTTTCCTAAAAAAAAGTATGTTTCGAGATGATAAATTACTTCACCCACCAACAACTTTGACAATAACATGTTTAAAAGTAATAACCGTTAGGGCCGTTCTAACTTGATAATTCTTAACTCTCAACACTCCTCGTTTTTCATTTTTGTATTTTAATTACTAAGGGCAAAACTAAGTTTATGCTCCAAAGTTTAAATCAACTTGATATGTACCTCATGCATTTTCAAGAGCGCCATTCGGTGTATCCTCAAGATCCTGAAGAATCAGTTTGATAAAAGTTATTCAGTTGATTTTCGAGACATTCAACCGTGCGTTGGTTCGTCTCGTATTAAACAGTAAATAACATTCTGTCCTCATATTCTAACATCAGTTTTTCCTTCAACATACTAGGATTGGCCCCTGAGCTACACCGAGCGTCAAAATGGAACCCTAGTTGGACGTGGCGTGGCCTTCGAGTTGCTCGAGTTCCTCATGGAAAAGTTCAAGTTCAACTACACCCTGGTCATGCCGGAGCACAACATTGTCGGTTCGAGCAACGACATGGACGGCAGTATAATCGAACTGTTGGCCAACGAAAAAGCGGACATTGCCGTAGCATTCCTGCCCATCTTGGCGGACGCCCGGAGGCACATTCTCTATTCGGCCGGGCTGGACGAAGGCGAATGGATGATGATAATGGTCCGTCCGATGGAATCGGCCAGTGGATCCGGTCTGCTAGCTCCCTTCAACAGGGATGTGTGGATCTTGATACTCGTGTCGCTTCTGGCCGTCGGTCCGATCATCTACGGTATGCTGATTGTGCGATACAAAATGACCAAGGATAAGGAACAGGTCCTGTACCCATTGCCCCACTGTATTTGGTTTGTCTACGGTGCGCTGATGAAACAGGGCAGTACCCTGTCACCGACGGGAGGTAAGCTTTCATTTATTCATGCCCATTACTTATCACTCTATCAATGAAAGAGGAGATCCATTTGGCTTGTAAATTATAGCTCTGCTAGGAAGGCACGTGGCTGGGATTGAAGAGCGAAAGTTTACAGCCCTATGAAATGGGAAGCAGGCTTATGGTCTGTAATTTGAAAACTCTGGTTTGGAAGGGCGGAACGGATGGACAATTTTTAGTGGCACCCAGGAGGCGAATGAAAAACAACGATAATTACAAAGTACACAAATGGGATTATCATCGAGTAACTTTTTTTGCCTGAAACTGATGGGACACCCACATGCACCCAGTGTAATAGCGCAGTTGCATGTAAATATTTTCCTCCGCCTGAGTTCGATGCAATGCACCCGCTTTATTATAATAATGACTTTCTATGAATGCGAGCGGTGGTCATCGGTAAATTGTTCAAATCAAAGAAATTGTTTTAATGAAAACAGAAATTATTGGCCATCACAAGGAAACGAATCAGTGTACGTTAGGGTGGTTCAAAATATCGATTTTGCTCTACCTCACAAAATCGATTCCAAATCAGGTCCTGATCATTCTATCAAAATTTTAACTCATTTGGTTGCGATCTCATGCTATTCTAGTCCTTTGAAGTTTATATGCGAATTAGTATGGGAAAAGTGAACTTTTCATTTCCATTTTATCTCCTAATGATATACATGGTAACTTGCTATCTGTGCCTATGTGAAATTTTCTCAGCTACATCTTTGCTCAAGACCAGTTTTTGATTTTAAAGTCAAGGAAATTAGATATTAATTAAATTCGAAGCCGATAACTTTCATATAGGATGCTTAGACTTTCTGGTAACAATGGTTATTGCAATTTGACATAATTAGCCTAGATTTGTTTTGCTAGCTGAGCACAGGCCATTTGAAATGTGTATGGTGTTCACTACGGCAAGCTTTCACTACATAGATCTGTGGATAAACACGTTAGCTATACTTACTATAAAAATATATCCTCATGATTTTGGACCCATATATCCAAATATATCCTCATGATGTTGGACCCAACAACAACAAATAAAGGGCGGTCTTTAATTATTCTTTTGCTTCTACTAAATTAACAATGGAAGTTACAGTAAAAAAATATCTACATATACTTACAATGATATCTTTGAGTAGATTGAATTAACCACTGCTCATTCCGGGAGAAAATTGTACAAACACGAATGCCAAAAAAAAACTCTGGCAGGTCGAGGCATGACAGGCAAGTTTCAATAAATTTTGTATTGAAGTTTTGGTAACTGAGTAACAGCACAAAAGTATGTTATCTCAATAATTCTATATTATATTTCAATCGATCTCAAAGAATTCCATTTTATCATTCTATACAACTGAGTTGCAAGTGAATGTATGCGTTCAATTGCGTAGTTTGTTAAACTGAAGAATTTGTAGACAAATTGTGCAGACGTAAATATATTTCAAGGAGGTATTTCACAACGAATTATCAATCTGAAACTAAAAATCTATCGAAATTTCCAGATTCCACAAGAATCCTGTTCGCCAGCTGGTGGATATTCATAACCATCCTCACCTCGTTCTACACGGCCAACCTGACTGCTTTCCTGACGCTATCCAAGTTCACCTTGCCCATCAACAATGCCGAAGATGTCCGACGCAAGGAGAAGCAATTTGTCACCATCCGTGGAAACGCCATCGAGTACGCCATCAAGAACGTAAGTACCCAAAAAATATCTCGGACTTGTAGATGGGCTCGACAAATCGTAAAACAAGTGAATGAACAAATTGATCAACTTGTTGTAGTAGCACCTGCTCACTTGCCGAAAGCGGTTAATTATTAATCAACCACGTAGTGTTCGATTGAGGGTTCTACTTGCCGAGCTTTTGTCGCTTGATGAGCTCACATAAATCGAACCTTCGTTTGGGTTTACCGTGTGAAAGTGATAAATATTTGATCAAGTAAATTATGAGACTCTCTCCGCCAGAAGCACCATGACAAGGAAGGGTGAGCAGACACCCTCTCGTCGTCGGGATGTCTGTCGTCGTTATTGAAATCAAAAATCAACACCACCTCCCGCCCTGACAACATAATGGGCGCACGTGGTCACCGCTGTCGGTGTACGAGAATGAACCAAAAATAAATAGAATATTTGATGAACCTCTATCTCGCCTTCCACGTAGACCGTTGCCGTTCGATGGTATAAATCAATGCCTACCTCGATTTACTCGGCAACTATAAGGCAACTTGATTTATATATCCCTTCATTCCTTTGGCAGTGTCTGTGCCTACTAAACTGTACCTTGCAATGATAAAAGTTCTATTTTTAACAGAGTGACGAAGCCTTGAATTCGTTGAGCGTTTTGGTGGACAAACATTTGGTGGAGTTCACCACCAATCTGAACGACAGTGACATTCTCATGACTACAGTGACCAAGAAAAACTACGTCTACGTTCGCGATCGACCGGCCATCGAACACCTGGTGTACAAGGACTACCTGGTCCGCCGCAAAGTGAACCCGATCAACGAACGCAGCCATTGCCCCTTCGCTACGGCGACGACGCCTTTCCTGAAGCGGGTTCGCGCATTTGCCTATCCCAATACCACCCGTTGGAACACGCTGTTCGATCCTCAGTGAGTAAACGAAGGTATTTTCTTCCATGAAGTTTTTGTCTGTCAATCTGTCATCTTCCTCAGGCTGCTCAATATGGTCGAAGGAGGTCTTGTTAAATTCAAACTGCTGGAAAACCTACCGAAGGCCGAAATTTGCCCGCAGAACTTGGGCGGTACTGAACGTCAGCTGAAGAATCGGGACTTGGTCATGACGTACTTGGTGATGTTGACTGGTTTTGCTACCGCGATTGCCGTATTCCTCTCGGAGGTACCAAATTAGTTCAAACTAGTTTGCTCAAATGATAATATAATAACTTTCCCATCTCTGTTTCACCGAAGATGTTCTTCCGAGTGCTGAACGAACGCAAACTGAACAAGGAACAGTTAACGAACCCTCAGCTACCGAGCGAAAGGATTACCTACCTGAACAAAGCGATCGGCTACGGAGATTCGCCTCCGCCGCCTTATACCGAAATCTTCAGCCGGCATACCAGCGGCGGAAGTCTGTTCGGAAGCAACATCGATAGCGATAGCACCTCGCGTAAAATGATCAACGGTCGGGATTACATGGTGGTCAAGGAGAAGAACGGTATCGGCTCGCAGCTGATTCCGATTCGGGCTCCGTCGGCTGCGATTTTTCAGTATACTTACACCAATTAGAGAAAGGTAATCATTATTTAGTAATGTGTTTTACAGCACAAAATTGACCAAAACCGATGATTTCATAATGTGGAAGATTGTATATGTAAGTGTTCGTGAGATATTACAAACTACATACCTTGATTTTTAAACCACAGTTGATTATACACGTTGATTGTTATGCATTTAGTGGACACATCAGAAGTTAGTTTAACGTTAGTGCACCAGAGATTAGTCGAATTTTGATGTTTTGCAAAACAAAGCATGTGTTCAGGAAGGTTATTCTAACTCATTCGAGATGGCTTCAGTAGTTCACCCACCAAACAAACTCGATGAACAACCACGCATGTTCATTAAGTCAAAACTATCGAAGTTATTTCCATAACGAAATTTGCAGAAAGTCCTACCTACACAAAAAACGTTTCCTATTGTCATTGAGAAAATATGTAGCCGGTGAAAGGAAAAATCTGCAAACAAAATTGATTATCATACGGTAGGTATGGCGTTTTAAGAATATTTCTAGATAGAGCTGGAATTAGGGCGAAGCAGCCTTTGTAAACAATGACTTCTATCGATGATTTCTAGGAACTCAAGGCACGCCCACGCAAACCAACATAACCTTTGGGTAGGGCAAGTCTTTCCCTAACCGATGGTGTGGTTGATTTGCGTTGGCAAGCCTTAACTTTCTAGAAATCATCGAAAGAAGTCATTGTTTACAAAAGCTGTTACGCCCTAATTCCAGTTCTATCTAGATTTGCATAGGCTAAATTCTATATATCAACTTCTAAGCAGTATCCTGAAGAAAGCGCCTATAGCAATAAGTTGAACACAAAATTTGTATTGAAAATTTCAAGACGAAATTCATTAGAGTTAATGTTTTGATTGAAGCATGTCCAAATTTTAACTACACAACCATAAGCTTTCAAAAATGTATGCTTACTCTTTGAATAAGATTCGTTTTCAGTGCAGTCAAAAAGTACATTAAACACCCTTGCCCAAGTCTCAAACATCCTTAAAGATTCCAGATCACTTCAGAATTCTTCACAGTTTAAACAAAATTTCGTGGTAGAATCTATGACAAAAGGTTGAATAACAAAATAATGGTTAAAACGCCGAAGGGACAAAAAGTCCAATGGACAAAAAGTCCAATGGACAAAAAGTCGAATTAAATTCAAAAGGACAAAACGGTAGAATGAAATTTAAAGCTACAAAAGCTCGAATAAATAAAATGTTCTGATGACAAAAACAGCGAGAACTTAGTTGGGCACTTAATACTTCAACTTGTCCTTTCAAATGCTGGCTTCAAAAAGTGTGTGTATTAGCCCATACTGAGTAATTAACTCAAATGTCGAGCGTATTTCATAAAGAAAATCGTTAAGATCTTTAAGAGATATCAATTTATTTTATCCGGAAAAAATGTGTATTTTACAAATCATAAATGTTTTTTTCAAGTTTACTTTCATAAAAAAAATAAAACAACAGGTTTAGAGCTAAAAAACTACATTTTCCAGGTTCACCCTAATTAATTTATTTAAAAATTAATTATTTCTTTAATTTCAAAACAAAAAAGTTAGTTTCTGAAAATCAATTAATTTGAGGGCTACCCTAATGTTCACAACCATCAAAAGAAGGGAATTTATCGAAGCACAAAAACTTCACCAAAGATTCTAAATATTACAGCAAAAACTCTAGGACTACTATTCCTGCTAAAATAGCATTCTGGACCACTGTGCAGTGCCGTATTGAAGATTTGCTCGTGTCTGTTTTGATTATGGTAGGTGTATCAGTTATGGCTATACGTTTCTATTATGGTGTGGTCCAATTATGGCCTATGGAATTCCCATAAGCCACAATTGGAACACACTTTGATAGGAACGTATAGCCATAACTGGTACATCTACCCTATATGTCAATTGAATGGATTTCGTGGAAAAGTTACCAATTACAAGTCCTAGAATTCACGCCCTTAGCGGGGAACGTTTTCTCAGTAGTTGAACCTAGTTCTCTCCAGAGTTAAGGATAAATCAACTGTTCCAGATGAAGTCAACTCATCAGTAACTGAAAAACCTTACTCCTGAAGGTAAGGGCAAACTCCTGTGAGTTCTCAAAAGATATCGCTCTGCTGTAAAAATAATACTTGTGCTTATAGAAAATTTCCTCATCCGCTGAAGACCACTTTTCGCTAAAATGTATGGAACAAAAGTCACAAATGATTGAAGTCGCTGGTGTCTTATGATTATGCTCTATCAACTACTCAGCAAGCAACATTGGTGTTTCTTAGAGAGGGTCTAGTATAAGAGAGGACCGGACTGGCTGGCTTTGAGCCAAACGAACTGTCAAAGTCAGAGCCAATCAAGCAGCGCCTATCTTGATGGCATTGGCAGTTTTGCTAGACATAGGTTGCCAAGGCAGTTTATTTTGAATCCGCTCCTCTCTTATCCTAGACTCTCTCTAGTGTTTCTGAAACGTGGAATATAGAGCACAAAAACCATGGCTACTATGTTACACTGCACAATACAGTGTTGCCCACAAAACAGCTGCTCGATCATGCCATAAGATTATCAATCTCTTAAATAAGTAATAACCATAACTATTTAATATGACGTTTGGCTGAAAAATATCTTCTGCACAGTTGTAGCAGAGAAAATTTCTGAGAAGAATAGCTGTAGAACTTTTCATCAGGGCAATATCGGCAAAGACTGAAAGACATTGAATAAAAAGTTCAGTTTAACCATAGTAATTTCCAAATAAACTTCAAATGGTTTGTGCCAAGTCAATTTCCTATCAAAGAGTTCAAATTTTGGAAGCTGATCAGGACCCGATTTGAAGCCGTTTGACCACTGTGGAGCGAAAATCACTAATACTAATACTGGGTTAGTAAGATCATGGAATGGCAGACAAACCGTAGACACCTGTTCTATTGGTAAGCGAACAGATACTTTAACGCCCGACAACTGGATCATGGGCAGAATGGGGTCTGTCAGGAAATTCCTGCGACACCGTTGCTTTCAAGTGTTTACAGGGAACCACCGGTCGAGGCGCTTCTCCGGAGAAACGTACGTCTCAAAAGGATCTGACCCTTTGACCCTATTCCTAGTGCGGATGAACGGTGTGTTATGCAAACTTTTGAAGGCAATAGAGTAGAGAATTACTTCAGCCTAATCGCCTCGGGCCAATCGAGCAGAAAACATCCAATAAATCCATGATTTCGGCGTTAACAAGTCAATTATGCGTTTGGTACAATACTTTAGTTCAAATGCTACCGAACGAAGTCAATAAGAACGCGTGATATGAATGTTTGCACACAATATTCTCAAAAACAATTTTTGGAAAACAAATCCGCTCGTAAAATAGAGGCAAAGCGCGGGTCGTACTTAGCATGCCCAAAATTAGATCTAAGCGTTATAAATATCCGTGCAATGCGGCCAATTTTCGTATCATTCAATTGAAGGCGGTCTATTAGAACTCCCAGATTAGAGCCATCCAATCAATTCTGTTCAACGTATTTTGTCATCTCGATCAATTGAAGACCCACTGTTTCAAACGATCCTCACCAACTGTCAACTACTACTTACTACCTACTAAAAAATCCATTCTGAAATTCGTCAACCTCAAGTCACGAATTTCGGAACAAATCGATTATCGCTTTACGAATGCACACCATGAATAAAGATCATGAATTCGCAAACAATTCTTTTCTGCAAAATTAAAGTAACGCCTGAGTAAGCGTACGTCGCTCACCGGTAGGGTAAACGCTCCTATAGTTGCGGTACGTTAGAAGCGTTAGGTTCCTATAGTTGTGTATGGAGACTCCGTACACAACTATAGGAACCTAACGCTTCTAACGTACCGCAACTATAGGAGCGTTTCCCCTAACGGCAACACAATTGTGTCATGAAAACGTGAACTCTATTCTGAAAATCATGATTTATACCCCGTTCACATTACAGCGTATATCACGTGATATACGCTGTCTTGCTATGAGCACTCATACATCTAGTTCTCACTGGAAATCCTATGTATGAGTGCTCATTGCAAGATAGCCTATATTACGTGATATAGGCTGTAATGTGAACGGGGTATTAGTTCTGGAAAACGTGTCTATAGTTCAGAAGTTGTTCTTGATATTATGATTCTGTTCATGAACATGGGAAAATAGTTTTGAAGTGTCAAATTTATTTATTATGACTGTGAATAATTTCCTTGATCTGTTGACACATTGTTAATGAATTTGTGCTCTAATATAAGTGTTTGAACTTGTTGTGTGTACGAAGTATAGGCAGGTGGGAAAGCTGACCAGGATTTAGGAAAGCGAAAGACAAGGTAGTTCCCCATTTGGCCCGCACTGAACATCAGACCTAAAGGTATGGTAGAGTTACAGTATTTCAACTTTTGAAAACTGTACGACTGGAGTACCTGCTAGCTGAGGTACTCAAGTTGATCGGATCTGAACGTGAAACTTACGTCTGTCGCAGTAAATCTTGCCGGTCTGGAAGAAAGAATTTTCCAATCTGATTAAGTTGACGGTCACCACTGTTGTGCATTGCTGGTGATAAGCTGCTATCGTGAAATACGTGTCAGCTGATCCATACAACCTGACGGATTGGACGGTTGAATCTGTTACCATTGGCCCAAATAAGATGTTTAATCTTCTGCTAATTACGGTGGTGGAGAACAGACATGAACTAAGTTCATGGATTTGGGATCCTGTTCATGAAAATGTGAATTAACACATCACGTTTTCGGGAATCAAGTTATGATTTTGAACCAACTGAGAGCTGTAAATTTCATGTATTTTTGTTCACGAATATAGGAACCATTTTTTTGCGTGTTGACGTACACTTTTATACCCCGTTCACATAACAGCGTATATCACGTGATATACGCTGTATTGCAATGAGCACTCATACATCTAGTATTCACTGGAAATCCTATGTATGAGTGCTCATCGCAAGACAGCCTATATTACGTGATATAGACTGTAATGCAAACGAAGTATTAGATTATTTTACAGGAGTCAGTCTTTATTAGTGCGTATTTGAAAACTCGGTAAAAATTCAAATGACCGTTATCCGTAAGGAACCAATTAAATTGAGAACTTTTAGTTTCTATCATTAAATGGGGTTAAACGGACTAAGTCTGTACCGAGGTCTGTACAAGTTCGGAATAAATTTTCTCATTTCTGAATTTTCCAAAAAAAATTAACTTTAACCGAACACTTCCGCAATTCAAAAATCCAGTAAAACCTTACTGAATGATACTAACTAGTCCCATAACAAGTTTTATCAAAGTTTTAAATCATTCTTCAAGACCAAATCGTGGTCTACAATTCAAGACCAAATCGTGTTCTACAAGGCCATGATAAAAGCAAAATTGTTGCGTTGACGTAAATTTGACAGTTAGACAATAGATTTAGCTGTCACTTTGCCGCAACGCGTCCGATTCGGATCTAATGTGCGTGGGCCTTAACACATTGATGACGACTGCAACCAAATTTTTGCATAAGTTGCAGTGACCGCCACCTTGAAACAATATTAAAGCAAATTACAGTTGAGTCGGTAACCTTTTTAAAAAATACAGATCTCTCGGTAATTTTCGATTTACATATCGTCCCCAAAATTACAGTTCTCCGGTAAAGTCGACTACAAATCAAGCAATGCATATCGGTAAACGTTACCTATCGTTCGGTAAATTTGACAGCTAATTTTGCTGACCAGTTTACAGATTTTTCGGTAATGTTCTCGATTACCGAAAACATTACCGATCGTTCAGCTGTTGAGAATTCGGTGAAAGAATTACCGAAGTCGTTATTGCTGATTGCATGTGAAACTGGACTGTCCCAAAAATGCAAAAAGTGTGTTAAAAGTGCACGTAACCGTCAAATCGTTTTGATGTCTTCGGAGCATTTATTGCTTGCATCATAAGGAATAAGTGCACCGAAAACACCAAGACGATTAGACGTAAACTTGCAGTTTTATCACACTTTTTAATAAGTGAAAACGAGGTTATTACACCGACAAACCGACATGACTCTTAATTCTGATTTATGCCCGAAAATCGTAAACGGTCGATTTAAATGTGCAGTGATCCGAACTGTCAAAACCATAGGATTTATTGATCTAGATAAAAATAATTTTTCCAGAATAGATCAGACACGAACCAATTCATAACTTTTGCATGCGGGATCATGGCTAAATATTTCCCGCGAACCCGGAGCCAGATGTCATTAGTGTGCTTTGGTCAGAAAGTTTCCTGCTTTTGCTATGATCATTCATGTCGGTTTGTCGGTGGTTATTAGTCCAATTTTGTGTGAAACGCGCAATAATTTTTCGAGTAATTTTTTCTAAGTGTGTAAGGACTGAAAATCTCTCCAATAAAGAATATGATTTTTGAACACTGGCTTACCACAAAAAATCTGGTTGCCGTTTACTCTGACGAAAAATAAATCTCAAACAGTGCTGCTTGTTTGGAACATTTTCTCTTGGCGGAAATCTTATTATAAAATCGACTCTGACCACAACAATGGAAATTTAAAAAAAAACACATACACAAACTGATTTTCGAATTTCGCAATTTAACCCTTTGTTTTTGTCCTTCCGATGCCTCATAATTTCTTTAAAAAGACCTCCAAACAAATATGATCCAAATATAGAAATTATTTTGATCTACATCGAATTAAAAGCAGAGCAGTTTTTGTTGTATCATTTTGTTTTCTTCTATTTTCTCACGATAGATAGAACGACTTTCAATCAAACAGAAGCAAATTTGGCCCAAACTTCTCATAAATCTATTCCCAATTTGATTACAGTGGAATTACCGTAGCCCGAGAAAATGCACTTGTTCGTCTAATAATTAGATATTTCTTTCATTTCGACATTTCTTGACCGATTTAGATGCAACAACTTCCAATCGACCAACAATTAGTACAAGTTTTCGATTTTGTAACGGTTAAGCGCATTTTTACTCAGTTTCAAAATTATTTGAAAATTTGCTTGGGATCCAAACCATTTCTTTTAACTGTTTTGACACCAAGAAATGTTTAAATCATATAACCGAAATCACGCACAACAAACTAAAGGAATTCCAGATCGATTGGAAACTGTTTCATCAAAATCGGTGCATATTTCTTACCACTTGCACAACAATTCAGTGCCAACATTTCAAAGAGGCGTAATTGCTTTTGTAAACAATGGCTTTAGCCGTCAATTTCCCGCGAATGAAATATCACGCCTCTAAAATAACAATTCTAGCTGGTAGCATTATTTTTCTTGAGTGAGCTTTTATTCGCGAGAAATCGACGACTAAAGCCATTGTTTACAAATGCAATTACGCCCCTTTGAAATGTTGGCACGGAATTGCTGAAAAAAATCGTTTATTTTTGTCTCAGCTCTTGTGCAAAATGTTGACGTTTAATTTTCCAAGAATTCAAAGCAGGCTGCGACGAGATCTCCTGTGTTTGTATCAAATCAAGAGTCCTCAGCTGAAATTTTACCAAACGTAAAAAAAAACTGGACAAAGCAGATGGACTTTCAATGTGAAAAAGTAAGTATTTAGATAAATATCAAATAAAGTGTCATCAATTTAGGAATTTGTACCCTAGGGTGCTACGGCCTAAAGTGAGCACTCACCGAAACTAGCTTCAATTCTTCGGTGCACGCGTTGCAAATATTTGCGTTATTTAGCTAATCTCAAGTAATCATAACATTTGATCCTTGAAAACAAAATAAATGGAAAAAAGAGATCTAATGCGTCGTAATTACCTTTGATTTGTCAAATACCGTAAATATTTACACCGCATATACGGAAAAAAAACTATGGCATAGTCAAATGCATTTGCCAGAGATTTGTCAGTGTGAAAAAATATAAGCAAGCATATACAAAATTTGATCGGGTTTTGGAAAATTCACCCAAAAACTTGTCACATAGTCCATTTGGGATTTAAAAAGACGTATTGAATTACCTGAAAGCGTTCATAGGCAAGCAGGGTACACCATTTCCTACAACATAAGAACGATATTGAAACTTTTCCCAACGATGTTCTGCTAAACATAGGGACTGCGTTTGGCGAAAAGCTTCGAATCTAATACAAGAGAATTTATTCTTCTGGAAATGCTATCGCATTTCATGGCAATGGAATGCGAAACTATTTCCTTTTACTCACAGATCTCTCACTAACTTACAAATCTAATTAATCTAGTTATTATAAAATTTCATTGATATAAACGTTTTAAATGAAGAATGTAGCGACTAAGATCTTTGAATTTTGATGTTAAATGTATTACAACTATAATCAAATATATATCAGCTTGCACTTCGAGTTACAGATTCACATTAAAAAAGCAAAAGTATTTTGAAAAATACCAAAAATCCACAACAAAAATATACTAGTCTTTAAGGCAAAAAGGATATTATCTTACGACCGACACAAGGCAACGAAAAAGGCATATGCTCAAGTGGTTCTGTTTCTTGACGATAAAGGAAAATAAATGTTTAATGCTTACTCAACATCATAATGACAATTAAATGAATTTGATTAACATGATTAATTTTAAGGAAATTAAATGATAATTATTATAATATAAAATGAAGAAAATACAAGGAAATGGTGTACATGCCAAAAAATGAACCACCCGAATCCAGGGCATGGATAACTTGCCTGTCAGTCTTACACTAAACTGATCTGCTGGTTGAAAACAAACGCCATTTGATTTGCCATGACAGCTGTTTGTTTTCAATCACGCACTTTTAAGTTTGTGCTAGCGATATGACCTGAAAGTGTATGCCACTGCATCATCTCACGCAGAGAAGTCAGTTATTGATTTGATAGCTATCTAAATACATTCATTGTCACATAAATCGTAAAGCCTGTCCTTTGATGCGCTTTTGGACTTTTGAAATTATTATTCTCAAATAAAAACCGATGATTTTCTCTATTACGTTTTCATCAAATTTAATATGGGTCAAATTTCGGCAACCTATTTCCATGGTTATACGAAAGCATTTACGATGATCGTTAATTTTGCGCTTTCTGCAAACATGTTTCAACGTTTAATACCACTGTGCATGCATTTTATTTTCAAAATAACTATTTGGGACGTTTGGGCCAAGTTTTGGAAAAATAATTCCCAATGCTTACTTAAGTGACTGGTTTCTTTAATACTTTCTTCTACACTACAAAAGATGTATACTGCCGTTCTACGCATATCTGTCTCATGTGCTAAAAGTTGCATCTGAGAAAACCGCGAATAATGTTTCGAATCATTTCTGCTCATTGGAAGAAATGTACGTTAAAATAAGCTAGTGCACTGTTCACATTTCAACAGAATCAATATGTATTAGTGAAAACTACAGAAATTACCATTAATGAAATCAGTTAAGCATATTTTTATAAGAACAATATTTAGTGGGTCTGTTATGCCGAGAAATTGGCTATGAAGCAGGAAATTCGGCGTGTGTCAGTCCCACTAGAAACTGTTACTTTTCGTGTTGCTTTGATGACCACGTTGCGTTTGACGTCTTTACTCTTGTGTTTGCCTGAGCGTGCTTGCGTCCTCCGCAAAGTTTCGGAAGTTCCTGGGTTACTTGCATAGGTTTGCATCATTAATTGATACCAATAATAAGCTAGTTCTATAAAGCCATTCAAAGTAAGAGCAGCTCGAGAAACCCATGATTAATGCTCAGTGTAGAACAAAAACTTCTTGGCATTGTTCTACTACTTAACAATATGAAAGAAGGAGATTGTGCTTAATCATTTTGAGTCCAACCATAGATTTATGGCGGCTGAAATACTGTGAACAAAAGATCGTGGACTTCGATCATTTCAAAAAATACTTTGGAAGAATTAACATGCACAGTAAGGATTTCTCCGTACAAAGTTGACCTTTATCGAAGACAACAAATCAAGAAGACTGGCAACTTTGCCAGAATCCAAGCGACAGATACAATGGCGCTGCGCTTGAGTGAAGGTGGAAGTAACGCATAGAAAAATGAGCAAATACATAAACCCTTCTTCTGAGGATGTAATCTTTGCTATCAAATTCGTTCGAAGCATTTACCTTTGAGCGGCAGATGACGCAATTGTACCTGTCTCATATCGTTCGTATGAGAAAATGGAAGAGTTGCCAGTCTTCTTGATTTGTTGTCTTCGCCTTTATACTACTTATTATTATACTATATTAGGGACTTTTAATAAAACACGTAGACACGATAGGGGGGTAGGGGGGGTATAGGGGTGTTTTTATGTAAGTGTCTGCTTTCGTCAATCGTTGAGACCGTGAAGAAATTTGGTCCTCTCGGCCAGGAAAAGTTGAGTAATAAGTTCTTCCACCTCCTTTCGCTCGATGATTTTGAGAACTTCGACCGTAAACTGATTTGCTGCAATAATCATAAATGACATCTATAATCCAATACAACTTACCCAGAAAGACGTTAATAACTTCGTCGGAAGACCTGAAACTTTCTAATAATTTAACTGTTTCTACGGTGCCTTCGTCGATGCTCTCAAACTCGAGCTCTTCGACTTTCCCTTCTGATGCAGACATTGTTCGTGTTCTTGATAAATTCAAAAAGGCGACGGTCGTAAGCATTTCATAATACACACCGAAACAAATGATCGATTCAAAAATGAAAATTTCATTTAATGTTGATATTGTTGATGATTCAACAAACATGAATTCTCGATTACTTTTTCGAAGGGACGTATAAGGTTTTGTAAACAATGCATTTGATCGACAACTTGGCGTAACTGGTAGCTCTCCCACGCATTCCAACACTACCTTTAGATAGGGAAATTTCCCCCCTACCTGATAGTGGTGTTAGAATGCATGGGCAAGCTACTAGTTACGTCAAATCGACGATCAAATGCATTGGTTAGAAAAGCTGATACGTCCCTTCGAAAAAGTAATCGAGAATTGTTGAATTAAAGATAGCAGTAAAAATGATAATCGAGAAGAAATATTGTGTTCGAAAGTAATTTTTTATTGTTTTGAAAATACGGTTACATTAGAACAAAAAAAATGATTAACTTAATGTACGTACAGATTGTTGATTGAGTTTTTGATTTCAACTAAGCAATATTCCTCTGCGTGTAATCATGTATTGTTTGAAATTAGACCTCTGACCTGGTGTTTTAACATGAATTCCCGCTTCTTTTAATATAAATAATATAAAATAAAACTTCTACTTCCCGGGATGGCTCACTCAAATCACTTGGTTAATGATAGATTCAGTAAAGTGTGGGACCAAGCTAGACGACTTCACTCGATTATTGATTATCAAGTTGAACTTTTAAATTACCAGGCGCATTTAACCAAAACACAACCAAATGCGATGTGGTTGAAACAGCTCACACTATTTAGTGCGAGTTAGTTCTACCAGGTTGAACTCGGTAGAAGCAGACTGCTCTGAGGAATCCCAGCATCAACGTTGAACGTATCAGAAGGTGTATTGTTCAAAAAGACCTGGAATGATCTGCCCGACAAGTAGTTTTTGATGATCTTAACAAAGAAGATCGGGAAATTGTATCGATGCACCTTGTACACTAGCGATTGCCAGACATTGTCGAACGCCTTCTCAACCTCCAACAATGCCATGACAGATGTCCTGAAAACGGACTTGTTCTGCTTGATGATGTTACCCAACAAACAACTTTAGCTGCAGACTAGCTTAACAGGCAAAAATTAGCTGTATAAGCCAATTTTCGGCTGTATAAGCTAATCTGCAGCTAAAATTGTTAGTTGGGTAGTAACGAATGGCCTTTCCTAAACCCGAATTGCTCGTTGATGAAAATGTATTGGGAGTAGGCAATGAGAACGTCTGGTTCGGTTGACGGTTAGAAGTAGAATGAAAATTTATTGTCGCATATAATAACTAGCCTACTGATGTAGACGCAGCTTACTGATCTTCAACAAAATGTTAATTTCGTTAGAGAACAACAGCAAACGGCTGAGTATCAGCTTTTCGAAGCTGATGGGACGATAACTTTTGGCCCTGTTAGGGTCTTTACCACGCTTGTGGATTGGAAAAACTTTGGCTAACTTCCAGCATGCAGGGAAGTAGCCAAGCTCGAAGCACCTGTTGAAGATCACTGTGCGGTGCTCGAAGAAGTCAACACACTCAAGTTCTTCAACTCGAGGTTGACCACACTATCGACACCAGCGGCCTTCATGTTTTTGGTAGATTTAATGGCTGCTGTCACCTCATCAGCCGATACTCTACTATCATCAGGGACAACTACTGGGTTGACAGCGACTCTTGACATCGTCTCCGATACCGGCCAAGGTTATATGAATTCACAAAATGTTGACCAAGAGCATTGGCCTTTTCAACTGCACAATCTGTCTTTGCACAATCTGGGAGAGAACGAATCACATTAGCAAAATCATTATTTCTGAGATCCACCATCCTGGCCTGGATGATTTTGATTAATTTGTTGCAATCGATCTTTAGGATACGCATATGCTTACGAATGGTGTTGCGAAGGTCTTTAGTGGGCCTGTCGATAGTCGATAGTCGATACTAGTGTCAACGCAGTGTTGGAACTGCGTCGGAAAGCTTTGAAGCGGTTCACGGAGGAACCCAGCTCTTATTTTAACTGAGCAACTTTGACACCGAAGACAGCAAACCTCCGGAATGCAACGGTTCAAACAGAGCGCCCCTCGGTGAATCTAAAATTTCTAATTAATCTAGGA
The DNA here is from genome assembly GCF_037179485.1 of Ochlerotatus camptorhynchus. NCBI lineage: Eukaryota > Metazoa > Arthropoda > Insecta > Diptera > Culicidae > Ochlerotatus > Ochlerotatus camptorhynchus. Next base: position 3,456,573 of record NW_027040929.1, on the reverse strand, counting down.
CTAGTTGCCCCCCCGTTATTAAATTCAAGTTCATAGAATGACGAAGAAATAATAACCAATAAAACAATCAAACATCAACATTCAACAATACACTTTCAACTACATCCAGCCAAAGCAAACATGTTAATTTGCTATGGAACAAACAATAGATTCAAATCATAAGACAAATAGTTACGCACAAATAGCAGTATTAGAACAAAACAACGAGCACAACAAGCAATGTTTGTAAACTCACAGAATAGTCAACAGTTTGATTTTGTAAACAAACAAAAAACAGGATTTCGTTCTACAAATAAAAATCGCAATTGCTATTTCCGTTGGAATGTGCGGCAAAAAAACCTCTATTTATTTCATTAATGACAAGTTTCTAACATCTACACATACTGCTACGGCCGACTGACGGCGACCTGAACATCGGAAGAACGGACACGAACGAAAAATCTTCTTGACATAAACCCCGATATCACAGATCCGACCCACTTGACTGCTGCTGCTGCTGCTTCTTCTTCAGCTTACCTACAGCCCAAACAGTGTCTTGAGATCGTCGATTGTGAGTTTGCTTCCCGTTTGCTTGGTGCCGGTAAGTACTTCATTGGCGATTTCGATCTTCTTTTGCTGCAGCATCCGAATCGCTTGCTCCACCGTGTCGATGCACATGAACCTGACGAGAGGTTGGTAATGTTAAAACAAAAAACGATCAACAAGGTAATCATCATAGAAAACATACTTCCACACGTAAACGGCCTTCTTCTGGCCAACTCTGTACACACGATCCTGAGCCTGCGCTTCCAGCTGGGGATTCCAGTGCAGATCCAACAGCAGCATGTGATTAGCACCCACGAGATTCAGGCCAACGCCACCAGCAGTCAGCGAAAGAAGCATAATCTGAAATGGTACAATCATTTCGAAATTTCACAAAATTTCCATACAAAATGAATTCATTGTTGAAAAATTTAGTAGATATCGGTTGTTTCAAAATCGTGACATGGCAACTTTATTCAAAAACACCACACAAACACACAGATAAAGACAAAATCGGAAAATGCTGATGAATCATTTCTTCTTCTTGCTGACGTTCTCGATTTCCATCCGAGCCTCGTGCTCCATTTCCATTTGCTTCGACCGACGCCGGCCGAGAGGAGTCTTGCACCACCAGTACATGAAAGCTTCCTCTTCCTCCTTGTACACCGGTTCCAGTGCGCTTCAAGAAAACAAAAGGATAATTATAGTCGGTTTCCATCGAAAGCCAATTTCTGCGTAACGCCAATCCACCTCAAAGCATTGATCAGCTCCAAATGCGTCAACGGTTGCGTCCTGAGCTGCAGCATCCGTTTGCACGTGATTACCTCCCGAATACACTTTGCTACCGAACCTATCGTGTAACCGTCGGAAATTTTCGCCATTGCGCCCGTATCGAACTGCCGTGGAACACCGCTATAGTGGCTCAACATTTCCTTCCAGGCGTACGATAGCGCACCGTAATCCGGCCGAGGAATGTAGACAAACCGCTGGTACGTCTGTACCATCAGCTTCATGTCCGCCTCCCAGGGACAGTTGGATGTGCCAATCAGCATGATTCTATCCTCCGCATTGATGTTCTTCACCAGCTTGGGCAAATCCTTCTTCAAACGCTTTGGATCGGTGCGGTCTGTTTTTGGAACTTTCTTCATAAAAGGCTTCTCGGCGTCCCCAAAATAGATGACCGATGGCTGAAGCAGCCGAGAAACCTTCGATACCAAGTGCATCAACATGATCAGACCCGATTTACCTGGATACTTACCGGCAATGTTGGCCGGTGAAATGTCGAACAGAACCGATCCCGTTTCGGTGCAGATTGCATGGACTAGAGAGGTCTTTCCTGAACCCTTTGGACCGGCTATGAGCAGGGATTTGATGCACGGTCCAAAATTACGGATGGTTTCAGAACCCAGTGGAAGGATGCAGTACTGTTTGATGAGATGACGAACATCTCCCGGTGAAGGATTCAGAGCGCTTCGGGCAGCGTAGCTCAAATCCCCCACATAGGACTCAATCGGAGTTTCCGAAAACTTCTTGATTATACCATTCGTTAGCAACTCCTCAAACAGAGACTCCGTCGTGCGATCTGGGGTTAAATCTTTCTCGCGTTTCTTTTTGCCCTTCTTACCACTGCGACGTGCCTTCTTACTGCCCTTCTTGGTTTTCTTTCCTTTCTGGGCTCGGTCTCTATCCAACGCAATCTGCAGCAGGTCCAACTCTTGTCGCATTATGTCATCCACGATTCTTCTCAGTTCCGTCTCAACGTCGGCGAACTTTTCCTCGAAAATCATATCGTCGTAGTACGTCTGTCGAAGGTTATGTGATTCGTCTTTGCCCTTCCAAATTTCGATGTACTCGTCAATGCCATTCTTAATCTCCGGAAGAAACGAGGATTGCATCGGTTTGAATGCTTTATCCAATCCTTCCTCGAGCGAAACCTCCCCAGGTCTCTTCTGTTGCAACTTGGGGTCCTTGGAGGACTTCAATTTACTCTCCCGAGAGGACATCACGGATGACCGGCTCATCTCACTTTCCGTGGCCTGACGGCTCAACAGATGGCGGGAACCACCGGCCTCCTCCGAGGGAAAATCCGGCAAACGTCCGGTCCGTTTCTGATACTCCTTGAACCAGGTGCGGATTTCATCGGCAATGTCCTCTTTCATAGCAGCTCCCTGCTTGGAGTAAATTTCATCTTTCACGCGAACCAGCGAGTTTTCGTATTCATCTTGGAAATCCTTCTGCTGCTTGTATCGGATCAATTTTGCTTCGTCCAATTCATCAACCGCTGTTCGCGTTGTAGTGACCTGAGGTGGTATCATTCCGATCAGGATCATTTCTTCCATCTTCCTCCGTCGGGTCTGTCGTCTAGTCGCATAACCTCTCCAAACTTTTTGAATTTTCATTGCGGCATTCAGTCCCGTTGAAGACTTATCCCGGCTACTGTCCGGCTTACCTTTCTCCTTCAGCAGTTTTAATTCCTTCATGAACTGAGCTCTCAACCGTCCCTGTCGGGCTCGTTCATGAGTCTGAATGATTTTAATAGCGTCCAATTCGGACCATTCCTCCTCAACAATTTCCTCATCCAGAGCACCAATTCGCCGCAATATATCATCCATAAACTTCCTCCGCTCGTTCAGCATCTCTTCCTTCTCCCTTCGGAAGTATTTCGGCACAGTGAGCTCCATACTGAGCGGAGTCAGGCTCAGCTTCTCCACCACAGTGTCGTTGTAGCTAAACTCCATCATATCAATGATTACCAAATCATGCTTCAACTCGAGCACCCGTCCCAGGACATTGTCCAGCAGCTTCCGTATCAGAATCCGCTTCTGAGGCTGAACAATTTGATCGTAAATTTCCTCCAACTTATTGGCAATCACAATATACCGCAGGTACAGTTCGTACACCTGGCCCTGGATTTCGGTGCGATCGTGCTGCGCCTCAATAGCCTGGTATTCGAAATCGTTGACCGCTAGCTTTTCCAGATCCTTTTGTGAACTGGTCCACAGACGGTTGAACGTTCGGTTGGACATTTTGGTTTTAATTTCCTCCGAAAACTAACAAAAAAAAACGAAACTCGATGGACGGTAGCAGCTGTGAATAAAAGTGAAAATTTCCACTGCAATACTATGGGGCGTGTTTGTCCAGAGTAAACGAGTTCCGCCAGCTATGGCAACGGTTGGTTGGGTGCTGTCATGGCTGATTTCCGAGGACCTGTTGAATATGGGGCTGCCAGCGAAAGTTGATGAACCAAATAGCATCAGGTGGTTACAACTTTTCATCACTGACCTGCATTTAGCTATTATTTTGCTTATGCAGGGTGTCGACTTAATGATGAAAAATCAACTCCCTGATAGTCTCTGATTTTCCAGTTGTTTTTCTGAAAAATTCCTCACAGGATTGGGCTGATAGAAATTAAGGAAATCAAAAAATAAATGCAATAGTCTATCAATAGTCCCATACCGCAGCTATAGAAACTCTATTAGACTCATAAGATTTAAATATTAGCTGGAATGTTTTGAGACTATGCTGCAAGGAGTGTTGTTAGTAATATTCTTTAAAATATGATATTGATATGGGGAATAAAATTGGTTCTCCCTATAACTCATTATGGTAGACCATTTGCGGGCTTCTGAATGCAAATGATTTATATTTTCGAAAATGTAGATAATCACTAAACTCACCTTTGGACCGCATCCCTGTTTGTTGAAATCTGTCACTATATCGTTTCGGAATTTAACCGGCACCTTCCCGGTCAGCGACACGTACTTTACCCGTTTGGCGTTCAAATGCTGCGCCACAATGTCCAGAACGCTGCTCCACTGCGATACAATCACCGCCTTGTCATCGCCGTTCAGGATTTTCTCATCCAACAGCTCCAGCAGCCTCGCAATCTTTGAACTGACCTTTGTCAAATCGAACACCGGATTCGATCGGAGCATCACCTTAGAGGACGCCTTCGTCATGGCCATCGTGTCTTGGGACGTATTTCCACTGATGTTCAATGCGGGGTTCGCTTCGGTTGGATTGTTTGATGCATCGCCACCGGTGGAAGTGTCCGTCAGTTTGAGATTGTTCAGTTGTTCCAGCAAATCCAACTCAGGTTGGTCGTCTTCCGATGTACTAACATCGAAATTACCTTCTTCGTCTTCGAGCATCTGTTGGATAAGACCCGGATGGCAGCAGATTTGTCTGAGACGAAGCAACAGCACCAGGATCTGATGCTGTTTCACTTCGCCTCGGGCGTGCATTTGCTTTAGTTTCTGATGCACCCGATCGTAAGCACCGTTAGGGTTGCGGGCTTGAGAGAACGTGGGCCGATTTCCTTGCGTTCCATAATAGATGTCGTTTTCTTTCTCCACTTTCTGATGCAGGAACTGGGCGAAGAGCGTCCGGGAGTAAAGAAGCACCTTTTGATATACGTTCATTTCTTCCTTCCCCAGCTTGACTTCGACCAGCTCGATGTTCTTTTCCGGGAGACATTGCAGAGAACCTCTTTCGTGCAGCTGTTTCTTGGTTCGACGAAGCATAAGCGACTTCATAATCGTTTGAAGGCGGGCCATTCCGCCTGAAGATTTGTTATCGATCCACTTCTTCCAATGAGTCAAATCATCGAACGGGGTACAGCGAAGGAACTTCAACAGGGCGTACATGTCCATTTCCTTGTTCTGGATGGGAGTTCCAGTTAGGACCCAACGAGAGCGGCCTCTCAACTGACAACACGCTGCAGACATTGCACTTTTGTGATTCCGAATTATGTGCGCTTCGTCCAGGATTATTCGTTCCCAATTCACGCCGAAAATTCCAAGGCGTTCGTTTTTTACCTCACGGGAAACGATATTGTACGTCGTGATCAGAACATCGTATTTGGCTAGGTGCCTCGGTTTTACGTCCCTGTTGGTTCCGTGGTAAACATTCACGGCCAAACTGTTCCTAGCCACCCGGTTGGTAATTTCGCCTTCCCATTGCCTCATCAGCGAAGCAGGACACACGATTAGCGTTCCACCAGCGTAGTAGTCACGTCTGCCTTTGGCTTTCCAACCATTATTGTTGTTTTCCGCTTCGTCATCGGTGGTTTCTTCCTCTTCCTTATCCGGATCCTCCAGCTCGGCCGTTTTGAGAATCAACGAAATCATACTGAGCGTCTTACCAAGTCCCATATCGTCGGCCAGGATTCCTCCTCGAGGCTTCTGCTTCTCACGCCAAAGCATCCAGGCCAGGGCATGTCTCTGGTGGTTCATCAGCTCAATACGCAGCAATTTCGGCTGCTCGGCCAACGTATCTTCGCTGGGACATGCCTCGATAGATTTGTGCAGCGTAGCCAAACGGTCCATGGTAAGCGTTTTCTGAGTTTGAAAGGTGGCTATTCCCTGCTTACCGGTGTGCTTCGGTTGAATAGTATTTGCTTCCTTCTCTATATCATCCCAGGAAATGTTTATAATCTGGTTATTGCCGCTGGACTTGCGTTCGCCTCCCATGGACTGTACGCTGGAATTGTTACTGTTGGGGGATGATTAAGATTATTAAGAGATCGAAAGATTTTTGGAAACCGGTTAAAATCTTACCTAGCGACGGAATTGTTGGTACTGTCAACCATTATTCGGCCACTGGCATCAATCGAGCTTTCGAAGCTTTTTTGTATCTCGTCCCGAATCCCTTTCAAATCATGCACCTCCATTTTCGCTACTTCATTCTTGAGCTTGGTAATCTCGTTCTCCAGGTTGCCTGTTGCTTTTTTCAAACCAACACCTTTATCCGGTAGATCTTTATTCAATTTCGTGAGCAGTCCCATTTTTTCGAGCTTCTTCTGAAGATCTGCCAATTCTCGGACTTTTCCGTCGTAAAAGTTCTGAGAGACTACTTGTTTCGTGAGGAAGGATTTGCTTTCGACCGATTGTTCATCATCACTGGATAGCGACAAAATTTCTTCAGATTTTTCCTGTATGATAATACTAGAGGAATCGTTTCCATTCGGATCGCTGGCAATCGGTTCCACAGCCGTTGACGATAATTTGTTTTCGATAGACATCCGTACGCTGTGCGAAAGTCGTCCACCCATGGAATCGTTCCGAGCATCGTCAGAGATAACCGTTGAGGAAAGCTTCGGACTGATTGAACCCTGATTCACACTCGATTCCGCTTTGAAACTACGAAGCGACAGACTTTCGTCAAAAGACTCACCGTTCGGTTTGCTATCCTCGTGATCATCACGATCTTCATCCGACGATATCTGATGCCGCTTGACTTTCCTTCTCATGATGACATTATCATCGTCATCGTCATCATCATCATCATCATCATCATCCAAATCCTCCGGTCGAACTCCGGACATGCTCATCCGAGTAGTTGGTGAAAGAGCACGCGTCTCAGCTATGCGCTCTTCCTCGCTGGTCTCGTCGTCACTGGCAATGGATACTTCCCCCGCTTCCCGGTTCAAAACCGGCTGCTCCTCGTCCTCACTCTCACTAGAACTGACGTCCGAGCTCGTTCGCTGTGGATAAAACGACATCCTACGACTTTGTCGTTTCTTCATCCTTTCTCGGATGGCTCTTTCTTCCTCATCATCCTCCGGTTCCGCTGCAAGGAATCGGCGTTTAACCTCAATCCGAACTACAATAACAACATAGAACAGGATACTTACTCTCATCGATATCGATCGTTTCTTTCGGCTTTTGGTGGCTGCCGAAGGAGTGGTAGTCTGCGGAAAACAACAAAATTTAATAACACTCAAGAATTCGTACCGAATTTATAGTGAAACCAACTTACCACTTCCATTAGAAGATCTGTCGGCGAAAATATCTTCCGCATCGGACATTGTAACGGACTATGAACACTTCTGCGATGGAAAAAAAATACTTGAAATACAATACCAACGCAAATCCTTGATGCCGAACAATAGCGAAGCAAGACTAGAACGCAAATTGATCGAACTGCACAAAAATACACCGAAAACACAGGCTGAAAATTTATTTTTCCTGAACAATCATGGATACTGTGGAAACGGTGGAAACGAGCGCCAGCTTTTGAATATTGTTTATACCGACACTGACGTCAACCGAATCAAACTTCAACGAGAGCGCGCCTTGTCGGTCCAAAGTATTTATCAGATTGCTGGCAGCCGGGTACTGAAATGTTTCAGTCCGATTATCTGGATTGAATTATTCTGACAAGTAAAAGAGTCGTGAATCATAACAAAAAAAAAAGACGTAAAAATAATTTAATCGCGATAAAAAATAGTGAAATTTTCCCCGATTTTTGCGAGATAACATGTTTTTATGGTTCTGATTCCAAGTGCACATATTCCGGACACGGTTTCGTCGTAAAAATGAAGTTCCAGTTTCCACCGTTCACGCGGCTCGTATCGGTATTCCTGTTCCACATCGTCCTCACCAATGCAGGGGACATAGTGGACATAACGGACACGGTTTTCGGTTCTATGACCGACACCATCCCGGTCGCGTACGGTGATTTCAACTCGGACGAACTGTTCGATGTGTTCGTGCTGCGGAACAACTTCCGCACGATCCAGATCCTGTTCGGCAGCGACGACAAACCGCTGCTCCAAGCGGGACCAAAGTGCGAGTATAAGAACTTTCACATCACCAGCGTCGTTCCGGGGGATTTCGATGGTGATGCGTACATGGATGTGATGTTCACAGTTAAGCGGGAAGGAGAGGACCAAGCAGTCTATGTCAACTGGGGCGGTTCGGAGTACATGAACTGCACGGGGGAGGACGAGGAGCCGCTGATAGAGATGAGAGGACAGCCTCTGGCTCTGGATTACGATAAGGACTTTATAATCGACTTGTTCGGGATGGACAGGAAGGGAGAGCGTACGTATTGGATTTTCAAGAAACCTAAAGATGGCATCAGGAAAAAGCCCGATGCAATCCGATTGGATGACAAACATGGAGCCCAGCTCAGCGTTCCACATTCGCACGCCATCATCGATTTGGACAAGGATTTCACGGCGGATCTATTCCTCACGACTACATCCGGATACGAGATATGGAAGGGTACCGAAACAGATAAGGAATTTATCTACGATCACAGGATCGAATTTCCCGTTGGCAACTACGATGCCCACATAGGTCAATCGATCTTCCTGGACGCAGAACTCGATGGGAATTTACTGCAAATTGTCCCGATTTGCTTCAACAAGAACTGCATGAACTCTAGCATTCTGGTCTACCATGGACATCATTTCCACGATCTGCAGATCGATTTCAAGGACGATCACAACGATGTTTGGGGCTTCGTCGTTCCGGATCGGTTAAATTGGGCAACCCAAGTCATAACGCTTCGGGGTGGCGATTTCAATCTGGACGGTTATCCGGATCTTCTCGCAACGCTCTCCAAATCATCCGGTCAGATGCAAACATTTCTGCTGGAAAACGTTCCATGCGAAAAGTTAGCCTGTAATCACATGAAGCGAACATTCGTCGTGCGCTGGAAGGCGCTCGCTCCTTTCACCAATGGTACCATCATGGGCTCGTTCTACGATTTCTACAACAACGGTATATTGGATGTCATCTTCGTGGAGAAGGTGGGCAACACTACTCGGCCGGTGGCATTCAGGAATTCGCTGGACTACGATGCTAACTTCGTGAAGGTCATCGTCCTGACGGGACTTTCGAACCAACGGGGTCCGAAGAAGCTTACGCCTTTGGGTCGGAAGAAGAGAACTTACGGTTGGTTGTTTTAATTTAAAAAAAAATGATCAAATTTAAACCTAATTTCCTTTCAGGCACAAATCTCCCCGGCCCTCGCATCGAGTACAACACCACCACCCAGGATGGTGACCCGCAGCATGGCGCCTCAGCGCAGCTACCTCAGTCAGCATACTTTTCCCTCCATCTGCCGTACACGACGTTCGGCCTGGGTCGCACGCCGAACTTTGTCGACTCGCTTACCGTCGGTCTGTCGAACCACTCCCGCACCTGGACCCAGCTGATTCCAAACTCCCAGATGATCGTCGTACCCCGGCCGATCGACGAAGCCGACAAATGGAAGGCGCAGCTCTTCGTCACCCCCAGCAAATTGATTCTGATGAGCGTCGTTGCATTGGGTGGAATCTGTTTGGTCATATTGCTACTGATTCTGATACTGTATGCCAAGGAGAAGCGCGAGGATCGGATTCAGAAATCACTGGAAGCGCACCGGTTCCATTTTGATGCGATGTGAGCTTGAAGCAGCAGGAGGGAAGGTAAATGTTCTGCGATATTTAATTCTACGTTTTATCTAGACTGTTTTTTTTAATTATTTGTGAATGTGTGTGTTGAGCTCCTTTTTTTCGAATAATTTATTATTATGGACGGCACTGAGTAACGTTGATGAAGAAGACACAGTTTTTCTCGATACTAATATGCTAATAATCAAATAGTAATAAAAATTTCCGTGCAAGCCGAATGCGGAACCGTTTGTGAGAAAGCCTTTCGTCCGATAATTATTGACAGATGATTCCCATTTGCTATTTTATGCACCGTCTTGAACCCGTGAACTAAGGATAGGTCTGTTCCCGTACCTGTAAGTTTCTGTAAGATTCTGTACATCAAAAAGCAAAAGTTCAACTTTGTTTTAGACGTCAATTCGATCATCAGACGTTTTCGAGCTTACAATTGTCCTCTACTGTCCGAAGAAGTCGTCTACATTCTACTCGATCAATGGCCATACACGTCGCCAGCCTCGTAGTCTGCGAAGGGTCAGCAGGTCACCTTCTTCTTGGTCGATCCATCAAGAACCGTCGTCCGGCATTCTTACGACGTGCCCACCCCACCGTAGTGGCCCAACTTTTGCAGTGTGGACGATGGATGGTTCGGCCAGCAGCTGGTACAATTCATGGTTCATTCGCCTCCTCCACGTTCCGTCATCCATCTGCACTCCACCATACGCAACACCTTCCGTTCGAAAACACCAAGGGCGCGTTGGTCCTCCACGAGCATAGTCTAAACTTCGTGGCCGTAGAGGACCACCGGTCTAATCAGCGTCTTGTAGATAGTCAACTTCGTGCGGCGGCGAATTGTATTCGACCGGAGCATCCTCCGGAGCCCAAAGTAGACACGATTATTATTATTATTATTTATCTTTATTAGGGAGGCTTTTAGCCTTGGGCTGGTTCGCCTCCATAGTAGACACGATTCCATGCTATAATGCTTATTTGAATTTATCTGCTGGTATCATTTATGGCGGTCACCAGTGAGTCCAAATACACGAACACGTCGATCACCTCGAATTCGGGGTGGTAGGCTAACATTGTCTTCCCTAGAACCTCTTCCTCTCATGTATTTCGTCTACGATGCGTTAATGGCAAGTCCAATCCGCCTAGCTTCAGTCTGATGTACATTTCCGCCATCGTCTCAAAGTTCCGTGCCATAATGGCGATGTCATCGGCGAAGCCAAGAAGCTCGATGGACTTCCTGAAGATCGTGCCACTCGTGTCTATTCCAGCTCTTCTTATCACACCTTCTAACGCGATGATAAATAGCAGACACGAAAGTCCATAACCCTGCCGTAAACCCCTACGAGATTCAAAGAGACTTGAGAGTGTCCTCGATACTGGAACAACGCACATCACTCGATCCATCGTCGCCTTGACCAATCGGGTCAGTTTATCCGGAAATCCGTACTCGTGCATAATCTGCCATAGCTGATCTCAATCTATTGTGTCGTATGCGGATGTTAAATCGATGAACACATTATGTGTGGGCTCGTTGTTCTCGCGGCCTTTCTGCAGAACCTGAAAAGGTTAGCGTCCAAGTCTTTGCACATATCGGCTTGCGGCACGTAGCCTTTGCGCGAACTATTTAGCTTTTCGTTGAACTTCCGTGTGTTGTTTACGCGGTACAGATGTTACATCGCCTCACGATCTCGGTCTTCCTGCTGGCGCTTCTTCCTTCGAAAACCCGAGTTTTGTCTGTACCGCTCCACATTCAATCTCGTGCGGTTTTGCAGCATTCTCGCCCGTGCTGCATTGTTCTCCTCTACTAACAGTTTACATTCACCATCAAACCATTCCTTTCTTTGGTCCGGGATCTCAGTACCTAGTGTCGCTGCAGCAGTACTACCAACAATCAATACGAAAACTAACGATTTTAAATTGGCTCACCACTTTAGTAGCCTATTGGTCCCAAGCAAACGATTAACGTACCCTATTCTAGTTGAAATTCTATTACTACACTATGTTTGTTTTGATTCGCTATGAAAGTTTGACAGATAACATCAGGGGTGTGTGGATTCATGCAGAACATGCAGGGGTGAGTGAAATAGCTTGGGACTGCTTGGGACCGTTGTTCTGGTACTGAGTGAGCCAAAAATAATAATGATTTTCTTCGGGACCCAGTGGTCTTAGAGTTACCTCTATGGTACTACCATAGAGGTAACTCTAAGACTAGAAGGTCCCGAAGAAACGTGCTCAACTTTTTAGCCTAGCTCTGGTACTCTCTTCGGTCCCAAGCTAATCGATTCACCCCTCGAAACATAGGAAAATCCACTAACCCCTCATTTTATCTGTCAAACTTTCATAGCGAATCAAAACAAACATTGTGTAGTACTAGAATTTATACTAGAATGGGGTACGTTAGTCGATTTGCTTGGGACCAATAGGCTAGTCAAGTAGTGAGCCAATTTGAAATCGTTAGTTACGTATTGATTGTTGGTACTACCTATGGCGAAACGTCCCTCCAACCATCTTCTAGCTCTTCCATGGGTAGTGCCGCTTCCAGCTGCTGCGCGTAATCCTGGGCAACTCCGCCGTCCCATAATTGCTCCATGTTGAGTCGCGGCGTTTGACCACCGACGATCCGAAGTGACAGCTCATAGAAGCTTCTTTCAAAATCTTGCCCAAGACGCCATATTTAAAATACGTTAAACACTACCGCCATCTTCTCATCCGATCGCGACATATCATGAGCAAGGATACGAACACACGTTAAATTTATATTGACTTGGTTTGCGTCTCACCTCGTTTGACAGATCTGATCGCCCGACAGATCAAATCGCTCATTTGACAAATCGAATCGAAGACAAACGAAATGCTCCAGTGTCATGTCGGTTCGTCGGTGGTTTGACTTCGACGGGTGTTATGCACGATCGAGAGTTTTGAGCTCATGCATACTGCAACCATAGAGTTAACTCTGAAGACCCACGCACATCTGATCCGGATCGGACGCGTTGCGGCAAAGTGACAGCTAAATCTATTGTCTAGCTGTCAAATGTACGTCAAGGCAACTCAAACGGATCTAATGTAGGTGGCTCTTAAGACTAGTAGCATAGAGGTAACTCTAAGAACACTGGGTCCCGAAGAAAATCATTATTATTTTTGGCTCACTCAGTACCAGAACAACGGTCCCAAGCAGTCCCAAGCTATTTCACTCACCCCTGCATGTTCTGCATGAATCCACACACCCCTGATGTTATCTGTCAAACTTTCATAGCGAATCAAAACAAACATAGTGTAGTAATAGAATTTCAACTAGAATAGGGTACGTTAATCGTTTGCTTGGGACCAATAGGCTACTAAAGTGGTGAGCCAATTTAAAATCGTTAGTTTCGTATTGATTGTTGCTAGTAGGTCCCGAAGAAAAGTGCTCAACTTTTTGGCTCAGCTCTAGTACTATCTTCGGTCCCAAGCTAATCGATGCACCTCTCGAAACATAGGAAAATCTACGAACCCCTCATTTTATCTGTCAAACTTTCATGGCAAATCAAAACAAACATTGTGTAGTACTAGAATTTCGACTAGAATGAAGTACGTTAATCGATTTGCTTGGGACCAATAGGCTAGTCAAGTAGAAGCTTGCATGTATTGTTATATTAACGAAAAATATGGCGATTCAAAAAACAAAACTGTAGCTTGACCTCTGGACGATTGAATTTCAGGATGGGACTGATATGCGATTACTTTGCTTGATGTGACAAACTGACTTGATGTTGTTTTCACATTTTTCATGATCAAAGTCCGTAATTTTATCACGTAATATGAAAGTAGATGCCAATTGATCTGGTACTTCCAGAGACAAAAAATTGAGCATGTTTCTTCGGGACCCCCTGGTCTTAGTGTTAGCATAGAGGAAACTCTAAGACTATAAGGTCCTGAAATAACGTGCTCAACTTTTTGGCTCAGCTCTGGTACCATAGAGGTAACTCTAAGACATGCATCCGTCCTGCCAACTACCAACAGGTTTATGCCGCCACCTGCTCTTCCTCGGATCCGGGACACCCTAAAACAGGCACTGAGGAAGCTTCCGAACCTCCCGACCCAGTCGCGCTTGCTGCAGACATCCGCCATCGTCATCGTCCCGGTCCTGTGGTCGGTGATGGTATCGGGGGCTTCCGGCCTGCAACCTCAGGCGAGTATGTTAGTGATTCCGAACTTTCGGTACCTGATGTCCTTTCGATTTCTAGTGCCCGTGATTGCTCTTCGAATGGTCTCCGGATTTACTACCAAAACGTGCGTGGGCTGAGGACTAAAATCGACTCGTTTTTCCTGGCTGTTGCGGAGGCCGAATATGATTTGATTGTGCTGACGGAAACGTGGCTGAACGACCGAATTTACTCATCGCAACTTTTCGGGTCACTCTATTCCGTCTTTAGAACTGACCGGTCTGCCCTAAACAGTCAAAAATCGCGCGGTGGCGGAGTCCTGATTGCAGTATCTACTAGACTAGCCAGCTACGTAAGTACGTCACCCATTTCCAGTCAACTGGAACAGCTGTGGATTGTCGTAGAACTTCCACAAAGCAAGCTTAGTGTAGGCGCAATCTACCTGCCTCCCGACCGCAAAAACGACTGCACGATCATCCGTGAGCATGTGGAATCGTTAGGGTCAATTTCGTCACAATTAAGTCCCTGCTCTCCCGCTTTCGTATTTGGTGACTACAATCAAGCTGGTCTACAGTGGCGCTTTACAGACAGTGGCACACCATTAATTGATCCACTGCTTTCGCATATGCCGGTTGCTTGCTGTGCTCTTTTGGACGGTTTTAACTTTTACGGGTTCACACAAGTGAATACTTTTCCGAACCGAAATGGACGTTTGCTAGATCTTGTCCGTCGAGCCACTGATTGATCTAGATGCCGATCATCCCGCTCTCGTCGTGTCATTTAGTTTACCTGTGCCGATTCTTTTTACGCCGTCATCTGAGTGCTACTCTTTGGACTTTCGCCGGGCCGATTATGTTGCATTGAACAATGCGCTTGCGGAAATTGATTGGCAATTTATCGAAACTGCCGCTAGCGTGAATGATGCAGTGGATTTTTTCAGTGCAGCACTGGAAGATCCTATTTTCCGCATTGTCCCAGCTCGACGACCTCCGCTAAAGCCTGCATGGTCTAACCCACGCCTACGCGTGCTAAAACGTCAACGCTCTGCCGCCCTCCGAAAGTATTGTAACTCTCGCTCGCCGTACTACAAACGACTGTTCAATTTTGCGAGTCGTAGTTATCGAAATTACAATCGTTTTCTCTATAATCGACACGTGAGACGCACGGAAGCGAACCTTCGCACGAATCCGAAAAGTTTTTGGTCGTTTGTCAACTCAAAACGGAAGGAATCCGGATTGCCTTGTTCCATGTTTCTCGGGAATGACTCGGCTAATAGTGAAAGAGAAAAATGCGACTTGTTTGCTCGTCATTTCAAGCAAGTGTTCAACGATTTCTCCGCTTCGCCAACACAAGTGCTGGATGCTGCTGTTGGGATGCCACGTGATGTGTTTAGTTTCGTTATTCCGCGCATTTCAGAAGACATGGTGATAGCCGCAACACGCAGACTGAAGCTATCGTTCGCCTCCGGACCTGACGGCATTCCGTCATCAGTTCTAAAACGTTGTGTAGCCAATCTCTGCCTTCCACTTGCGAGGCTATTCAATCTCTCGGCACAGCAATGTGAGTTCCCCTGCCGCTGGAAACTTTCTTATCTGTTCCCAGTGCACAAAAAAGGAGATAAACGGAATGTCATAAATTATCGTGGAATCACCTCCCTGTGTGCCTGCTCAAAACTGTTCGAGATTATCATAAATGGTGCTCTGTTCGCACGCTGCAAAAATTATATCGATACAGAACAACACGGTTTCTACCCGAAGCGCTCCGTGTCCACGAACCTGGTGCAGTTCACTTCTAACTGTCTGCGATGCATGGATTCAGGATGGCAAGTCGATACTGCGTATATGGATCTAAAAGCTGCATTTGACACGGTGGACCATAATATCTTGCTGGCCAAGCTGGAGATACTTGGCATCTCGTCAACTGCTGTGGATTGGTTCAGATCTTACTTGGTGAATCGCCTCGTGAATCGCTATGTACATGTTGTTACGTTTTATTTGATGCAAGCTTTTTGAGCAGAATCAGAGTAGTTTCGCTTGATCGTGCACATTAAAATTATGCTTCATGGGCAAACGTCACCAGTCAAATTGACGGATATCGCCGCACGGGCGAGTGGAATAATAGCACTTCCGACAACAACACACGAACACAACTGCAGATGACGTCGCAACGAAGCCCGTCGCTCAAGCAGCAGCAAAGCAGCAGAAAGTGCAAAAGCGTGGTCTGATTCGGGCGGCCATAGCCGACGCGGTAGTGAAAATCGCGAAAACTTTCGCGATTCGATCGCAATAGCCTCGAAAGCAACTGCGGCATTTCGAAGAGGCCATCGAGACAGTTTGTGGAGACTGTGAGCGCCGAGTACGGCACGAAAAGTCATTTGCAGTCACTGCCCATATTTGCCGTCGTCGCGAGTGGATTCTTTTGACGGGTGCGCGCAGTATCAGCGACAGTCCATTGTCGGCAGGTTGAAGCGACGTTCGATTCCGACACGATTGCCTTGGGGAAGTAGGCAGCTGGTGGCAACAACATCGGCATCGACCAGAACCGCCGAGAAACGGTAAGTCGAGTACGTCGCCTCACGGAAAGATTACCGCTATTATCGTGAATTATATTCACAGACGAGCGCTCACGCTGTGACCTCGGACGCCATCTTGTACATCAGTCTGCGGGATTCATCGTGCACATCAGACACGTGAGGCAACTTGGGACACGTGAACCACTGCGGGATTCGGGACTCGATATTCACTGCGGCCACAAGTCGGACGGAGAAGAAAAGTCGTGATTCGATACTAAAAGCGGTAAGCCACTTCCATGTTCATGACTGTTACGGCATTGCTGACACGTTTTCCTTCCTCCAGCATCTGCTCCTACATACAGTCGATCGAGTGGGCCACGGCGGCTGGATACGGCCAGCCTCGGAAGACAAAAGATAAAAGCCTTCAATGCGAAGTAAGTTGCCCACTGCGTACACTGCCGACAGATGGAGGCTAACGAGTTGTTGCCTCAGGGCTTTTTGTTTTCCAGCTCGAATTGACGAAAGAATCAGCGACGTAATAGTTTGACCAGCTCAGGGTACAGCGGCAACGCTGAGTGAACTCGGTCCGAAATTGAGTCGCCCCCTGGTCGGCACTGCACCGTCAAAGGAACTCGGCTTGGACCGTACGTGCCGAAACGTTGTCGTGCAAGGTGTGCGAACTGAAAGCGGACCTACATCGCCAGTAAGCGGCCAGTAAGCGGGTGACGATCTGAACCCGATCGCTTTGAGGTGGACGCCAACCGTCATCAGGCCCTCGAAGCCGGTCGCGGTGGAGCATGCACGGTGCCTCCACGTCGGCACAGTCCGAAGATCGACGGTGATGAGCTGTGAACGAGAGGATGTGCGGATGTTCCGGTAGCAGTGAGTACACCAGTGAAGAGAGGAAGCATTGAAGAAGAAGAAAAAAGAACTAGCTAGGCGATTCTGAAGAACAGGAGCTCAGGAGTTAGGTGTAACATGGGAGGGAAATAAAGCTTGCACTATGTTATCGTATATTTTGTTGTGGTAGTCATTCATGCTTTAGCCGGTACGACCAATGCTTTTGTCCCTGCAGAGGTCGTTTTGCAACAATGTCAAGATTGGCGCGTCGGAATCGGATGTTTTCTCAAACAACTCGGGAGTCCCGCAAGGCAGTAACCTAGGACCGCTACTATTTTCGATCTTTTTAAACGATGTCGCCTTGCTGATACCATTAGGATGCCGCGTTTTCTATGCAGACGATACGAAAATCTACAAAATTATTAAAAGCCTCTCGGACTGCTGGGATCTCCAGAATATGTTAGGTCTTTTTGCTGACTGGTGCTCAAGAAATTTGATGAGTCTAAGCATAGAAAAATGTAACATTATTTCATATCACCGAAAAATTGAACCAATCATGTTTGACTATGTTCTCTACGGACGCTGTCTTGCTCGTGTAGAGCACATAAAGGATCTCGGCGTTACCTTGGACTGCAGACTCACTTTCAGAATCCACTACACTGACATCATCTCCAGAGCTAATCGACAATTGGGCTTTATTTTCAAAATTGCCGACGAGTTTCGTGACCCGCTATGTCTCAGGTCACTTTACTGCTCGCTTGTGCGATCCTTATTGGAGTCAAGTTCAGTTGTTTGGTGCCCTTTCCATGCTAGCTGGATCACTAGAATTGAATCCGTTCAACGCAAGTTTGTGAGATATGCTCTTCGTTTCCTCAACTGGCGTGACCCAACGAACTTGCCACCGTACGAGGAGCGTTGCCGTCTCCTGGGAATCGAGCCATTAGAGGTGAGACGGACGGTCGCTCAAGCTATGTTCGCTGGAAAGCTGCTTACAGGTGACATTGACTGCCCAACACTGCTGTCACAGCTAAATATGTATGCCCCTGAGAGGTCTCTTCGTCAACGCGACTTTCTGTTTTTGGAACCACGGAGCCGGAATTATACACAACACGAGCCTATTCGAGCAATCAGCCGGCAATTCAACAACTTTTTTTATATGTTCGACTTCAATGTATCAGCTGACGTGTTTCGTCATCGGCTACTTGGCCTTTTCCGTACCGTTGACCGTAACTATTTAGTTTAAGTTTTATTCATTTAGACAGTATTTGTCAGTTGAATTTTTCAATAAACAATAAACAATAAACAATTGCAACTGATTTTAACTTGACAAAATTGTCGATTAATTTACTATGATTGTTTTAATATTTACATGGACCTGCCATTTTCTCAATGCCTACTTTTTCCATGAGGGACTGATATGCTGCCGTTATACGCATAAGAGTCCCACTGGGTATAAGGATTGCATAGAACATGGGACAGTTATGCGTATAACGGCAGTATGGGGTTATAGCGAAGACAACAAATCAAGAAGACTGGCAACTCTTCCATTTTCTCAAACGAATGCTATCAGACAGGTACAATCGCGTCATCTGCCGCTCAAAGGTAAATGGTTCGAACGAATTTGATAGCAAAGATTACATCCTCAGAAGAAAGGTGAGTGTATTTGCTAATTTTTCTATGCGTTGCTTCCACCTTCACTCAAGCGCAGCGCTATTGTATTTGTCGCTTGGATTCTGGCAAAGTTGCCAGTCTTCTTGATATGATGTCTTCGGTTATAGGCAGTATACCCAATATACAAAAAGGTGGACAAGCGGGCATGTAACAACTGCCGAGCGATCATTATTCCCAACGTGACGTTCTTTTTATGAATATCTAGCGCTGTTTGACGATATCGGACTCGTTTAAAACAAGTGACTACGACAAGGCGATGGTCATTCCGGACAACAGCTGTTCAATACTGCGCTTCAAGGTGTTATGCAACGTTCGAGGCGGTGGTAGAACAATACACAATTGTTGTACCTCGCATCATTGAGGACGTCGGATAACAATTGTAACAACGAAATTCGCAACGAGACACATAATTGCCGGAAGTCGTGCTTTCTTTAAAGATTTCACCATAAACGCATATCAGTCCCATATGGATAAGAAATCAAGCAAAGATGAGACTGATATGCGATTATGGGTAGTAAATGTGTTATGTACAAAACGCTGATAAGACCGAGTATTTAGTTCACTATGGGGGGCATGGGGTAGACGATGCTCAAGGTCAAACTGCAAACAATGGGAGTTTTCGAACGTCGATTCGTGCTAAGGACCATCTTTGGTGAGGATAAGCAGGACGCGGAGCTCAGCAAGCTCAGTGGTTAGATCAAGCAATAATCGACTCAGTGACCCGGAAGCAGTAAAAGCAAGTCATCAGAAGAAGAAGAAAAACCACTAGATTACTTCTGAAGCTGATATTTAGTACGATAGTAATTACACAATATGATAGTTACATAAGCATACAGTATTGTAATATGTACTTTTAATAAATTTTCTGTCAACAGTAATTCTAAACCGGAGTTAGCAACACCATCAGAGCCGTCAGAACGCATGCATCGGCCTCCTTAGTGGTCCAATAGCGTGGGCCATTTCCGCTGCCATTGATCGCAGAGGAACCTATTTCACTGGAACCTGCCGCCGCTTCACTAAAATCTATAGTCGACAAAGATTGAGATCGAACGCGCACCTCGAAGGTAGCGCAAATCCGGTAGCAAACACTGTTCGCCATGTACCGATGGAATGATGACCGCTGCGAACGTTCACTCGAATCGGGTGACGATTGCAGCAGGATGTGCGTACCCGGTACAAAGTGGTCGCCCACCGTTGATCCATCCGGTAAAAATTGACACGATTCTGGAAAATGAACACAGAAGTCGAATAAAACGTAAAATGTAAAACTAATACAGATGGGTGTGGCTTACCGATTGGCAACGGTTGACCATGGTCCAAAACCGAGCGAATCTTCTCCACTCGAGCGTTGTAGTAAGCCGTAGTCCACACGGTGTCGTCTGCC
Source organism: Ochlerotatus camptorhynchus (assembly GCF_037179485.1). Lineage (NCBI taxonomy): Eukaryota > Metazoa > Arthropoda > Insecta > Diptera > Culicidae > Ochlerotatus > Ochlerotatus camptorhynchus. The sequence continues at coordinate 3,436,330 of NW_027040929.1, read as the reverse complement.
GTATTGACAGCGCAAGTGCTGCTCAGCGTTTGATTGAGCTTGAATCGCACCCAGCCTTTAATCATCGAGCTCTGCAGAGATGGAGCACAACCTTCGCAGAAGCAACCGAAACTATCGCCGGCGAAGAAAACTTCCGGCAGCATCAGGGTGCGCTTGAATCCCATCACTAGTTTAAGGTAGTCGCAATCCTTGTTCTCGACAACGCTCAGCATGGACGAAGAGGATACCGAATTTGTCCGAGAAGATCGCATTTGATCGTCAGCAAATTCCACGATGGTAGCACGGCGGCTCGTTGAAGTACTAGTAGTCGTGGAGGTTTGCGGTGCCGGAGGTTGATGTTCTGGGGCCGTTGAACAGGAAGCCTGAAGCGGCAGTCCTAGCTTTGCACGATTGTTTGCAATCGTGTTGCTGTCTTCCTCCACTTCGGACTCGTTAAGCTGAATGCTGAAATCTATGTTACCCTCCACGTCTTCCAAATAGTTTGGATCAGTGTTGTTCTCTTGAGTAGCTTGGTTCGTTGGCGGAGGATTTGAGCCATTCGGCTGCCCATTGCTAGTGCCGCTTGAGCGATAATCTTCAAAGCCTTCATCATAGTTGACGGATTGGGACAATTCGCCTCCTCGGTTACTGTCAAAGCTGCCCTGGAGAGCGTTGAACCGATGGGTACTTTGGCTGCGCTGAATGTTGAGATTCGTGGAATGTTGCAACTGAAGCGAGTCCCGCAGGCAACTGGAATTAAAGCGACGCAGTTAGAAGCTGACTGAAAATTGAAAACAAATTGGATATTTACCAAGAATTTGTAAGATCTTGATTCCTCGCTTCGTTGGCCGTGCGATTTTTGATCGATATATTCATCAGTAAGTTTTCGGAAACGCTATCCATGACGGAACGGCTCCTAGAATAAAAGCACCAGAACGTTACGATCAGGAGTATCCGCCAATAAATAGTTACACACTTACATAGCAGATGGGCCCGGATTTGAAGCACAGGCTGCTACATCGGTTTCCTTTTCGTGTACTTCCAAATCTGCCTTTTCACACTGGGGGATATTTTCCACTTCTGCCGCTGAAGTACCGGAAATACCAGCAGCAATCGTTCCAGCTGGCATAGCTGCCAATTCTTCGTTAATGGGGCTTCCGCTTTTCGCATCGCCATTGACGATCGAAATCTTCTCACATTTACCATACACGTCGAATACCGGATAAATGTGATGAGGCAATCCTACGGCCAGATCATCCAGCTGAGTTTGTCCGAAAGCAATGCTCAAGTTTCCTGCGTGAGTCAACGTCAGCGTGATGATCGATCCGACTTGGATTTGTTCGAAGATTTCCGCATATTTGGACTGAGTCTTATTGCCGTTGATGTTGATGTAATCGTGAGTGGCTATCCAGCAAGGTCTCCGGAACAGGATAGCCGATGCTGGAAATGGGAACTGATGGGTTCCGGGGCATACACCCAAGGCACCAACCGCTATAGTTCCCTTCCATTTGGGATTGATTTGAGTGATTTTAATACTGATGCTGTGACCCTTGCAGAGAGGCTTGGATAGACAAACAACCCCCTGATGGTAAGATTGAACTCGTGAAGCGGATTTTTTGTCATCAAACAGTTGAATATTCTTGCCGTGACATTCGGAAAATTCGAACGATATACTATCTGAGTCGATTGACTCCAGCATCGAGTCCTGTTTGTTCAATGGATCCAGGCCAAGTTCGAGCGAATCTTGTAGCCGAAGACTACAAGGTCTAAGGGGAGACGATGGTCCTTGAGAGGAGATCACTTGAACGGCCATTGTACATCCCATCAGTTCAACAACTGCAAATATATCCTCCGAAACGTTCTGGAAACTGATGTTCATGTCCTCGGAATTGAGCAAGATCTTGAGGGTCCGTGAAGCGGTCAGTTCTATAGCAATGCGATCTCCCACTCTGAGCCAGTCTAGCGAGGCGAGAGATTTCTGTAGCAAAGTTGAATTGTAGCGTACCTCGTTACCGCTGACATACCAAACGTTGGCAGGGATTCTTTTCATGCTGATTGGAATGTTTTTTCGGACATGTTCATCCGAGAGATTCAGATCAGTCACGCCAATTTTCAAACTTCCCGCGTAGAGAGGATTCACCTCGGTGATCTTGATTTCAAATGTTTCTCCCACGACGAGCGGTCGCTCGGAAAAGACCAAGCAATGCGAGAGAGCAGCGTTAGTGCAACGAGAAGCCAAGGTCCAGTTCTGCATAAGTGTAACATTTCCAGAAATACAAGACCAGCGATGCTTGGCTTCCAGCGCCGGTTGAATGACAGAAGTCGCTTGCAGACTTTGTGAATTCTCACTGATTGCGTACGGAGCACGAATGTCCGGTTGTGGGGTTGTAATACTGACCTGAGCACATTGGCCGTACAAATCAATGACGGCATACAGATTCGGAGCCTTACATTCATAGTACGGACCTTGATCTACGCCGTTGATGAAGAAATGTATATTATCTACGTTGCGCATGACTCCAACACGCGATCCAGCCGTTAGAGTATCCAAATCGAACGGAAGGTCATTCCGAATCGTTGCTCCGTTGCGCATCAGAGTAGTACCGGAGATCATTATAGTATCGTGCTCGAGATCGGTTGCAGTGCTCGGCAGACTCAGCTCGTCCGGTCGGATTCCGGTCACGCCTATCTCGATGCTGCCATTCCACTGATCAACCACTGTTTCGAGAACAATTTCGAAAAGTTCTCGCTGACGAAGCGGCCGATTACTGAATACGATTGAATCATTGAATTCAGCCAACGCTTTCGGACGGCACGCCGTCAATCCACCATTTGAGATTCGAGCATTCTTTCCATGAACAGAATGGAACTTCAGCTTTGGTTCGCTGCTGAACAGTGTGGTATTGGAGATGGTGGAATTCCCCGTGTCCGGAGTTCCACACTCAGACGTATCCACTATGCTTGCTTGCGCAGCTTGACCGTACAGATCAATGACACCGTAGACCTTCTCAGGAACATTCGAAGCAGCCGGTCCTTGGTCGACGCCATTAACCCAAAAGTGTAGAGTACCATCGTCCTTTCGAACCACTCCAACACGATCTCCTACCTGCAATCGGTCTAGATTCTGTCCATACTGTTCAATCACAGTCATGCCATTGTGCATTACGCCGTTTCCGGTCATCATCCACGTCCCAGAACGAACATTTGTCATGGTGAACGGGAAATCTAGCTCCGTTGAGCTGTGCGTTGTTACACCCATCTCGACCGACCCGGCCCACTTGGTAACTACCCTTTCCAATCGAACCTGGAACATTTCGTTAGGCCTTAGGGGACGTCTAGTCAGTACAACTCCGTTGTTGAAATCATCCGAAGCGTTGGGACGCAGAGCCGTCCTGCCACTATGCGTTACACTAGCATGAGATCCACACATTGGATGAAACAGCAGCCGATCCGAGTGACCGAAGTCTACTTCAGGACTTGGTGGTATCAGTTCTTGTTCAGTAACGGGTAAACTCATGAGATTGTTTCGCCTAGTGACTAAATTTTGCTGTTCACGTTCGTCTCGGTCAACGATCGTAACTTTGATCGTCATGCCGTACAGATCAATAACGCCCCACAGAGTTTGGGAAACTCTTGTTGCCGCGACGCCTTGGTCGCGTCCGTTGATATAATAGTGCAGATTCCCGTTAGATTTGCGCATCATTCCCACGCGATCTCCTTCCCGCAGTTCGTCCAGATTAAACTCTCCGTATTCCCTTCGTGTACCTTTTCCATTAGTCAGAATACCACAGCCGGACATCATGATGGTTCCGCTTCGAAGGTTTGTCATCGTAGCAGGAAACTGCAACGCCGACGGACAGTGCGTGGTCACACCGACCTCAATCGATCCGGACCACTTGTCCACCAGTCGATCAATCCTTATTTCAAACAATTCGTTATCCCTCAGAGGTCGATGAGTCATAACAACACCGTTGTTGAACTCATCCAACGGACGTCGCCTCTCCGCCGTTCGGCAATTCGCACTTAACTTTACCAGTGATCCACACCGTGTATGAAATCGTAGCTTATCATTTGGATCCATCCCATCCAACCCAGTCCCACACCCAGAAGGACCACCCCCATTGGCATTAGCACTGACTGACATTTCCACCGACATTGCAATGTCTATGTTTTGGGAAACCTGCGTGCTTTCATTGCCATACTCCAGACTATCTGAAGGACAGATCGAAACCTGCACGCACTTACCGTATAAATTTACTAAAGCATACACATTTTTCGGAATGTCCACCGCAGCAACATTCTGGGATTCTCCGTTCACGTAGAAAATCAACTCCCCCTGAGCCGTCCTCACCACCCCCACTCGATCTCCCTCACCTAGCTTGTCGAGATCCGACCCATAGTACTCCATCAGCGAGAGACCATCCTTGAGCACCGAAATCCCGGACATCACCCATGTCCCATTACGCAGCTTTGTTGCACACGGCGGTAGTTCCGTCGCTTCCGGATTGACCGTAGTCACACCAATCTCGATGCTTCCACTCCAGGCATGGATCTAGAATTCCGAAGAAGGCAGTCGTCGCAAAACAAAGAATAATTTTCCCAAAGTTGAAAAATCAATACCTTCTCGTCTATTCGAACTTCGAACAAGACGTCATCTTGCAGGGGCTCGGCGCTCAGCACCAACCCGTGGTTGAATTCACTGATGTTCCGCATCGCCGTCCGGTTGTTGTTGGCTAGCGTGATCCGCTTGCCACAGCGGCGATGGAACGACATCTTTGTTTTGTAGACTTTTCACAGAAAATTCGAATTTAATCGCTTTCCACTCTTGCGTGCTGCACAAACAAAAACAACACTCTTTTTGGCTGGACTCGTCTGACAGCAGCGCGGAGGCGAATGTTGAAAAGTTTTGACAGTTTCCTTGCTGGATTTTCATGAATGGATCGATAAAAACAAAAACAACAGTTATGTTTACGTTCGCTGCGCTGCTGATCGTTTGGTTGTGTTGGTGTCATGGCGTCCTAGGCGCCGAGACGTCGACGCCGGCAGACTCATGAATGGAATCGCATATAGTAGTTTGTTATCAAACGTCCAGTCAGCTGTACGTCAAGGACGAATGGAGTGTTCCACTGCACCAGATGATCCACGAAAGAAATTTAACCCTGTAATGCCCATTATTTAAAACATTTTATATTATAGGTCTCCCTATAGGTACAACAATGTGAAAAATTGGTTCGTATCAATAACAAGAGTTTATTTTACTCCAACATTTCTCAAGCTCTCATCGTGCTTTTTGTATTGGATTCATTTTGATCTAGATCAATAATTGAATTATTATTATTAGTTATTTTCTAGAGCAGTATTAGATCGATTTATTTTTCAATTATATCCGGAGAGATTTTTGGGCGTAACTGGTTTTTGTAAACAATGACTTCAGTCACCATTTTCTCGGGTACCATACACAAACGATATCATAGATGCTTCGACCATACCACATACAGTTGGTAGTTAGGCGCTTCTTATGGTTTTTGTTTATGAGGGCATACTATCTACTCTACCTACTACTAGAGGAATCACTCCCATACATGATTGTGTTGTTAGTGAGATTGATCTATTAATCACGAGAAATCGGTGTTTGAAATAATAGTTTACAAAAAACAGTTACGGTCAAATTGTGATAAACCAGCCTGAAAATTACAGTAATAACGAAGAAGGATGTTTTCGACCTATGTATAGTGAAATTTTCTATTAAAATTACAATTAATACATTCAAGAAATCTGAAACAAAATTTTAAGGAAATACTCGGGAAATGCAATCACGTTGAAGAATAATGTCATATGCTTAGGAAATCCTTCATGTTTCCAAAAACCTCGGTATAGTCGGTTTTTTTTTTATTCTTCCCATATTCCGAAGTAAACTGCGGATTCATGAAATTTTGGATTTACCGATATCTGGACCTCTGAAAAAGTATGATTTGGTACACCGCGTTGAAGTTGTTTACTAGTTAAAGTTTATTGAAAAGTAATTTCAAGCCGAATCTATAATTTTGGAACCCCTTGTACGAGCAACTTCTACGAAGTCCCAAACTTAAATGTTAGAGCCAACGAACGGGTAACATGTAAATTGCCCTTCCTCATGGTCTTCCCAAGAACGGAAAACAAACAATGCTCGGTTAAAAAAAAAATGCCTAACTCAGCATTGTTTTGGCTCTAGCTCAGTCTAGCTACGCAAATAGCCATTCTACCCCTCTAGTTAGAGAACGCAACTCGATAGTGAAAGTAACTTCTCTCTCGTTCGATAGTATGACTTTTTACAATGCAGTATTTTTTGCATTACTTTGCCTGCACGGTTCCGGTTTCGGTTGGGATCTATCGTCCCTAGGCATTGAGGAGTTTTCCGTCCGACAGGTATCGCTTTACAAATCGCGTGCCTTCCTAACGATCGATTGTGAAAAAGCCAGCCTGGTGGAGGCCTCGTGGCCTGAGAACAAACTAGGAATCCGACCACGCGTCTTGTCCGAGAGCCCAACTTCACACAGCGATTGTTGTGATGAATTGAAGCACGTGATTGGTACGGATGTCGACTCGGTAGCCCGGTTGTGGATTTTGGATCGCGGCGATGATTATGGGCTCTGTGGGCCGAAGTTGATCATTCGTAGTTTGATCATTGCAACGAGTAAGGAGATTCGGTACGACTTTGGCTTGTCGAGCAGAGTGTTCCATTCGATAGTGGTGGATCCCATCAAGGCTTCTGACGGAGATACTCGTGCGTTCGTGACACTGGAGGATACCGACTATATGTTATTCTTTTCGCTTTACAAGCAGACTTTTGGGAAACTTAAATTTGAGTAAGTATGTATTTAGGTATACGGTATTCAAGAACTAGGTATCATTATCCTTTCATCCACATCAGGAGGAAAGACCTATCACCCATTAGTCCGATTTCGCTATCGGAGGTTGCCGTCAATCAAAATCGCCTCTACATTTCTGACAGCCTGAGTGGCCGTCTGTTTCTACTGCCGATCAAGACCATTCGACAGCTGCCATTCCCCGAAGATGGAGTGCAAAAGATGACACTGAAGACGAATGTGACCTACTTAGGGAGACTTCTGGGGCGTGCGAATGGTTTGAAATTGGACCTGTGGGACAACCTGTACTACATCATTCCAAGGGATGGAGCGATCGTGAAATGGAAACCGGGACACTCGCTGAAAGCGGAGAACCATTTGGTTATTTTCCAGCGGGAAATCAACGTTAGTCAGATTATTTTGGGCGTGGGAAATAAGGCTTGGGTCATCGCAAGTGAGTTCGCGTCTGATGAAAGCAAACGGCATTGTTTAAGAATTAGCAAATGATATATCATCCTACTTTCACATTTATTTATTCCGATAAAATATCTTAACCATCCGTAATCACAATGAACGTGATCGTGTCGTCGCTTCCCTCCGGCGTAAACTCCAATTCTGTCAAATCGCCCACGAGCAATTCATTGACCATCGTGGCTTCAGGCGCCTGCTGTGTCGGTCTCTGCACTTCTGGATCGGTGTGACCTCGTATGTGCCGCTTGAAGGAAGTTATATCTGAGTATTTTTTCCCGCAGAATTGACACTCATGTGGTTTAATCTTGTTGTGTGTGTAGGTCATATGGTGCTGCACGTTCCGTCGACGTGCAAACATTTTATCACACAGATCACAATTGTACCGTTTCGGACCTGTGTTTCTTCGTTGACGAGGCTTATTTTCCGCTGGGGTAACCACCCGGGCGACAACCTTTGGCTTTACTTCTTTTGGCCGTATGGATTTAACCCTAATTGGCACCGGTTTGACTCCTTGCGGTGATTCATGCGTCGCGATGTGCTTTCTCCAACACGACCGATCAGTGTATGGTTTTTCACAAATAGGACAAATAAAAGGTTTCTCCTTCAGATGGACCGTCCTTTCGTGGAGCACCATATTGCGCCTACGAGCAAAGGCCTTCGAACAGTAAGAGCATTTGTGATTTTTTACATTTTCGTGCAACTTGATGTGTGATGCGAGGGATGTTTCAAATGAGAACGACCGTGTACAAATTGTACAGACGTGAGGTTTCGAATTGGTGTGAATGTTTTGATGATCACGAAGCGTCGATGCTTTCTTGAAAGTTTTACCGCAGAGTGGACATTGCAAAGATCTGTCGGGTTGCTCCTTGGAATGATCATTAGACGTGGGATGAATATCTTCACTTTCTAAGTATTCTACGTTCTGGTAACAATCATCACCATTAAATGCTTCATCTAGGATTTCTTCAGCTCCCTCAATCTCTTTTGGTTCGTCCAACATGCGCATTATTTCTCCCAGTTGTGCATATTCTGTTAGCCGTAAACGATTTTGATTTAGTTCGATTCGTTTTCCACCAGAAAACACTTTCAGGTTTAGTTCTTTATCTACAAAAATGCTATTCCAAACATTAATAGCTGCATCGTTTGAGTCCGCCGTTTCATCTTCCTTCTCAGCTAGAGTATACAGGAAAATGCCTTTCTTTTGGGTAGCATATTTCCACACACCATCACTTTTATCTTTTGCAAAATATCGGTCCTTTAATTTCTGAGAAAACGATTCAAAATGTTCTATAACTTCTTCGGACTCCATAATTGGAGCTGATTGGTAGAATATTTTTGAGTTGTATTAATATTATTCACAAACACATTTTTTTTTCGTGGATTTGGATTGTTTACTATTTGTCACTGCGAAATATTTCAAATGATGTAATTTCCTAATTTCAGGAGTAACATATCAGAAGAGCCTCTTGAAAATGTACACGGAAAGAGGAAGAGGAGACAACTAGCTTCTTCAAGAGCAAATTTTCATTACGTCGAATGTAACAAAGGTAAACAAAGTCGAGCTATCAGTGTCAATCGATGCTCCTGCTATTACACTATAATACTGTCCGAATATAGGATCACATCCCATTTTTAAATTTATTTACCAGTCGAATTGCTTTTTGACGTAATCACCTTCCGATCAAAATAGTTTTCGATGTTACTTAAGTCACCCGATTTCTATGGAGATGCCGTTTGCCTTAAGTAACAGCACTGAGAAACCCGTGAAAAGTGTACTTTCGTCGTTTCGCTTTTTCATTATTAAAGTGAATAAATCGAACTGTTTGTTGCTAAGATGATTTCGGTGGTCCTGTTAGCCGCTGCACGTAAGGAGACGTAATTGATAATTCTCCCGAATATCCTGGTAAATACACTTTGACTTAAGTAAAAATAGGGGCCACCAAACGACGTATAATAACTTTTGACTCAAAAACCAGTATTTCTTAGCATGAAAGCTAGCGATTTGCCTTTGTATGATTAAAACCCGGCTAAATATGTTAAACATTGCTATCACTATGAGATTATATGTGTTTAATTGGAAATAGGAATAACTTTTCGGTCATCAAAACAACACTTTATTTTTCTCGGATAGGTGCGAATGTTACTTACGACATAGTGAACTTTTTCTCTATTTCTAGCTATATCCTATCTCCTCGTCTACACTGATCCAAAACATCCGCAATACTTCGAATGATTATTGCATTGCCCGAGCCCTTTAACAATATGCATTCGTATTTCGGATGATTTTCTTATGGTTGAATTTACCGTCAGATGATGAACATCCATATGACTGTCATCCAAATACAGGATGATTTTCGTTTGAAAATTAGCTATAAAAAATACGACACTCCGAGGACAAACATTTAAGAATAGTTTGACATGCAAGTGCTTTTAATTAGATTTATAATTTGATTTTCTACATTTCCATACTGAATACTATCTCTCCCTCTGAGTATTTCTATCATCGTCTATCTCTATCTCTTACGCACTTAAAATCGGCCAATCACGATCTGGTTGTCGTATTGTCTTCCTTCCTCTTACACGGTAACCAGCGTAAACACATTAATGTGTAAAATTTAACACATTTCGTGAAAAAAGGGGCCTACTCATAAAATGTGTAAACTGCGTTTACACATTTCCGGAAAACTTCGAGATTTGGGCATAATTACTTTTGTAAACAAACACGTCAAGCGTGAATAAAAGCTCAATTTCGCGAACAAATTATACCACATGCTAGAGAAATAATTCCTCTACCTGTTTGTGTTGTTAGTTTCCTTAGAAATACTCAGAGGGAGACCCCTTGCTAGAAGCTAGCATTTCAAATGACTTTTATTTTTGATTCGATTTACGTGCAAAATAATAATTGATTACATCGCAATATTTTGCACATTTCTTGGTGCCATTCATTAACCAACGAAGATCAATTAATCAAAATAGTTAGAATATTGTTTTTGGTTCCAAAAACTAGTTCAATTTGAGAAGCACACAACACATAAAGGTGATTGAATTTCTGTTCGATTGCAATACTCTCAAATTTATTCTAGTAAGAATAAGAAATCCTCGGAAAATTCTAATTGGAATGTTCGATTGGCTCAGATTTTGACAATTCATTTGGCTCAAAAAATTCTCTCCGCCCATCTCCTAAAGCCCTACAGTAAAAGTATGGACGACTGTCACCACAAAACTGAAAAAAGCTGTTCCAATCGAGCAAAGCGGTGCATTTTGACGGTTCGATTGGAACAACTTTTGACAGACGTCCAGAGTTACCTCTATGGTTCTACCATAGATGTAACTCAGACTAGAAGGTCCCGAAATAACGTTCTCAACTTTTTTACTCAGCTCTGGTTCTCTCTTCGGTCCCAAGCTAATCGATTCACCCCTCGAATCATAGGAAAATCCACTAACCCATCATTTTATCTGTCACACTTGCATAGCGAATCAAAACAAACATTGTGTAGTAGTAGAATTTCGACTACAATGGGGTCCGTTAATCGTTTGCTTGGGATCAATAGACTAGTCAAGTAGTGAGCCAATTTAAAATCGTTAGTTTCGTATTGATTGTTGGTTCTACTGCGATCAGCTGACTTTTTTGTTTACCAAGAACTTTTGACAGATCACAGTAGAACTGACAGTTCATTCTCATATGAATTTCTGCTTTGTTTATGTTTAAATTCAGCACCATTAACACCAGATCACTCACACACTCTTGATTTCTAGCTGACAGTTCCACTGAGAAACGTCTCTTGGGGATCACCTTATTGACTTCTTGCAGCAAGATATCACTAATACAACCTTGCTAGTGTAGCCGTGTAAAATTAATTTGTTCATTATTTTCAACCGCGAAATCCGCTGTCAAAGTGTTCGACTTGACAGCGGTTTATTTTTATTTTCAACCAGTAAAACGCACACAGCAAAAAAATGTAATATCGATCAATGTAATTCAAGCTGATGTATGAAATAATGATGTAATAGCAAAAAGCAGATACAATATTACCTACACAACCGATGGATTGACCTGGTTGCAGCAGTTTGGATGTAATATTCAACAACTTTTTTTCTGTGCATGTATTAGTGAAACTGCTCACTAACTAACGATGGCAGAGAACCCTAATAAACAAATACAATAAACGAACTATATCCCGGATGGGTAAACTATCTCACAAATGGTTTGGATGATACATACCCCGAACAAGTCGTTAAGCTCTTTTTTATGTTTTTTTATTATTAGGGAAGTTGGTTCGCATCTATGTACACGGAACCGAAAAATTACTCAAAATTAAGTTCTTTTCACTCATCTCCCATGTTCCGACCAATGAGCTAATTTTCAGTAAACCGCTCATAGTAGTTTACATTTGACTACGTTTGTGACTCACTAGTAGCTTATTGAGCGATAGTCATGAGAAAACCGAATCTCTCGTTCCGTTTTTGACAACAACAAAAAGTGAGAGTGGGATGCAAATTACCCAAAATTAAGTAAAAAGAACTTAAATTTAGAGTATTTTTTTTCTCTGTGTACATGGTTTAAAAAAAGTACCCAAAATTAAGTTCTTTTCACTCATCTCGGCACTATAGTGCAGGAACCAAAAAGTAGGTAAAGCGGGTCAAAGTAATTTTCATTTACTTGTGTGCAGTTCGTATGGAATTTTCCACTGGCTTTTTAACCAAAAGTAAGTTAGTTGTACCCAACAGTAGGTAAATATGATTATACTCAACGTTGGGTTCCCACACTTTACTACCCCTGTTGGGTGGTTTTGCTCGTCCGTTTTTGACAACATTAGTAGGAGAAAAGGAGACAAACTAGTCAAAAGTAGGTAAAAGTGAACTGGTCGTTGGGTATTTTTTTCTTACCGTTTCGATACAAAAATCATACTGATTTGGCGGAGGTTTTCGTTCAGTGTATGCACACTATTCGGTATTCAACCGTATCAACAGAGAGAAAAAGAATATTCAAAGTTTGTTCTCTCTCACCGATTTCTCTCCAATTTTTCCATTCCCAACCATCAATTGAAAAAGGCCTATCAGCTATTGATAAAAAAAGCGTAGGCCACCCACGCAAACTAGCAGCACCATCGGGTAGGGAAAACTTTCTCCTGAATGATGATGCTGTTGGTCTGCGTGAGGGCCTATGCCGCCTTCGTTTTGGGAAGAAAGAGCTTACAAAGTTTTGTTTACAAAATCTGATAGGCTCTTTTCAATTATTGGTCGAGTTTTGTTCAAGACACGGTTTCCAACACAACCTCGAACACAACTGTCAGACGGTCACTCAACACCTATCATTCCATTCCAACTCTAAAAGCAGTGCGTGATTCCTCTGTTTTCGAGCAGTAAAAAGTTTGTGCATTGCGCTGAATTTTTGGTTTACAGAAACGTTTAAAAGGTAGTTTCTGAATACGTAAGTAGAATCGGTAGATACAGGTAGTTAGAGAGTTCATCAAAAGTATGTTGGTGAACGTGCAGAAAGTGTAAAATGGTGGCAAACAATACGGCAAACTTTTCTTCTGCCATCGATTCGGCCGTCCATTCCGTAGCTGCATTGCACGCACACATATGCTGTTCGACCATCACAAACCATCAGAAAATCATGAGAGCATTTTGCTAGGGTGGTTCTTTCTGTTGATGAAGACGGTTCACGGCTAATGTAGAGCATTCACTTAAAAACAATGACATTGTGTACGTTAATACACTTCATTCTTCGCTTGAATTTGAAGACATTAGCCAACACAATTATTGTGTCTCATAAACCTGTTTTTTGCGTTTTTGGAATTACGGAGAGTGCGAGAGAGAAGCATAATATTATTGCGTCGAGAAACACTCTCATATTTGAACACTCGCGGGTAGGAAGATCAAAAAGAAGTAAAAGCAAACGCCGTTGTGTAGTGTAGGAAAAAAATACACACTGTTGTGCCACTAGCGGACAAAGCTGAAAGCTATCCGAAGGTAGGTCTGGAAAATTCTAGAGATTTTCTGTGCGAGAGCACGTCAGGATCCTACTTTCGGTTCAGTAACGTGCATCATTTTACATTCGCTTGCCCTTTCGGATCCCCGGAGATCGTATTCGTGTTATCTCACGCGGCATCGGAGATCGCTAAGTCGAAATCCGATGTGTTTGGAAGTTGGTTGGAGCCATAGATGGCTTCAATGATATCGATATCGACTGAAAAATACGCTTTTCAATTAGCTAGTAATCGAGCTTCTCGCGAAGGCCAAAGTAAAATATCTTCCACTTTGCATTGAGAAGAAGGAACAGCGAAAGCTGTCACAGTAAAGTTAAACATTCTAGAAGATGTTACGTGCTTACATGCGCTTGATAGTTTCTGCGTAAATTAGTGCAATTATTCGAGTTTTCTTGGTGTACCTGCTGGGAAATGGCCGACAACTGTTTCGCCACCAGGGCCAAGAGATTACGCTTCGACGAGCAGTTCGATCGAGAGTTCAATGGCTTCGATCCGTCCGCTAGCGCGAAAAGCACCCAAAGGTAACTGTCGCTGCAAATGAATGCGTTTTGTTCTTATCTCTGCTTTCAGATATTGTACAGACCTCCATCAAACCAAAAAAAAAACACCTAGTGCGACTGTAACCAAAGAAACCGCATAGAAGCGGATTGTGATTAAACGTAAACAGACAGAAAAAGTGACTACCAGTTGTTGTTTCCCTAGTGAAATAAAAGTCGCGAGCTGGAAATCCTTTGAAATATTTACCGAGTGTGGAAGTAACTTATCGCAGCCACTAGATTGGGTGTTGGCCAATGAGTTCGGAACCAGAAGTGAAGCAAACACAATTTGAAACCATGGAAGTCGACACAGTTAGTTGTGATTTTGCGGGATCGAGTTCGCAGGATTGGTCTGTGATTCCGAAAATTGACGAAACAAACATTGAGCTGCTGAACAAACCACCGATTGAGAGGTTGATTGATTAACCATGAGAAAATGCTACACACCGTTATCAGCTATGTCGCGTAGCACCGTCTAATGATCGTATTTTCTCGTACAGGTTCATCGGAATCTTGGATCAACTCGATTCGAAGGTGGAGAAACTTCGCAAGGATGCCCTGATGTTGCAGGAGAAGAAGGACTTTCTGGCCATGTCGATGGATCTACTCAGAAATAATGAATATCTGACGGGATTAAATGAAAGTAAGTACCTAAATGCCCAAAATACGGTTCCTTTCAGGTGGGTAGCACCACCGCCAACGCTTGAAAAATGAGCATCAATAATTCGTAGCTTCAAATTTTGAGTTGATGTGCGGAATATATTCTGCTCGTGCGAATGAAACCTGTGCACTTATTTGAACCGGCTTATACATTATTTGCCGATTCATCATTCGTTTGCCTTATATAAATAACGTAACCAAAAGTGAGAGATGCCTCGCGTAGGTGTTTTAGCGACGGCAGAAGCTAACGAACGAAAACATGAATCATCGTAGTGAAGATTTTGGTTCATATTGGTTCAAATTTGATAGCTTGAGGACGTTACTTATTTCTCCGAGTAAAGCTTGTTCTGTTTAACACAAACGGTTTTCTATAGATGTGTGAGTGCAGCGCTAGCAATTAATCACATTATCTGGTTATTCTTCTTGTGTTGACCATCCAACGTAAATCAATCATAGTAGTTGCAGGGCTGTTACAACAGGCGCGGATTTCGCGATTTTCGCGGATTTGTCGCGGATTTGAACTTTCAGTCGCGAAAATCGCGGAAACATTAAATGATGTCGCGAAAATCGCAAAAGGACTGATGTGCTGTCACAAAACTTGTGGAATTCATTGTAACCTTTCCGTCCCGGATTATTTTGCTATCATCAATTTTCTTGTTCATTTGGCTCTCAATTTTTTACAGGTTCAAACCAAACACCCTGCAAATAATCGAGAAATGATCTCAATTCCATAAGTCACATTGGATTTACACGGAAATTCCCTGAGGTCTGGCCAATGGTCTCCTTTTTTTACAATATGAACATAGCATTTTTCGTTGTCAAATCATAAACAAATTGTATATATGCGAGTAATTACCATGTATACCGGATATTCTAGGTTCTTCAAATTGTCCTGGAGTTCAGTTGATTTGTTCTACTATATCAACCAAGACTCCAATAATGTCTGTAGTATCGAAATATGTCCAAACAGATTCAAAGTGTCTATATGGATCGTGCACGACTTATTGCTACGTATACAAGATGTTATAGGTTCTGAAATCATTCTGGAGATCAGATTATTTTTCTAATAGATCACCGAAGACTAATTCAATATCGGTAGTATCGAAATATGCCCAAACAAATTTGCAGTGTCTATGTGGATCATGCCAACCTATTTCCGTGTATGCCACATGTTCTAGGATTTCCAAATCGATATTTCGATACTACAGATATTATCCTAGTTTTTGTTGATCTAGTATAACAAATCGTCTGAACTGCAGGACGACTTGGAGAACCTAGATCATCTGGTATACGCGGAAATAATTAAACATTATCCATATAGACACTTTGAATCTGATTGGACATTTTGTCGATACTACAGACATTATTGCAGTCTTCGACCAATGACAGTAATTGGGAGCATACCATCAATTACTGTCATTGGTCGAAAGGTACAGTGGCAGCACCTACCCCACCCGTGTCCCCTCGAGATCGTCAAGTCGACGATGACAGGAGCACATATCGTGGTAGGGGTAAACAATAGCTGCAATTTCCAAACCTACGACTGGATGCCTTCCTTCGAATAACAACTGAAGTGCGGTAAAAATCGGTAGAACTGTTTCAAGCACATCGTTGGTACTTGAGCGGTCGGCGATCATCTGTTTTTGCCAGTGGTGGCGGGGGGATGGGGACACCCCTCACCATCCCTCTCCAAAGGAGAAGTTTGGTAAAGAGAGATGATAAAACCGATTTGTACCTTCCTTAAAAGTTGTCCTAGCTCGCTATCTACTTTCTATATGCAATTTTCACACTGCCGTAATCTAAACGGAACTATCAATTCTATACTTTCATCTCCTCCTCATCTATCGTATAAAACCTACCACTTCAGTCTGTTATTCGAAATAGCATCTTCAACTAAATGAAAACAGTTTTTTTTGTCGCGGATTAGTATTTGAAGTCGCGGATTTGTTTTGAGGAATCGCGGATTTCGCGGATCTAATTTAGAAAATCTTGTAACAGCCCTGTAGTTGTTTTCTTTACGATAGATTCTAGATTGTAAGAAAAAAATATGTTTCAGATAACGTAAATGTAACGATATTTCTTAGTACTGGTTACTTTGCAACTTGTAAATGAGGGTGTTAGAAGGAAAGGGGTGCAAGTGAGAATCTTGAAAAAAGATGAAAAATTACTATTATGCTGCATGAATGAATTTGGATTTGAAACCAGTATGTGCACTCTGGTGGGCATGGAACGGTCCTTCGAAAGATCCGGAACATCTGTAAAGGAGACCAATTCATAGAAAAGATTTGATGCTATATTAATAAACTTGGATCTGGGACCAGCATGCGAACTCTGTTGGCCACAACCCGCTCTTTCGGGAGGTCCAGACCATACGTAAAAGTGATCAAGTCATAAAAAAGATTCAAGAGCTTCACGATTCACTTATTCTGAAGCTACATGTATGAATTAGGATCTAGGACTAGCATATGCAAACAGGTAGCGGTGTGGTTCACTGGAAAATTTTGAACATCCACAAGAGTAGACAAATCGCGTAAAAATCTTAGTCTTATTTGGACTCCCGTGAGGTTTTGAGTCTTTCCTCAAGTTCATAAATTTTTCTATTGTTCCGGAAATTTTAACCATATTTATAAAATTTCCTGAAGTCCTCGCATTGTGTCTGAAGCATCGCAAAATTCATGAAATTCTTGAAATATCCAATAATTCCTATGAATTCCTTGAATTCCTTTGAATTTGAAGTCAAGATCACAGGTATAAAAATGGAGCTACAATGTGTTGAATCGGAACCTACCTAACTAATAAAAAACAAAGATTTTTCTCCTTTAGTTTACTAAAATCTTTGGTAAATCACATCGTAGTTTTATTTTTATACCTGTGATCTTGACTTTTTTACCTTTGAGATGAGTACTTAAGGGTGTTGTATTTTGATATGTTCTTTAGTGGGAATGACACTGATGAAGACTGCACATTGTAGTCGAAATACGTATCTGTCATGGATACCAAAATTAATTAAGTGGAATTAAATGGAACCTCTTTTTGCTGTTTTATTTAAGCATTCCACTAACAACCCAATTTCTACTTCTTCATAAATAGAACTGTCAAAAAAATTCTCGAAGTTTTTCTGAAGTTTGTGGAATTTATCGGACTTTACCCATACAAATCTTCGAACTTCCCTGATAGTCTGGAATTTATTTAATTTCACGAAGTTATGAAGTTATTGGAAGTGCCGTTAATATCTCTGAAATTCCCTAAAGCTCTCTAGTCTAACTTCTTTGAGGTACTTGGAGGTTCTTTAAAATGTAAATTTTCCTCAAGTTATCTCCACATCTCTGAAATTATTTTGACTTCTCTAAAGTTTTCTGGATATCCCTGAATTTTTAAAATTTTCCTAACAGTTCCTGCAGTTTCCTGAAATTTTTGGAACCACTTTGAAAATCCTGAACTTTGCCTGAAGTTCACCAAAATTTTCAGAAGTTTTCGGAACGTATCCTTTGTTTGCACAGTTTTCCTATAAAATGGATTTCATCCATTAGATATGTGATAATTTTTTTGAGTGTAGCCCAAGATGGATAGATGTATAGGTGGTCAAGTACTCACGGACCGGTAGTGTTGTTGAGTTATTGCCGTTAATGTTCATGAAAAGTTCACTATTTTGTCGTAAAAGGTGCCAACACAAAAAAGTTTACGGGTGGATTTGGACAGATTTGGACCTATTTCATACGATCAGAAAGTGTATGCTAGTCACAAAAGCCTTGCCAAATTGATTTCCTACGCAAGTGGTGTGAATTTCGCGAATAAACACGAGGAGGTTTGATTATAGAAAAACTTGCCATATTCAATCGTCATAGTTCATTTTAGTAAACAAACTAATACTGTTTCCTTCCGTGGCACCTGTACATAAGGCGCTTTGAACGTTGCCCATGTTTAGAATTTGTTTATTATCTAGGTTGGAACCAGTTCCAACCTGTGTGAACCCCCGAGCTTATTGATAATGCGAACATCAACCCGAGCCAGATTACAAAAACAAACGTTTACACTGATGTTTGACACACAACAAATAGACCAAATCTTGATACTCGATCCAGGTTGGAACTGAATCAAAAACAAATTCGCTATTACCTAGTTTATCATTAGCAGAATATTTAAAAATGATCAAACTTATAGACCGTAATCAACCAATCACCTCCATAACTATCTAGAGAACAGCTGATGAGACTAACTCAAAATTGAGTACAATTTTGCCCAAAATCCTTCAAACTGGGGAACCTACTGACTGACTAAATGTTTTCTCGATTTAATTTATTTATTTCTTGGTTGATCATCTGACTAAATGCCGTTATGAAATTTTAAATGGGGTAAAACCACCGACAAACCGACATGACACTTAATTCTTACTTATACCCGAAAATCGTAAACGGTCGATTTAAATGTGCAGTGATCCGAACTGTCAAAACCATAGGATTGTTTGATCTAGATAAAAATGATTTGTACAGAATAGATTAGACACGAACCAATTCATCACTTTTGCATGCGGGTCCATGGCTTAGCTAAATATTTCCCGCGAACCCGGAGCCAGATGTCATTAGTGTGCTTTGGTCAGAAATTTTATTGTTTTTGCTATGGTCATTCATGTCGGTTTGTTGGTGGTAAAACCTTTTTAAAGTGCGATTTAGTTTGATGCATTTTCGAAAAACTCAAAACTCAACGATGCATCATTTCAAATTGCCATAAGCTACCGTGATTTTGTGTAAAATGGCAAAAAAAAATGTAACGTCGAAAACTTAATTGATGCGTCGAAAATAGCTAGCACCAAAGTAATTGGAATCTTGCAAACCATTTTATTCAAAAATCTGCATGAATATGAGGACAATCTAGGAAAGTTGTATGTCTATTAAGTCGATGAGTATACTCGCAGAGATTTTTTTCATATTCGTGAAAATTTTATAGAAGAATTGAGGAAAATGATTGCTCACCTAGTTGCTCACTTGGTGAATAACCACACTTTCTACGATATCGAATGAAATGTTGCGGTCTTCAAGAAAGTTGTTCAAATGGATCATGCCTATTGGATGGTGAAATGCCCAGTTCAGAATTTGGCCTCCAGGTGGCAGTAATGTGCCATTTGTTTCAAATTACTTCCTTTACTTGACATATTGACTAGATAGATAGTTTCTGTCTTCAGCAAAGTTGTTCATGTGAATATCTTATTCAATGGAATACATCACACCTAAAACTTCGCTCACCTGGTCATTTAACGTTTAATTGTTTGTTTTAACTTGCGCCTAGCGGTCATGGACAAAGTTGTTCAGATGAATAAGACCTACTGGATCGTGGATAGCTCAGTTTAGAATTAACTCACCAGGTGACGCTAGTGTACAATTTGACATTTTATTGCTTACATTGACTCGACAGCACGACTAAATACCTAATTTTTTTTTAAATAAACATTATTCAGTTACCGAAACATGCGTGTACATGTACCTAATTTCTGAATGGGATAGGAACATTGAATATTGAATTGAATCTTTGATTATAAATCATTTCTTCTGTAATTGTTATTGAATCAAGCAACAAACACAATCTCATAGTCCTAGGTCAATAATGCGGTCGTGCCTCACACACAACCCTTAACTTTTTCTCTTGAATATGACTGAAATATCAGCCCTCCCCATGGACATGGAGGTTGACGGTACTGAAGCAAAGGGTTATGTTTAATTTCTTTATATTTGCAACGATGATGATTTCCCATAGTGACACTTATCACCTTCTTAATGCTTCAGTATACCTCAAACGATTAATTCTTGGTTGTTAATAGAACTTCCTTGATGCAATCGGCTGCTTCATGCAGACTGAGCAATTCTGATTATAGTATCAGATTTGTTCTGTATACAGAGGAACTGGGAGGGCTTATTAGAAACTTCTCACCAATAAAGTAATGACCTTCTAGTAAATTTTGCATATCATTTTATTAATATTTTATTTTATTTAAGCATATTATTTTTGTTACAGTCAATTAGCATTAGCATACAATACAAGAGATTTAATATTACTTGCTCGGTTTTGCATAAAATAATCAATATGTATTTTGCTTGTATTTTTGAATTTTTTTTTTGTGATTTCAAAATTTTCCTAGTTTAGTTAGAAGTTTCGAAGCTAACACATGTCCACAGGCCTAATAGAAAGATAGACAGACAAAGCGTATCATGAAGAATAGTTGCATGCAGGGTTGCTTCCACTCACTTTCTATAGATGAGTGATTTTCGGAGTTTTGAATTCGTTAGATGTTGTAATGGAGGTTTGTGTTGTTGGATGCGGGAGGAGATTGGAGGGCGGGTGTTTGACGCATAAAGCCTGTCAATTTCGCTTTCAGAGTGTCGCAGTCAGCGGTTTTATGATTCGTGAGCGCTCGCGATTCGTAGAATCGTTGATTGTGACTGCCAGTGGATTTGGCGGGTTTTGTGTGTCGGACGCTTGCTTTTTGGCCTTTTCTTGTGTCAAACATGTGCAGAGTATCATTATAGCGTCTAATGGTTTTGAGATTCCTGGTTGCGTGAAATATACTTGTGAGAATATCTTTTTGAGATTTTAGTAGTCACGTTTTGTTTGTAGTTTATATGTTATTTCTTTCATGTAATTATCGTAAATAATAGTTATTCAATAATAGATAATTCATCTATATATTCAATAATAAATTTACGAATGACTATAATTTGGATACCTAACAATTGGACAGAATCACTAGCAAGAATAGGTTGTGTTCGCCTTCGAAAATATCGATTCGTTTTTTCAGGGTTGTAGTTTTGGTTTTCATCAGTGGCCCGGCTCTGATTGTGAACGATTTAGGTAGTATTTTTAGGTAACTATTTAGCTTTTAGCACAACTTTGCTACTACGAATCCACAAAAGACATTAAATTGGAGGCGGATTCTGGTACGGAATTACAGGCTGCTATTCTGAGCAACTTATCTTCATAAAATTAAAAATTACATTTAGGTATTAATTAGCAAATATGACTAGTAGTTAACTTTAACATAATTTTGATAAAACAATCATTTCATCCAGTTCACTTTAAAACAAACAAGTATGAAAGGAGATTGCTTAGAATAAAGATAAAAGTAATAAGCGCAATATTAAACGACATTAAATTTGAATCTGATACGGTAGGCCATATAACAGAGTCGATAGCCATTGCAAATCAACCATCTCTACCTGCTTATTTTCCTAACTTTCACTATTATTGCTGTTACTCTGACTATCCCCTATGTTCAACAGCTTTCCTTACTATCCGGTATCGTAAACAGGATTCAATTGATCCATGTGTTTATTATTCTGTGGTGCCAAATTTTTACCTCTACCCTTGTGCTGTATGGACAGTGATGTTTTACTGGAGACCTGGCCCTATGACCCCCTTCTGTGCTTGAAAATGAAAATGAATATGACTGAAATATCAGCGAATTTCTCGTTCATCAGTGAGTCAACACTTTATGGTTGTTCAGTGGCTATGATATTGCATATTTGGAACACAACTAATATGTCAAATATCTTGTACCAATCGATTCAAAAATAATGAACCGTTTTCTTTTCTCAACCTTCAGATGAGTACGAAGAAATCGATTGCTACGTCCAGCGGATAAGCGGTCGGCTGGCAACGGTCGAGCTGAGCGTTTTCACCATCCGCGACCGTGCCCAGGAAGACTCCCTGCATAGTGTGAACAGCTTGATCGATGAAATCATTTCCAGATCGGACCCGGTGGTTTCCCGACTGCGTTGTCAACAGTTTCTGAACGCATGCAACACAACCGACACGACCACCTACACCGAGCTGGATCCGACCATGTGCTCGGACAAGATGTTCGAAAATGCCCTACTCGGTTGTACACTGGACGATCAAAAGACTATTAAAAAGCGTCTGCAAGCTCTGCTGGACTACCTCGCCAAGCAGACAGTGGTTCACTGAGCTCCCGCCGTTCGCGAGGTAGTTTTAAATAGTGTCACTGACTGGATCCTCCAAAGTGTACCAGCAAAACCGAGAGTGGCAGGTTGCATTAATCTTAGCTTAGTTTGATTGTAAGGCCTCGGGATCATGCAGCGTGTTGATTACATAGAAGAATGAGGAGTTTTTTTTAGTCAGGACTGTATTTTCCACTCTCATTTTTCAATTATTTCAAGAATTTTGTAACACCGAGAGATAATATAAAATTGTAACGCAGGGGGTCCATGTAGAAAAAGAGAGGACAGGTTATGTTGTAACATTAAAAACATTATTCGTAACACCAGCTAATAAGTGCAGTTAGGACGATAGAAATATGCAAACATAAGTCTGATGTATTGATGAAAAAACAAACAAACAAAAAATGTAACGCTGTGTCCCAGAGCCATGATTTCAAACTTCAGACTGGAAAACAATCCTATACTGCCATTCAGCAACAAAGTTGGCGCGTTACCTTTATTCCTATGAAATTCAATGTTCTGGTATTATCACCGTTGCAATGGTGGAGATGTTGATTCTCAGCAAATAAAGAAACCCATGTGTCGCATATCTGACTTACAAAGGATGATTTTAATGGAGCATAATAAACGAACTTAAACTAACTTAGGTTTAAAAAGTCTTATATTACTGTACTGAGAGAAATTAACTGCCGCCTTTTGAGTAACGCTTCCAGAATCTCTTCACATCGTCGTGTCCGTTTTTCGTCACTACCATTGTGCGGGTTCGCTCGTTCTGCCAGGTCATCACGCCAATCGACTGGGCGTAGTCCCTCAGCGTGTTGAAATCGCCCTGAGAGAGGAACTGGTTGTACACAACTCCTTCGGTGTAGGTGAACCGGTTCCGCTCGTTTTCCCACAGCTTGATTTGATCGACAACGGTGGGCGGCAGAGCTGACTTGGAGAGGATTGTTTGCTCCACATTCAACATCTGAAATTAATGAGATTTTAGCGAAAACTGATGGTTTCATCCGGAAATCATCAAAATCACCGTTGGATGAGCATGCTGCTCAAGGTAACTGATAATTTGTTCTGCTGTGATGCCTCCACGGAAGGCCTGCCGTACTGAATCTCTAGTTAACACTCCGACCACCAGATTTGGAAAACGATACAACAATTCAGTAAACAAACCCAGCAAAGCCACCTGTAGATTGGAATCCGTGTACGCATACACCCGATAATTGGTCTCCACAATGATGTACCCTTTGTCTTGAGCAGAACTTCCATCATCTTGAATTGAGGGAACCGCATTCTTAGACGTAATGTTGTGCGCCAATCTCGTTGGATAAAATCGACCTTCCTTTCTTTTGCGCTGGTACACTAATCCAAACTCTCTCAAATGTTGCAAAAAGGTTAACAAGCCCTGACTTAACCCTTCCGAGCTGTAATCTCGTCCCAAGGTGGAAAAACTCAACTGAAACAGCATTGATAAACATTCCGCCAAATCAAGTCCACGAGCCTCGCAAGTGTCCAAATACTGCAGCATAAAGTGCCAAACCTGAGCCTGCGTATCGAGCAACAAAAACTGAAAACCTTGTCTCGTGATCACCGGACTTCCGTCCGTTTCATCTCGCTTCATAAGATTGGCATGCAGCAGAATTCTCACTGCATCCGGCGATATTCCTTCGCCTTCCATTCCCTTGGAACTCCCAGCTCCTACCATATAGTGCAGCACGCAACGCCACCGAGACATGGAGTACACATCCAGGAATTCGATGTCCCTTGACTTTTGATCCGGATCCAGCGCATTGGACATCGACCAGGGACGACCACCTCCGAGTAGGGCGATTTTCAGGTTTTTCTTAAAAGTTGGACACAACTCCCAAGCTTGTAGCCCGCCCGTCAGTGCTGCACTGCGCCAAACACCCAATTCCGTTAGTACGCGTGAAACGATTAAATTTTCCCTGGAATTCCAAGATCGGTGAATTGACCGTACATCACATCAAAAAATTTGTAACTTACTTGGCATAGACTTGCGAACCCCACGAGGAGACGACTGCTTGAGGGATGGCTTGTTCGACGAATAATATGCGTATCACGAATTGACGAGCAATCTCCGGTAGTTCCCTGAAATTATCGGATTAGCGTTGAAAGAAAACGGAGACAGGTTCGCCGTATCCTTACCGGTAGACGGCCAAACAGATGGCCGGATAGTTGTACAGCTTTTCCAATGCATCCGGCGGCCGGGATTTCAGATACTCTTCCAGGTTCTTGCACTCTAGGTTAGCCGGTTTGGCGATTAACAAGGACGTCGAGCTCTTGGAGCCTTTTGCCTCGGACATTGTAATTTGTGAGGAATATATGACGATATTTACAGGAAAACTAGAGGAACACTGGTCACATTACGAAATCGACGGAGGAACTGCGGCCGCTGCGACGACACCGTGTATACGGAATTTGGGGAACAAAACAACAATTTTGACAAATGTGGTAGTCGATTGATGGTAGGTAGGCTGGGATTTGGGGATCATTAAAACTAAAGTCCTACACTGATAAATTAAACTATTCCCATTTTGCTTGAATTTAATCAATTTGACATTAAACTCAGTTTAATCATATCGAATGATTAAAAATGAATACTCTCTTTCTAAAAACTAATCGTCTGATATTAAACCCAGTTTAATCATGGTTGATAAGATTGAAAATTATCTCTTTTGGATAAATTTAAATTATTTTTGATTCTATTTTATTAATTTTTGATTGTATATTAATATTCAAAAATAATAAAACTTAATACTGGAAAGATTATTTTGAATTTAATCATGCATGACTACTGCCGAAGTAATCATGGCTCGGACTCAATAAGGTGAAGCAGGAATCTGCATACTTTTTAAGCTTTTTTGATTTAATTTATCTTTGAGTGTACAAAGTATGGACGTCTATCAAAAGTTGTTCCAATCGAACCGTCAAAATGCACCGTTTTGCTCGATTGGATCAGCTTTTTCAGAGGGCTATAATTGAAACTTGATTGGTAGGAGATGGATTCCCATGATACTATTTGCTCAATTTTTGCCAAAATTAGTCATATTTACTAAAGGGCCCGTTCAAATATAAGGTAATGTAAAAGTGGATTTTTGAATACCCAGTTCCATAAAATCATAATAAGTGGTGTTGAGTACTTGGCACTGACGAAGTCTGCAAGTAGTAGACGAAATATGCGTATCTGTAAAAAAAAAGCAATTGGGTTCTTTAAGGGTATTGAGGTAAATACATATTCGTAATCTGCATTAAAAATGGAACCCAAACCCTCGCCCAAACCCAAAATTTTATCAATTTGGGTACATTGGAACTATTTTAAATAAGTACGATTACATTTGCAAGAATCACCTGATTAGCGCCCTTCGGTGTCACTTTGTATGGGAGCGAGCTGTCAGTTTGTTAGTTTAGTGTCAAACAGTGAAGTTGTTATTTTGCTTTAAATCTTAATTTAAAAATCGAGATGAAAGTGTGTGGGTTCGAAAAAATATCGCTGTGCTCAGAAAACGAAGCTCTTTCGGATGATGTATAAAAAACAATATATTTTTCAAAATTAAAGAACCAAATTTTAACGGAATTAAAGGGAAATAAATCAACAAACTCAGAGCTCTTCATAAAGAGATTCCGTTAAGAGGTTCGAAAAAACTAAAATGTTCATAATACGTGTGATTAAAACTTTATCACTCAAATGCTCACGTAAAGTTCCATATCAATTTCAATTAAAGTTTACCAGGGATTATAAGCAATTTAACCATTCAGTGCCAACATTTCAAAGGGGCGTAATTGTATTTGTAAACAATGGCTTTAGCCGTCGATTTCTCGCGAATAAAAGCTCACTCATGAAAAATAATGACACCAGCTGGTAGAGGAATGTTTCCTCTACCAGCTTGCATTGTTATTTTGGAGAGGTAAGATTTCATTCGCGAGAAATTTAGGGCTAAAGTCATTGTTTACAAAAGCAATTACGCCCCTTTGAAATGTTGGCACTGCATTTGTTAAATATAATTTACTACCATTCTGTCAAAACTACTATGCTTACTTTGATAAGTTTTGTAGTTTTGATAGAAAAAAAAGTAATATTAAATGAATGTTGTTTCTGCAAAAATCTATTGGTGGGAGTATTTAATTTAAACCATCAATATATAGTATTTTTGCCAATTGATTTTGTTTCTGTGTAAGCATCCACACAAACTAACACCAATATCAAGAAGAGCAAATTTTCACCTTCCTGATGGTAGTGCTAGTTTGCGTGGGTGAACTAGATATTCCTTAAAATTTAAGTTTGATTTAACTGTTAAGATTTGTTATGACCTGATGAAAATTTGTACAAGAAATAAATAAAATGTCTGAAGTTTTCAGGCCGCTTCGCTCTTTTGACCACTTTATTAATCATATCAGTTCAATGTGGCTAGGTATCGAGCTGGTGCCCCTGGATGCACCGAGCCCGCGGTTTGTTTACACCCATCTGTCAAATTTTGTACACAATCCACAAAACCGTTGCTATCTACACGCAGTTATTGCAAAATTTGTGAATTTCTTTTTAAAATCATCAAAAAATTACTTATTTTTTCGATGGTTTATAAATGAAAAGGTGCTAAAAACACGGTGCCGAAATGGAGATCGACTCCCTTCATTCGGATTTACGTAAGCGGCTCGACGTGCTCGGTTTCAGCCATCCGCTACCGTTGGGTGCGATCGGAATAGTCTCTGCCATTCTGGACGATTTGATCAAAACGTCCGAAAAGCTGAAGACTTCCAAGCAGCAAATCAGTCAACTGCATCAGGTAAAATAAAGGTCGCAGCAAGCCTGTTTCACTACATACCTCAAACTTACCACCGATGTCGATTGAAATTTAATTTGACGCAGGAGAAAGCTGCCTGGGAACTTGGAGCCGAGCCATACAAGTGTGACAATTCCCGTTTGCTAGCCGAGTGTAATGAGCTGCACTTGGAACTGGTGAAGCAGAGGGATAAATTTGTTCTGGCCAACACCGAGCTCAAGTGTCGGGTGCGAAACTTGCAAACAGATAAGAAGCAACTCGAGGAACGATGCCTGCAAGCGGAAGCTAAGATTCGTCAGCTACAGTATGGCGATAATAAATCCAAGAAGGATGGTGTAAATATGCGTAAGAAGCAAATAACGAGGGTCAAATTTTGTAGATTTATTAATTTGTGTATTTGTTACAGAACGGAAACCATTCGTATCCACTGTACGGCCAGGCCAGTATCAACCGTCGACGTGCTGTGGCATTGAGAAACGCGAAAGTAAATGCTGTTGTCCCTGTAATCAAGCTCGTAAGGCGGATATACTGCACGAAATCGAGCGATTACAGGTTGAAACCAAAAACCAGGAGGAAGTGATAGAGGCGTACAAAAAGCAGGTGAGCGGTTTGGTATTTCTTTCACATGCTCAGAGGAACATTTTTAGATCTTCTGGCGATGTCACCTTTGTTCGCGTCCATTCGTCAATTTCTTCGGCTAGCGCGACTGTAAGGTCACTTTTCCATCCTTCTGCTTCTCCTTTGCGGATGAATCTGAAGTTGTAGAAGAATTAATGCGGAAATGTGCTGCTCGGTTGTCTAAGTTGAAAATTATTTGGAACTTACTTTCTATTGGCATTGTCCTTTTCGTGAGCTCGGTTCGAGTAGGTCAATATTTTATTGACCATTTCTTGGCCATTTACGGATGGATTGTTCTTCATAGAGTTAAAGGAAAGATGTTGGCATAGTGTTTCGATCTGCTCTTCGCTGTAATTCTTGCCGAAGAACGAGCAAACTTTGAGGATGGCAGACTTGAGATCCTGTTGAATTAAAATTTGATAATGCATCTACGAAAGAATGCGCGCAAAACGTAAGTACCTTCTTCATATCCTCATAGTTGATCAACAAAACATTGTCCAAGTGTTGCAGCGCATAGTAATCCAGAACATGTTCGTGATACGGCGAAAACATGATCATATCTTTAACGAAGGATTTGACAAACTGCTCTAAAGTCCCACGATAACCCGTCAATGTTTGGTAGTGATGGTAGAATGATACGGCAACGGGTTTGGCTTTGCGATACACGTAGACAATCTTTGGCTTCACGGTCCACAACTGATCGGGTACTAGCGCTACCGGAAGGTGGGTTTTGATAAACCTTGGCGACTGCATATCTTCCACCTCCTTCACACTGTCGAATCCGATTAGACTTCCGATTCTGTGGAAAAGATATGGTTTGTTTGAGATTATACAGTGTGTGATTGTTTCTGTGATGTACCGATTGCTTGAATTGAAATGTTTGTCTGTCACCCCCCCCCCCCCCCCCTTTTACACGCTCGTACACGAGCTTTCACCTACTTTCAACATAGGGTTCTTTGATGCGCTTCTACAGTTATTGGGAGCTTTCTATGCCAACTAATGTATGATTTTGTATTTTGTGTGACAGCCCACCCGAGTAAAGTCTGAGATCAAATTGAAATCTAAATTTGATGTTGTGATTTCGCTGATAATGATTACTCAGGTTGCTGTCGTTTTGGTCGTTTTAACGGTTAAAAAAATCAAAATTGAGAGCAAACAAATCTTCCTGTGACATCACATTGAAAACTATTTCTGCTATCAGTGAGAGCAAACTGAAAACTAAATTTGATATCAACTTTTCCTGTTGATAACAAAACAAGTATTCAATTTGATGTTATACTAAGGCAATGAAAACAAACCCGCAACAACATATATTTGAAGAGCAAATGTACAGCAAAATGAAAACAAAATTAGGTATCACATTTGTCAATTGCGTAAACTGAAATCAAATTATGATTTCAGTTTGATGTTGATATCAAAACTTGATTTCAATTTGCTGTCATTTTGATGCTGGACTTTGCTCGGGCAATGACACTTCTATGCCCAGTGAAGTCAAGGAAATTTCCAACCGAAAGATTTTTTTGACCGGATTGGGACTAGAACTCGCTGCTTTTGGTTTGGTAATACCGTGCCTTTACTGACTAGCAATATTTATATAATAGCCAACTACATATTATATTTTTCAATGTAGATAATTGTACTTTGTTAATACATTTCCATATTTTATTTTACTGGCAATTCAGCGTCGTATAATTGTAGTAAATTGTAGGAATTGTTGTAGACATGAATGGCTTGTTGCATGTGGTATTGACCTCGGACATTATGAAATGGGTTTTTCATCAGCAGTAGAGCTTTTGAATCCTATACTAAAATTGCTCTCAAAAAATGAAACTACAACGAAAACACTTGCCTAAATTCAAATAGGTAGCTCGAATATAAAAATCACATATGTTCATTCATTAAGTCATGAGTCATGCAAATTTGGATTTTTTGGATATAATCCTAAATGGGACTTAGGGAGTAGCTGTGTTGCTGTGGTGTCGCGTTGGTCGGTTTTTCTTTTCGCTTGCTTTTTGGTGCTTTGCCTCCCTCCCAAGAAGAGTTTTACCGGGTTTTTTTTCTTTTCTTGGTGCTGGCGTTCTGCCTTCCGGAGGATGCACGCAAATGAGGTGTCAGGCGAAAATTCGGTGCAAATGAAAAACTTCGCGTGTGATTCAAAATGTCGTGTTCGGTTGTAAAAACAACGCGGAACATTTTTTCGATTACCGCGAGTGAACAAACCGGTGCTTTTTCGTAGGCAGAATTTGCTGAGATCCATCTGATTTATAATCAATCATAAATGCATATTTCCATATATTACTAAATACGCGCCAGATTTCGAAAAATCACATTTCGAAATCTGGAAGTGTGTTCGCAGTACCATTATTCATATGATAACGGTAGTGTTAACATGCGGGGCTTATTATATGTGAAAGTAACCTCGGAATGGACGTGAATGACCAGGCATTCTGAAATGGGTTGCTGAATCTGCAGTAGAGCTATCACTTTCTAACTCCCGGACTAAACTTGCTTTAAATTATTACATCAAGGATTGTTGTAAGCAAATTTCTTCCATAATACCACTGCCGGCCAGTGGGGGTTAGATTGAACACACACACACACACATAATCCTAAATGGGACTTAGATTATTTAATACTCTAGTAACCTCAAATCCGTGCTCTGTCTGTGATGATTATGAAGCCTGGCCAAATAAGTGGGTTATGGGTTTATTTGATTGCACGTCATTTCCAGGAAAAAAATATTGCCAATATAGCGCGTATTAAAATAGTTGCAAAATTCTAACTACTTGAATTGAAATGCAGGTAATATCGGCCAAACATAAATTCAGCAATCGACTTAATTTTCAATAGCAACCAAAAATATCCATTAGTAACGTCTACATAAAATTGATAAATAGCAGATTTTTAGTGATGGGCCCAATCTTAGATCCATATGCCAACATTAGAGACATTTCCCCTATATTGATACATTCAAACCAGTGCCATTTGGTAGTTAAGGTAAGACAGATATATAAGGCGGAGGGCCCCCTTAGGGGAAGCATAACCCATGTTATGATTTCCATTTTTTTTAATAGTTCAGATAGGCTAGAAATGACAGGTCCATAGTAAGATAATGTACCATGTGGTGCCCGTCCACTTATCACTTTAGATCAAATCGGGTTCACATCGTTAGTAAAATTATTTTTCATAAATATGTTCAGTAGACCTGTTCATTTTAAACGAAATGTTCGGAATGTAACGGGTCAACCGTGATTACTGTTCGTCATGTTAATTTGTACTTCTGTGTAAATTTTCAGCAAAATCGGTGATGATTTTGAGGTGCTTCAAGTTAATTTTATGTTTTTAAGGTAATTTACGGCTTACAATATTTGTATCTCGAGACTGAAATAACGAAAACTGCTGTAACAACTTTCATAGCAAAGTTTAATGTGTCATGTATCAACTTTGTAACCAAAGGTTGACTATTCGAAGTGATTTTATTGAAGTTTGACTTAGTTTCATGCTCGAAGATATCTTAAAATGTGAAGAATTTTAAAGTATTTGTTCTACGAATTTTCCACTTATATGATATAAAAATGTGTAGTGTACGGCATAATGTTCCTCATATTGTTCTAGAAGTTTCATTCCAACATAGTTTTCGTGTTTATTTCATAGATTGAGAGATAAAAATCAGAAAAGAGGCCGTTTTAGCTAAAATTCACAAGACAACAGAGCCAATAAAAGTCAATTAGATTGACAGAACATAGTTGCATTGCTTTTCAATGACGACCGATGACTGTTTCATTGATATATGATTTTTCCATAACTATGAATCCTCAGTAGACGTGTTTTTTTTATCAAAGGCAAGTGTCACTCGAGCCATTCAAAATATTCGTTATTTTATAAATTGCTGTTATGGTTCGAGTGACACTTGCCTTTGATAAAAAACACGTCTACTGAGGATTCATATTTATGAAAAAATCATATATCAATGAAACAGTCATCGGTCGTCATTGAAAAGCAATGCAACTATGTTCTGTCAATCTAATTGACTTTTATTGGTTCTGTTGTCTTGTGAATTTTAGCTAAAACGGCCTCTTTTCTGATTTTTATCTCTCAATCTATGGAATAAACACGAAAACTATGTTGGAATGAAACTTCTAGAACAATATGAGGAACATTATGCCGTACACTACACATTTTTATATCATACGGGTGGAAAATTCGTAGAACAAATACTTTAAAATTCTTCACATTTTAAGATATCTTCGAGCATGAAACTTAGTCAAACTTCAATAAAATCACTTCTAATAGTCAACCTTTGGTCACAAAGTTGATACATGACACATTAAACTTTGCTATGAAAGTTGTTACAGCAGTTTTCGTTATTTCAGTCTCGAGATACAAATATTGTAAGCCGTAAATTACCTTAAAAACATAAAATTAACTTGAAGCACCTCAAAATCATCACCGATTTTGCTGAAAATTTACACAGAAGTACAAATTAACATGACGAACAGTAATCACGGTTGACCCGTTACATTCCGAACATTTCAATTAAAATGAACAGGTCTAATGTTCAGCATACTTTTGCTCTAGTATGAAGGCTATTAGTTATTATCATAAGATTGTTTGAAAAAAACATCGAAATCAATTATGTTAGACTTATGAATGCATATGAACCAGGGGTTCCATCTAGCGCTCATGTTGTAAAGAAAATATTGATTTTTTGAATTTCCTATCTTTTCTGACCGTTTAACTCATTAGTGTTTTTGATCTAATTTCCGTCCTACCAAGCACAACCCGCACTTACCCTCTGTTTTTCGAATGATTCTACTATAGATGAGTATCATCTATAGTAAATTTGCCTTTCTGTCGTTGGCAAAAAGTTGAGGTATTGTAAAAAATCTCACACTGGTTCTTGATTCCAAATTCGTTCTACGGACTTCGGAAAATTTCAGAAATGTTAATTTGAGATCATACTTTGTTAATTTAAGGAGATTTTTCCTTCTTTAAAATGTGAGCAGTTCTTTCGGGTTGTACTGTACTGCGAATGAGCGAATGAAGTAAACATTTGAGAATTTCACCCCTATTCTGTATTTCGTTTCGAACGAAATTCCAATACAAAAAAATATTTTTTTGTATGAGAAGTTCGTTCGAAACGAAATACAGAATAGGGGTGTTTGAGTATCAAAAATGGTCTTGGGAATATTTTAAAGTTCTAGTATTTCAAAGTTTGATAAGAAATTAGAATCAAATATTTTTAGAAGATTTGTTGTCATTTAAACATGAGCAATATTCTTTTGGGAACGTTAGAAAATTCCTAGTAGATAGTTCGATGAACAATAAGATTCAATATTTTTACAACATGTCACAAGAGTATTTCGATAAAACATTTCTTATCGATAATTAGAAGGGTTCTAGTGAGAACCAGATATTAGAAAGCTCTCCAATTTATAACTATGAAATGACTCAAAAGAGAAGGCATAAGTATCAACAGGAACGTAAAAAACCCATAAAGATGAAGAACTAACACCTACTCCATGAAAGGGAACCGTCTGTCCAGTATAACGTCACGCGCTCCTTTGTAGTTGAGATCATTGCAAATCAACCAAACCATTTCCTGGGTCCACGTTGTTCCACTTTTCGGATACGATGCAATCCAGACATCATCAGGTCGAACTTTCAAATCCTTGATCTGCTGGGCCATGTCTTTGTAGCTGTAACATTTTTACATTCACGTTAATTTTTGTTTTGCTTGATCACTGTGATTATATTTCAGTATTAACTGTTTGTTCAAATAGCAAGGCACTGGTTCCCATTCTCGGTTGAGGATTGGCACTTTCGAGTGATCTTGCGGTTTCACGAGAACGCAATCCGGTTCGTTACGTTCCACTCTGGTGGCCAGATAGACTGGATCGGTGATTTCAATGTACTCCATTATTGCTAACGCGTCGACGCGACACTAGGGACTACTTCAAAACTGATTGAGCAAAGCCAGTCGCCCCCTCATTGTCCTGAGACTTCGCGCAATCACGCGAGTATTCGTTATCACTAAATCAACCGCCAATTTAAGTAACGTACGCAAGATAACATTCAATTCGTAGCGTGATATTCAAAATTGTGTTGATAAAGGCTTGTTGACAATACATTCATGATATTTTCAAATCGACAGATAGATACAGATTATTGATTGCATTTATTATTCAAATTGTGGCGATTCAACCAACGTCAGATTTATATAAATAATTTAAGATACTTTGTGGAAGTCACCTTCCTTTTAGTCCAAGCATCAATTTCGTCTGCCAATTGTGGAGTTAGTTCCATCTTCCAGCTGTCCACTTGGCCTTTGCGAATGAAGCTGTAATGATGTAGTGTATTCAATCCAATTTTGTTCGTCATTAATTTTGCCTCTGTTAAGTTACCGTCTATTTAGATCACCCAGTTCATGGGAACGATCGTTATCTGCCAGTATCCGTTCTATGTACTGCTGATTATTGACTGCAGGATTGTTTCTCATGGATTCGAACGATAAATGGTCTAGTAGCTTTCGAATTTGATCGTCGTTATACTTTTTACCAATAAATGTGCACATCCTTTGCACTACCGATAGAAGATCCTAAAATTAATTCTAACCTCTATTAGTACTCAACTCATTATCAAATAATCATCATACGTACCGTCTTCATCTCCTCATAGCTAATCAAAAGCACGTTATCCAGATGTGCAAGTTCGCTGTATTCGATGACATGTTGATGGTACGGTGCAAACCACTGCAAGTCTCGAACGGTAGAGCGTACGAAATCCTCCAAATTCCCTCTGTATCCACGGAAGGTCACCATGTGATGATAGAACGAAACGGTTACGGATTTGGGCTTGCGGTACACATAAACTAGCTTCGGTTGGACTTTCCACAGTTGTTCCGGTAGTAGGCCGACCGGGAGGTGACTTTTAATAAAGCGCGGCGATGATATTTCTGACATTTGCTTCAATGTGTCGATGCCATGTTGACCGCTATAAAGTCCATCGATTCTAGTGATGAAATACTCATTTGATTTAGTCAAACCCATACGGAGTTCATACCACTAAACAAAACTCACTCTAAAAATTGATAACGAAGTGGCAGCATGGTACTTCTTGCTTCTTCATAATTGAGATCATTACAAATCAACCACACCATTTCCTGAGTCCAAGTCGAGCCACTTTTAGGGTAGGAAACAACCCATACGTCGTCTCGTCGCACCTCCATAGATGTGATTTGCTCTTGAACATTTCTGAACCTGTGGGATAAGTTTAAAGCATAATCACATAATCATTTTCATTTTCATCTACTTACCGCATCGGTAGATAGCACGGTTGAGGCTTCCAGGTAGGATCTTTGATCGGAATGTTGGAAAAGTTTTTCGGCTGCACCAGAACGCATTCTGCATTGGACCTTAGCTTAAGGGCCGTGTAGTATTCTGGATCGATTACTTCGATATATTCAACACTCGCATCACGATCAACGGGAACTGAGGCAGTGCTGTAGCTGGTTCTGATCTTTTGTACCGGGAAAATCAGTATGTATAAAACAGTGCCCAATGTTGGGCAATTTAATATGCTTATTAAATATTATCAAATAAAACTACAGTCGTGCTTGCACGGTACTTGTATACTTTAGAGATAAGCAAGAAAACTAAGGTTGATGCATGCTTCACGAACATAACCACAGTGCATGTGTGGTAGATAACATTATGAATGCCGAGGCGATGATTACATTTGATTGCTTAACTTTTCATAAATTCAATTTCAAAGTATTTTGTCAGGAAACAAACTTGTTTGAAGTGGCAACTCTGAAAACGTGACTGAGATTTAGGCAAAAAAGTCCATGTGTTATTGACATTACTGTCAAAATAATTCTAATCCATATCAATTTAAAGCTGTAACATTTTACCTACTTCATTTGGGGTTCAAACAACATGAGAAAAATTCATCACGGCATGCTGAGGGCTCTTTACAAACTACTTGGGCAATTTTTCGGCTCCTCCTTTTTATGGAGGGTCAAGTTTATATGGCGGATCACAAACTGCTGCTTTCCACTGCTATTTTGATATGTATGGAGGTCCCCAAAAAGAGTTCCAAATTTGAAAGAATTTGATTATAATCGGGGAGAACTTTAATGGGAATGAGAAGAAAACTATTCATTTGCTTGTCAAAAACTGTACACATTGCTCAAAATTGTCTAAACCTTAGTTTTAGATTGGGAAAACTATACAGACAAAGTGCTCAGCGCATACCTACAGGTGTATACATAGGGGAAATGGCTCTAATGTTGGCCTATGGATCTAAGATTGGGCCCATCGCTAAAAATCTGTTATTTATCAATTTTATCTACATAGATGAACACGTCATTAGTACGGGACTGATGGATATTTTTGGTCGCTATTGAACCGCCAGAAATCGAATCGATTTGCAGTCTTTGGCAAAGTTGTTCTGCATAGTTTTACCAATCTATAGGCCGGCGCACAATGCATACGTTTTCGGGTTTTTTGACAGATAATGCATGGGCTAACTGTCAAAAAACCTCGAAAACGTATGCATTGTGCGCCGGCCTTATGTCTCATACTTGAGCACTTTTGATACCGATTGTAATACGTTTTCCATACAAACTTTAAAGTTCTCCCGCAAATCTCGATCGTAAACAAAATCCTTCAAATTTAGCAGTTGAAGACCTAAATACAGCTCGAAAAAACCATGCTATCGTGTGACAGCAAAGTGACGTACACGCCACTATGTTCAATTTTCATTTTTTTTGCATTTTCATACTCATTGCACCTATTGATGTAAAAAAAACTTGCATTTGTATCATTATTCATCTACGAACGTCACTTTATTGCAAAATGTCGATTTGAAATATCGTGTTCGTAGCAAAACGAACAAAATTTCATAAAATTAAATTTAATTTTTTCATCTTATTGCATGAGGCTGTCAATTATGAGGAAATGAGCACATAGACATATCACAAATTATTTTAGGTTTAAACAAATATGGTCCCAATATCCTGCCTTTTTTATCTCGTGATCTTGAATGTTTTCGAAGCCTTGGATGTTGAAAAAAAGTCTAGGAAAATGTTCATGCTCTGTACATATTTTCATAGATTAGAAATTTGAATTATTTTTGGAAACTTGATAGCTTTAGGTCCAAATATCAAAAAATAAAAAATCATGTCGCAGAATCTTGAGTGCGTTTCTAAATCCATTAAATTGTATTGTATTTTTTCCGAACTTGTAATCCGGAATCAAAAAATTCCCAAATTAAGATTTTAGAAAAATGAAATCTATGTTCAAAATCATAAAATGTTTTCTACGTTTCCGAAGCATTAAACATTCGACATCGTTTTTGGTTAGCGTGTAGGACTGTGAACCAAGGGATAGTCACTCTACATACTTATTTTGCGCCAAAATTTGTCTCAGTGTGCCGCAGCTGTGCCGACAGTGCCAAGAAGTTATTGAGCTGACTTTTGTTTGCTTGCGTTGCTACACGATCCTACTATCTTCGGCGGAAGGCCAACCCCGTACAACGAACGTCAATCATTATTCGACCAGCCTTTCATAGAGCCGGCAGAGGAAACGGATTTGCACCGAATTTTTCACCGCCCGAGTATCATCCATCGGAAAAATGGAAACCAACTCCTCTAAAATTCGTCAAAAAAGACGGACCAGCAGCAACAGCATTGGAAGCAGCCGCAGCCGTGGGAGCTGCATCGCTAGTTCGTGTAGCCATGGCCGGAAACCTCGATCAAGTCAAGATACCGCCCTCAGCTGTTCTTCGTCTGAGAGGAAATGTGGACGCGACGGTCACGAGTGTAACGATTGTGAGAATCCATGGCGAGACTTGGTGGAGATTCACGGTTGTGTTTTGAAAATAATTTGATTATATTATGGCAACATCAATAACACATTTTGACACATGTACACTGCGCCGGCGCAGAAAAAGTTCAGTGTTGCCAGTAACTTTATAGATCAGAAAAATTGTAACCATGGGTACCAAACAGTGCCAATGACTGTGCCCAGGTGTGCCCAAGCTTGTTTGTGGCACAGTGTGCGGAGTGACAATCCCCTTGCTGTGAACTTACATTCAATATGTTCAAAATATCATTCCAGGTCGTACAGTTTTCTTTATTTGTTTGTCGAATTTTTAAGTCCCAGCGTTAAAAAATGGTCCAAATCTCTGAAATTTATCCCGGAATATTTTTATTTTCTAGATCGAGATTTTAAATCCTAGATGCATGCAGAATTTTCAATGCTCGTGTTGCTTCGGCAACAGAAGGAAAACGCAATCCGCTTTTTTAAAGCGTTTATTGGAGGAACGGTTAAAATTTTCCTTCAGACGTAACAAATCGTGATTAACCTTACATTTTGTGCTGGTTTTCGGTTCGCTATCCGGATCGTCGTAGCGGTATACGCCAACTTACAATTTCTATGTATACGTTTAGCTAAATTAGGAAAATAAAGTTACTATAAGAAACAAATGAATTTTACCTCGACTACTATGAAGATTATCGAACTTCCAGAGACAATTATGCAAATATAACCTCGTATATAACCTTCAAACCGACCTGCACCGAAATTTCGTTAATATTTTAGTGTTATTTTTTTTATCGATTAACCTTCTACCTTACGCCGTCACTAGTTTAAGTAATCCACTGTAATTTTAAATTCACTAGCATTTTAAGTATTTATTTAAGAGAAAACTTTGCACGATTCAATTCAATTGACGTTTTGGCCCGTTTTTTTATATTTTTTCTTACATTTCTCCATCCTGACCCGGTGTCGATCGCTTGACAGCTCCGCTTGTCGGTTGAATATCGCAAGCAGCTTCACACTCCTGCGCAAGGTATCGATGCACCAGTGAGGTAAATGAGTAGGTGCAGTGTCGCACGAAGGGCGTACGCAACAGCCCGTGATCTTTCCATCTTGGAAGATTTTCCTTGTTCCAGAATTAGATTTTTTCTAAGACTGCTATCTAGAAAAGTTGTGTAAAATTTGAAATCTTTAAAATTGATTGTCTTAAACTTATCGTAATTTGTCGTCTGACAGTGTGAACATTTTTCAGTGTTCACTCGGCTGTCGGCAAAAGCAGGCCACTCTCGATGTGTGCCACGCGATCGTCTGTTATCTCGGCAGCAACCATTGTGTGGTCCTCCTCATTGTTCTTCATCAGTAGTTCTTTCGGTCGATGCATCGTCGACTTTGGAAAGCAACAGTTTAGTGATGAGTGTGTGAGTGCTGACCACGTTTTGCGTCCATTGCTGTAATGGAAACGCTCTGACCCTCGTTGGCGTAACTGCCATACAATGAAACCACTGGAAGCGGCTCCAGTTCTGATGGAGGAGGCATTTTGGATAGTGGAAGATAAAGTGTTTATTGTGTTGTACCTTTTGACTATATTTTTAAGATGTATAGTGACCAAGAATCCTCGGCTCTGTAAAGTTAATTCGTTTGAGCCTTATCAAATAAATCAATAAAAAAAAATTGAAATTTTTTCTTTACGACTTAATTTTTTGTTTAATTTTTTATTCAATTAATAACATTATTATTTGATTACGTAATAATAATTAGTAAAATAATAATTTGTCGTGATCAAATTTTGGGATACTCAAACCATTTGTTTCATATTAAAAGAACATGCAAAATGCTCATGATGAGTTTAAAAAATTCCTCTAGGTGGGTTGGGTATTTTTTTAATTCTTTATTAAGGTAATTTTAAGCCACTTTTGGGCTGGTTTATCATCATATTTCCGGTCATTAAATGGTACTATTGGTAACTTTTTTATTGTGCTGAAGTCACTATTTGGTAACTATTTCTGTTATTTTAATCATTAAAGTCACTATTATTATATTATATTATGTACTGCTTTCTCACCCCAATGGGTCTGGGTTTAATCCCAGCCGAGGTCGGTGGGATTTTTCTGAGGCATAAAAATCTCTGGTCACGTCTTCCTTCGGAAGGGAAGTAAAGCCGTTGGTCCCGGCCCATGTGTGGTTTGAATGGGTGCGATATCCTGCGCAGGTGTGGAAGCTGCCTTCCTTCACATTCGATTACCGTCAATGGATGGCAATCGATGTCCGTCGGTGATTAGTACTAGAATGCGGAACAGAGACCGACGTTAAATAAAGGAAAAGAAGATATTTATTATATTACATACCCAGCCCTGAAAGGCGTAGTTGTTGGCCGAAAATCGTGATTCCGAAAAAAAAAAGCAAAAGAGTTAGCCATCTTAATAATATAATAGGGGAAATGGATGCAATGTCGTCCTAAATGCCCCTAATTTGGGCCCATACATAAATGCAGCAATCGACTAAATTTTCAATAGTGACCAAAATATATTAGTGCCGTCCCAATGACGCGTTCATCTAGATAAAATTGATAAACATTTTCCCTCCTATAATATATAATATATGTATTAGAAAAACATTGAAATACTTTTTCAAGAGTTGTC
Organism: Ochlerotatus camptorhynchus; assembly: GCF_037179485.1. Lineage (NCBI taxonomy): Eukaryota > Metazoa > Arthropoda > Insecta > Diptera > Culicidae > Ochlerotatus > Ochlerotatus camptorhynchus. The sequence goes on along the minus strand of NW_027040929.1, from coordinate 3,396,029 downwards.
AAGCATCATTTCCGAGTGGATGCTGAGAACCTTACAATACCTGGTGAAAGGAATGATTGTACAGTTTTGCTCGTATACCATGTTTATTGTTGTAACTGTACATATTTGAATCACTTAAAGCTGCATCTAGTACTCAACTGCTTGAAAATAATTGGATAATTATAGTTTATAATTGTGTGTGCCTAGAGATTGAAGTTAAAATCGGTATTTTCCGTCATTTGTCTCTCGAACACGTTAAAACGTTCGACATATTTCTCGTTCATATCGCTTTTGTAGGAACCAACGTTGCCATTACGAATGAACCTGCAAGTCAGATGTTTTCTTTAGAAATTTTACAAAACGTGCACATGCCCACACAAATGGTACCTAAATTCATGCGCATCGTCCTTTTTCCGCTCGTCACTGTAGTTGGTTTTCCTCGCCCATTCAACGAGTGCATCCATATTGCAGGATTTATTTGCTTATTTTATAGAACAAAGTTTGATGAGTTGTTTTTCTTTGGTTAGAATAAAATCGTTACAAACCTCTCATTGAATCTACTGACAAGTGCTGCTCTAATGTTTCAATTTCCTGGTCTGTAAATGATTTGCCCAGAAAAGAAGACGCCTCCATGATGACTATTCTCAAGTTCCGCTTCATCTGCTCATAGGTTACAAAAAGAAAGTTTTCCTCGTTTCTTAACTTCCAATAGTCCAACACATGCCCGCTGAATGGTGCATAAATCAAATTATCACTTAGGAATGCATCGAAAAAGTGCTCTCTGGGTCCATCGTAGCCTACAATGTTACGATAGTGGTGATAGAATGATGTTGCGGCATCCTTGGGATTACGGGAAACGTAGATCACTTTCGGTTTAACTGTCCATATCTGATCGGGTAGCAGCATAACCGGAAGATGGGACTTGATGTGCCGTGGTCGGGGTAAACTCTCGACATCGCTCACGGTATCACCACCTATTAGAGTTAAGGCTCCTGTAAGCCTGTATTTGATGTTTATTATTTGTTATGAGCTTCTTGAAAAGTGTATGTGTAACCAACTTACTCCAGAAATGGAAACCGTTCTTCCAGCGTCATCTTTTTGGCACGTTCAAAATTGAGATCGTTATTCAATAGCCACACCATTTCCTGGGTCCACGTGGTTCCACACTTGGGAAATGTAACCACCCACACGTCATCTTCGAACACTTGAAAATTCTTGATCTTTTCGGCTAACGGTAAATACGTCTCAATCATGACACCATATCGCTTTGTGCCATCGTTCAAGGTTTCCGGAGCATATTGCGATAATCCATTGCGCAGAGTAATTTTGTAGTGATTCTCGGTCCCAGGACACTCGATACGATTCAACACTTGGTTTTTAATTCTTTCAAAGTTGAACATTATAGTTGCTGCTTCCTAGCACACTCAACTGCAACTAATGCGGCGTTAAAACTGGCGGTCCGGTGCAGAAAAAGTTTTTGAAATGCATGCCTTCTTTGGCGCAGCGAACACGTATGTGTACGCGCATGTTATGTAGATTGCAAAGTGCATTAACTTAACTGTAGAAAGCTTTGACTATATAATTGCGTACACTGATCTAATGGCACTTGACACGCTGTACTGAGAGGGAGTGAACCCCGGGCTATTATACAGCTTGCAAGAGATACCTACTAAGAACTAATCGAGCTGCAGCAGCAGTAGCGCTCGAATGTTTCGTTGGGTATGGCTCGATGCACGATGCTCGTCGCTGTACACCAAGAACAAGTTTGAAATGATGTTTTGCAATATGAATCGAATTCCATTGGTTTGTAAATTGCAATGGCTAATATATGGGAGGTGCAAAGTGTCGCTAATATTACTTCATATATCCAATACATTTCAGTGCAATGTGAGTATTTTTGATTGTTTTCTTTTTAAGATCGATTAACATTTGCCAAACTAAAATATGGGTGATTTTTTTAACCCAAATACAAGGGGCAAGACAAACTTAGATATATTTGATGACAAATCCAAAAATGTCAATCCCGAAAAACAGAATTGCGCGTATTGTTAATTTGATTCTACAACTTGATATGTCAAAGACAGAGCTTCTAAATGATGTGATTCTGATCTTAAAATCAAAGGAAGTTCAAAAGCATAATAACTGATGGGTATATTGAGTACCAAGGGCTACACCGCACATGTTCCTGGTGTTTTTGAGGTAATGGTTCGTACATTTAATCAATACCAGAACCTATCATGCAAAATAAAAAATCACTGTCATTAATTACTCAGTGTCACACAAAGAAATTTTACAGATGCCTTTAGTTACCAAACCCAGACTTGAAGCGTATAACCCGTTATGCGATAGATCAAATCTCAATGATATGTAATCTTATTGATCGTCTAGTACAGACACATCCGTCATTACTTAAAGCGTCTTTGGGGTGATCTCATAATCAACTAGAACCTTGTGAAGAATTGTAACTAGTGCTGGAAGGTTCATCAAACTTACTGAAGAGTTTCTTAAAAAAATTATATTCAACCGTTTTTAACTATGAAGAGCTTTGAGTGGGTTGGTTTGCCTTTAAATTCCGTTATAATTGCTTATCTTTTGACAGATACGCGTATTTCGTCTACTACTTGCAGACTTCATCAGTGCCAAATACTCAACACCACTTTTTAACTACCCAGAAGTACTTCCAACTTATTTGCACGACTGATGAGAGCAGCCCAGAATTGTGTCGAATTCGACTCAGAATTACAAAAAGTGGGGTTACTCAATGGATAAGTATTTTTTTTTGTAAATTTTCCCTAAAAATCAGCTCGAATTTCAAGAAAATCAATGAATATTTTAGTCAGTCTATCACTATACTGGTAAACTGATTAAATGAGTCATCGATTTTCCTGAAACGCTAGCAATTTTGAGTCGAATTCGACTCAATTCTGAATTACTCTCATCAACCGTGTGGAACATTCTTTTGATTTCCCATAAAAGGTCTTCAGATGCCGCTGGAAGTTTCGTCAAACTTTCTCCTTAGAAGTTTTTTTTGGCTCCTCTGCGAAATGTCACATTACTTTCACACAAAATCATTCTAAAATTGTTTCCAGGGAAATATGAGCAGATTCCTTGGAATCCGGAAACGTGGTTAATTTTCAGACAAACGATTATGCAAAAATTTTATGATTTGAAAACAAACATTGTTGAAAATTGTTCAAGGCATTTAGTCTTGGAAAAAGAACCTTGTTTCGTGCGGCTTTATGACACGAATTTTGATGATAATTTTCAAATAATTTTTAGACGACCATTGTGGTAATTCTAGTGAAAACTCTAAATGAGTTCTGATGAGTATTCAAAGGTATTTATGAGGAGAACTTCTTGAATAAAAGCTTAGGAAATTGTGCGGAAAAACCGTCGTTGGGTGAAATTATTCATTTCGCTAAGGCGCTGGACGTGGATCCGGCCCAGATTGAAGTTATTTATAGGATAGCTAAGGATAAATCCCTGTTCATCAAATTTAAGTCCGAAGAATGAATGCATTGCTGAAAAACCCTGAACAATTAATGTTCCAATGTCGAATGCAGGGGAATATATCCAATCCAATATGTGCGAATGTATGATCTGCCACCTGTAGTTTCCGACAAAGATCTAGCGTTGATGGTGAGGAAATATGGTAAAGTAAGAACGTCGTCCGTGAAAAATTCCCTTCGATATTTACACTGGAGTACGTGGTATATATATGGATGTGAAAAAGGAAATTCCTACATCGCTGCATTTGTATTTTTCAGTGTAAATCACGTCCAAAAATTATCTCTATCGATTGAAGCCATAGCTGGTAAATATCACGGCCGTCATGTGACAATGAGAAAACAGTTCCTCTCACTATCATGAGACGAAACTATCTCTCATTAGCTTTCTTGTCATTTTCCAATGATCAAGCACTAATGAGAATAATTCTTATGCGGTTTTGACATCAACATTTCTAACTGATTTAGATGAATTTAAGCAAGCAACCATATGTAATTGGTAGAGTGAATATATTATTAAGATTTCTTTGATACAAGTAACTTTAATAGCAATAAATGATCTAGTAATTACAACACTGTCACGTTCTGCCATGACAAAAAATTCGATGAGATTTTGAAGAAAATCTCTATCATCGTTTTCTCAACCGATGATAGTGACAGAAAAAATATCGCGTGAGATCTTTCATCGTAAATGACATTTGCCAGCCCTGATTGAAGCCCTAGAAATGTATGGAAGAATGACCTCTGAGAGAACATTTTGAAACTAGCCTCACACGAAAGAGGGATACCTAATATTTCGTTTGGTGGGTGTTTCAGCGATACTGATTTTTTATAATAATATAATCCTAACAGAACCACCATGTTTAATTGATTGCAAATATGTAAATTGTATACTCGAGTAAAGCTAGAGGTCGCAGTGACCTAGTTATGGCTCTACTTAAAGGTTGCTCCAGTTTTGTCAATACATGTACTAGCAATAACAATGTGATTCAACTCTCCAGCGTCCATGAGGAAACACTTAAAGTAAATTCATTTCTATTTATCCCTTGCTTATCTTTTGCCCCGTACCATTTTTTAAAGGCAGATATGACATGACATTTTGAAACCATCATCAACATTTGTTTATGGGGTTTAATTTTAATTTCATTGATGATACATGAAGAAAATGTTATAAACATACAATTCGCTGTACAAACTCCTATAAATATTCACGGAATCGCATTATCAACGCACTGTCGTTAGCGGTGGTGTAGTGGTAAGCGTGATGATGGTGTAGTGGTAAGCCTGATTGCCTCTCACCCCAAAGGGCCTGGGTTCAATCTCAGTGGGCACCGCCGGGATTTTCTGAGGCATAAAATCTCTGATCACACCTTTCTTCAAAAAGGAAGTAAAGCCAAGTCGTTGATCCCCGGACCATGAGTTGATGGGTGGGTAGGTAAGGTCCAGGTGTGGGAGCTACTTCCCTGGGGCCGGTAGCATTGGTGCTCAGTACGGAAAACATGATCGACGGAATACAAAGCAAGGACAAAAAGCACACTTTCGTTAGGGTAAGCTTCTTGCCTCTAGATCCCCTATCCGGTTTGCTAATGAATTAAGGTCCTGTTGGCCTTCTGATAGGTACAGTTGGTAAAATTCAGAGTAGAACTAATAATTATTATGCTCGATATTAAAATGTAGGATTTTTTTCAAAATAATTCCTGGTCATTTTTAACTCAAAACTTCAACGAAATGAAAACAAATAGGGTCCCTACGACAGCGGAATTTCATATGAATTCAATTTAATTTCATAATACGAACGTATGGCTATAACTGGTTCACGTATTCTTCACATAAGTCTGGTCCCTTTCATATTAAAAAATATTTTTAATTGCAGATATGAACTATTTAGATTTTTTATTCAATATTCTATCTCATGTATAAAATGAAAATCTTTCCTATTAATCATCACTAACGGTATCAATAATCACTGTTCATATCGAAAATCACTTCCGCAAAGCTTCTCATCGATATAACGGTCGAAACGTTCTATGAACTCCGCTGAAAGTTCGTTTTTGTAGTCTCCGACTTGACCTTTCCGCATGAATCTGAGAGCAATAAAAATATTTAGATTTATATTGTAGGTAATTTGTTTGAAGTAAGCTTACTCAAATTTCTCGCCTTTCCTTCCATTCATTTCCATTGCACTCTTGGTTAAGTCAATGTTATTTGTTGCCGGATTTTCTGGAATGGTTTATTTTTGTTTTAATAAAAAATGCCTTCTAATCGTTAATTATATGTACTTACTTTTCATTTCATCAAACGAAAGATGATGTGCCAGCTTGTCCAACTGTTGATCAGAGTATTGTTTTCCGAAGAAGTCACATGTTGTTGCCAGAACGTCTCTCAAATTTCGCTTCATTTGTTCGTACGTCAAAAATAGAACATTCTTTTCCTCACGCAAACGCCAAAAGTCGAGCACATGTTGGACTTGTGGACAATATACCGCTTGATCTGCGAGTAACGCTTCCAAAAAATGCTCCCGCGGACCACGATAGCCCATGATCATCTGATAGTGATGCAAGTAGGAAACGGCCACATCCTTAGGGTTTCTAGAGACGTAGATGATTTTCGGTTTGACCGTCCACAGTTGCTTCGGCAATAGGGCCAGTGGAAGATGGGATTTGATGTGACGAGGACGGGGTTTGTTTGCCGTTGCCGCCACGGTGTCCACGGGAAGGTTTTTCGCAATTCCTGCAATTCTGTTTAGTTCATATGTGTATGGTTCAATCACATGAAAATGATTCCGATATTGCAGACAACTTACTCTAAATACGCTGAACGATTATTGATACTGTCGCGTTTAGCGATTTCGTAATCCAAATTATGATCAATCAACCAAACCATTTCCTGGGTCCAGGTGGTGCCACATTTTGGAAACGTAATTATCCACACGTCATCGTCGTAAACATCAAAGTTACGGACCCGGTCTGCAAATGCTTGGTATTTTTCCGGCAAGACGCATGGTTTCGGTTTCCACGTCTGGCCATCGTTGAAGGGATTTGGAGTCAATTCTTCCAATTTTACCTCGATAAACGCGGGTGCTGCAGGGCAACTCAACGACTTGGCCAAATCCGTATCCAACGATTTAAACGAAAACACTTCACTGCTCACTGTCGTTAGGTTCATTGCGTCTGGTTGGATCGATCTGTTCTGGTGGAATAAACGTGAGACAAATGACGACGGCGGTGTGGATGTGGAGAGAGCGATAACTTTCACATTAGAGCAGTTCCACGCCAAATGACAAATTGATCAGACTCGACCTTCTCGGATTTTGTGCAAAAATTCGGAAATTTTTAATATTCTAATCGAAATGACGTCTGAGACTAAGTTGTTGGTACAAATAAAGTCTTTCTATGAAAAATAAACACGGTATTTTTTTAGTAATTTTGGGTAAAAATCCAAGTAAGTTTTGAAAACTTACCTAGTAAAAGTGTGTTTTTTAGATTGAAAATTGCAAATTTTTGAAATATTTAAATTTTTGGACTGTTAAAAATTGACAAAATTCGTAAAACAACAACTTTTCGTAAAATGTTTGAATTTTATGTTATTTAAATTTTCAACACTTTTTTTTATGTTTTTACTTACAACTTTGTCACAGACGTTGCAATTAGAAGGTAAGTTTTCGTGCTACAATTTATTAAAAAAATGGAAAACGTCATTTTGAAAAAAAAAATAAATTTGCAAGATTAGTTGGCTGAAATTTAGCACAAATGATAATAATTCCCCATAACCAGAGTTCGAAACTTTCACCTACGTGAGAAGAGAAACGTAATTTTTCACCTGCTAGGAGAAATAGATGTGAATGTGAGAAGCGAGAGAATATGCTCACAGCAGTTTTCGCGAGAAAAGCAACAGCGATTAATTTTTTTCGGAGAGCATGAGCGGCAGATAAATTGTTTTTTTTTTCAGTGAATTCTTGATGCCGATAATGATTTTTCACTACTTTCATACACCTACTTCAATTTCATCCGATATTAAGAACCAAAACAACAGTTAGGGCACATCCATAAATTACGTAGAATCTGAGGAGGGGGTTTCAACATTTGTAACGGACCATGCATAATGTATAGAAAAAACGCCACGAAGGGGGAGGAGAAGGTCTAAAATTGGTAAGAAAATTGAATCGTCATTTATGGATGACCCTTATGATTTGACAGAAGGTATAAAAAGGAAATAATAAAAAAAATCTGCCGGACTGGTTGAAACCAATGAAATGCAAACAGGTGAGGCTATGTGAAATCGTTGTGCCTTTCGTTCTGCCGCTGTTTAAATGGATAACACAGTATGACGTCACACTCCGTCAACCATTTAATCAGCGGAAGAACAAAAGAGACGGCGAATTCCCAAGCCTCATCTGTTTACATCACATTGGGTTGGAGCCGAACAATTTGGGGTGGTATTTTTTTCGCTCTTGGTAGTTTTCAGAGCCAAATGGGTGATAAAAAGTAATTTCGTTGGGTTTTGAAGAGAGATATTTTCGGATTATGTATGAGAGAGGATAAAAAATTATCGGTGAAAAAGGAGCGATGAAAATGTGAACGGTTCACAACTCACCGAAAAGTAGCCTGAGTGAGGAAATGCTTATCGTGCAGCTGAGTGAAAATTTCTATCTCTGTCTATAACAAACAATTATGCAATGTTTCATACAAATCGGAGAAGGTTGAGTTTAAATTGATTTTTTTTACTATTTGGCCTGGAACTGCTCAATTATAGTAGTGAGCGACCATGGAAAGCCGTTCGGTTGTTGAGCTTACCACGAACTGTAAACCCGTACTACTTCTTTTTTAGGTTTTTTTTTACCATACGATAATATATTGGGGCATGGAGAATGTGTATCTAAAAAGTTTGATTTGTAGCTGATGTTCGGTTGATGTTAAACTCTTTATTTATATTATTTAAAATTTTTGAATTTATTTGCTGATTACTGTGTCTCCCCATATATAAATGTTGGAAATATTTTACGCATTATATAACCTTTAATTGCAATTTAACATAAACAATGAAAAAATCGTATTATTCTATATACCTAAATCCAGTGCCTGCCAGTTGCTCATGAACGTGCTCTCGTAATCGTTGTGTGTATTCTGGGGTTAGTTCTTCTTTGTGGCTACCAACTTGGCCCTTTCTCATAAACCTACAAAATGTGATGTCAAAATTTGATATTTGTTTTTTCTTTAGTTAAAACAATTTGAAAATGCTGCTTACTGGAATTCAATTTTCTTGTTGCGTATTTCCTCTAATGTTTTAAGTAACGTTGTGTGGTTGGCGGTAGGATTTTCTAAAAAAAAAAACGTTGATCGTAAATCTCATATTCACAAGTATTTATCCAGCTGTTTTACTTTTCATCGTATCAAACGACAAATGTTCGGCCAGTTTTGTCAATTGTGAATCGGTATAAGTTTTACCAAAAAACTTGCTAGTCCGTTTAAGAACACTCATCATGTCCTGCCAAAATAGGAAATTTATTTGTTATAGGGAAATCAATTTTATTCAATTTGAAATTGAGAGGTGGGAATAAAGCGCTAGCAGCTATATCATACTTTCGGAAACCATTAAATTTTATAATTTTAGATTAAAACTATTTTTTGTACAGAATTACCTTTGATACCAGACTATTGAACAGTGGTAATGATGTTTCATGATCAGGTTTTTGTTTTTAGTTAATAAATCGAAAGTGTAATTTAGCGGTTAGCGGAGTAGCAATTTATCCTCTAAATCACACTTCATTAATGAACTTAAATAAAAAAAAAATTATAAATCAATATAAAATTTCCACTGGGTAATAGCCAACATTAGCAATGATTGTGATTTTCCGAAACATGAATTAGCGGTTAGTGGTTTTAGTGCCCACCTCTGTCAATTTGTTGCCATACCTTCTTCATCTCCTCGAAGTGGTTAAACAATAAATTATCCAAATGTCGAATGTTCCAAAAATCGAGTGTGTGTTGTACCTGTGGACACCAAAGAACCTGGTCGGCTAGCAATCCTTCTAGGAACATCTCATTCGTTCCTGTGTACCCATGTAGATGGCGGTAGTGATGCATATAGGAAACGGCAACGTCGTTCGGATTCCTAGCACAGTAGACAATTTTCGGTCTAACACTCCACAGCTGCTTGGGAAGCATTGCTAGTGGCAGGTGTGACTTGATATGGCGAGGCCGTTCATGATTTTCTACCACCTCTACTGTATCTTCAGGGTGATTCTTGATCACTGCTGACGCTCTAATAGTAAATTTACAAATTTGTTACTTGCTTATCAGTGCATTTTTGGGGGAGAGTTGTTGCTTACTCTAGAAACACGGATCGATGTATCAGATCAACCTCACCAGCAGCTTCGTAGTCAAGATTATGGTCAATCAGCCACACCATTTCCTGTGTCCACGTTGTACCACACTTTGGAAAAGTGACAATCCATACATCATCTTCGTACACGGTGAGGTTGCGTATCCGTTCGGCGAATTGCAAATACTTGTAGGTCATTACACAACGGTTAGACTTGAGATCAAGCTCGCTAACTACGGGAAAATCCGAAGTATCGATGAGACTGATCTCAATCTGACAGTCATGTAATTCGGTGATCAAACCGCGAGCCAGATCGGAATCCATAATTTGGTGTCTAAACATTTTTCCAGAGATTTGATGCTACACTAATGCCGACCGAAGGTTCTTGTAGGACTAATAACAGTGAAAATAAATCGAATCGATTTTGTTATCTCTAGTTTTGTTCATGATCGTTGTAAAACCGTAAACAAGTTGAAAAAGAAAACAAACGTTATCGTGCTCGTCATTTCAAAGGGGGAATAAACGAAATTAAATTGTCTAACCAGGGTGAATGTGTCAGTTTTTGCCCTTGAGTAGTTCCACACAAATTCGCAAATCGTTTCGGATCGATGTTTTTAGAATTACTTGTTATTTTACACAGTTGTTTTTTATTGTCCAACATGTCATTTTACATATTTGGTTCCCTAGTTTTGTACACGGCTAACATTTGAAAAGGGATTATGCAAAAATGAACCGCGTCAATAGGAGAACATATATCTCGCGAACGATTTGTTTGATCGAGATGGTGTCTTTGGCAAAGTTGCGGACAAGTATTGTGCCTTTCAAGAAAAAATATACACTGTAAAAAAATATATTTTATTATTCACAAAAAAAATCAAAATTATAAAAAAATAAAATTACTCAAATTGCATTTTTTTTTAATTATTTTTTTATATTTATATTGAGATTAAGTGCCTACTGACAATGTGTATTTGCTGTGCAATTCATAAACAAAAAAGTTATGAATTATTGAAAAAGTACCAAAAGTACTACCTACAGTTATCGAACATCTCAAAAAGGCAAAAAATACTCAAATTATGCGATTAGTGAATTTTAACCTACGAGTATCTCGAAAATAACAACTTTGGGAAATTTAAGCACTAAGAGAGTTTTTGTTGTAAATCTAATGTTAATATTAAATATTAACACTACTTCAAAGATATTCAACAACTGTATGTAGTATTTTAGAAAGAAAAAAAAATCTTTTTTCAATAATTCATAACTTTTTTGTTTATTAATTCCCCAGCAAATACACAATGTCGGTGAGTAGCACTTTATCTAAACTACAATATAAATATAATTTTTTTTTAAAAATGTATGCAATTTGAGTAATTCTTATTTTTTAATTATAATTTTGATTTTTTTTTCGGTTTTTATTTTTTCTTGAAAGGCACAATACTTGTCCGCTACTTCGCCGAAGACACCATCTCGATCAAACAAATCGTACGGAAGATTAATTTTACAGTCTTAAATTTTGAAGGAAAAATATAAAAAAAACATATATTTTTAATTACATTTTATTTGATATTTTGATCTTTGAAATCAAGTGGTTCAAAAATTATGAATTTTTGAAAACAATCGATTTTTTAGGCCACCCTATATCCACTTGATCGTTTTTCTGTAGAATGGCTGTATTATTTTATTAAAATTCACTGCATTATTTCTTAACAACTAGAATTTATTAGAAAACAAGTTTATTTTGAATCAAAATAAAATAAAAGCTTTCATTGATAAATGTACATGCTCTTTTCATCAAATTATCAAATAATTTAGAAATTTCAAAATACATAATATCAAAATAGTATCAAAATATGAATTCATCCTAAAAAAAAAAGAATATCAAAATATTTTATCAACATAATTTCAAGAGCACAATTTGATATAATTTTATAATATTTTGATGTTCAACTTTGTTCGGGTAGCGAATACGAATTATGCAGGAAACTTGATTACGCTTTGGTCAAACACTCGGGCTATCATGGCCGAATACAACATATCAAGAAGACGGTTAACTCGAACGCTTTCGTATACAAACGTAGAGAAACAGATTCAATCACGACCTTCACCGATCAATAGCTTCGAATCAATTTGATTCTGAAGAGAAGTTTACTCATTCGCTCGCCGAAACTGGATCTATGATAGAGTTTTATTTTCAAGTTATGTATCGGCTATTGAAATACGCGATCTCAGTGTTCATTCTCGGTATTCGAATCCTGTTCCAAGTAGTTGGTCCCGAATAAACTCATCCAATTTGTTTATAAATTCTGCTGGAAGCTCATCTTTATAACCACCAACTTGTCCCTTCCGCATGAATCTATAAAAAAGTGATAAAAAATTCCCTGTCAGTAAATCGTGAGAAATGCATTTAATGGTAGTTCCTTAAGCAGTGAGGTAAATATATTAGATTTTCTGTCGTTTTCAATACGTTCAGATTAGCCAGTATTATGAAATTTTCGATCAAAACGCAAATCGTGCGATGCGTATCAGTATAGCACTAATAATACATTCAAAGCTAACCTGAAGTCGTTGGGAACACCAGTGGCAGCCTCCATCTGCGTAACCAACGTCTGGTTGTTGGCTGAACTGTTTGCTGTAAATGTTTGAATCTTTTATTAACATAACATGTCTCGTGACAGCACACGGTTCGAACCAACCTTTCATTGAATCGAACGAAAGATGTTGTTCCAACTCCGCCAGTTGCATGGGAGTGAAGGTTTTCCCGAAAAATTGGCAAACCTGCAAGAGAATTTTCGCCAAGTTCTTCTTCATGTCTTCGTAGTGCAGGAATAGAACATGATCCCGATGGGATACAGCCCAAAATTCAGTGGCATGCTTGACCAGAGGGCAGTAGATAATTTTGTCCGCCAGAATACCGTCCAAAAAGTCCTGCTGTGAACCCTTGAAACCGTGCAGGTGCTTGTAGTGATGCATTAACGATGTGGTGACATCCTTCGGATTTCTTGCAGTATAGATAATTTTCGGCTTTACTGACCAAATCTGCTTGGGCAGTAGAGCCAGCGGTAGGTGGGATTTGATATGACGAGGTCGAGGTAATTGTTCCACCTGAGATATTGTATCTACTACGTCGATATTTGTGACAAAGGAGGTAAATCTGGAAATTAATTGTTCTGTTATTGTAAGGAATAGCTGGGGAACAAAGTGATCATACTCAAAAAACACCGATCGTTCGGTGAGATTCACTGTAGAAGCGGTGTTGTAGTCCAGATCATGATCGATTAGCCATACCATTTCTTGAGTCCACGTAGTTCCTGATTTTAGGAAGGTGACTACCCAAACATCGTCTTCGTAGACGATCAGGTTCCGGATACGGTCTGCGTATTGGCGATATTTGGCAGGCATGATACAGTGAACCGGTCTCCACAAAGGATCCCCTGACGGATTTACCGTAATGTCATTCAAATGCACTTCAGTGAAATTTTCGTTGAAGGGTGTCTCAAAACGTTTTACCTCGTCAGGGTTTAGACTATTGTATTTGAACATTCTTCTTATAAAGCACTTTCGATCCACACACACAAAATCTGAATGCTAGCACTTTACGTTTCTACCTCAATGATTATGATTGGTCAATGGACCACTTTTAAGTTATCAAAATGCAGCTCGTTGTTCTTTTTCGTGCCGATCGTAAAGTAAGTGTTATCTGTGCACACTGATAAGCCTGAGTGCCGCCAGATATATAAAAAAAAATCGCTAAATTACATGACAAAAAGACAAATACACTTTTTTCTTTATTGGCTTTGAATGTTTAGAGTGTGCATTCAAGCTAGATGGATCACAACACACGAGAATTTAACCAATGAATGTAACATCAATAAACACTGATTGTTGCTCAACAAAACTTCCTAATACAGTGCGAGACAAACATGATTATCGGTGTGAATAATCTAGACTAATATGTAGCTTTGCCCAGAGCTGATTGTTGCTTATGTACCTAGTGCGCGTTAGTTTTGATGTGGCTCTGTGTTAGTACACCGCTCTTTGCATGTTTTCATTGGGAGTGGTACTAAATCACCCGGACGGGTTTGGAAGATTAGTCAAACAGAGTTTGCTCTATCAGATGCTGGAGATTATATTGCTTGGATGTGTTTTGATTATCAAGAAATGTTCGTTTAAAGCCGTTTGGTTGTTCCGTCTATTTCAAATGTTGACCAAGAAGTGTGCTTGTCTCGGTTTGCTTATTTATGCTATGGGACAGAATTGCCGTAAGCGAAAATACGGCGTACGGTGTGTCATTGGTATGATCGAAATTTACGGGCCTCAACCGAATAATAAAAGGTGTTTAATTTTGTACCATCTCTCCAACGTCTTTTGTATGGTTGCTATACTGCCGTTATACGCATAAGAGTCCCACGGTGCATAAGGATTGCATGGGACACTATTGGTATCTACTTTTATATTGTGTGACAGAATCAAGAACTTTGATTTAGATGATATATCAATTCCATCACGGAACTCCAATGGTTCAATAGCAGTTCTGTTGAACTGTCATGAATTTCTTTGATATCGTAAAATATTAAAGCTTCATTACAATTGATTTTAGCTAGAAGAAATCATTTATAAATTTACTTGGATTTTTTTTACATTTAACTGCCATTTTCTCAATATAAATTTTTATCATATGGAATTAATATGCTGGACGCAGACCTGTCACAAGTGTATAAAAAATCCAATAGAACATGGAACAGTTATGCGTCCACCGGCAGTATATCCCATATAATATATTTCATATCATAAGTAGATGAAGCATTCCACGAGATCAAATTTGCAAACATTGCTTTTCATAAACTACCTAAATAGGGAGGACGGCCCAAGCGTAGTGGTTAGCATCCATAAACCAAAGTCACGGGTTCAAATATTATCCCGGACAAGTCAGGACTGACCCAAGAATATTCAAGTACAACCATAATAAATATAATAGAAAAAAGAACGTAGACAGCTTTAAAGACACTCTAGATTCCCCCATCTTCGTCCAGCGAGTCGTTCAAATACATTTTTAGAAATGTTCATGGAGTGTAGATACTCGTCACCGTTTTCGTAGCTTATGGATAACGCAGAAGCAGAGAAATAAAATTCTACAATAAGGGCCTAACAGTTTAATGTAAGTAATTACTTCTCTCGATGATTTCATGACATGGTTATTCCTAGAAATAATCGAGAGAAATAATTGTTTACAAAAGCTGTTAGGCCCTTATTCATTCTATCTATAACTAGCTGAGTGTACCCGGCCTTGCTCGGGATTCAATATTGGCTTGAGCTTATGCATAAAAAAAATGCTATATTATACGTAGCCTCCCCCCTCTTATCTAAGGGGCTACCCCCTTTGACCTTCACATGCCAAATTTGGTTCCATTGGCTTGATTAGTTCTCGAGTTATGTAGAAATTTCTGTTTCATTTGTATTGGAGCCCCCCTTTACAGAGTAGGGAGGGGTCTCAAACCATCATAAGAACCTTTCCCTGCCCCATAAATCTCTGCATACAAATTTTCACGCCGATCGGTTCAGTAGTTTCCGAGTCTATAAGGGTAAGACAGACAGACAGACAGAAATTCATTTTTATGTATATAGATAGATAGATAGATAGATAGATTATGATATATCTTGCCAAAATCAGTTACCAATTGGAGAAAATCTGGAATTATCATGGGATACAATATATACACCGAACCGGGGGATGTAAGATTTGCTTACAATGATGAAGTATTAATCATCTCAGGATGTTAGTGGAGACCGCATGAACGGAGTTTGAGATGTATCGAACTGCGGTCCAATGCAAGTAAATGAAGACCGAAAAAAGTGGAGTGTACTAGTGAGTGATATGAATTATGTCGAAAAAAAAAATAGAAAAAAGGTAGCCGATTGGACTCGAATCACGAACGTTGCAATTGTCAGACCTGTGCTTTCTCAACTGCTCTCTACATGCTTCAGAATATGGATAGTCTTCTTTTTCGCATTCTAAGCTTATTGCTTATTGCTAAAATCGAATAAGAAGCGCTCATATTACGATATCTTGATTGCTTTTTCTGCTGAACGAGAATTGGAGAGAATCGTGGCAAGTATGTGCGTCGTTCTACAATGTTAAAATGCTCTCTTGTATAGTCAAAAGCGTAGGCAGAACACGAGATTTAAAAAAATAAAAATCATTGCAACGTCTGCAAGATCAACTTACTGTATATCATTCGATGCGGTATTCGCTACAGAGGATGATAGAAAATACAATTAACATTCAATGTAATACATTTTTGTTTTCGTGTAGTTTATTTAAAAAAAATAATTTAATCATTATAATCGGTCGTTTTGTAGCATATTTGAATTAATATTTTATTTGTATTCATTGGAAAATCTCATTCCGCAAAAAAAAATGCATTTGCCATACATTAGGTACACTATAGATATGCTCTCAATTAAACTATGGGATGTTAGCATATCTAGTTCAGAGCTGATATATGATCCTGAAGGAAGTTGAACATGACTGACTATTGAAAGCATAAACATAGCCTATGATTATTTTTTTTTGTTCCGTTCATGATAATACTAAAGCAGCTTCTTCATTAACAATGTATTCTTCTGACCTCAATTTAAGATTGATTGCCGGGATCGAGAAATTCAGCGCCTGGGAGCATTGTTCTCCGGTGGTCGACCAACAGCTGCCCTCGCAAAGGACTGCTGCTACCGGAACGTGAATACTCTGGCAGAGGATGTTAAGAGCCTCCAGGAGGAGAAAGCTTCGATGCAAAACAAGCTGGGTGAAGCGTTGGAGAGTCAGCAAAATGCTAGCAAGAAAATTCAAAAGCTTTCCGACCGTAACAAACAGTTGGAACAAGAGTTGAAGGAAATTGAGAACGTCGCTCTGAGTGTCGAGTCCGAAGCTAATTTGAACATTTTGGATAAAGATAGGCAAAATTCTGACCTACAGATTAGACTGCAACGATCAAGCATGAGAATAAAAGAGTTGGAAACATTGCTGGATGCGAGAACCTCTGGCTTCACACCGACAAGTTCATCGGCGTCGGCATGCTCTTTGGATTCAACTTTGCAAAATGCCCTCAAGCAAGCAAATGAAGAGAAACGTGCTTTGTATAAGCAATTGAACGAATTGAAACAACGAGAGCAAACATTCCTAACAGATTATGAGAAAATTAAATCAAAGTATTCCAAATTGAAGCTAAAACTCTCCAATCAAACCGCGTATAGCGCGGTGGATTGCGGCGGGCGGGACAATCCTGAGCTCACCGAGCTGAAACTGAAATGTTCCACTTTGGAAGATTCGTTAAAGCAGGTGGAAGTCAAACGGGATCAGCTCAGCAATGAAATACAACAGTTACGAGAAAGTGTGACCAAACTTAGAGGCGAAAGCATTGACAAAGATCTCCGGATAGCTCAGTTGGAGAGTGAATTGTGTTTGCAGAAAAAAACGACAGTCGCAGCACCGGCACGCTTGCGAACTGCTGATTCGGCTATTTCCGGTCAGACGTCACTCTCCGTCCAATCGGCGTTTCATCGAGTCGAACGGGAAAGGGATGCTGCCAGAAGAGAAGTTCAACAGTTGGAAATTGAAAGGGATTCGCTGAGGAATAAACTAAAGTTGGCTACTAAGAGCCAAATAGATGAACAAGCTAAGCATGAGGAAATCATAATCGGGTACAGTTCACAGATTGCAAAATTGGAGGTTGAAAAGCGGGATCTGATGTGCGGACAAAGTTCTTCCCAGACTACATTGCATTTACTGAAAGAGGAGAATCGAGAACTACAAGAGCGATTGAAAGATGTGGAAAGTAGTTTCAGTAAATTGAAGATCAACAATTCGCAGTTGAAGATTTTGCAAGAGCAAACGGAAAGAGCTATGATGCAACATCAGAACAGACTGGTCTGTTCCGAAAATCAGTTGGGCAACGCTGAAGCCAAACTGAACCAGGTGGATGGAACGGTCGAGAGTGCGCAGAAGGATATTGGTAAATTGCGAGGAGATATCAGTGTTCTGAAAGCATCGAACGCTTCGTTGCAGCGAGAGAAGGACAAATTGCTGGTTAGTGGTCACATTTCGAGCGTTACAAGGCATTTTATTGCATTTTTACATGTTTCAGATGGAGCTCGATAAAAAAACGGAAAAGTTATTTACAGTTGAAGCGGAGTTGAACAATCTGAAAACGAAAAAATCGGAAATGAGGGGCACTATCGATCGATTGGAAAAGAAACTCGAGTAAGTACTATTTCGTATTCTCTTTATTATTCGTATTTTTTAACTAACCTATTCAGTCGGCATTGGCATTTGAAAAGATCCGTTTAAATATTTTATACGCCATTTCTGCGACTATGGCACAATCACAATACTTATCCTAACAAACTATATTCTTGCGGGAGCCTGTAACGGGTTAGGCAAGGTAGTTGCTTTCTTGACTGGAGTGGAGTGGAAATTATCCAAATGTCACACTTAATTAAAGTATCGTGAATGTCTCGTTGCATGTCTGAGGAAAAGATCTGTGGCTACTGCTGCTCTTTTTGGTAACTTAGTATTCATCAGGTTCGGTTGATGCAAATCCTAACAGGCTCATGAACCACCTAGACGGAATGAGGAAAAATGGTTTACATTCTATGATTAGCTTTTTCGAAACCTAGTAGGTACAACATTGAAATACCAACATTCTTCTTGGGATTCATGCTATTACCAACCACTGGGGAAAAGTTAGATCCGTAAGTTGCGTCACATGCGTTGTAAAATATTATTAGTTATAATGTTCTGTTAGTTCTACAGTGCTAATTTGGGATTGCTAGCGTAATGTTTCCAATCCTAATGGAGAGAATCCGTTTTCCGTTCAAATACCTGGCAAGTCCTACGGCTGGTGGTTGACAGCCAACTACGCCGTTTTGTAGGGATGCATCGTACGGAGCATATCCCGGACGACAAACACACGTTGCCGAACGAACGTTGGACGGTGTCTTTTTCGGTTCAAGCCACTGTCCAGGGCCACATAATCCCCGGGTGTAAAGTTTGAAACATTGCTTATTTATCTCTACCATATCAGGTGTGCTGTCGCAGGCACTTTTAGGAACTTCGTCTTCGGTGCATGATTGGTCCAAATTGTGGATGACTCCAGAACACCCACAGATTCCGTTATAGGAAATGCCATCCAGAGAGGGTCTTGTTGTGAAGTCAAATATGACTACTTGATGGAGACTGCAAGGACCCTGAGAACCTATTCGATAGCACGTTTTCTCTTTTGGGAAGTATAATCTTCCCTTTTCGCATGGATTTGGCATGCAAACGTTTGAATCTACTAGGAACGAGCCTAAATCACACGGCCCTTGGGTGTATAATTTATAGCAGTAGCCATCCTTCCATAGAACGTAATTTTCTTTGCACCGGCACTCCGCCTTCATTGAGCTCACCTCTTGCTGACCTCGTTTATCGCTTATGATGAAGGTATGCCCAATAGGACATGGACCTATGGTACCTAATTCGTAACACTGGTTTGACTCGTTATGAAAATGTGGCAACCGTTGATGACACGCACATTTTTTCGATGGCAGAAACAGTTCTCCGGTTCGCAAGCATGGTCCTTTGGTAAAAAACTCATGGCATGTTTCCGTTTCATCATAGAAATAATTACTCAACTCCCCTTCGTTCTCACACTGCAAATAGAGATGCAACAATAGAAGCCCTACACAATATACCATTCCATCATACCTTGCATTTGGCAATTCCGTCGTTATCTATACTGAGTAATTTTCCCTTCGGACAGGGTCCTTTGGTATGCATTTGGTAACATTTGTTATCCTGCGGCCAGTAGATCATCCCACTCTCACATATTTCCGCCGATTTGCACGTCCCCCAACGTTGTCGTGGTCTAAAATTAAGAATCATAATGTTAGCATACGATCAGTGAAAGCAATGCTCAACTCTATTATGTTAGTTTATCAAAGGACGTGTTTACATGGCACTTTTCACATCCGAATCGGCTATAGGTGCGAAAAATTGTCCAAAATCACACGGGCCCCGTTCGAACAGCCGGTGGCATCTTTTCGTCAGCGGAGACTGAGCCGTTCCCGGTGGGCAGCGGCATTCGGCTGTAGATCCCGAACTGGTAGAGCCCACACCGACCGGACTGAGTTCCATCGTGTCCGGGCACGGGTATCCGAGCTGGAAGATTTTGAAGCATTTCTTCAGTGGTGGCCAGTAGAGCAGCTGCCATCCGCCCGGTTGACTGGCACAAGGGTTTTTGTTCGGGTCACTCCATGGCGGTGGAACGATTGCGGCCAGCGACGACGATTGGAGATTGTAGAACGTCAAGATACACACCCAGACGGATGCATGCCTCATCACAGATCTGCAAGAAAGGGGAGAAGAAATGTTTGCTGTTTAGATTGTTTCAGATATGGGCAAATAAGGCCCTAACAAATATTTCGTTCTTTCTAAATTAAGATGATCTTATGCGGGCGAGGGTCAATGCAGAGATTTTTTTTTTTGTCTTTTTAGAAAGATTTTTAGTTGTTGGCTAGTTCATCTCTAAAGTAAATGCAGAGAAGCTCTTAAAACTTATATTTTTTAATAAAAGTTGCAACACTTACAACGAAATACCTGATTGAAAGCAGCTTAAGAAGTTCAAACAAAGCCCTTAACTATCCTTCCCAGAAGACCTTTCGTTGTTTGAAATGCAAAAATGTATTTAAAAAAAAAGAGCTTGGACAAAATATGGTTTTTTTGGCTTTATTCCGTCCCTACTGGGGCTTTACGCCTTCGAGCTTTTCCACAGTGTCCACACTGTCCACACAACCCACAGTCTACATTGAGAGCTTAGATGTACCTTTTTTGCATTAGTATTATTGTGTCGAATCTTAAAAAAATAGTATTTTAATTGTTTCTCGTATGTACGAGTAATGAGTATGTAATGAGTACACGGAGAAGCTGACTACTGACTATTTAATCATGAGACATACCGAACTTTTTTGGATCACCTTGGGAAGAAGAAGGTTGATTCATCTTCCATTAAATAATGCGCTCTTTCGCAAAGTAGGATGTCACCGAAAAGGGATCTGCACCGTGAAGGTTCCAAAAGATTTTTTTTTGTATCATTGTTAATTTTATTTTTATATGAACTACCCTACTATACGAATTTAACATTACGAAAATTCCTGTAGTCATGAGTGAAAATTGGTACAATTCTAAGTAATTCGTCAAAACATCATATGAATCAATAAAATATTATCTTAATCGATTTTTCCTACTTAAGTTTATCCAGTACATATATATTAAATAACTCCAACCGTAATTATTTATGTTAAGCCATGGAACCATTTTCACCGGCAAACATTCACGCATAATGAGGACGTATGATTTCGTCAACCAAAGAAAATATGCGACATTTTTTTCTCATTCATCAGATCTTGCTTCGCTCAACAATATGTGTATCTGAAGCGAGCGAGTTGCGTGACCTAGAAATTGGGCTGTTGCTATCCAGATCTGTTTCGATCATTAATGTTAACTTACGTAATCATATGGAGCTATTATTAAATTGCCGTACAAGCTGTCATCTCTATGGTCGCTCCGGGTTGAGCGCGACGGGTATTTGTCACAGAATTTGCGTACTTTTTGCGCCATGCGTACCGAAGGTATAGAGGTGAACGATGTGAATTAGGTTTATATTACAGTTCAAAGTTGCAGTAATTAGAGAACAATGGCGAGGCACCGCTCGCGTCGGTTGTTAGTCGTGATGTTTGCGACTTTCAGAGAAGAGTGAAGAATCACGAAATGAGGATTGGGAAAATCCCGGCCTGCCCGATTGCTACAAGAATTTTTAATCATGGGAAAACGAGAAACTATGGCCAACCGCACCAGAATGGACCTATCGAATGGCTCGCAATGCAATGTAATTGACCATTGATGGGCACCAAGGTGTGTACTAATTAATTAAATTTATTAATCAGTAGGTGTTTACTGGGGAATAAACAGCCTTCGGTGCAATACGACGCGCGCTATCGGTAATGGCTTTGATTTGATGTAGGGTGGTTCCCACTGTTTGTTTTAACTGCTCGAAGAAAAAATGCGTTGTTGAAAATGGCTCACATCTACTAAAACGATTTTATGTTTCTTCAGCAATTCAATTGTCCGGTCAGAATTGTTCTTACCTAAAAATAACTGTTTGAAACATGAGGACCACACCATCACCCATTGAGAATGTCACAGGCCACGCGCCCATGTGAAAATCTCTGACGAACCAGGTTCGCACCGTCACTGCTATTTGTAGGTCATAAATTAGTGAGTTGGTCACGCGGCTAATGACTTAGTTTTTATATTTACGATTGCAGCCATAATTGCTGTTGTAGGATCCTATTGGAGCAATGAATCATTCGACTCAAAGTTGACTTGGATAAATTTACGCACTGAAATTTGACATACGATATTATATTTTTCTATTCACATCGCTTGGTACCGGTAATTGTTACTGTAGGCATGCTTGGCATACACAGTTTTGGTAACGAACTGCTCATTTGCTTATAACTTTACACACAGTTGACGAAACATAGTTCTTTTTGAAACAGTAGAGTTTAAGCTTGTTATAGATACGTTAAAAAAATAGATTTTAATTCTAGTAATAAACTGTATTTGTTTTTGTTGTAAAAATGAAGTGAGAAATGCTTGCTGCACATCTCGGACTTCAAGCGTAAAAAATCATTGGTGTTGATTCAAATGTTAAAATTTGCCTACTTTTTGCATATCTATAGTGAACTATGCTCCTAATCTATTAATTACATTAAAAAAAACACATTTCAACAACTGAGTGAAAAGTTATTAACAAATGAGCAGTTGGTATGTACAACTGTGCATGCCAAGCTTGACTGTAGGTCAGACCACACACTAGTAAATTCTATTCTACCCTGAAGTTTCACCAGGCGAGTTCATTAGCACCGCTTACCGCTTATTGTTTACAATCATGGGTTGCATAAGCATATTTCAGCAAAAAAAAAATCACTAATCAATTTCATAATCGGTCAGGGGTCTATCAGTCACGGCCAACCAGTTTCTCGCTTTTCTGTCCAGCGATATGGGTCAGTAAACTATGTACTGTGGTCTGTGGTCACTCTTGGAGCATTCACCCAAACAGCAGTGACCGAATTTCGTTGGCAATCGGCGAATTTTGTCATTTTTGTTATCTCCTTTTGGTGCAGCATGCGGCCAGCAGACTAGCAGACAGCAAACCGGCTGCTCATAAAGTGAGCCGCTGATTTTATTCATACATTCATTCGACCGGACATTGGCCTTCAAGATGTGCTTCGGAGGAAGCCCACCCGATGTGACGAAACGAAATAATGGGAAGGCCACAATCAACGAAAATATAAACAAAATGAACATGTGTATGTAGACGTTCATTTTTTGTATTAGACTGAACTTATGCATATTTGTTTTGGTTGTCGATGCGATAGAAAAGTTGGGGGCTGGTTTAATTTGATTTTCTGCTTTTAGCTGCACGCAGAATCGCGGCTGTTAAAGACGCATAATTTGATTGCTGTCGGTCGGCTTCTACTGGTCTCCATTTAGGTGGTATATTAAATAATGATCGAGTTATTAGAGAGAGCATATCCATACGCCAAATACCGAAAAATAAATTAGTTTCAGAATTTACCACGACAATGAACCAAGTTTGTGCTGAAATTCAGCCATTATGACTCCCGCCTAATTTTTTAAAATGGCGTTTTTGATATTTTTCAATAAATCGTAGCACGAAAAAGGCTCATATAATCGAAATGACGTTTGAGGCGAAGTTGTAGAAAACTGGATTGCAATTCCGAAAAAAAAACCATATTAAAAAAAATAACAATTTTTTGCTAAAAATTGAAGAAAAAAACTGTTGAAAGTTTAAAAACACAAGTACGTTTTTAGGGTTTTTAATTTTTTGGTTCAGTTGAAAGCTTATCAAAAATACTAAATTTTCCATTCCATTCCACAATGGACTCTTCAAAATTGATAAAAATCGTAAAACAACCTTTTGGTAGATTTTTCGAATTGTTTTTTCATGCAATATTTGGACCCACTACGAACCAAGGAAAGGTGTTCGCTTTAAGGCACTCATATGAAGAGTCCTCAAAATACAATATGCATATAAGTTCTGATCAGCGCTCAAGCTAATATTGAAGTCTTTCAATCGCAAATGGAGCAACTTCACTTGCTTACGGATTTAGTCGTTAATCCAAACGAGATAAACGTTCTGAATCATCTTTGTTCGTGACTTTCCCTCTATAAAAACCGGTTGCGTCTTATCAATCCCCTTGTTGAACTACAAGATACACAGTGTGTATTACAATATATTACACACATGTTGATCGCTATGTTATCATGGGATGCTTTTATGCGGAATATTCTGAGAGAATGACTACTCACAAATCCTGCGTCTAGAGGCTAGCTTTAGATTCCAAGGGAGCAAAGAATCATTAGCGAAGTTCTATCGCGACATTTCGGCATTATTCCGATTTATTTAGCCGTCAATTCCAGATGAGGATAAGTTCGTCCAGGTGAATAAAAACGCGACGAGGATGATATTGAGCATACACGGTCGCATCCCGATTCCACATAGTGCGTTATTGGAGCCGAACTTCGCTGTGCCAGTAACTACGAGTAGGTTTGCGTAAATCCAACAGCAACAGCTGCAGTTTCAACATAAAGTAGAAGTAGATTTTTTTCCTTGATTTGTTTTCCGTTGATCTTGTTTTCCGTGCTGAGCACCAATGCTACCGACGCCAGGAAGGCAGCTCCCACACCTGGACCCTACCTATCGACCCATCAACTCATGAACCGGGGACCAACGGCTTTACTTCCCTAAGGCAGAGATCCTCAGAACATCCCGGCACCGCCGACTGGGATTGAACCGAGGCCTGCTCTGGGGTGAGAGATAATCACCACCACCAGCGCCGCTAGTAGAAGTTGATGGAAGCATAGAAAAACAGGCGTAAGCAGACTCGGATGAAGACAACTGGCAGTACAAGATCGATGAGCTTGTTGAGCAGGTGAATGCTTTCAACATTAATCTGGAACGGAAGCGTGGCAGACCGAACGAAGTGATACAAAACCAGTGGCAGCCTCGATTAATTGACAGATTCAACGCGATGGGACCGGATAATTTTCAGCAATCTCCTCAACAACAAAGAAATATTCAACCAATGCCATCGCAGCAACGCTCCACAACTAATGCCGTGAATGCAGCAACAGGCAGATCAACATCAGAGTGCGCAAGGTGGGCACACAGAACATTGGAATAATCAACAACAAGCAGGACAGCAAGCCTGGGACTCTGGGAGATACGAAAAAGGGATGAACACCAATGACACGAACAGGCCAAAAATATAAATTTAATATCACAAGACATCCCACACACTAATCCAGTCAGTAAGGTTTTACTGGGTTTTTGAATTGCGGAACTGTTCGGTAAAAGTTTAAAAATGTATGTAAAATTCAGAAATTATAAAATTTATTCCAAACTAGTAAAGACTTAGTTTTATTAACTAAATGGTAGAAATGATAGAAATAAAATTTGTAGATTTCATTGATTCTTTACGGATTAAGGTCATTTGAATTTTTACCGAGTTTTTCAGCAATTCAAAAACCCAGTAAAAAAATACTGACCCCTATAAAATAATCTAAGTGTGCAGGTTGTGTTTAATTTACCCACATTCGTAAATTAAAGTTTTAAAACGAATTCCATCGCAATTGAATGTTTAATATCCGCATATTTAAAAAATGAAGGCTCGTCCCATAAATTACACACAGCATACACTGCCTATCCTCGCATATCAGTCCCATATTTAAAAAGTAGGCATTGAGATCGACTGCCGTTTTCTCAATGTCTATTTCTTAAATATGGGACTGATATGCGATTATTGTTGCGAACGGCGATTCTAGAAACCTGATTTCTGGTCGTGCTGTCAAGTTAAAACATGGAATTTGATGCAACTTGCACACTGAGCATGACCAGCCAATAGGCCTTATGCATTCTGAATCACTTTTTTTTTCTAGCCGAGATGGCAAACTACACTGAATACGAATCTAACTCAGGGTGTGAGTTACTTTTTCTCATTCGTATGGAGAAATTTCTAAAAGCATAGGTTACTCGTGCGCTGAGTTAGTTTTGTTTATCTGTGTACAACGCAACGAACACCTCTTTACAGCACTCGGCAGTCAAACGATGACTGCAGTAAAATTTTCTGCGTTTCTCTTACTTAAGCATTTAGATTAGCATTCTAAGCCCTATATTTTTTCAATGAATAGAAAAAAGCAAAGAAAAATAAAATTAGTAATGAGTGGTACCGGCTCGTCTCTCGATAGTCATAGCAAGCAAGCACGTAATTGGTTGATTACAACTAAAATTTTGATAAATTTTTAATACACGGTTGGAGATGCTTACTCTGCTTAGATGGTGAATTTTCAATAGTTAACCATTGATAAACAACTATCATATGCATAGCAAACAGTTCTTACATTTAATCTGAATAAAATGGTGTAATTAAAATTGAATTTATTTTATAAATGACCATGTTATAAGCGTTCAAATCCTAACACTATTTCGTTGCACCATTTGTTGATTTGCACCCCAACATAGTCCACAAAGACGTAGCCCTACGTAAAAAAAATTGTTCCATATTTACACCTTGCTCAATATTGTCCATACCTGTGACTTAGATTGAGCAAACTATGCAGGACAGCTTTATTGGAGGCCACAAATAGTTTCGAATTCTGTACAAAAAGATGTTCACCATTTAGCATACAGCATTTAGCGGGGCACCTTAAGCGCAAGCTCCACGGACAGTGCTGCAAAATCTCGACGATACACGGTGATATTGACAACTTTGCTTTGGTCACTCATTTGAGCTACCAGTCATCGTCAAGGCAAACCATGTCAATTATCAATGACAATGCTGTCAGTGACGAACGTGTGTAGCTATTTTTATTAACTTAATTAGTAACGAAATTAGATGACATGAGTAATATAATTACATGGAGCCGTTAAAGTGAACAAGCATCTACGTCCTGAACTGCTTGCTTGGATAACAACAATGTGCCTAAGAATGCACGAAATCACACTTTATGTTACCAGATGAATCTTTGTCATTGACGAAAAAATGAATGATATTTGCGGAAGGTTTTATTGAGAATCAAGTCTGTCAGTGACTATGTGAAAAACAAATTTGTCAATATTGTGCGAAAATCTGTCAATGACAATGACAAATCTCTGCACATGCACACGAAGCACTAGGCAAAACGTAAATAATCACTTTTTGCACAGAAGTCGAATCGTTGCAGTCTTCGACTAAGTTGTTCTTTCTGCATAGTTTGTCCAATCTAGGTTGCAGGTATGGACAATACTGAGCAATGATATTTGTACACTTTTCCATACTTATTTTACATAAAATTGTCCCGCAATTCTAAATCGCAATGCGCCAGAGAGGCAGCTCCCACTCCTGGACCCTGCCTATCGACCCATCCCATGACAGAAATTTGACACAGTTGTTAGTGGTCTCAATACACATCGAAAGACTTGTGGATAATAAGGCGTACAAACTTGATCCACCCTAGTGCCCATACATCTATTGAATTTGGGTGTAACGCTAATAAGACAGTTCAATCTCGTCATGTCGTTCCACTCATTTGACCCTGCCTACTCAGCGCTGTTACCCCATGGCCCATAGTGACCCGTTTTTATTGATGCTAGTAATTCTCGTCGATGTTGGTACTGAGCTTAATCTTGTTTTTTGCCTATTATATCACTTTGTGCACATACAGAGAAGTCCCCCTGCAAAAGAGAGAATATATCTACGTTTTGAATTTCATAAACCGGAGGAGCAAATCGTGATGGAGAGCAGCGTTAAGATCTCAAACTAGGTATCCGTATTTTTTCTTCTGTCTGTTGTTCAAGCGAAAAATAGTAAAGCAAGTTAGTAAGTAAGTACGTAAGTAAGCAGGATTGAACGAGTAAGGTTATGCAAAACTGCCAACTGCACGCCCCGGAGAGTGCCTAAAAATATCGGTGGCTGGTGGCCAGAAAACGAGAGGAAAAACAAGTTGGTAGAGAAACGGCAAAACACCATGAGCATTCAATTACAAAAGGTGGTTAATAGTTGTTTCTAGCCGTGCAGCGTTTATTTGTTGCGACCTCGGCATCGATGTACAGAAAACATCAATTGCTATAAACCCAAATGGGCTAGCAGCTGAACAAGGCTGCCCTACTTGCGGAGCGTGTGGCTAAATTCGTTGCCACCTTTTTTTTGCTGCCTTCTTCTAATAATGAATAGCCATAGTTGACACTTCTGACCTTCTATGCGATAAATAGCATACATATGCGGCACTGATGATGATTGTTTAGTGCTATTCGAAGTTAAGCCTTTCGTATGAATTGCATAGATGTCAGTTTATGGAAAATGTATTGTATGGGTAGTAGGGGACTGTGAGAGCTTATTTTTCTTGCTTAAACAGATTAATTTGAGGCCAGCACATTCTTTGTTCTGTTCTGTCTTATTTCGTAAATGTATTGTGCTCTGATAAAAAAAAACACATTATGCGAAGGTAACAAAAATTGACATAGAAGCCCGCAGACAGGATGCTTATATACTTCCGGTTTCGGTATGGATGTGCTGATATCATGTGCGCTTGTTACCGCCGCAGTCTAATAGTACGTGTAGACTACAGAGTTATAACATGTTATAACGGTTGTGAAATAATAGCAACATTGCGCTGTAACATGTTATAACTCTGTAGTCTGAACAAGGCATAATGTGGATTTAAAAAAAAAATGGAGTTATAAAACGGACATCAAAAATTGTCTGTAACTTTTTCATTTTTCATTGTGCCCGTAGTGTTTATTCAGGGTATGTATAGATTATGATCCAAAAAATATGCATTGCTTAAATTAGTGATAATCAAACACATAACTTCAGAATACCCCATGAAAGCAAGTATTCTCATAAAATGTATTTACAAAATACCAAAACATTAAATTCAATGTTTACATTTTATTGTTTCTCGCGTAAACAAATATGTTTTTTTTTCAGGATCCTCTATATACACTTATGTAGAAGCTTTAAGATAAAAAATCTTATCCTTTACATTTGTCAGACCATTGAATTAAATCAAAATGTGATAAAAAGTGTTTTTTTTTTCATGTATTTCAAATGTGTATACTCAATTTTAATTTAATGAAAGCTGTCAGTGAATAGCTTAAACTTACGATTTTAGGAAGTATCCGATTTTTTGAATTATTATGAACGAAAACCGTACAGACACTTTGTTCTACGAAATTCATATATATTTTAGTTAGTGTGTAACATTTCTTAGAAGTGCTAAAAAAATTGGTTTGACAAAATTGCAAAACTTATCCTGGTGTTCAAGTTATAAAGTATGTTCCATTTAAAATTTGGTCGCTCAAAATGGGTCATTTCTCCAAATAACATAAAAAGTGCTAAGGGTATCATTTTCTAGGTTTTTTATTTAGCTTTAAGGGAGGTTAAATACAAGAAAAAATATTCGTCAGCTCTGCGGATGAATTTCTGAACTTTTCGCTGAATACCTCCCATTATGTCTTGCACAGTAGTATCATAGAGGTAACTCTAAGACCAGATAGTCCCGAAGAAACGTGCTCAACTTTTTGGCTCAGCTCTGGTACTTTCTTCGGTCCCAAGTTAATCTATGCACCCCTCGAAGCATATGAAAATCCGCGATCCCCTCATTTTATCTGTCAAATTTTCATAGCGAATCAAAACACATAGTATAGTACTAGAATTTCGACTAGAATGGGGTACGTTAATCGATTTGCTTGGGACCAATAGGCCAGTCAAGTAGTGAGCCAATTTAAAATCGTTAGTTTCCACCGGTTGGTAGTACTGTCAACCTTTTCCACCACTTCTCCAAATCAAATGGTGTCTTGGTTGTTTTGCTATATTTCTTCAATTTACAATTGATAATTGCCCAAAAATTTTCGATGGGACGAAAATTTGGACAATTTGGTGGATTGATACTTTTTTTTTCAATAAAATCAACATTATTCTGCTTATACCATTGACGAGGCTCGGTAGCTCAGTGGTTACCGTTTCTGCTTACTGAGTAGAAGGTCGGGAGTTCAATCCCAGGCCCGTCCCCTTCCTTGCAATTTTTCACTTTGCCTTATTCTATACCCACTAGATTTTAATGAAAACAAATTCTTCTTTAACACCGATCGCTTCACTTACCACAGTGTGGGTCCTGATCTAAAAATAGAAATTGGATGAGTGCGCGCGCGTGTGTGTGTGTGTGTTTGTGTATTATAATCGCTCTACCAAAAAACGATCCCTACGTGTGTGCGTGCAACCTTTCCCCACATCCAACATCCCAGTGATTTCTCGTGGAAGCGCAGAGGATTTCTCGGTTTCCCTCACAGCGAGTACCACGTCAACACATTCCTTCCCATTCCCTAGTTGACCTGCATTCGGACACGGCCGGCGCTGGTATTGCTAAATATTAGATCTCCAGTTCTTACACATTGAGGATGAATGTTAGTCCCAAACATCATCTGTTGGTTCTCTGTGTAATTGCAGCTGATCTGGTAATAACAGAGCAGCAACCGTGGGCGGTCAATCTGATTTGATTTGATTTGATTATTCTGCTTATACCATTAATGGCAGCTGGCTACGTCAAGCCAGAACTTTTCGGGACCTTCGTATAACTGAATGAATGGCAAAATTCTCTTCTGGAGACATTCCTCCTTGTCCATTCATAGTCGCTCCAGTGATGAAAGCCTTTGTTTTATTTCCACAACTGCAGATACATTGCCAAATCATCAAATGCATTTTAGAGCACATGTAATTTAAAAATTTCTTAAACACTACATGCTGCTTCAAATATATTTAATGTTATTTTTTCTATGTTGCTTATAAATTGAGCTTAAATCTTGCCGAAGAAAGCATTAAGCTAAGTAGTCAAATAAAAAGTTGGGACTAAATGTGTGTGTCCATTTGATAACTTGAACAGTCCTGCCGAATAAAATACACTTTTAGCCAATGCGCAAAACAGTCATTGTCACAGGTTCATTGAGTCATTTGGATATGAATATGAACTGCCATCTGCCTCATCATTCACTGCCTCGTGAGAGTCTGAATGATTGAGGGGTAAATGAGTCACTGACAGCCGAGCACTCAGTCAGTAGCTCAGTCAACACGTTTATTCTGCCGTGATGGTATCCAATATTTGTATTGAATGACTGAGCGTACATTTTCTATGGAAAAATGACTCAATTACATGCTGTGTGAGCGAAGGCAAGCGGTATGCGTCGCCTGCTCGTGAGTGACTGAAAGTTTTTGTTGGCTCTTTCATTGCCTCGTCCTTTACCGTTTGGTACAAACGGTCTGCACAGAGCAATGCTCGATGAACATTTCAAATGGTCCTATCTGCTTTGATCGATTCTCTTCATCGACTTTCTCTTTCGTCAATAACTCAGCTGCAAAACCTTTCCCTGTTGTATTTGACGTTTTGGACGCTAGATAAGAACCTCCTTTATCAAACTATGTGGTAGAATTAGCGCGAAATCTGTTTGCATAGCAGTGGTTATGAAAAGAGAAAGTCGATGAAGAGAATCGATCAAAGCAGATAGGACCATTTGAAATGTTCATCGAGAATGGATTGAATTGGTGTTGACGGCACCGCTGAAAAATCGTCTCTTTTAGCAAAGATTGACAGTTTCTTATGGGAATTTTCAGTGGAGTGAAAGGATAGTACGAAGTCCGCCCTGTTTCACGCACAGTCTGACGTTTGCTTATGGATTTTACCAGTGGAGTAAAGAGCTACAAAGTCGCCGTCAACGCCAATAGTGCAGTGCTTTCACACTCAGCCTAGGCAGTCAATAATTTTACGCACTGCTTTTAGCTTATATTTTATCCTCATCGGGCAGCGGCGGTTATGCGCAGTTATATTAACAGGCACAATATGTACCAATATTCCGATGAACACGTCTACGCTGTTTCCATTTACAGTACCGCCCAGAACTATATAATATCGCGATTTACTTTTCTCTGCAAAAAACTTCACTGAGCTTTCGAATGTTCTTTAAATAAAACTTGATTTATCAAAATTCACATTAAGATTATTTCACAGAAATCTATGAAATAATTTTAGTGTGTAGGGATGTGATTTTTTTTTTTCCTTTGGTTTGTTTTTTCCGTCGATCTTGTTTTCCGTGCTGAGCACCAATGCTACCGACGTGCCAGGAAGGCAGCTCCCACACCTGGACCCTACCTATCGACCCATCAACTCATGAACCGGGGACCAACGGCTTTACTTCCCATCCGAAGGAAGGCGTGATCAGAGATGTTATGCCTCAGAACATCCCGGCGGCGCCGACTGGGATTGAACCCAGGCCTGCTGGGGTGAGAGGTAATCACGCTTACCACTACACCACCGGCGCCGTTGGGATGTGATTTTTGAAAATTATAATAATAAATTATGAAAATTTTAATTTTGGACTGTGATTATAGTTTCTAAATTGGTTTTTTTTTTGTAATTCATGATTGAAAATTGACGGTTGAGAAAAATGATAAAAAACAACTTTCCTAAACAATGTGATCAATCGGAAATAAGGTGAAAAAGCGTACACAAACTTTTAATTTTGGTTTTGTATATGATATAGACTTAAAATAAAAATAATAGCTATAATTTAATTTTTAGACAGGAGATAAAACCCGTCGATGGGAAATGTAGTTTGGCTAGCGTTTTTCGTATTTTTTAACATTGAAATTCTACCAAAAATACAATTACCTACCGATTTGGTTGAAAACTTGAATCTTCCAAACGGCATTGTGAACCGATTCGACAAAAATTGAAGGACTAAAATTAGAATTAATAATAAAACACGTCATCTTGTGACATGACGAATTGAACAATTAAAAAGGAAAACTAATACCCATTCCAACAAGATGAAAACGTCAAAAATCCGGAGTTGGTTGGAAATGCTAACATGAAGCTTTAGTGTGATGATTTATTAGCTAGAGAATGATCTTTAGAAGAATGTAGGTGGATAGTTCCGTTAGAGTACGGCAGTATGAAAATTGAATAGAAGTTGAAAATGAGCGAAGGGCCATTAAAGCGACAGTTTTCAAGATGACGCACATTTTTGCCTAGCCCGTACGATGTACGCGGGGACTTGAAGTATGTCTCCAAGTCCACAGGCAAAAATGTGCGTCATCTTGAAAACTGTCGCTTTAATGGCCCTTCGCTCATTTTCAACTTCTATTCAATTTTCATACTGCCGTACTCTAACGGAACTATCCACCTACATTCTTCTAAAGATCATTCTCTAGCTAATAAATCATCACACTAAAGCTTCATGTTAGCATTTCCAACCAACTCTGAAAATCGTTAACTTCGCGTATGAAGTAACATAAAAAACACTTTGAATGTCAAAAATCCATTTAAAATAACTGAAGGAATTGCAAAAATAGTGAAACATGTAATATAGGTTTGGGACTCCAAGAGTTAACTTGAGTAGTGTAGGGTGCAACTCCCAATCATCTTGGGAATTAATACGTTTTCAATAGCAATGCCATGAAATGTCCAGAAAGAAATCTTAAAAAAATTAAAACAATTAAAACATTTTGTATAGACAGTTTGGAAAAACAATAAAATAAAATAGCAATAAACTTCCACTATTTTGACTTAATAATTAAGCCCTCCCCTTGGCTAGTTTTTGCACCTTGCTGTTGGTGGGCGGGCTTAATTTCATGCTTTATAGTGGAGTGTTGGAGACGGTAGGTTTATGGTCGGCGTTGCTGGCTCATGCCGCGATAGAATGGCGACATGGGCAGGCGATGGGGATTACTAAGCTTCCCCTCTCTGATAAACCGCTGCATGAGAGAACCAAAGATCTAGTCTAGCAGTGATAGTATCACACTTGTTACTCCTTTTATTGAGAGCCGCGTCGTAGTACGCTTACGTATAGGCACTGACGTTGGGTGTGATACTGGCGGGTTTTGCCGCAAATCACTCTTATTTTATTTATTTTTTACGCAGATAGATTTATTTGGGTTTGCAAGGGAATTATACTATTGAAATATTTCAGAAAGTGCCCAACAGTGCTCCTTCTATTTGCGTGACAAGCTTTCATTGTTGTTTTCATTGAAGTATTACTCAGAAAACAATGTTAAACATCATTTTTGTACATGGTATTGTAACTAATCTTATATGTGCTTCATTTTGATTTGGAATAAGTGTTTGAACTATGGCTCGGGATTTCCACTGCGGTGTGCTTCTATTGTGACATACCCATATGTATTTTTGTGGGGCCACATAGTGGAAACGTGAGAGCGTAGTTGGAACATTTACCCTATACAATATACAATTTAAAATTAGCTTGGAAACTAACTTCAAAGTGAAGCATTTTAGTCACTTGAAGGTGTCATCTGGGACGAACAAAGATATAAGATAAGATATGTAAAAGCCAGAAGTACTTGAAACACGTTAAATTGTAATTTAAAAGCATGGGTTATGTAGGTAGATTAGAGATTTCAGTTATTTATTAAATAAACTTCAATTATAGAATTCAGAAAGTTAATTAACATAAGAGATAGGACGCGGGGGGTCCGCTTAGGGAGGCGACTAGCCTATGAAGTTGTATAATAAATCTTCCTATTTAGTGTATTTGTTAATTACAGACAATGTCAATAGCGAAAGTCATATCTTCAACCAGGCGCTTACGAACAAGTGAAATTTTAGGAAAGATGTGTTAAATATGTTGATAGGTTTGAAATAAGAATTAGGATTGTTGTGCTTTAGTTTTCGGTAAGGTATGATGTGTCAACAAAGCCCTTTTGAGCAAATTTTCAAACATCAAATTGATTGAGTGATTTATTGAAAAACATTGCGTTGCGAAAATTGACAAGTCATACATCTAACATAGTAGTAGTAGCAGTGTCGCATAATCTTATCACAATTGCTGCAAATAGTGCTTGAGGGGCCAGCAGGGCTGAATACGGATCAAAACTAACATAACTACTAACACTAAAATGATCCCGGAACTAACACTTATCAATTGCACTTTTAGCTATTTATTAGTTTTATTTTTCTACTAAGTCATCTATGCTTCTTTCTATTGTTTGGATCAAGTACAACTAATACTAATCTACCTTTATGTATGTTTTACTCCCTTTTAACCCATTATCTTTATGAATGGCGAATCATATGACGTGAGACACGTACAAGCTGGAACTCAAAGAATTACTTCGAACAGGATGTCAAACAAATTCAGGACCAATCCAAATGAGACCAGAAACCAACAAAGCATCGGGGAGTTATATATTCTGGGAGAGGTATTTGATAAATAATCAAAAAGTGGTAAGTTAAAATCAGAGCCAAGGATCATGAGAGGTAATTGTCAATAATTCATTAATTAGTAGAAATCTCGATAACTTTTTCAAGGGAGCGTATCGGCTTTTGTAGGCGGTGCGTTTGGTCGTCGATTTGGCTTAACTGGCACTATCATCAGATAGGGGAAATTTTCCTCTACCTGCTGGTGGCGTTGATAAGCGTGTGCGAGCTGCCGGTTGCGCCGGATCGACGATCGGATGCATTGTTTGCAGGAGCTGGTGCTTCCCTTTGAAAAAGTAATCGAGAAATAACCATATTATCCTGTAATTGATATTACTATTTTTATATATCAATGAAATTAGTCATGACAGAGTAACAGATGGGGAAGGACAATAGACACAAGTTGACACAATAAACAAGACAAGTGGGGGTTAATACACAAGACAAAATGACAAAATAAGTGACGACAGAAGACAAAATCAACATTAAAAAAAAAAAAAAGAATGCGCAATTATATTATCAAAACTATTTGGATCAGCACAAAAACAACAGTGACCAAATGGGCACCATAGCCTAGGAACGTCTGTGTGTTGATTTAAAATAGAGGCTCATAGAAGCAAAATGTATCAATAAAAGGGGTCCAGTGTAGAGTTTTAGCAAGTTGCTGCCACTGGATCACTACAAAAAAAAAAAAAAACTATTTTGACTTAATAATTAAGCATTATTGCTAGGGCGTTACATTTGCCACTAGTTCTTCTATACTAAAATCTTCTTGGATCGTAAATCAGTGCTTGGATGAAGTGTTTGAATGCATTGGCCATTTAATTCAAAATTCTTGCTGGAATCTGCACTCATTTCTACATACATACGGAATCTCCAAATTATGTTGTGCATCTCTTTAAATCCAAATGAAATAAATCCAATGAACGGTTTGTTGAAAACAGAGCTATGACTGAATTCTCCTTTCACATTTGTTTTCTCTTTACTCTTTGCATGCGTCATTTATGTTTTTAAACTTTGTAAAAAAAAACCCAAGAAAAGTATGCCACCCTAAAAGAGTCTACAATCTACAAAAAATTAAAATTTAGAAAATACAGAATTGAGTTTACAAGCGCATAATGCATAAAAGTTCAATCATAGCAGTTGAAAACTCCTTTGATTTACATACTTTATCATATTTTTTTAATGAAATGAGCAGTTGTATAATCAGCATACTAAAATCTGAGATGCTCCAGATTGTTGAAAATTTAGATGCTGGAAAGTAGAGCTGCCGCTCGATAGAAAGCAAATATCCCTGATCTATCTTTCTCTTTCTCTCTCGCTTTGTCTGAAGCCAAACAAATCTGTGCCACCAAGTCACTGTGGCACATTAGGCTAGATGACTCAACCTGCTGCCTTACAGCCTCCGATGGATTATGGGTCTGCAAACAGTTTAACACCTCTAAAAGCTTCAAGCAACCATGCAGCTGCACAACTTTTCGCATGGCGCAAGCAACGTGGAAAATCGCAAGAACCGGTTCCATATTCAAAACAAAGCGAAAACTATCGCAGCAGTAGATTATGTTTGCATTTCGTTCGGTGGCTTCGAAGGCGGATTCGATGTTTTTTTTCGGAAGATGCTTAAAAGGCAGAGGTGAGAAGTTAATAATACAAAAGCTTTATGCATGCAATCCACATAAATTGATTGTGGAAGCGCAGTATACAATGAAAGCCAAAGATGCCAAAAAGCCCCGCCGACGCAGCTGACCATGCAGAAAGTGGAGTAGAGATTCTGTGGATTCTTTCCAAGCTTGTTCATGCGCTCGGAGTGATTTTGAAATTTTTGGCGCGAAACAATAGTGTACCTCTGGCGTGAGGGTGAAGTGCATCTAATTGCAACTCGTTTCGAACGGTTTCTTTTAGGCTGAAATGCGAATTCGAAAAATTGCTACCACAGGCAGTTGCGCGTGCCAGTACTGCTTCATTGCCTTCACACATTGATTGGGTGGCAATAAGGTGAATCAGCCGGTACAAACAGAGTACAAGTTCATGCTTCATTTTCCATTATTAGAAACCGGTGGAAAACATGTTGTTTGAACAGATTGTTTAAACATTGCTGTTCTCTCGAAGGGTAATAAAAGCAAACACATTTCAAAAGCATGTTTATATTAAACAACTGTTTTATGAATAATAAGGTAACTGTGTCACTAGGGTCCTAAGATAAGTTTCAGTATTATATAACAACTAGTTTTTAAACGCAAGCTTATGCCCTCTATGTTGCTACATCGACATCGAATGCATCTGCTACAAGAGAAATATCAAAACGACAAGCATCAATGCATCAATAACAACAACCACACAGATGGAGGTGATTGCGCCTTACCGAGGAGTGTGAGGACAGTTTCAAAACGGTTGTCGCGTGTTCCATGTTGAAAAATTCAACCTTGAAATTGAATGCTCATGGAAATGTCCACTCATACGATGAAAGATCGCTACACTGGTTGGTAAACGCGAAGCCAACACCTCAATCATCGTGTCACGATGTCGCGTGGTGAGAAAAAGAGAAGGAAACTAATCAATTCGATTTCGTGCATTACCGACGACGAGATGGAGACAAAACCTGCAGCCAGCCGTAGGCAAAAAAAAAACAAACGCGTCGTCAACCACTTTGGTATTATAACATCAGGCTCAGGCAAGCATCTTCATCCAATTATCATCCACTTATGAGCAGTTTGTTTGTTTTCAGGTGAGCTTTTCATTGTCATGCTATATGGGTGTGTAAATTGTCACATGGAATGTATATACGACTGCACAATGTACGTAAACAATTGGGTACTACTCAATATGCACGCATCAGATGCGAAAATATTTACCGACAACCAACGGTAACAGAGTTACTCTTATGATGACGTGAACTATGCGACAGCGTGACTTGAATGGTTATGTTGAATGGTTTTATTTTTGCGGCATTTTCCCTATATTTTCATTGCCAGTGAGTTCAAAGCCTTGGCGATGGTGTTTCCGTTTTCGGCTTAGCTTGATTGCAGCAGAGCAGGACCTTTCAGAAACATTAAAAGGACCTTTCAGAAAAATTAAAGTATACATTGAGGGGTAAACGGAATCAAATTGCAAATAACTCAAATAAATCACATTCAACTCACATTTATTGAATACTAGCTGACTCAGTGTGCCCGGCCTTGCTCGGGATTCAATATTAGCTTGAGTTTATGCGCCGATTCAAAAAAGCATGCTATATTTTTCTGGTTCATTTGTATGGGAACCCCCCTTTACAGAGGGGGAGGGATCTCGAACCATCATTAGAACATTTCCCGGCCCCAAAAACTCCTGCATACAAATTTTCACGCCAATCGGTCCAGTAGTTTCCGAGTCAATAAGGGTCAGACAGACAGACAAAAATTCATTTTTATATAGGGGAAATGGCTCTAAACTCATGAGCCGGGGACCAACGGCTTTATTTCCCTTCCCAAGACCAAGATGTTGCAATATGGAAAATGTTTCAACATCTTAGAACTTCGTAAAAATTGTGAGATCATGGACTACGAAAAAACTAATGTCCTATACTTTTCAAGAAGAATTAAAATATGAAGAAGAAGAAAAAGTAAGTTTTCAGGGTTGAAAATCTCGGGAAATTGTCAATAGAAAACACAGATTAAATCCTCGAAATGTCGACATAGATCCCAGACCTACACAAATTTACAATATCGAAGATTAGGAACACACAAGTTATAATAAGGAGACACATATCCCCGCTTGCAATGTCTTCCTCCCACCACGGAGCCACCAGTGTTTGAAATTATTTTCATGAATCCTAAAGGTAAAGTGTCCATAATAGACAAATTTATCCTATATAGGGTAGAGATCTACTTCGTCCTAATCGCCCATTTTGGGCCTATCGAGCAGAAAACTTCAAATAAATTCATGATTTCAGAGTTAACATGTCAATTATGCGTTTGGTACGACACTTTACCGAACGAAGTTAACGAGAACGCGTGATATGAAGGTTTGCACCACATATTCCCAAAAACAAAAGAAGCGCTCCGACCGAATCAATTTTTATCTTCATCCGATAGGCCGAAGTGAATTCACTGGCGTTTCATTTGCTTTTCAATGCGTTAGGCCGAGTTTAGAATCCGTAGGCCTACTTTGGCGTCAAGAAGCTGTGTTAGACTTTTGATAATATCTCAACGATTGGTTTCTATTTATCAAATCTTACGGTACGTACGGAAAAGTAAATAAATTTTGAAGCCATCAGTAATAATAAAATTCCGTTTGGCGCTAAACTGCGCTAGATTAAGAAATACTAAGTGCGGGTTGTGCTTAATAGACCGGAAATGGGGTAGTAAACCCTACATAATATATGCCTACGGATATTGTGTGGTAAGCACTCTGACACTTTATTTCCAGGGAAGACGATAAAAATTCAGTCTGAAAAATTCCTCGGTTTATCTAGGAATCGAACCTGCCGTATCTAGTTCTACTATGGTCTTGCTTTGTAGCCGTGCCTCCATTGACTAGACGAAGGGAGGCCCAAATGTGTAACCACTAATGCAATAAAAAAAAACAGCTGAGCCTTCATCGTCACCCGCATCTTGCTGTAGTGTCGGATGCCGGTTATTATTCAACCTCTTCGAGAGTGCGCCAAGTAGGTACACAGCAGAAAGTAAACTCGCTAACCTACATTTAGATCTTTACGCTTGTAGGCTGTCAGCAAAGAAGAAAAATGAAAGGCACTAACTAGCAAATCCTTCATCCCAGCATGTGTAACATTAACAGCAACTTCAAACAGCATACGCTCAGATTTGTAAGTCACCTTTACAACATTTTACTCGGCCAGTAGGTTTGGTCTTAAATTTCATCAACCAGTTTTCCCTCTCAACTCTCAATTGCAGCCTAACTTGCATCCCATGATGAAGGGAGGAATGTGGACACACAACTGCATTTCCAAGCGAAATGGATGCGGCTTGTGTGTTCCGCAAAAGCGTGTACTAGCAACTGTGCGGCTACCACAATACACTCAAGTCTTTTTTTACACGGTTGGCACCGCCAAATTGCAATTTACACGGTACGTTTTTAACAATTTCTCGATAACGATACAACCGATCGACCTTGATTCGAATCACATTATCCGTTTAAAACCATCGGATACTGTGAAAAACCTCAAAAATCTGCCGGAAAATAAGGAAAATTGACGAAAATTTCACTCAGTCTAGGAGTAGTACCAATAGACTGATGAATCTAATTTTTACTTTTTCCATATTCTGGAAGTTTTTCCTGGACTTACCTGGAAATAACACTAGGCAAATTTACTCATTACTGAGGTCCTGCACTTTATGTGATTTATAAGTTAATCAAACTCAAATTTGGGTCGTTTTCATTCGCGGTGTATATGGACCTATAGACCATGCTTTAATTACGAATGGCATCAAAATATTTTTTTTTTTAATATTTGAAAATCAAAATCTTGGTAGGTTTTTTTACGCGGTGTAAAAAAAGACCTGAGTGTATTGTCAAGACAACACTTACTTTTAAGAAGAGTGGCCTTCTTGCTATCAGCTGATGACGCCGCAGCTACCACCGTGGCTGCTGCAGCAGCAGCAACAGCAGCAGAATCGTGAATCGTGATTGTGCACAAAAAGCCACATTTGATAAAGTGGACTTGGGATGAGGAAGGTCGGTGGAGCGGTGTGTGAGAGTGAGTGGTGCCTTAGAGTAGCAGCAATTGTCGATAAATGACATTTCGCGCAATTGCATAATTTTCAGCAAGACACCGCCGCCGTTCGGTCGTGCCTCTAATCGCTTTGTGGATTACCTACATTTACTGGGTATATGGGCTTATGGGCTATACACAGCCTCCCGGTCGGGTGCCTTAGTTGCACTCCGCTACGACGACGTTGGTAATGATTATTGTCTCGAAGCCGCTTTGACGAAGCTTTTCTTTCGATGAATGGACATTTTCTGTACTGTGATGTGGATGCTTGTTTTAGCCAATCCCACAGTGTGAAATTTAATTCGAAGAATATATTAGGAAAAAATGTATGCGGTTGAATTGTACATTATGTACGAAGTAATAAGTGCAATTCTCGATCCGATTGAGGGTATTTAGTGTTGGAAATTTGTTTAGCTTCAATGTATGATCTTATTTCAAAAGTTCAAAATACCATCAATGCATATCATAACTTCATTTCAAGTATTGCTGAGTCATTAAAGGAAAGCTAACCGCAAACACAATTCTGGTGCTAGCAATATTTTTGTAAAGTGGGTTGATGTTCATAGACCAGGGTGGCCATTTTCTTCCTCCACTCTCACCTTGAAAGGTCAATTATTGCGGTTTTCTAATCCAACTTTGTGCCATTATGACATAGAAAAAATGATTTAAGAATTGTAAAGATGTACTAACCCGTGACTAAAAATTTCTGGTGGCCTAATTTATTTAATTAAAAAAAAAATAGAAAGACTTCCCGAAATTGGAAAATGGAACTGATTTTATTAGATTTAGAATAACAAAATTTTTAGAAAAATTAAATACTTTTTTTCGGGGCGGTAGCTTTCCTTCATACTATATCTCGGATTTCGTGGAAATAAAACTTGTTACTTCCCTATTTCCTATGACTACATTTTTTCTCAGTTTAGTAGTGAAGCAATTGTCAATTGACCTATTTATGAAAAATAACAGGCTCCACCTGTTTTCTGCAGAACTGTGTTTACGGTACCTACTAGCTTTGCTAGTTCAATATACACCTATTTAAATTGCTGTTCTGTTTGAGTTCAATTTAAATCATTCACACTTCCCCCTCAACGCACATAAAAAGTTCAATTACCAAAGAATCCCAAATCGACATACG
This sequence comes from Ochlerotatus camptorhynchus, assembly GCF_037179485.1. Taxonomy (NCBI): domain Eukaryota; kingdom Metazoa; phylum Arthropoda; class Insecta; order Diptera; family Culicidae; genus Ochlerotatus; species Ochlerotatus camptorhynchus. The sequence goes on along the minus strand of NW_027040929.1, from coordinate 3,354,021 downwards.
TCAGCAGTCAATTTCCTGGGTCAAAGAACCGTTCGGCCGCCGACCATTGCTTGATTCTAAGCTCACTCACCACTACTTAACCGTGACACTGAACGTCGGTGGACACTGAGAATATGCGATAAAAAGCGAGAGGAGCGCATTGCACAGAATAAATTACCATCTAATTTGCGCCCAGTATTCTTCTGACTCATGCTAACGGTTGAAGTTTCTGCGAAGGTGTCAATAACCAATTTACTTCGCTCTTCAACGGTTCTCCGGGCGAATAGACACACGCGTCCGTCTGCTCGAAAGAATGGTGTTCATGCCAGTTGCCTTATTCGACTCAACCGAGTGGGAGTGAATCCTCCTATCTCCTTTTCTTTGGGTACAAACATATATGCAAAAATCCGTCTGGGGTGAGAACACTCCTTGGTTGCATAACTTGATAATATGTCAGACCGTATAGAGATTTTTACAAACAAAACGTAACTTTGAATGCGCCAGCTCCCCTGAATATATCGATGCATCCCATCCCGTCCTATCCGTCTCGTGACGGCTGAATGATCTCTCTTGAATATTGGCGGTTTTCACTTTTCTTAAACTATCGATTTCATTGCTTCTATAATACTCGCTGGTCGGATACACGATTTACTTTCATCATTTTCGTGAATCGTTGAAAGTGGTTAGCCTTCTGCTCCGTTAAGCTACGAAGTGGTTTAAAATTTGCACGCTTTTGGACGACTGACTGGGCACCCTGCGTTGCATGCAGGTTTGTTGTGGTTGCTTCTGCATGAGCGCACGAGATTTTATTTTTCGTTGAGTCTCGTTTGGAAAAACGCGCGGAAAATGCCTGGGTACAGAGAGAAGAAGATGCTGCTGCTGCTGCTTGAGCGAGTGCTAATGAATGTTGACCATCTCAAAGGCGTTTTGGTTTTTGTTTTTATTGCAGCGCAATTTACCATAGCCAGCAAGTGAGCCTTTTGCATCCAACCTATCATCATCGTTTAAGCCGCAGATTCAGAGCGCTCTGCCGTTGAAACCCCAATAAATATTGAATCATAGTTGTTGTTGGAAATTAAATAATCAACGCAGCGTAACGAGTGATTCTGAACAAGTGCACCAGCGGGGATGATAAATATAAATTACTTCACACCAAGCTTAACATTGTTTGTTTTAATGAATAGCGATTTGTTTTCGCGTATCACTGTAGAGGCCAATGAAAGCGAATCGGAGTTTTGCGAAAAGATTGCAGTCCATCTGCAAAACCCTTCGTTTATGGAGGCATTGACACTGAAAGTTAGTTTATTGCATACATTATATCATGGAATTGTGTTTTGACTGGAACCAGATGTATCAGATCGTACTTGAGCACCTTTCATCGATTTTCTGCTATTATTGTATCCAAAATAGGCGGACTTTGTTTTAATAGTATGGAAAAATATACATCTTTGGTCTTTTTTTGGGCAAAGGGTCAAACATTGAAAAACTTACCATCCACTATTTTTTTCGTCTTTTTGATAGTGTGATCAAGATCATGTAGGGGAACCAAATTTAGTGTAAATTGTATAACCAAATCAATCAAAGAAAAATACAGTTCTCTTATATTTTTTAGAGCGTTTCACTACCTACGACATTGTTTTGTACAGTACCATCTTCTTCCTGGCAATGACGCTCTTACACAAGCTTGTGTCTGTGTTCAACTTAGTGTTCTTTGAAGCACTTCCACATTTGCTATTTGAGAGATTTCTATAAAAAAAAACAATCACATTATGGCCATTAGGAATTTTTTAATTTACTTTTTGTGTATTCAATAGAAACGTACCATATTTTAACTGCACAAAGCTTTGACTAGGTAGAATCAATTCTAATCACAGTTGTAATTGTGCTGTTCTTTTAATTTGTTCAGGTTGATTTGAAGTCAAAAACTCGGTTTGGGGAGACTTTATCTCCGAGAGTGCCCCAGCAACATTTTTTGTTTTATTGAAGTTTTATAGCAGTTGATATAACCAAACTATAAAACCTTCACTGACGACCACATTGCTTCAACAACCTGACAACCGGTATAAAGCCATGTCATGGCCAATTGGCCCAGTTTTAATGCAATCATTAAAACTTGATATGCGAACTACATTAGGAGCATAGGTTTTATGTCAGTTTTATCACACTCTACACGTGGTTGTTAATAATGAAAGCATAAAATCTCCTCCTGGTCAGAAAATTTTAACAACCTTTTGATGACTACCATAAAACTATATTACAACCGCATAAATCGCTCCTGAAGAAGTTGATAAAACATGATACGCAAAACATTTTGACAACCTGGAAGGTTTTTTGGATGATTTTATTGAGAAATATTTTATTGTGGTTTTATTCTTTCGATGTTTGATGTTGCTGATATTATTGTATATTGAAAATAAGACGACTTTATTACAATTTTTAACCAATCTGCATATGCTTCAGAGCATGCCGTGCAATATTTATGGTGATTTTTATACCAAATATGAGCATAAATTCAGTGCGCCATATGAATACTTAAATACAGGGATATTTTTAATTCGTCTGCAATTGCACCATGCATTGAACAGTCATTAAAAGATTATATAACCAAACTGTTAATACTGTTGATCAATAACCAGTCACATATTATTTAATTATACATAGATGTATGAAAGTGTTTTATCACCTATCAATTAAAGCGTAATTATTCATACTTTTGTGAAATTTTTTCATACTTCGACATTTTTTTCGTTATAACTTGCTACTCCTTAAAAATACCTCAATATACCATACTCTCCTAGATTGGAATTCTATAGCATAACATAAACCTAATGGTTGCATCTTAGCATTTCGTAGTCCAAATTGAGAGCGTTAAGTTATATTTAAGCTCTATAACTAGTTTGCTGGTTTTATTAGGTACAGCGAATCAAAACAAAACAAAAACCATAGCAACCTGTCAAAAAGTCAACATTCCAAGCGATCCTCCTATTTTCTCTTGTAATCAAGATGTAAGAAATGTTCATTGGATCCACTTAAAGCTTTTTCAATTCAAGGTTTAAAGCCGTGATACCAATACTGGCCATCTCCAACTGGATTTAGTGAAACTGTCTGCGTTGGTTCGTGGATCTTTCGGGAGTGTATCGGAAAGCCGCTTGTTCAATATTTTTAAGAGCTCCTTCACCGCACTATGCCTTATGGTCCTCCAGGAGTTTCATATTGGCGATCGTCTCATCTTCATCGTGTTCAAAAGCACTGAAGGGGTTTTCATTTCATGTATCTGAACAGATTTGTTTTTTTTTTTTATATTTCTTATCTGTAAATCTTAGACCTCTGATAAAGATGATACTTGTAATGAGGCTTTAATGAAGGTCTAAGACTGCTTCAAGTTTTATATCGGTCATGAAAAGTATGCCATAAAACATAATTGTATGTTTTGTTTTGGTTTTATTCTGCAGTTATAAGTAGTGATACAGAACCACCTTACAGCTACCTTTAAAACTATGAAGTTTGATTTTTAATTTAGTAGTCATAAAACAGTTTTAAAGACGACTTGACGGCCTGATTTAATGACAAGCACACAAAACCGTAATACAACCACAGGCTGCAAGGGGTGCTATAATAAAACAATGATAAAATAAGAATAAATCTTCAAAGAATTAGAAGAATTAGTTACTTGGGTGTAGACCCTTGACCAAACGATTCGTGAGAAAATGACCAAACTTAGTTCGGGGACAGTTGATCCCTTAGGAATTGGAAACACTTGATCCCGGTATGTGTGTGAAAGTTTGTATCGAAATCCATGTCATCAAAGGGGGATCGAATTAACATCGTTAGTGTTAGTTTCTTCAAAAAGTTTTTATAGGATATGCCAGAAATATGTACTTTTGAAAAGGATGGGATCGTTGGTTCAGTGCACCGAGTCCGAGTCGAATGTCGTGGGTTCAACCCCAGACCAGTCTATTTACAACATATATAACATTGCTTAATTGTTAGAAACGTTTAACAAACGTATTCTATGACTTACTCTCCCTACTAACAATTTCCACCTTTCCCGTGACACTTATGAGGAGTCGCCTAGTTCTCTGCATCTCTCTAACGCGGCCGTTGAATCTCACTCAAGTTTGAGTTCCATTTACTCAAATTCGTAAAAATCACTGACTGACATTTTCCTCTAATATAAGTAATTGTCACTAATATTCCAGCAGACATTTTGAGTAAACGGAATTCACTTTTTAGTGAGATTCAACGGCTGTGTAAGTAAGTGTCAAACTAACCAGTTCCAAGGACGTGACCAGGACAGTTCTCGATCTTTGGAGGCTTTATCATTTCCATATTAGATGCAATTCGATTAATGTGAATACGTCAGAAAAATGTACTTTTGAGAATTCGTTTATCACATTAATATTTTTAATGTTACATAGGAGTTTGACTATTAGACTGATGCAAAATTTGAAATTTTCGCTCCACAGTGTTCAAACGGTTTCTAATCGGATCCTGATTAGCCTCCGAAAGTTTAAACTCATTTGATAAGAAACTGACTTGGCACAAACCATTTGAAGTTTATATGGAAATTACTATGGGAAAACAAAACTTATTGTTCATTGTCATTTAGACTTTTTACGTATTGTACTGTTACCAAATTCTAGTACTATTCTTATGGGAATTTTTCCCAGCTACAACTTTGCAGAAGTTCGTTTTTCAGCCAAACGTCACATTAAATAGTTATTTATTGTTTAAGAGATTGATAATCTTATGGCAAGATTAAGCAACTGTATTGTGGGCAACACTGTATTCTACAGTGTTACATAGTAGCCATGATTTTTGTCCTCTACTCTACGCGCCATAAACACTAATGTTGCCTGCAGAACAGTTGATTGCGCATAATCATAAGACTCAGTGACTTGAATCATTAATAATTTTTGTTCCTTACATTTGATCGAAAAGTGGTCTTGAACTAAGTTGTAGCTGGGAAAATTCTCAACAAGCTCAGCTATCATTTTTTAAAGTAGAGTGAACTGGTGATTTTTGAGATAGATATGAATCGAAATTATGGTTTCGTTATAGTAATTCCCATATAAACTTCAAATGTTTTGTGCCAAGTCAGTTTCTCACTAAATGAGTTCAAATTTTGGGAGGCTAATCAGGGCCCAATTTGGAACCGTTTGAGCACTGTGGAGCGAAATTTTTTAACTATTACTGCCGCTCATGGCAAATCCGTCTTATAGCATCCATCAGCAAGCCGAGAAAAACGCATTTAACGCGTTTGCTTCTCACCATAGCTTCTTACGTAATGGGACAACCTGTTTGGTTATTTTTCCAAACTTTTCTAGAACAAAGTTGTTGAGTTTATGTAGTATTATGAACATATGGGTGATTAGCTACCATCTCCATTGAAAAAAAAAAACAGTTTTGACAAAAACGCTCATGGAACCGTCTTGCGATGAACGGCAATATCAGTCAATATGAAAACTGCATCTAATATTTATTTTTTACGCTGAGATATACCCAACATTATTAAAGGGATCAAGTGTGTCCTAATTTTTATTAATGAAATCTTTAAATAAAATACTAGCAATTTAGGTTCAGCAGTGACAATATCGCAACATTTATCATTTAGTTTTACTTTAGTTTTTTTTTAATTTATTATACATAATTAACTCATTCAGGCCGAAATGAAACACAAATGGGTTTTAAGCGTGGGATATTATAATCATTTTAGATACATGTTAGTTGTTTTCTATTTCAATGCTCAGCATGCGACGCTTCAAAACTTATGAGAGTTCAGTATCAAGATCATTGGCGGTTAAATTGAGTAACCAGCTTCACATTGCTCATACAAGAACATACTCCTGTACTCCATGTGAGTTGGTGACAAAAAGGCACATTTTTAAGTGTAGTTTTGCCTCAAATCAGAAACTAGCCACCTCTCTGGGCACCCAGATCAAGCCTGGGTGTGGCCAACGTAGTCATGACCAAATTTCAATATGATCACCAATTATCTTTGGTATGAGTTCTCGAGTATATGTGTATGTGTTGGGTTTTGGCCCAATTTAGAAAAAGAACACTTCCACGGAGCACCCGTAATTTGTCCAGGAGTGGTCAATGAGGTCCTAGGCATTTAATGGGATTGACAATGAAAATTATTTTAGACTCTCATGTAATTTAATGTGTCGCATGATGGGTTTTAGCTAAATTCAGAAATTGGTCACTTGTAACATGTCCGGATGTGGGCACTGCGGTCCTGGACTGTGATCATATGACCACCAATGATCTTATTTTAGAAATCTCATGTGATTTTATGTATCATATGATAGTATGATGTAATTTTGAACCATTTTGTGATCCTGAAAAAATGTCGGCTATTTCAAAATTACGAAAAATCATCTGGTAGGGTGGCCAGTGAATTTTAATTTTGAAATTCCCGGTTTTTTCCGGTTTTGCCGGTTCAAATCTTAAAAATTTCCCGGTTGTTAATATTCAATAAAAAAAAACCCAAATTGTACACATTTTAGAAAACATGGCCAACTAATTTTCGGAGGTTATTTGTGGGAAAATAAAAGCAAAATTACAGATAGTATTTTTTAAAGCTGAAAGTATAAATTCAACTCTATGATTCACTAATGTATTCAAAACAACCCTAATAAAAATTTTATGGTTAATTTGCTTAACGACGTGTTCTGGGTATCATCCAAACCATTTGTGGAATAGTTCAATCATTTGGATTATCGTTCGTTTATGGTAATTTTTTATTAGGGAAATCATTGATCATTGATCATTGAGCTATTTATTGAGTAACCTGGAAGAATAGGTTATAAGACAGAATTGTGAAACATAAGAGATTTAATTAATTTATATAAAACCTAAACTAAATATGGTTCATTAAATTTAATACCCACGTCCAATAGACACTCAATAGACAATAGACACTTGAAGAAAATTACTGAAAGGTTATTTACTGAGAGCAATTTACTGAAAGATTAAACAAATCTGATAACAATCTGCATAATGCTGCAAGTTTTGAAGAAAAAACAATTAAAATGTGAGATTTTTAAATTTTTCAAGATCACAGATTTGAAAAAAAAATCATACTTATGAGTCGTAGATACATTTTAAGGGTTATAACAAATTATAGAACAATCTACAGAATCTTGCGGACAAACCTTGGATTTTTTAGTAAAATTTAGGAGTATTCAAAGTGTTGATTTCAAACAAATATTGAGGAGGATTCTCTCATAAAGTTCTGAGCAGAATTCCAGAATTATTCTGACATGAAGTCCTTAGAAATTGTTAGATGAATTTTTAGTGATTTCTGCAAAGAATGCAAGTTCTAAATTAAATTCTTAGGTAATTTTAGAAGATATCAAAAAGAGTTGTAAAAAAAATCTTCATGGAACATTCCTACGTTATTCTGAGAAGATTTGTATAGGGATCGTAAGGAAAAAGACAGATGAATCTTAAGAAGAATTCCAAGAGAATTATGATGAAAATTCAACAAGAAACAGTTTTAAGAGTGTTCTGGCGATACCCTACACACTTAGAAATACCTAATCTTACACATAACGGAATCCATCTTTGACATAAAGGATGAGACGTAAACAAACAGGTCATGAAAATTAAGTGCTCCGAGACTGAAAAGTTCGAAAGTACGTTTGATTGAGCTGAATTTCGCGTATTTTATGGTTCAATTTTATGTCAAAATTGACGCTCGTATATGCCAGTCTCAGAGCACCTAAATTTACATCATTTTTACATTTTTCTAAGTGTGTAGTGCGAAAGATTCATCGCAGAGCTCCAACTAAATTGATTACAAAAAATTGGTGATAATTATAAAGAAATTCTTTATAATACACCAAGGGGTTCCTTAATAAAATTGCGAAAGATTTCTGCTGTTTTGAATAGAGTTAAAAGAAATTTTTGAAAAAAAATTCAAACGAATCAAAGTCTCCGGATAGGTTCAAAAGAATTCTAAGAAGGATTCCAATCAAATTCTTAAAAAGGGTTTCAAGGAAATTCCAAAAAGAATTCAACGATAATTAATACGCGAAGTGTTTTCTGGCTTATTTCAGAAGAAGTCTATGATAATTCAGAGCAGAATTCCTAGTTAATTCTGCAATTCATATCATGAGAATTTTCAATAACGGTTCTTACAAATATTTGTTTTCAAAGTGCAGCATCTCAAATATTTTCTTTTAAGACCCATGCACTTTACATCTGAAATTGAAACGATAAAAATTAATTTGAAATATTGCTGAGTGATTAAATTCTAAAAACAAAGACTGATACGGGAGGAAATTGAAGAAAATTGTGCAGCAAACTGAGCAAGATATTCATTTGGTAAATAATCACTCTGTTTTAATGGTTTATCCTGAAATTCTGGTGTAACAATTTGTTCCTATGGTATGGTAAACAGAGGATCTGGGAGGGCTATTAGAAACTTCTTACCAATAAAGTAATGATTAGCTAGTAAATTTTGCATTACATTTTATTTTATTTGCTCGTATTTGCGTAAAATAATCAGACATTTTTTATTTCATTTATTAGCTTTTGATTGATTTTATTTGTAACTACATTCGAAACGTTTTAAGTTTTCTGTTTTGGTTTTTTTTGTGATCTGATAGATTTCCTAGATTGACTAGAAGTTTCGAACCTAACGCATAGACTTAATAAAAAGATAGGTAGAAAAAAGTATGTCATGAAGATAGAAATAAACTTGTTGAAGATGAAGGGCAAAGTTAAACGCAAGGGCTTTATTTTTCTTCATGTCGATAAAAGGGATAAACACTTATGAAGACATGATTTCCCCTATTTTTTTCTTTATGGCAAAATGCTTCGATCTGCACAAAACTGTGATGACCTGTTTATATCTTAGGTCTTTATGATAACAATTCGGCTTAATTTATTCTTCCCAAGGTAAAAAAAAAGGTTAAGTCTTGAGTTGGGTTCTGTATTTTTTATTAAGTTTCGCATTTATGTGCGATCGCCACAACTTTTCATTTACGAAAATGATTGTATACGTTTAATTATCGCTTTGAGCGCAGGTTTCCTGTTGAATATCATTTTTCAAGGAATCTAAATGAGCTATTCATTTTAATTCGTTCCTTTCGGAATGATCCTCTCATTGTTTTAAAAATAACTTAAAGATCAAGGTGACCGGATGTCCAAGATTGTAGGAATTATGAGCGATCTTCAAGCTAAACAATTAGTACTCAACTATACCGTGAGATCAAGGAAGCTGTTTAATCTTTTCCTGATTGCTGCTTAACATGAATGGAGATACCTACCACTTTAAATGAGCATTAATTATCTAGAAGAAAAGAATCTGCAGTTTCCGATCGGAGTTCTACGTCGAGGTGCGTGTTGTATTGGGTCGTTCGTCCGAAGGTGAGGGATGCGGTTTGATAATAGATGTCTGATTTGTGATTTCCGGCTCAGGTCATAAATCCGTCGCTCGATTGTTCCGTACTTCTGCTGCTGCTGCTGCTACTGCTGCACAAGTGCATACAACGATGCACGATCACCATACCGTGTCTTCTTTTCACTTATTCCGGTGTTGTTCTTAATCCAGGTGTGGGCTTTGGTGTCAGAACAAGAGAAACCAGACTTCTTTCGCGTACTTGCGCTCACACTCACTCACACTTAACGAGACTATTTGTGACCACGGTTTTGTTCTGATCCGGACATTGGTTGGCACTCGAGACCAAGGAGATGTGAAGTTAGAACAAAGAAAACCAGTTTCAGGATTCCATCAATCAGCGGTGATCTGTTCTGAGTTCACTGGTCGAAATGAGCCGCAAACACTATTTTTAACATATCTGAATTCCATCCAATTCAATTTATCACTTCTTGTGGGGATTTTTATCCATTCATTTTTCGTTTTGGATGCAAGGAACCTTGAGAACTAACACATATTCCAGGCATAGGAAAACTTGCTGCACCTTAGCGCATCAAAAGTGTTACCGCGACGGCCGAACGAGAGAGACTAAATGCTGTGTTGTGGACCGCCGCCGCAAAAGGCTTCGCTCGATCGAGACTGAGAACGAAGAGTTGGTAAAGAGAGCCATGTACACACCGCGTGCATGTTGAGACTGAGAGATCGCTTACCTGTGTGGGATCGATCACCGATGACCATGCCTCCGAATGCGAGCATCTCACGTGTGCAGGCAGAGAGGTTCTTTCCGATGAAAATTCGTTTGAAAAATTGCCCGGCTACTTGCCTTGATCATGGACGTACGTGTGATGTCCTTGTGACTAATAAACACATCCACCACATTGGCAGTTGCATAACGTATCTATATACACGATTGCAGTTAATTGATTGTGTGTGTTTTGGGTTTGTATTTGATGTTTAGAGGCCTAGCTGGGCGGCCACAAAATTTATAGCCATTGCTAAAATCGGCGAATTGACCGCCGCAGATCGTAGCCGGTAATACACGTTCAACTGACTCAGCCATATAATTTTATTTAGTCGGAAATGAAACCTTGAAATCGATATAGACTTACTATGCTACTACAACTGGTTAAGTGACTGCTGCAGAATGGTTGATGTTGGCACAAATCTCTACAGATGCAATGATGCAAGACTGCGTAACATGTAAATTTTTATCGCAACTAGTGGACGATGAAACGATGGGTTCGTCACTTGCTGATGATTGAAATCTCCAGCAAAGCCGTGCATGGCGGTAAGTGCGCTTTACCTTTGAAAAATTGGTGTGGTTGATGAGGCAGATTTGATTTTACTCCGTTTTTCTACATTTCCCTACGGTCATATTTTCTGTAAATGTTTTGCCTCTTCTCTTTCCTTGTCCGCGGGATGCATTTCGTCTCGGCCGGGGGTATCTGTGTTGAAATGCTTGTGGTGTGGGGTTGTATTGATTGCTTTACAGGTTGTTTGTGACTGCTTATTTATGTTACACCGAACTGGTTAACATAGGATCAATCAGCGGATGATTTAACAGCTAACAATATGGATCGGAAGCTACATTTACTGGATGGTGTAAGATTGATCGTTCGATCGTTTGCATTGGATTGATCAAATCGATTGCATTAGGTTTCCGTGTTAGAGGGTCAATTGTTGTTCATGCACTTTTTTTTACAGGAAAATGAGTGCCGCTATGTGTCATGTAATTATTACGATATTTGAAATGATATAATCTGTTGAAGTTATTGTTTAATCTACTGCATTGATTTTCATTTTGAATTTTCTATTTTGTAAACATTCAATTCAATCTCCGACGCTTATGCAGTCAAGTCAACCTGCAGCTGCTCCGAGCATGGTGCGACAAATATGATAACGATCAAGTGACCAAGCGCACGAACGCAGTTAAACGCCATCAGTCAAGCGTCGTTGTCGTCGTCACACAGCCACAATCAGCATTTCTGTGGTGGATTTTTTTCGCATGATCGTGCAACTATTTTCTTTATATTTTTTTGCCTTTTTTTTCGCAATGAACTTGTATGCTTGATGTCCCACACCGCGTTGACTAATTCCGCGCGGTCCTCGGTGTGGCTGTGCTGTGTTGTGTTGATGGTCGTACAATGTCAATGACGTCTTGTCAAACTCTTCTGTCATGCGGGACAGATATAGTTTTGCGGTTGTGGAAGCCGGTAGTGACTTACGCAATAGGAGCTTGCCTCACTCGGGCAGGCAGGGTAGTGACTTTGACCTTCTGCGATGCTAAAGACACTGGCGAATGGTACTTGACAGTGGCGGTCATTGATCGACTTGAGGCGCCCGTGGGGGGGGGGGGGGGGTTGAGTGTAGTGCGATGTTGTTTATGGAAAACGATCGCGGTAATTCCGTGGAAGTTAACCTTTTTGGTATGAGTAAACACAGGGGAATCCGTGGTTACTTAAAATATACGTGAGTGGATTCTAAAGTTTATATTTGTATGGAAGTTGTATTCCTTTTTGTTATCTCTTTAAGAACTTGTTTACATTACAAAATTTTCAAGATCTACCAAATCCGTCTAGCATCAGAACGTTTCCGGATTTGAATCTTCGAAATAATTGCTCTGTGTCGTTCCGAAAATGACATAAAAAACCTTCTATTACACACTTTGAAACAGTGCATTGTAAACAAAATGCAATTCATCCTCCCTCACCATTGATGAAAAATCATGGTTTTTTTTAATTTATTTTAGAGATTTTTAGACGTAGGCCGAAAAAAAAAATCGAGTGTCCCGAGGCCGAAAAATGTGTCACGCGATAAAAAGCGGTTTGGTTGAATTTAATCTCTCGTCTTTTGTGATGGAAAGTTTGCGTCTTCTGGGACGTGTGCTAGTGTTGGTCTCAGAGCATGATGAGTTTTTCTTAGTAAGTTGGTTTATGAGCTTTTACTAAAAGTTTGTTTTTCGATTTTGGTCTATTTTGTAGTGTCCATTATGTCCATTTCAGAAATGTTATCATGTTTGGTAAGCTTTCAAATATGTTTTCATAAAAATTTGTGATATTTTGTTCACTGTGTTTTTTTTTTCAATGCAATCCAGTTTCCTACAAATTTGTCTCAAACATGACGTCTTCGATTTGATTTGCCGTTTTTCGAGCTATGATTTATTGAAAAATATCGAATTAGTCGTGAATCAATATGACCGAGTTCAAGCACACATTTGGTTCATTGCTTATTAGCATTTGGCCAGATGTCAGGTAATACGAATATTTTGTACAAGTTACGAATAATATGATTTAAGGACTGGATCGAAAATAAGTTATAGGCATATTGTTCTTTTCATATTCATACAAAATATTTTAAATTGTAGAAAAGAATAGATAGCATAACAAAAACAAATAAAAAAGTATTCTTTTGTGTACTTTTATGATCTTAGATTTTGAGCCTCTTATACATTTTGGACAGATTGACAAAACAGATTTTTCGCACAATATTTTTTTAAGCTCTTTCATGATCTTAGAGCCTTAGCATCAATGAAAAAGGTTTTCAAGAAACACGATTTTTTTTTCGATTGTTTTAGCCCAATTTGTTTTCCACAGAAATGGTCAGAACCCCACTTGAATATCATGAGCTTTCGACAACTCAATCATCGTTTTTGGGTAGGATTTTTTTTTATTCATGGTTCATAACAAAATGGTATAAACGAATCTCTACGCAGAGAAAAGTGGAAATCTGTCTACGAAGGTTATGGACACCCCCTTACTCTTATTTCTTTCAATAGGTATATTGCGAGGTATATTGACAAGTATAGTCTTGCTTTCATTCAACGCTCATTTCGGCAAAAATACTATTTTTCAGAATTATTAATAATGATAATTTGTATTTGTAAGATGCAAGAAGAGAATGTAAAATTCGTATAGGGTAACCGCACCAATAGTGGAGGTACGTACCTCCACTATTGATGAGTTTACCTTATGCCATATAAAACCTGTCAATTTCGCTTTCAAAGGGTCAAAATCAGTGATTTTATGATCATTAAGCGCTTGCGATGAATGAGCATTCAGTGATCATAAAATCGCTAACTGTAACCCTCTGAAAGCGAGGTTGACAGGTTTTGTGTGTCATACACAAAGTTTTAAACCGTTAATGAAATCGATACTTTTTCCAAAATAATGTATCTCGGATTCTAGTTATCCGTCTAACTGCTAGAAAGATTACTACCACCACTTTTCAATGATCATGCTACATATTTCTGATGTAGGACAGTAAATTCCAGTCTATTTTTTAACAAAACTTTACCGTAGGGTCAGTAGTTCAACTAAAAAAATTTATCATTGAATATTCTATTAGTCTTTTTTATAAGCATTCGGGAAAAAAAAACATGTGAGGCCAGACATTAATCAGCTTTTGCTTGTTAAAACGGCCTGTCTAGTGTCTACTGGCAGAGACGAATGACATTACAATGTTAAAGTCTCTATAATAAAATAATAATAATAGCACAGACAAACAGACATAACACATTGAATATTTCTCACAGTAAAACATCGTCGCTAAAACATTATCGCCATCTGTTGAGTACACTGTGGTGGGTAGTACGCTGAACAGATGGCGGTAGTGTGTAAACGTCAAATGCAAGGGAATTGACTATGCGCACCACAGGTGGCGGTACTACCAACTACGATACTTTTAAATTTACCGTTAAATGCTTGTTCGATGAACTACTTGCGAGTGTTAAGTCTGTTTGTCTGTGATAATAGTGTCTACCGATTCGTCAAAAATAAATCCGGAATTTCCTGAATCCACCACGGTTCCTTATGAAATGATCAATTAGAATAGGAAAGCTAATACTCTTTTCAACAAGACGAAGCATACAAATCCGTTACATGAATGTTTTCGGTTAAAATTGAGCCTATCGATATCGATATCGAGTTGAAGTTGACCATCTCGAATATTCCCATAAAATTTAGATGATACAATAGAATACCTACCTACTTTGGAGCAAATCGTGCCATTAATATTTGGTAAAGGTTTTGGCTAAAATTATTACGGAACCAATTTTTTTCCTCTCGTTTTAACTTAAAAAAGTTCAAATCTCCATACATTATTTTTCCTGTTAACTTTTTGCTTCTAGGAAACTGGCGTCATGTTGTTAGAAAAGAATAAATTAATCATTGTGTGAGGTCGGTTATGATCTAACATCTACTGACAGCATGGCGCCACTTTCCTAGAAACGAAATGTTAACCTCGTTTCGTTCGTTTCGTTATAAATGTTAACCTGTTATGGATATTTTTTTTTGCTAACAATATCAATTTGGAAGCGAAAACAGAAAAAAAAAATTTGGTGAGTTGTTCCATAAAAATTAACATTTTCCGGTTTTCTGCATAAAAAATTAATCTTCGCAACTTTTATTCTCTAACCACATCTGCTCCAAAGTACCTAGGTACATATTCTATTATCGGTAAAAATAGTCGCTCGACCAAAATCATAAATTCAACCATGTCTCGTTAATTTTAACCGTTTTTATTCTGTTTCATACAGGAATGCTAGCGTGGACAACATCCAGAAAGACAGCAACCTGCGCAGTGTGGCAACGGAAACTGATACGCTCAGAAAACAGGTGGCGACACTGAAGCGTTCGCACGATAACGCTGTTGCGGAAAATGGGTAAGTGGTACACGACCGCTGAATTCGACTCATATTTGAGTTCCGCTGTGAGAAAATGTCTCTCAAATGCATATAAAACATACAAAATTCAGTAGGAATGATGTTTAACCAAATGGATGGTACCAAGCCCTATTTTCAATATGAATACAAATTGAATATCAAAAGTAAACTTTTGACACAGATGAATGAGCAAGCAAACTTTCCAATAGTATAGCAACATTAGAAAATGGATAAATAGAGTCTGAGATACCTACATCATTTTGTAAAAAGGGTCGAGTTCATTTTCAGTGTGGTGCTCGGAGCGTTAAGTAGAAGCTACCCTGTAATCTCAAAATCACACATTGGCTATCCAAATATTGGGATTAGTTAGTCGTTAAAACAACAATTTGTCCATGTCTCGGAGACTTTTCTTCACCTTATTTAAATTTACTTTTCTATTTTCCGTACACACAGACGTCTATCGAATGATCTGAGCGGCACTGCTTCGGAGCTGACGCTAACGAAGCGTAAGCTTGTCGATTGCCAGAAGGAGGTGGAGCGCATGAAGTCACAGCTACGTGAATATGTTCAGGAGATTCAGCGTGCCGAAGAGCTGCTATGTATTAAGGTAATTAGATTTTTGTGCGCTTTCACTATTTAGTAGTCTTATAGAAGCAAGCCAAGTTTGATTTCTTCCCTATTTTGAGATGTTTACCTATTTAACGCGAGTTGATTTAAGAACATTTCACGAGACGTGCCGTTAGGTAGTGTGCTAGTCTAATTAGTAGGTTTGTTTTAATTTTATGCAATTTGGAAACTGTTTTGCGATTTGGAGCACTAATTAAGAGGAGATCCTTTTGCATAACATTTACAGGAACGCGAGCGTGGAGAGATGCTGGAACATTACAAATCGCTTTCCGAAGGAGTGAATATGCTGGAAGTAAGCAACCAAACGTTGGAAGTCGAAACTGCGGAAGCCAAGTGAGTAGCGTTTAAATTTTCCACTTCATATATTAACACGAAACACTCTACGGGACTAACGATTTTTCAAATAAGAAAAAAAGAAGAAGATATGACTACCTATATGTAGTAGTATCCTCTTCAGTTAGATGCAATTTTCCATCCGTACCCCTGTTGCACTGTAGTATCATAAATTAGAAAATAACTGGAATTAACTTTTTACCCTCGGTTGGTGATATCCTTCCTTCTCTCTGTTTTTTTTCTCTTTGTCTATTTCACTCTTAATCCGCTTTCCATCTAATGCATGTGCACTGTTGGTTTGTGTGAATGCGGTGAACCGCACTTCTAACACACGGTCGCCTTCCGTGTCCGTAGGTATAAATATAGCTATAGAAGATAATTAGTTTTTCCAACGTTTATTGTTTTATTGCCAATTTATTTTTATACTTATATCCCTTTTTCCGTATCAATTTCTCGACGACCATGCAACGTGGGGCATGGTTTTTCCTGCTGTCCGACAAAAAATGAATCAAATTTCCTGTGGGAACCCTATGTTTGGAGCAGAAAGTTGCTTCAGGAAGCGGAAGGTCGCATCAACGGGCTGCAACAGCAGGTCGGATTACGCCAAGCGGAAATCAAGACATACGAGGGGCAGACTAATGGGCTGTCGGCGACCATTGTTTCGTTGGAGACTGATATTGCATGTCTTAAGGAGGAGAACCATAACCTTCGTGAGGATCTGGAAGCGACGAAGGAACTGTGTAACAAGTTGGATCTGCAAAAAGATAAGTTGAATGCTGAGTTAGAAGAACACTCGAACATTCGCGAACAGTTAAACAAGGAAAATGCAACACTGAAACGACAGCTGTCGTTGGCTAAAACAGGAGATAAGGCAGCGGTGGATGGTTTGCAGGAATTGCTTGCTGCTAGCCGGTCGGAAGTAGAGCAGCAGAGGATTGTTACCAATCAATTGAACCAAGAAGTGAAGACATTGAAGGAACAGGTGGATGAGTTGAGTTTAAAGTTGGATGAAGAACAACGCAACGCTGCTAGAAGTGAAGCCCTAGCAAGTGAGTACAGCGTTCAGTTGCAAGAGCTCAGGCGAATGATTACCGACGATCGATTCGCACAAGTGCAGTCAAGAGAAGAGGAAGATTATAATAGGTATTCCACATTTTGATGACAATCCAAATAAAGTTTACTGCCATTTTTTTTATAAAGTATTATGCTAATAGCTTATTACAATTAATGAACGATATTATTTTCATATCATAAGAATCAAGCCTTATTTGAAACCTGAAGAATCCTTTCAACAATCCAGTAGTCAATCGAAGCGTAGCAGTGTCTTGGGAACGTTGAGATCCGAATCATCCGAAATTCCTCATTCACTTCATTTTATGGATAGATTAACTACGGCTGTTCGAAACATGGAATCAGGAAGCATCGATTCATCGTCGTCTAAAGAGAGTTGTTTTGAGGTTCTCGAAAAAATTCCAAACTCACTGTTTGATACAGAATGCAATAAGGTAGTCAATCGGTATCAACTAGGTCATGAGCCAAGCGGCGAAATAGAACTGGAACGCATTGCACGCAGTCCTTTGATAGTTTTACATGAGCAGCAAGAGATGTCTGATCACAATATGACGAATCGAATTTCTATGGAGCCAAATGTGCTAGTTGGAAATGCATCAAAATCTGTTAAGTCTTATATTGAAGAAAGTTCTAAAGTAATCAGTACCAGTGCTGCAATAGAATTTTCAAGTGAATCGTTTTTGGAAATAGATAAGATACCTCAACAGCAGCATACCATATTTCATGAGGATGAAAAACCTAATTCATTTGAAACTAAGTGCTCCAAAGATGCCGTTAGGTGTGTATCTGGGCCTAGCACAGTTCCTTCCAATCCAGTTGAAGACACGTATATTGCGCTGAATAAACCACAGGAGGGAATATCCCGTAGAGACCAAAGCGCACAGGTTAATCGAAATGGAGGTAACATTGTAGTCGTGATTGATCAACATGCTTGTGATACATTGGAACCTCATTGTCTTTAGGTAATTCTGATGTACCGACTGGTTGGACGGTATCACGGTATCGAAATTCATCGAAGTCGTCATCTTCAACGGGCAACGGGAATCGTAGTAAGTTCATTCCTCTGAGTTGTAGTGTTTTCCCATTGAGGTTGTTTTTGAAATATTCGTTACTAACAGATAAAGATAAAACATTCTAACTGATTGTGCATCATTCTTAGCAAAGAAGCCTTCGTCGAAGCAAAACAGGGTGAAATCAAATGCCAAACGGACAAGTTTTGAACTGGAAGATGAAAGTGCCCCATTCGAAAGTAATTTTAATTTAATAGAACAGAATCACAACAAATGACTAGGCCTTGTTCCAGATTCGCAGTCTATTCTTGAGGATTTCACTAACCAGGTTAAAGAGGCAACTCAAACGTCTACTCCAATCAAAACCCGTGGTTCGAGTATCGTTTCGGGTATGTCCTCAGATATCCTGATACGCGATAGATATTCGAGTCGTTCTAAAGGTGCCGTAGTACTGCCAGAAATAGTTGTTCCTGAACAAAAAGATGATCATGATAAGTCTCCTGCGAAATCGTTCAGGGGTAAATGATTTATCGTAGTACCTAGGTATTTCATTTGATGCAATTAATTTCCATTTAAAGAACGATCCAGCATGAGCTCTGAATCAACTAATTTCAAAAGCCTAGAGCATCAAATAGACATCCATGAATCGAAATACGAGAATTTCAAGAGAAGCTTTCGTAGAAGCAGTCAGGTGACCAAACAAAATTTATCTTTAGAGAAAGACCTATCAGTTGCAACTGTGCCAGATATCTCCGGCTTGAATTTGAACGGCACTCTGAATGGTGCCGATAAGAACCAGAAAGGTAAGATTGATTTCTACGCTTAGGACTGCATTATTCGACTTTTTCTTAGAATTAGGTTAATCGTTCTATGCTTCAATGGAAGGTCTGAAAGTTCTAAAGGATGGCAATTTTTGTCGTCATTGAGAGGCCCATTTTTCCTACTAATCGTTTCCCATTAATAACAGAGGGGTGCACTATTCTCTCAATCTTCTCCAGTCTCAAGTGCACACAATGCTAGCAAGAAAATGGAAAAACCAGAACAATCGACCACTAGTGGCAAAATAGATGAGAAGGGTTCAACGGTCGTCATTTATAAAACGGTACAAGGCGAACAGTTGATTCTGGCGGATGACCAACGGAGAAATGAGTCTGATTACGAAACTGCACGAGACACCTCCGGCAGTGTAATGGTAATTGACGATTTGCGTCGATTTAAAACGCCAATTAGGACACCTACTGTGCCGGGTGGAAAAGCTTCATCCTCACCTCTTCAAGCTGCGAAAAATCGTGGAAAGCTTCGTCCGTCGACTGGAAGCGGTAGTAGTAATGGAGGAAACGCTCGATCTGAGAAAAAGAAGTGTGAGCAGCGAAAGTGGAGAGACATCTTACAGAATCACCAAAGCCCATACAGCAAGCAGCAGACGAGCGGCACTCCGCCTTTGCCCCTATCAGGAGCGACGACTAACGACCGGAGAATGACGATAAATTGTAAGTTAAATAATTGCAAAGATGCTAATACCACGTAGCTACCTTTCGTTCTACGTTCCTTGCTGAGTGTATAATTTTGATAAGATTGAGTCTGTTCAGTGGTGTAATTGGGTGAATTTGATTTAGTATATTAGTTTCTCTTAGTAGGCTCTACCTACACCACTGCCGTTAAAGCAGAACTTCAAGTGCCACCCTTGATTCCGGCTCAGACAGCATGCACGTGCGCTAATGTAATTTAATGAATTTTAGATGAAATACTTGACACCCGGAGAAGACGAAGTAGTCGCGCTTTGAAACCGGTTGATGCGAATGATAGTTGCAAAAAAGCCCTTCCGGTAAGTCCAAATACGTCAAGCGCTCCTGGTGGAAAATTCAACCCGACGATAGAGTGTAACTATGATCCTAAGTCGTACGTTCTCAACTTTAAGGTAAAGGTACCGGGTAGCGCGAAGGCAAAGGAACAAGTGATAAATGGTAGCAAGAAATAATTGTAGGCGTTGAATATTTTATTTTATAAATCAGTTTTTCACTATGGGTACGCAACGGTATAGTTATTCAGAACCCCCAGCGATGGTAGCGTAAAACTCCATATCAAAGATCGGTATCGCAATCGAACTTCCGTCCGTTTTGTGTTTGACGTCGATTCCTACACGGTAGTCGCCGGGTGGCGCAAACTTTATCAGCATATTATCGGTGTCGATATGGAAGTTACGAGCCATGTAATTGCCCTGAAACGTAAACGTTATTTTGGTTAAAAACAGTAACCACTACCTTTGTCATTCCTACCGAATTGAATGGGCAACTAATACTGATGTTGCCGTATTTATTCATTTCGCTGACCATCAATTCCATCAGCATACCATCGGTTGCCGATGTATTCAAACTGCACACATCGACGCTGGAGTCGAGCATCGTAACATAGTCGGCGCCAATCTTGGAAGCCAGATCTATGCGTACTTGTAGCCCATCGGAGATGTTCTGAAAGACCAAGGCGTCGATATCGACCATTGTGTTACCTCGCAGCTGATCAGTTCCGTTTCGAAGCACGATGAAAACCTTGGCGTAGTCCGCATTGTTCTTGAAGTCAACCTCACGGATCGTAATGAACGTTGCGTCGATCTAGTGGAAGTGATAATTGGAGGTATAAGGTAGATGGAGATGCACTCGGTAGATACATAAACAGCGAACCACAAATGCAGAAAAGATAACGAATAAATGAACTATATGATAGAGCGGTGTTTCAATTTGGGATTTTTTGGATGAATGTTTGTTATTTTCATATTTAGCACCTTTTATTTCCAAACCATCTTCGAACATTTTTTTCTCATTCAACTGATGATAACAGCATAGATTTGAAGCCAAATGTCTAGTTTTTACTATGTAATACATTCACCTAAATCAACAGTTAACGACGACGAAGATTGTTTCTCGTTTTCCAGATAATTATCCTTTATGTGCTCCATCCGGGTACCCAGGTTCCATGTAGAAAAATGCCAACAATCAATCGAACACATGAAGGTTAAAGGTAGCTACCAAATGTACAAAGATTGTATACTTCACAAAAAAAATGTTTATTTAGTATAAGGTTTTTATTGGACAATCCCATGTTAATCACATAGCCGAGTTGTTTTAGGAGGTCCAGAGATATTGAGAAAATTGCGATTATTTAGCAGTATTTAGGCCTCTTTTTTCGAAGTTCTGGAAGAATGAAACTCGAAATATTGCTGCGTGGTAAAGTTCTAGTGGTCGAAACGTAACGTCATTATAAACTGCTCGAATGATGTGATCAACTAGTATAGTAGTTGAACAGAGGATCACATCTTTAGAGCAGTTTGAATTGACGTTTCCTGCAACTCGAACTTTTAAAATGTGTTCTTCTAGAACCTATGCTCTTTATTAAAAAAATGTAATTTGTAGCCTTATATCCTTAAAACCTCTGTTAGAATGTCGATCCAGAATTCTAGATAGAGCTGGAATGAGGGTGTAACAGCTTTTGTAAACAATGACTTATTTCGATGATTTCTAGAAAGTCAAAGCTCGCCAACGCAAATCAACATCACCATCGGGTAGGGGAAGACTTGCTCTATCCGACGGTTATGTTGGTTTGCGTGGGCGTGCCTTGAGTTCATAGAAATTCTCGAGATAAGTCATTGTTTACAAAAGCTGTTACGACCTAATTCCAGCTCTATCTAGAATTACACGATTATGATTAATTTTCCAGTTGTGTTAAAAGCTAAATCTTGTTTAAAATTTCTGTTAAACTTGTTCAAATTGTCTGTAAGTTCAAGAAATGTTTAAATAGACACTAGGAACATAACTCGCTAACTCCGATGTTTACCGAGAATATGTTATTAAAAATAACTTGACAATACTAGGTAGATTCGTAATTGCAAATAAAACCGAATTTTTTGCCTTCAATATTTTCGTTTTGCTCCATTGGTCGCTCTTTATCATGCTCATCAATGCGGTTTACTCATGTACCGTTCATTCAACTCTCTTTCTCCGACGCAGTGGGTACCCACTATGCGCGTCGGGGTTTTGTTTATAACGGCTGAATGAAGTAGTAGGTACGGATGCAAGCGGTAGCTGTAGCTGTGGTGCTTATTCGGAATCACCGCGAGCTTCATTAGGTCTTGATCGTTCGCCGCGATCTGACCGTCGTCGTCCCCGACGCCCAAGCGAAGCCGCAAGCAAACCATAGAGTGAAAGTGGTTAAATATATCACAACGCTTCCACACGATCGAAGAGAGAATGTGGAATAAATTTACTTGCATAGTGTTGCTGATTTCTCAGGTTGAGGTGAATTTCTGCAGAAAAGCGATAGAATCATTAACGGATGGTTTAGAGAAAAGCTACGGAGAGTCTCAAGTCAGTAAAGATGATGGTAAGCATTATTATCTCGGTCAACCATGGTAATACCATTTATTGATCTGTTCAATTTCAGGCTGTAAGATTTCTTTGAGCAAAGAACTCAATCTTAAGCAACCGCTCTTTCTCATACCGGGAACAGAAACCTTTTATTCCCCACTACCCAACACGACAGACCTACTGTTCAACCAGGGAGAACAGGTAGAACTATTCTGTACGCGTGGCTTTGGCGATTCCGAGGCAGTTCCATCCAAGTCAAATTCCATCGTAACAACATGTGACGGAAGCGACGGGTTTATCCACAATGGAGACATTCACAACATAACACAGCTCACCTGCAAGGGCCCGGTATTTCATGTGGCTTCTCGAACGGAAGACCGGTGTTTCAACGATGCTACTTTGGTGAAAATTGGTTTCGATATGGGATCTCGTTTCCCCAAAGTATACGAAGCATGTTTTGATGAAAATATCCTACAAACCTACTATGTTAAGCATAGTCTATCCCCATCGAACGCGAAACATCAATCTACGAAGCGACCTCCCTTCATTCAAGGCGACTTCTACCCATCTCTAAAGATGTCCAAGTTGTATAACATAGAATCACAACGAAAAACACTGGGAAGGATTCTCGGATCAGCCGAACGAGCCGACGCATTGTTGAACAACAAAAAAGACCTATTCCTTGCACGTGGGCATCTCGCTGCTAAGGCTGACTTTGTGTTCGGTGCTCATCAACGTGCTACGTTCTGGTTCATTAACGTTGCACCACAGTGGCAGAAGTTCAACGCTTTCAACTGGCAGCGTATAGAAACAGGCGTGAAAGACTTTGTTGCTCGTAACAATTTAAATGTTACCGTGTACACGGGAACACATGGAGTTCTGGAACTTCCGGACGCAAATGGTGATATGCAGGAAATTTTTTTGGACTTCGATCCCGACAATGGAGGACGAGTACCGGTGCCGAAGGTTTACTACAAGGTTCTGCACGACGAGCAGAACGATGCGGGAATAGTGCTAATTGGAGTGAACAACCCGCATGCAACGATGGATGAAATTAAGGATAACTATATCTTCTGCAACGACGTTTCCGATCAAATTAGCTGGCTAAAGTGGAAACGTGACTTCATTCCAGGTGGATATTCGTATGCTTGCGATGTGAATGAATTTAACGCTGTTACCAAACATCTTCCGTTGAAGAAGATTTCTAATTTGTTAACTTAGGGGATGAACTTGTTAATGTGATACACTGCAATAAACATATTTTTTAAAACATGGATGCTTTTTCAAAACTTATATTCACCCATATTGCGAGAGAAAGAGAGTAACTTTTACTCAATTGTATGATAAATTTCTAAAAAGGTACGTTACTCAGCGCTGAGTGACCTACGTTTCTAGAAATTTCTCATACAATTGAGTAAATTGCTTTTCTCGGTTTGCTGATTTATGTTATCGGAAGGACGTGCCATAAGCGGCAGTATAGCTACAGATCGTTGTTCACTCACCATTTCATTTGTTACAAATGCTGTTGATGATTATCCCACCGCTTACCCCTACAAAGGTTTGAGCTGGACGATTTATCTTTAAGATAATTAAGCATAACATCTTAACCAGATTAGCAAACAAAAGATTACAGTTACAGCTATAAATTTCCTCAACACTTTTCAGTTGCTTCGCAGTCCCTGGGCTTTGGCAAAATATTGAGGTAGTTTAATTAGGCTACCAGGTCCCAGGGCTGATCTGGATCTTTACCACATTTGAAAGATGCAAACTAGTGTTGCCAGATCAGTGTTGATGCTTACCAAAAGTGCATTTGAACCCGCTTATAAAAGCATATTAACAGATTAATCATCACCGTACATTGTTTATTGCTCTGTACTAATAATAAATGATTAAGCACAGCATTTGATATTTTAGTAGGAATGCTGGATTTAGTCACAGTAGAAATCATCTGTGTTTTTTTTTTAATATATCCTTTATTGAATTGAATTTATTTCTATGGGTATGCATGTTTGGAAAGTATCATCACAAAGATTCTGCACTCGGTCTACAGCTTGTGGGCTGGAAGCGTTGTTTTTGTTTTTGTTTTTTGTTTTGTGCCCCATCTATTTATAGAGTCACTTCTTAGAAATACGAAGCGAAAGACCTTCAAGAAAACTAACAACACGAAGTCTGGAAATGGCAATGTAAAGGCTCTTAGTTTTGAAGCAAGACAGCATCCTGCGGCATTCACCAACGAAAACCCAGAACAACCGCCACAAACTGTTATCAATGACTCAAAAAGCGCAAGAAGGCAGTCCCAACATATTGCAGTCAGATAACTGGGGAACCACACGATCAACAATAAAATTAGAGTGGCGCGGCTAAACTACTTTGGACATGTGGTAAGGAACACATCTCAATTACCGCGTGCATGGAAAAAAGAAACTAGGACGACCCTGCTTCACGTGGAAAACGAGTCTCAAACAGGACTTCGAAAGAAGCAACACAACAGCGGCTGGAGGGAATTGGCATACAACCGTGGCGAATACAAGACGGCCACAAAGAAAATATTCAACGCACTTATCGAGTCTGAATATGAAGATCCGGAAAATTCCGTGAGCATGGAAAACACGGAAGATGATGTACGTTTGTCGGAATTCGAAGGATTTTCGATTCCGGACAGCGAAGAGGAGCCTTTCCACGGATTTTAGCAGCTAAGTAGATAACAAAATGTAAGTACATTATCAATCACTAAACTAATCAATAAAACAAGTAAATGAAATCATAAAACAAGATTTACAGGTATTGCAAAACATGGTCCTCTGTAGGTTTACTTTCCAACTTTTACTAATATTACTGTTACTCCGACTATCCCCTACACTATTCCTCTCTATCCGGCATCTTAAGCAGGATTCAATTGATCCATGTGTTTATTATTCTGTGGTGCCAAATTTTTACCTCTACCCTTGTGCTGTATGGACAGTGATGTTTTACTGGAGACCTGGCCCTATGACCCCCTTCTGTGCTTGAAAATGAAAATGAAAACACTTTTCAGTTGCTTCGCAGCGATTTCAATGTGAAAAAGTTTAGGCATTCACGTCTTTGTTCACCCTTTTGTCCACCTCAATTATTCACAAGCGTTCTCAGCGATCAAGAGTTCATGAATAATATGATGCGGTCGTAATTACAATAATTAAAAACAAACAAATACCAAATTACAAATTATGCAGGCAACCAGCGAATCCAAACACATAAAGATATCAACGATAAAGACAAAACTCTTGCTACCACTACCACGATAAACTCTCTCTGTAATATAGCTTGATCGTAGTTGTAGAAGGATAATGATATATTGCTTGCACTGGAACTGCAACCCTGGAACCCTGCACTTAGGGCGTCGTTGTGCCAGTTTCGTCGTGGTCAGAGTTACATTTTCCTCGTGCGTACAAAAATGTGCTGCCGAGACTCTCAACAAACCGTCTCCCGTCGCAACGAAAACAACATGTGACGAGAGAGAAAGAGACACGCGAGAATAAGATACGAGCGAGAAACAAATGCGACACCCAAAAATCCTGGCGTGCGCGAGGCTCGCGCTGATCTCATGTGCCTCATCTCATGTGCTACGATTAATGCTAGAACAGCAGAGCGCTAAGTTCTGGAAGGTGTAGGTAAACGAAATACAGGCTGTTGAAACTTGGTTGCTTTGACCGACATTTCATATGCGTTACCACAAACCATTCCTATTTTAGAGGAAAGGTAGCATATATTTGCAGTGCTTGAATTCTTGAAATCCTCTAACAGCCAAAGCTTTAATTTGCCGGTCAATTAGAATCTTCTTTGTTTATTTTTTCCGGTTCAACACTTAAATGCACTGTCAAATACGAACAATCGTCGCCTACCTCGCATAACTGATTCCAAACGTAAACAAGCCACAAGAAACCTACAGGGTTTATTTAATTTTGGAACCAAATTCATACAAGAATGATCAGTAAGTTGATTTGACAGCACGTCACCCCCTGATCAAATCACCATGTTTCCACCAGCATCGGAGCAGCACCGGAATATGATTCAATATCTCGTCGCATCCGCTCGCTGGATTCCCAGATTGTATGGTTTAAATTTGGAAAATACCGTGTTGAAAGTTGATCTATCCATTTGAAACAATAAGATATTCAAAAACTTAAGCACATTCTTAACTCATCCTTTTTTTAGCAACTCTCTAATTCAGATCAGAAGAACATCAGCCAATGCTGGTATTTTTATACTTCCTGGCTGTCTAGGGAGCATATCTGAAAGAATATCTTGTTACTTATGCATCAATAAAACAGCCAAAAAAAGGTTACTCATCCCATAGGTAAAAAAGTCAAGATCACAGGTATAATTTTTTTACCTATGGGATGTGTACTTAAGGGGTTAGATTTTGATAAGTTCTTTAGTGGGAATGACACTGATGAAGACTGCACATTGTAGTCGAAATACGTATCTGTCATGGATACTAAAGTTAACTAAGCGGAATTAAATGGAAGGATAACCTTTTTTTGCTGTTTTATTTAAGCATTCCGCTAGCAACCCAATTTCATTACTTCATTACTTATGCATCGTTTGCTGAACATCTATTCAAATTTCAAAGTTCTTTGAAATAAAACGATGGTCCAAAATCTTCATCTTCAGGAGAACTTCATCAAAGTTTGCTGCACGTCTGCGTTTTTCGTTGATTTTCCGCAAAGTTCGACGCACGAAATTTCCTGAATTTGCGCGGAACTTTCTGAACTATTTCAAGTCCACGAGATTTCATCAAAGTGCTCCGAAATTATAAAAAAGGTCCCTGAAAAATAAAGAGGTTCATTACATTAAACAATTAACTTCAACGGAGATCCCTAAGCTTGTATAAAGTTCCCACTTCTACGAAGTTTTCTGAACTTTTCCATGCTCTCAGAACTTCAAATAATTTCAATAAATTTTGTCTATGCATAAAACAAAATGGAGGTGGTGATAATGGACGTGCACTCAAGAGGCCGATAAAGCTTGCAAAAACGAAGCCCAGCATCCTCGGCAGAAGCGGTTTGCGGATCTGTCGAGATTCGATGCGTTGCAAACAAAAAAAAGGAAATTGATTTAGATCTCCATTTTAATATTTGTTTAATCCTTCGGCTCCGCAGAGCTTTCAAAGATATTGAGCCTACATTTTGGAAAACATGGTTCTCAATTCAGAGTGTGACAAATATGTTCGATTCATCCTAAAATGTACAATCCAATTTTCTTATTTCTCATCATATTTTCAGGTTAACTACTACTTGGGATGAACACACCATGCTGTTTTTCTAAATTTATTAGATATATTATTAGATATATATATATATTAGATAAATATTAGATTAGACATATATTTGAACAGTTCTCAAATTTAGGTACATGTTAGAATTAACTAGTGATGTTATCGCCTACAGCTTGAAAGGCAGAAATTACAACTGGATGAAGTCACACGAATCAATTTCAACAGCGAAGACATTTTTTTGAAGGGCCTGCTGAACTGTTGGTTCTCTTCCAGCTGGAAAATACCTATTATACTACGATGGTTTCAATTTGATCAACCAAGCTCAATTGGTTCCAAATCAGGCTGATCAATCTCCCAAAAACTGAGCTATTTGATTGCGAACTCATTCTGCACTGGCTCTTTGAAGTTTATATGGGAATTGTTACAAGAAGTGTACTATTTGTCCTCATCGTTCTAGCCCTACACCATAATGATTTACGTAAAAAGTTGTATATCGGAGCCCCCTGACCCCCCCCCCCCTACGTGAAATTTTCCCAGCAACAACTTTGTTAAAAACCCCGTTTTAATTGAACGTCTACAAAATTAGTTATTAATTTATTTCTAAGTTGATAACTTTCTGGTAGGATTAATCAGCTGCTTTTAGGGCAACACTGCATCTTGCCCTTATGACATAATAGCCTGGATTGTTTTTCTATTATTCCAACGTTGTCTGCTGAGTAGTAAATGGAGCATGTCGGAAGAACATCATCTTCCTAATCAATTAATAATTAATTATCCTAACGTTCAATTTTTCAATTCCCACATAAACTTCAAAGGGCCAAGTGCAGTATGAGCTCATATCCTAATGAGATCAAATTTTGTGAGAATGATCAGGGGCTGATTTTAAATTGTTTGAACTAGGTCCAGCAAAATCATGAACCATGAAAATTCCATGCGCATGGATCGGTAACAAATAACCCCGCCGGTAAATGATTTTTAATCGTTTAACTCATCTTCCGCTTGAAATACTTCTATAAAACCACAATCTCTCAACCCTCAAAAACTGAATACCATCTCAAATCAATCATCTGTACCAGCAACACTAGAGTCACAGGAGTGGAACTTTGGATCAGAAAGTAGCTCCACTTGTCATTTGCGAACACTAGCGCACCTAGCGGTAGAAGGCATCTTCTGCCTGCAGTTAAGATAGGCAGCATGCTATGATAGTGTGAGTACACATAGTAAGCCCGTGTGGAACGCTACCACAACACATCGCTTGTTGAGCAGAAAAACGAACACTTTTTGATTCACCAATTTGTTTGCACTTCTCCTTTTGTTCTGTGCTAGAGTGTGACAAGACTACTCGATCAACAGTTCTCCGTTGTTTTCTTTATCACCAACCAGCTACTTTTAGCATGCACGCAGGACGTAGGTACGCTGCCGATCGCCCTGGAGCTCGCCGAGCTTAGCTCATGGGACACAGCACATGTGACACGAATGAGGCACGTTGAAATAAAAAAGAGACGCGAAATAATTCGTCTCGAAATGTACCAGGCACCTACGATCTGATTGAAAGCGTGTCTCTATCACGCGGGATGGATGCACGTGTACATTAACTCTGGTCGTGGTTCATTTCGAGTATGATAGACTGATTGCATTTAGATCAAAAGTGCTTGAGAAAAATGCAAGCACTTTCGCGGATTGCCCAAAGTTGAGATAGGGAAGATATGATCACAGAAAAGCAGACATAACACTCTTAAAATTTTCATCGAAATTGCTTTTAACGGCCAATTTAAATGTTTCTTAATTGGTACACAGTTCGAAAAAGTAGTGTAAATTTCTGTTCAATATGATGCACATAAATGGAGCGTCACATATCATATACGTTTACATTATATATCATGTAAAGTTCTGACACATTTCATGCAATGTAGCAAATATTGTATAAAAAAGCCCATCTTTGTAAACAATATTGTCTGCAAGTTGCTCGGTTGCGTGAAATGAAATACAAGTATACGTGAATGAATGTTTACATCACAATTAAAATTCTGAATTTTTATCTGTGTAGTACCAACACCTGTGACGCGCATAATCAATTCCCTTCCGTTCGACGTTTACCGTGGAGGCACCATATTCGAAGCGGTTCCTAAATCGACGCACTCAATAATGTTCGACTATTTTCAATCATTATTTTTGAAATGTTACTTCTGCAAATATTAGTTCCTGTGCTCTAGGGATGATGGTGTAACAAAGTTAAAAACAATATCTTGTCAAAATCGAGATGCGATAAAAATTAGACGAGTGCGCCATTATTAGGGACGCGTCAAATATGGTGCTGGCACGGTACACACTACAGCCATCTGTTGAGTGTATTGCCCATGTATACGACAGATGGCGATAATATTTTAGCGACGATATTTTACAATGAGAAATGTTCAATGTGTTGTGTCTGTTTGTCTGTGATGTAATATTAAGGTAACGTTAGGGTAAAACGCCACTTTCAGAAATACCACTTCTTCTTCTTCTTCTTCTTTCTTTTATTTAACGTCGGTCTATGTTCCGCAATCTAGTGCCAATCACCGACGGATATCGATTGTCATCCATTGACAGCAATCGAATGTGCAGGAAGGCAACTTCCACACCTGCGTAGGATATCGCACCCATTCAACACACATGGGTCAGGACCAACGACTTTACTTCCCTTCCGAAGGAAGGCGTGGCCAGAGGTTTTTATGCCTCAGAAAAATCCCACCGACCTCGGCTGGGATTGAACCCAGACCCATTGGGGTGAGAAAGCAGTGAATTTATGTTTTAATATAATAGCTATAAATTTCTTCGAAACTGAAAAAAAAAATCAGCTAGGTACTATCCAGCCCCACTTTACCTTATTGATTGAAAAGTGGACAAAACGAGTTAATCTAGCAAATATTGGAATAGCAAAGGTTGTTCCAGTAACCCAATCTCAGGTAACTTGCTAAAACGGCTGCAACAGGTAGCGTAAGACAAGTTACGGTATGATAAAAACCTGTTCACAAATAACATGGAGTGCAATTGTGGCATGCAATTCTATAGATGTTTGTTTACTTATTCTGAGAAATATTGACAAAGAAAGGGTATCAGTTTGGCTGGGATTTTTTAAATTTATTCATTTTAAGTTTGTCATTTTGGTTGATTTTTTCTCTATTGTAAGTGTAATCAAAACTGATGCCTTGAAGATTGTTTTGGACACGTGGAATGAAAGAAACGAAAATCGCATAGTTACGTGTCTACTTTGAGAACAGATTGCATCCGTCTATTCACATTGAACGATTATTTCTATACATTTCGCACCTATCCGTTTTGCTCTACATTTTGTATATGGCCAAAGAAATGATATCAGGAATAACAAGCCTTACATTACTATCCAAGCTGGCGTATGTCACGTTACAGGCCAATATTCCAATTCTTTATTTTCTTCCAGAGACACCGTGGATGTCGACGGAGAAAGTAAAGTACAACTGAATCAATAGCAAGTATTGAATAAATAGAGATTTCCCGGGAATCAAAAAATCTTGTTTCTGGGATTCGGGAATCCCGGAATGAAAACCCTACTCTACGCCAAGATGATAACTTGTCAAAACATAAAATTCTTATAACCCCTTCCTCTCCCATTGCAAATAGTGAAACTACAAACCCCCTTCCATCCCTTTTTATAGCCTTAGGTAATTGTGTGAACAAACCTTGAAGAATTTGAACATAGGGGACAAGAATTATCTTTCTTGCCATTTACATGTGATGCGGAAAGTTTCATTCAGCTTTCGTCGGTCCCAGTGTTAAGTCCATCATGCAATACACATTTGCGATACTGCTACTTCTGCTACTGGAGATTGTCCCAAATCAAGGAAGATTTGCTTTACTGTCTACTGTTACATTTGAAACCAAATTAAATGAAGACTTCGATAACGATATTGGTAAGATCAGTTCATCATATGCTTGAGAGTTAGTTTCATCATAAAATAACATAAATTAATCCTGATAGGTTGCAAAATTTCGCTGAATGAAGATCTGGACAGGAACCAACCACTTTTCATCGTGCCACACACTGAACGATTCGTCACTCCAATTCCGAACACCACCGATGTGATGTTTAACCACGGCGAACAGGTTGAGCTGTTCTGCTCACATGGCTTTCTGATTTCGGATGCCACTTCTATGATCACAACCTGCGATGGAAACGATGGATTCATTCATCATGGCAAAGTATATGATATTTCGCATTTGACGTGCCGTGATTCCGTTTTCCATACGGCCACACGAATTGGAAAGCACTGCTTCAACAACGCAACACAGGTGAAGATTGGTTTCGACTTGGGCGCTCGGTTCCTAAAGCTATACGAGGTTTGTTTCGACGAGAAGACTCTACAGAGCTACTACGTTAAGTACACTCTTTCGCCATGGAATATCAAGCATGAAAGGGCGAAACGGGATCATTTCCTGCAAGGAACTTTTTTCCCCGACATTGAACTAGCAGAACTTTACACTTTTGATACCCAGCATGCAACATTAGGTCTGATTCTCGGATCCACGGAACATGCCGACACTGTAATGAATAGGAAAAAGGACATTTTTCTAGTTCGTGGGCAGCTTGCTGACCAGGGAGATTTTGTTTTCGGTGCACATCAGGTAGCCACTTTCCGGTACATAAACGTTGCTCCACAGTGGGACAAATTTAGGAGTTTCAACTGGCAGCATATCGAAAATGGCGTGAAGACGTTCGTAACCCGACGGAATTTGAATGTGACTGTGTACACCGGAACTTACGGAATTATGGAGCTACCGGATGATAACGGTGATATGCAAAAGATATACTTGGACTTCAACTTCCATGAAGGCAGTCGTATCCCCGTTCCGAAGATCTTTTATAAAATTCTTCATGATGAACAGAACGATGCTGGGATTGCGCTGATTGGAGTGAACAATCCTCACTTGACGATGGCCGAAATTGAGAAGGATTACGTCTATTGTGAAGACGTATCCGAGAAGATCGACTGGTTGCCGTGGATTCGCGATTACATCCCGGGAGGATATTCGTATGCGTGCGATGTAAATGAGTTTAACGATGTTACCTGTCACCTTCCGTTGGATGAGATTGCCAATTTGTTAGTGTAGAGAATGCAGAAGGTAGGTACATACCAGTAGCGCGAACGATAGCGATAGTAGAGCAATGCTCGAGGCTTTCAAACTGTGCGCAGTCATGGTTACGAAACACGATTGAACTGAAATGGAGCTGAGCCGGATCTATTTGTAGTGTCATTTTACGCCGTGTGATTTTGATAATTAAAGAAAATAGTGGTATTATTTATATTAGGATGGTAATATATGCTGACGGAAGTGAATGTTGTAGGTATGTGATTCAAATACAGTCGTCAGTATATTCCGAAATCCAAATCATCGATAGCTCAACCGGAGTGAAATATCCAAAATTATCATAATAATATTGTACTGGTCCTTTATTAGAAGACACGAAACAGTCGTAGTGCTGGTTGGTTTGCTACACTCTTGGCAAACCATGTAAATGTCCTAATTCTTTCCGGGATTCTAGATTTTACCTATGCATTCTTCTTCTTCTGTGGTGAGCATTTTGCCGGTTATCAACTAGTGTTTCAGGTGCACTTCCACAGTTAATTGAGAGGTTTATATGCCAACTAATTCATGAATTGGTATATTGTATGGAACGGCGCCGGTGGTGTAGTGGTAAGCGTGATTACCTCTCACCCCAGCAGGCCTGGGTTCAATCCCAGTCGGCGCCGCCGGGATGTTCTGAGGCATAACATCTCTGATCATGCCTTCCTTCGGATGGGAAGTAAAGCCGTTGGTCCCCGGTTCATGAGTTGATGGGTCGATAGGTAGGATCCAGGTGTGGGAGCTGCCTTTCTGGCACGTCGGTAGCATTGGTGCTCAGCACGGAAAACAAGATCGACGGAAAAAACAAACCAAAGGAAAAAAAAAAATATTGTATGGCTCAGTCTATGAGTGATACTCTATGTTCAGGAAGGTGGAGTAAATTTCTAATCTTAAAGATTTTATCGACCGAATCGGGAATTGAACCCGTGAGGTCCCAGGATGCCAAATTGCTTTCGATGTCTGATTTCCCTTTTATGTATTTATCAGTTTCCTTGATTAAGAATTATACTTGATCTTAGTGATTTTGAAGTTTGAGATTTTACATATCTCTCAGTTCCGGAATTCTAATTGTAATTGTAATTGTTCAGTGTATAGGCTGTGCCAACCGCTAAGTTGGCTTATCTAGGGACTAACTCCCTAGTCTATACACCTACTGTCCTTCCCGTTGCACTCGTCAGCTCGTGCGATACTCTAGACACACATGGGTGGTCGTATCCGGGTCCTCCCCTGGGTAGGCTCGTGTCCGTCCAGGTTCTGGTACATTAACTTATATCTATGCATGGTAATTATACTTTACAACTTACCTTTTGATTATAAATGTCGATAATGCTGAAACTATATGACCGTTAATGATCATTGTTAGGTGTGTGCTGTGCAATGGAGTAGTAATTGCAGGAAATGTGGTTCTCATGTGGCTTATAGGTAATTCTAAAATAGGTAATTCATGCAAGCACACACCTTTTTACAATTCTTATCCTACTTACCAGTTCCGTCCAGTATAAATTGGCTGTTTCCAAATGGCCTAATCCTTTCTGACTGCTTACTCTCTTACGTTTTCTCGCTTTTTTTCCTTCTTCCTATTGAAAATCTGGCCGTGTTTCCATTTGTTCTCAGGTAGGTAATATTGGTACATGAGGGGAAGAAAGAAATAGAACAAGTTAAGTCTGAGCCGCATGCGTTGGTTAGTCATTTGGGTCATGGTGTTGTGTTCCCTATTTTATTTGCCTCTATTCAGCTCTCAGATCGCCCCCTCCCCCCCAAACTATTGTGGGTGAGAAAAAGAACCCATATTTAGTAACCTCTCGCGAGCTGCAATGCATAAGATATGAATAACAAACAAATCTAGAACGGGACTTAAACATATAACATTTTAAAAGACTGATCATGATTAATATAGTATGAATAATGAGAATTGTATGAAGAAAAGACGATCCCAAAAGAAAGTTCCCTAACAATAAAACTATTCCAGTGTTCACTCGGCTGCCGACAAAAGCAGGCCACTCTCGATGTGTGCTACGCGATCGTCTATTTTCTCGGCAGCAACCATTGTGTGGTCCTCCTCATTGTTCTTCATCAGCAGTTCTTTCGGTCGATGCGTCGTCGACTTTGGAAAGCAACCGTTTCGTGATGAGTGTGTGAGTGCTGACCACGTTTTGCGTCCATTGCTGCAATGGACGCGCTCTGACCCTCGTTGGCGTACAACAATTTGCCATACAATGAAACCACTGGAAGCGGCTCCAGTTCTGATGGAGGAGGCTTTTTGGATAGCGGAAGATAAAGTGTTTATTGTGTTGTACCTTTTGACTATAGTTTTAAGATGTATTGTATAGTGACCAAGAATCCTCGGCTCTGTAAAGTTAATTCGGTTGAGCCTTATCAAATAAATTAATAAAAAAAAAAAAAAAAAATAAAACTATTACTCTGTGCTAATAAGAGTTATTTCAAAATGGGCATCCATACTCAGAAACTATACCCGACCTCACCAAACTGTACCGAAATCAGAACAGCTAAACTACTCGGTATTTCTATTTAATTGTATTAAGCAATCTCACAGAGACCAGACGTCCAAGTTCGGTCAGAAACTTGTGTAAAGTTAAGTGGAAACATTGCCGTTACGTAGCGCTAGCATCTCCTGATTTCCTCTATAAATTTATCACTTTCGACCAATTAACCACTTCATTCGAGCAGATAAAACGACGTTTACTACCACTCGAACTTTGAAATGAAACATTATTTTGAGATTTTTTCTTCTAGAACCTCGAAAAAAGTAGCCAACATTTGTGCGTTTCACAAAAAAATAGAAATTAGTTGGTCCAGTTTTGTGAAATCGCTGGTAGAAAGTCACGCCAAAACTGCTTGACAAAGTGGTCAATTTAGCGCTAGTATCGATAAATTATCTGCTGAAAATTGCCACTTGGCGCTACTAGCACTTAGTGTCTAGTGTAAGTTTTGCAACGCCAGCGCCATCATGTTGTCAAAGAGGGTTTTTAATCCGGTTAACCTTTTTGAAGATGGCCAAGAACGCGATTATCCGTTTCAAAAGGAATCAGACCATCTATGCGGAAGAAGCCCTGCTAGAATTGCATCCCATTCTCCAAGGGATACTGACTGTACGTCATGCTGACATACGGTTGTGAAAACGAAGAGAAACCTTTATTGGAACCAAGATATTCCAGAGTTCGTCGTATTTGCGTTAAGGACTGGACCTGAAACTTGGCTAGCTATATTCGGATCCAGCAATCGACTACAGCCGAACATCTTTTATCCCAAGCCGGAGGTTCCCTACATTTGGACACTTCAAACAGGTTCTACATAGGAAGGGGCGAATGTTGCGAACCGTCTTTGATTGGAACTACAATGCAACACTAGCACGGATGCTTCCTGTGGATTCATTTGAACTAATTTGGTAAGATCGATTTTTTTAGTTATGTAAAAATGGAACCCAAACCCAAAATTTCATCAATTTTGGTACATTGGAACTATTTTAAATAAGTACGATTACATTTGCAAAAACCACCTTATTAGAGCCACTCGGTGTCACTTTGTATGGGAGCGGGCTGTCAGTTTGTCAGTTTAGTGTCAAACAGTGAAGTTATTATTTTGCTTTAAATCTTGATTTAAAAATCGAGATGAAAGTATGTGGGCTCGAAAAATATATCGCTGTGCTCAGAAAACGAAGCTCTTTCAGATGATATATAAAAACCGATATATTTTTCAAAATTAAAGAACCCAATTCTTAATGAAGTTTTCTCCACGCATCCCATTTTTTTGTGTCTCTTTGAAATAATCTTTGAACGTCAAATGGATTGTCTGCACATTTTTGTGCATGTGGTGAAATATTACTGTAAATCATATATTTTTAAACTCCCTGGTACAGTACTACCAAGTACCAAGGTACATAGAATTGCGAATGTTCAGACTTAAGAACAAATGTCCAACAAAATAAATAAATATTTCAGACAAAAATTAATTCCCTTAATATAAGGGTAGTAAGTCGGAGCAAGTGAAACAGGGCTCTAGTATTTCTTCA
The DNA here is from genome assembly GCF_037179485.1 of Ochlerotatus camptorhynchus. NCBI lineage: Eukaryota > Metazoa > Arthropoda > Insecta > Diptera > Culicidae > Ochlerotatus > Ochlerotatus camptorhynchus. Next base: position 3,317,170 of record NW_027040929.1, on the reverse strand, counting down.
AGCCAATTTTAAAGTTATCTGACAAGCAACAACTCTTTCAAAACATTTCAAATACAACCCTGAAAAATCAAGACCATATGTGATCACAGCAATCCACGTGCAATTGATTATGATCAACAGAAGACCAGATGGTCAAAGCAAACATTGCAAGTGTCATAAAAATCCAAGTAGATCGTGCGACTCCATCTAGTGTTGATTTGATCTGTTGGGAAAATACAATGGGTTCGTGGTTCGGATTCAGTATAGTGGTTCTCGGTTTATCGAGTCTGGTATTGGTGATTGTGGCATCGGATAACATGCCAGCCAACAAGGATGTATCGAAATTTTTCCCACTAACATTGATTCACATCAATGACCTTCATGCGAGGTGAATATGCCGGATGTTGTGAGGTGTCTTTTCGAAATGCGATCGAATTGTGTATTTCAGATTTGAGGAAACGAACATGAAGTCGAACGCGTGTGCCCCGAAGGATAAGGGTCAATGCATTGCCGGGATTGCCAGAGTATATCACAAGATAAAGAAGTTACTTCAGGAATATCAGAAGAAAAATCCCATCTATCTGAATGCTGGTGACAATTTCCAGGGCACACTGTGGTACAATCTGCTAAGGTGGGAAGTGACTGCTGCGTTTATAACAAAGTTGCCACCGGCTGCTATGGTAGATTTATATTGGAGAGAAACCTAGACTTCAAATGATTATTTGTTCCATTATTAATAGACATTGGGAAACCACGAGTTTGATCATACGCCGAAAGGATTAGCTCCTTATTTGACGGAATTGGATAAAGCAAAGATACCTACCGTGGTTGCAAACTTGGTCCTGAATGGAGACGAAGATCTGAAAAATTCAAAAATTCCCAAATCTATCAAAGTGAATGTAAACGGTAAAACCATTGGGATAATTGGTGTTCTATATGATAAAACTCACGTAAGTTAAGTTGCACGTGGGATCTGTGAATCGCATTAAAATCTATTTTTAACAGGAAATAGCCCAAACGGGAAAAGTAACCCTATCGAGCGCTGTTGATGCGGTGAAAACTGAAGCTGCTGCTTTAAAAAAAGCTAAAGTGGATATAATCGTGGTTCTTTCGCACTGCAGCTACGAAGAGGACAAGAAAATTGCAACAAACGCAGGGGAAGACATAGACGTCATCGTTGGAGCCCACTCGCATTCGTTCCTATATTCACCGGAATCTAAAAAGCCATATGATAAGAATGATAAAATCGAAGGACCCTATCCGACCGTTGTAACTAGCAAGAACAACCGAAAAGTAGGCGATGATCTCATTTGTGATCCCCAATAGTTTGCTAGTTTATAAATTTATGGTCGTTTCTAGATTCCAATAGTGCAGGCGAAGTCCTTTGGAAAATATGTCGGTCGTTTGACACTGTATTTCGACGACAAAGGTGAAGTCAAACACTGGGAAGGCTCTCCGGAATTTATTGATAACAAGGTTGAACAGGATAAGGAGATTCTCAAAGCGTTGGATCCCTGGCGTAAGAAGGTGACCGAATTGGGTTCCAAAGTAGTGGGAGAAACAAAGATTCATTTGGATCGCGACTCCTGTCGAGATCAAGAGTGTACGCTTGGTGTGTTGTATGCGGATGCTTTTGCCAGTCACGTGAGTGTTTGTTCGATATGTTGTTTGAAAGGATTTATTTTGAAATAGTTTTGTTTTGCAGTACACAAATGCGAGCTTTAGGCCTTTCGCAATAATCCAAGCTGGCAACTTTCGGAATCCCATTCCCGTTGGAAGTACGACTGTTGTCGATAAGTTGCAATCACCTTTCTAATACTCATTTTTATTGTAACAGAAATTACCAACGGCGACATCATCGAGGCGGCTCCCTTCGGGTCTACAGCAGATCTTATTCGACTGAAGGGGGAAGATATTTGGAAAGTGGCAGAACATTCGTTTGGTTTGGACGACGAGAACCGAACCAATTGTTTGCAAGTGTCAGGATTACGAATCGTGATCAATCCAAGCAAGCCAGTCGGAAGCAGGGTTGTGAAAATTGAAGTGAAAGATCACAGTAAACCGCAATCGAACGATTTGAAACCATTGGACAAAGAAGCAAACTACTATGTTGCCTCACCGTCGTATTTATGCGATGGGAAGGATGGGTTTACTGCGATGAAGAAAGCCTCGGCTAGATGGTAAGTAGTGAATGCCTTTGAATTTGTATGGTTGATAATTATAGTGTGTGTTTCAAACAGGACTGGTCCGCTTGATTCCGACGTTTTTAAAAATTATGTTGAAAAAATTAAAACAGTGGATAAGCTTGATACAGAAAGAGTTGTGGTGTGCAAAAATGGTGTAAAATGTGCTTAAATTGTTGATTAAATATTTGAAGAAGCTCACTGCATAGTTGTTTTTTTTTTGTTTACCGTGGGATATTTATATTTAAACACCGTGCGAAACATTGGCGGGGCAACTGGTACACAGGCTGCATTTGAATGATGCCAACTTGAAAGTAGGGTATATGTCTCTTATCTGGGTTGAAAAGGCAGTCGTCAATTACGTTTAAATCATATCTCAACAAATAATCGAACTGCAGACGAAATTCTACACACGTGCAAACATAATAATTTCGTTTACAATTGCATACGATAATCAATTTCAGAACTTAACATTATCGAAATTATTCAGGAACATAGATGTAAATTACATGATCCATGGTCATCATTTTCGGTAGTTTTTTTTAAATCTTTCTAGGTGAATATTTCACACAACACAAATCTCCACTAGCGCTGAACTGGCGGGCTTGAGGCAGTAAGGGATCCTACATTTCGAGACCTGAAGCTAAGAGCTAGTTCTACAGTGACAATATCACACCATTTAGTTCTTACCCTTTATTGTATTGCAATTAATTTTGATAATTGCCGAAATTATTCAAAAATGGGTTATGGGGTAATATTTTGGTTATTTGAAAATTATTATTGAATTCATTTAACTTAAACACATATTTTTTAAAGCATTCAGTCTAAATTTTGAATTAACATAAGCATGCATGTGCACAACTTTAGGATAACGCGACTGAAGATTGAAGTCAGTTTCACAATGAATATAATAATCACGAGCAATATATTACAGAATATGGATTTATTTGCTTGACGGACAGAATTGAGGGACAAGGCTCAGTTTGCATTACGTAACCCTATAACGACAGCAAGTTTACAGTAAAGCACGTAGATTTCACTGCTAGCACCGACATACGGGCTGGCGCTTTTATTTGCTTATCGCCATTCAGGGATCTCTGTCTGATGAACGAAATTATTATATTTCAAGGTATGGGTACTACCTACTTATACTTATTATACTTGACTCCAAGGTTGCAAATACTCATTTCAGCTAAAACAACGTTTTTTTTTTAAATTATGAAATGCTATGATCATATTTTGAATTGGTAAGATACAAGAAGAGGTTGCAAAGAATGTGTTTGACATATTAAACCTGTTTATTGAGAGTCACAATCAGCGATTTTTCACACACTCACTCACTCACTCAGCGATCAGCAAATCGCTGATTGTGACTTATAGAAAGCAAAATTTACAGGTTTTATGTTTCAAACGCATACTGTGTAACGTCTTCTTGTAAGTTACAAGTAAAACATGTCGTCATACCATCGTTTGGTTTTATTATTCCGAAAAACATTATTTTAGCTGAAATGAGTATTTGCAACCTTGCTTGGCTCAATACTAGCTGGAAGAGCTTTTCGGTGAGACCGATTCGCTCAAATTGGTGACTAATGTAAATATTGAAATACGATAAATACGAACGAAATGTGTTGAATTGTAGCTAGTGTTCAACTGGTAGTATCCGGAATCATCGTAAAGTGGCACGATGGAAGTTGGCGAGTGTTGCAAATTTTGGATAGTTCTGCTATCGATAGTAAGTAGTTTATTGGTGGCTGTCGTTTCCGGTTCGAATAACTTACCAGACGATCCTCGAGTACTTGAGGATTTGTTTCCCTTAACATTAGTACATATCAATGATTTTCATGCGAGGTATGTCTGAAACTTGGTTGTAGTTAAGATATGATTCATAACACTTATTTTAGATTCGAAGAAACCAACTTAAAATCGATCAATTGCACCGATGTGGATAGAGGCAATCATCGTTGCGTTGCTGGTCTAGCACGAGTCTACACGATAATAAAACGGCTTTTGCATCGACATAACGACAAGAACGCGATCTATCTGAATGCAGGAGACAACTTCCAAGGCTCACTGTGGTACAATCTGTTGCGATGGGAAGTAATGGCTGAATTTATGAAGAAGTTAAAGCCTACTGCGATGGTGAGTTTCAAAATTGAGCTTTCTTTCAGCGTTTTGATTTAGCATCTGACAATTTTCAATCGTAGACACTGGGAAATCATGAGTTTGATCATGGTTCAAAGGGACTTGCACCGTACCTCAAGGAACTGAATGGCGTAGGTATTCCTACCTTGGTAGCGAACCTGCAGTTGAACGGGGAAGAGCGGTTGGAGAACTCGAATATTCGAAAATCGTTGGTGCTTGAAATTGGTAGCAAAAAGGTCGGAATAATTGGTGTGCTGTACGACAAAACGCATGTGAGTATAAGCCATTAATTGTCTGGAATTTCGGAAAACTGCCCATAAACGATGAAACGGCTAATTCGCCACCAATGTCAAATCTGCAAATAGACCTAGACCTTCACGTAGTAGATGTGATTTCTATCTACGGGTCGGTGGTGTAAAATTTAATAAAAACTCAATTTTGGAGGTTGTGGATTGTAAAATAAAATGGCCAATAGGGTAGAGCGCTACTTCGTCGTAATCGCCCATTTCCGTTCTATCGATCAGAAAAGATCAATATTATCAATGATCTCACCGTGCACAAATTAATAATAGGTATGTGCCGATGCGTTAGTTCATTAGCTGCAACATAAACCCTATTAGAGTGCATTCTATGAATATTTACGCTCATTGTTCTCAAAACAAAAGAAGCGCTCCTAGCGAATCCCTTTTTTCTACGTTTATCCGTAGGACGAAGAAAATCTAATGGCGTTTCAATGCGCTTGGACGGAATTGAAACTCGCAGGACGAATTTAGAATCAAGAAGCAGTATTAGATTTTAAGCAATATCTCAATAATTTGTGACTCTTTATCAAATCCAATGGTACGTATGGAAAGGTGAATAAATTTAGAAGTCATATTTGACAGAAATATTCTCCTTTTTAATTAAACTCGTTCAGAAAAGAGAGATAAAGCGTGGGTTGTGCTTAGTACGACGGAAATTAGATCAAAAACCCTATGCCATATAAATGAAAAATTGTCTAGTATCCACTTTTGGGAGAAAAATTTGTAGAAATGGATTTTCAACGTCATGACTTCCAAGTGCATTCTCATCGTTTATTGTAGGTTTAAAAACGATATTATCGTGATTAAATTGATTTATCTCAAAAAAAACATGAAACCTTATTTTTCTAGAATTTTGATTTTCACACATTTTTAACCAGATAGGGGAAATGTCGGCTTCGGCAATACCTTATTCTATTATTGTCAGGGATAAACAACATCCTATAGAGCTCAATTTTGGCGTGTTCCAGAGCATCTATTTGCCAAATTTGAGTCCTCTAGGACTTTGTTTACCCGATGATAATAGGTTAAGGTATTATTGCCGAAACCGACTATTCCCCTATGTATATCACAGGTTTTTCTCGTGTTCACCATTCGTTAGACAAAAGATGCGCATAATTTTGTTTGATCGCACATACTTATTTCTACTTCTACTCCCTCCATTCCAGATCATCGTCCATACCGGGAAAGTCACCTTCCGAGATGCCGCCGATGCCGTTCGAGAGGAAGCTCTGCATCTGCATCGGATGGGAATCGACAAAATCGTTGTCCTGTCCCACTGTGGCTTGGAGGACGATAAACGAATCGCAGCCGATGCGGGTGAACACATCGACGTCATAGTGGGTGCCCATTCCCATTCGTTCCTCCGTTCGCCGGATTCAAATGCACCGTACGATAATGCTACGGATGTGATCGTGGGAGACTATCCGCTGGTTGTGAACAGCAAGGACAACGGGAAAGCTATTCCAATTGTTCAGGCCATGGCCTTCGGGAAATACGTGGGCCGTTTGACGGTTTATTTCGATAACGATGGTAACTTGAAGTACTGGGAAGGTTTTCCCGTGTATATTAACGGATCAGTACATCAGGATGAACAGATTGTACACGATATGCAACCGTGGCGAGAGAAGCTGTGGAAGCTGGGCTCAACAGTGGTCAGCGAAACACGCGTTCGATTGAATCGTGAGCCTTGCCGAAAAGTGGAATGCACTTTAGGAAGTGTGGCAGCGGATGCCTATGCCAGTGCTGTAAGTTTCTGATTCATCTTTGCAAGCATCTCACTTTTTGTCTTGTTTTTCAGTGGACGAACGAAACCTTTAGACCATCGGCATTCATCCAAGCTGGTAACTTCAGGAACCCTATTCCAATTGGACGTATGTATTATATTAAATTCTCATTTTCAAATTATACTTTTATACCTTTCAAAATCCAGCAATCACAAACGGTTTGATTATCGAGGCGATTCCGTACAGTTCCACCGTTGATCTATTGAAGCTTAGTGGGCAAAACATTTGGGACATGTTTGAACATTCTTACACGTGGGATGATGAAAATCGGACCAACTGCCTGCAGGTGTCTGGGTTCAAGGTTAGGATCGATCCATCGAAGCCTTTTTACAACCGTGTGGTTACGATTGAGGTTCGGAATCATTCGAACATCGAGGAGAAAATGTACAGTCCTTTAAATCTGAATGATGAGTACTTTGTCGTTGCTCCATCATACTTGGCCGATGCGAAGGATGGTTTCGTTTGGGCTGGGAACGCGTCTAGTCGAAAGGGGGGCCCGTTGGATGCGGATGTGCTCACCGACTACGTTGCCAAGCTTAAGGTGATCGAAGGCGTAAAAATGGGGCGGGTGCAAATCTGTGGGGTCAATTGGGATTGTGTGCACGATGGCGAGGTTCTTTTGAGAGACGATGGAATATCGACCGGAAAGTTATAAATGTTTCAAATAGAATTTATTTAATGTAGTGTATGATTTTTTTAATAAACAGTGTGATATATCACTGGCATTCGCATCTCGCATGTTTAGCATTCGCATTCGTTAAACTTCAATCCAGTGGCGCGACCTCTAAACCTTTGGCACAGACTGATATTTTGGGGTAATAGAACTAGAGTGTGGTATATAATAAATTTTTCACTTTTTTTTTAAAAATGAGGCACCCTAATGCTCACATTGCTTGCTCTTCGTGTTTTATGAGGCAGTTACTGCCGTTGAAGTAGAATGGTTATAGCATCAACTCGATCATAAATTGTGTGATGCAATATTAGAGGCTCGGATGCCTATTGATTACTGAGCAGAAAATCGTGGGATGAAACCCAGGCCTCATCATATTAAGGAGTGTTATAGTCACATGGCTTGTTTATCATGTGTTTAGTGAAACTTGCCTTCGTCGGCGTCGCCAGTGTCGGGTTTGAATGGCTAAAACAACAACTCGATCATGAGTGGTGTGATGTGATATGAGGCGCCTTAGAGCGACCGTTTTTGCTTACTGAGCAGATCATCATGCTTTTAATCTCAGGCTCATTCACATGTAAGAATCTCGTTATTCCTTTTTTTCTTAACTTGAACCCATCACTTTAATTCAACGTACCGTTTGCCAAAACAAACCCTGCTGCAAACTCGATCCATTGACATCCCAGTGATTTCTCGTAGAAGTTCAGAGGATTTCTCGGCTTCTAACCAAGCGAGTATCACGTCAACACATTCATACCCATTTCTTAATTTACCTGCATTCGGACGTGGCCGGCGTTGGTATAGCCTATTCTAAAGTTTGAGATCATCAGTTTTTACAATGCTTTTAGGGGTCGGCATTGCAAAAGGTGTTCTAAAGGTATAAAGGTTGTAAGGGTGTCGTAAATTACTTGGACGATGTATTGGTGGTAGGGAGAACCAAAGAAGAGCACGATGCCAACTTGGATAAAGTTTTGGTTCGTTTCAAGGAGCACAATGTGAAACTTAACATAGACAAGTGTGTTTTCGGTGCTCAGTAGACTGATGCAAAATTTGAAATTCTCGCTCCACAGTGCTCAAACGGTTTCAAATCAGGTCCTGATTAGCCTCCCAAAAATTAAACTCATTTGGTAAGAAACTGACTTGGCACAAACTATTCGAAGTTTATATGGAAATTACTATGGGAAAACCAAAATTTTTGACGTAGGACTACGTCTTTGATTTCTATATGGGGGTACACTTTGTGAAAACCAAAAATGCAACATGTAATAAATTAAGAAAGATTTTGAACGTCTATAACTCAGCTGCCCCTGGTCCAATTTCAATAATTATATCACCAATTGATCAGAAATATGGCTAAGCATCGATAACAATGCTTCCAAATGTTGATTTTCAACAAGAAACTATTGAAAAACTGGCAAATGTCCAGAATTGTCCAAAAGTGTCGAATTAACTAACAAATCCACCAATTACCTACATGCATATGCTGCTTCCCCAGCACAGTCGTCAGAGAGTAGTAAGTAGACGAAACAAGTCGAAGTGGCATTCGCCTCCGATCCTCGGGCGCGTGCGAATAGGGAGGATGGAATTGCGTAATATTTTGCACACTCATCACCATATTCAGAACCAAACGCAAATTCTTCGAGATAACCACCATCCGTCGTCTGGCTCGCCGTGGCGGTGTCTGACGTATCTCCGGTCTGATTTACGAGGTGCTGAAGGTGTTCCTGAAAAATGAGATCCGTGATGCTGTCACCTACACTAAACAGGCCAAGCGTAAGCGGCCATGGATGTCATCTACGTTTTGAAGTAACAGAGACGCACGGAGGTTAAATCATCACCAGCTTTGGCAACAAAACGGCTCTTTTCAGGGCCACCAAGCTTATTATAGTAAAGAGTAGGAATAGAATTCATCTGCCTGTTTGTCCATATTCAGAACCAACGATCACACAAAATGCTCATGTAATCAAACTGGAAGAAGGGGTACAAATTATTTTGATCAACCTTGATCAACTTTGAATCGCCACGGCCGGATATTTTCGATGGAAGAAGCAACAATCTAGCATCTAATTCGACGAAGGCGGCAGGAAACATTTGTGAAGCCGTGTTATTTACGAAAGAGAGTGTCGATGAAGCTAATCGATCAATGTAGATAGATCCTATTGAAAAGTGACGGGAGATCACACCTGGACCCTACCAATCGACTCAACCGGTGACCAACGGCTTTACTTCCCGAAAAAGGCGTGATCAGAGATGTTATGCCTTAGAACATGCCGGTGGCGCCGACTGAGATTGGACCCAGGCCTGGTGGGGTGAGAGGTAATCACGCTAACCACCGGCGCCAATATCTTTCAAGGTGATATCACGGCGAATGAGATCGACCCAAATTTGAGTTTAGTTATCTCAGAAATAAGAAATAAAGTGCTGGAACTCAGCGATGAGTAAATTTGCTTCATGTTTTCCCAGGTTTTTCCAGGATTTTCCAGGGAAAAACTCCCGAATTTGAGAAAAATAAAGATTGGATTCACTCAGTCTATTGGTACTACTCCGAAACTGAATAAAATTTTCGTCAATTTCCTCATTTTCGCTTCGGACGACGTGGTGAACAGCAATAGCAGCAGTAGGAAGGTGGTGGCTAGTCCGCTCCTTCACACCTAACAAGCAGCAATTGACTGGTTGTGGCAAAGGAGGAAAAGGTCTGGTAAAGGAGGTGCCAAGCGTCGTCGCAAAGTTCTTCGAGATAACCGCCATCGGTCGTCTGGCTCGCCTTGGTGGTGTCAAACGTATTTCCGGTCTGATCTACGAGGTGTGCTGAAGGTGTTCCTGGAAAATGAGGTCCGTGATGCTGTCACCTACACTAAACACGCCAAGCGTAAGTGGCCATGGATGTCCTCTTCATTAAAACGGCCCTTTTCAGAGCCATCAAGCTTACATCAGAAAAAAAGTTGGAATAGAATTTATCAGTGCTTGTTTGTCCATATTCAGAACCACAAGCCCCCAACGATCACACAAAATGCTCTCCAGAGTTGTAATCTTGTAACCAAACTTGGACCCCAGTGATGTTGATTGATTCGCTTAATCAACTTTCTCTTTGAAAACAAAATTACTACAAACTTGGTACGCCTACAATTCAAAAACGGAAAGAGTTGAGATAATAGATAATTGATCAATTAAAAGAACTAAATGCTCTTCACATTTATTCCGTCCACTAGCGGTCCTACGTCAAGCTTCCGTTCGTGCCCCTAGGCACAGACCCTTCTACTTTTGGTCATTGTCTTCTACCCATTTTCCATATTGTTTTTTCGAAAATTTCTATAACTATTCTTACGGGAAATTTTCTTAGCTACAACTTTGCGGAATACCGTTTTTTAGCCAAATGTCAAATTAAATTGTTATTAATTGTTTAAGAGATTGATAATCTTATGGCATGATCAAGCAGCTGTTCTGTGGGCAACACTGTATTCTGCAGTGTGACATAGTAGCCATGATAGTTGTGCTCTATTCTTCGCACCAGAAACACCAATGTTGCCTGCTGAACAGTTGAATGAGCATAATCATAAGACATCATTGACTTAAATCATTAATAACTTTTGTTCGTTACATTTGATTGAAAAGTGGTTTTCAACAAAGTTGAAGCTGAGAAAATATGCTACAATCACTGCTATCAGTTTTAAAAGCATAGTCATGTGGTGAATTGTTTTATAGATATGAAAAAAAACATAAGTTTTCTCATAGTAATTCCCATATAAACTTGAAATGGTTTGTGCCAAGTCAGTTTTTTACTAAAGTAGTTCACATTTTGGGAGCCTAATCAGGACCCAATTTGAAACCGTTTACGCACTGTGGAGCGAAAATTTCAAATTTAGCACCAGTCTAGTACTCAGTTAGTTAGATTTATCGGATTTAAGTTGACTCCGGGTGGATGGCAAGTAGAAGATGACAAAGTGCAAGCTATTAAGAACTTTAGGCCTCCTCAAAACTGCTCCGAGGTGAAAAGTTTCCTCGGATTGGTTACTTTTACGGACCGATTCATCATGAATCGCGCGGACAAAACCATCCGGTTGCGTGCTTTGGCTACAGCTGATCAGTTCTATTGGACGGATGCAGAGGAACAGGAATTCAACTTTTTGAGAAATTCGGCCCTGAAAGAAATCAAAACCCTTGGCTACTACAGTACGACGGATAGGATTGAGCTGTATGTTGATGCGTCACCCGTGGGTTTGGGTGCTGTGCTTATGCAGTGGAACAACTCTGGAAAACCTCGCGTGATTGCATGTGCCTCGAAAGCGCTAACGGCCAGGGAGCGGAAGTATCAACAAACCCAAAAAGAAGTAGTTTGGGGGGCAGAACGTTTTTCGTTTTATTTATTGGGACGAACTTTTGTAATCAGAACAGATACAGAGGCAAATGAATTTATTTTCAACAGTCAACATCGATTGGGAAAACGAGCAGTATCTCGTGCCGAATCCTGAGCGCTTCGCGTACAATCATACGATTTTACGATTGAAAGAGTTACTGGAAAACTAAACGTAGTCGCACTGTCCAGGTTGATAAACGAAGCACAAGAAGCACTTCCATTTGAAGAGGAAGATTCTGGAAATTTGCTTTACGCACTGCAGGCCGGAGTCTTAGAAATAACCTGGGATGATATCGAATCATGCTCGGAAAATGATAGTGAGATCCGGGAAATACGCGAAGCAGTGAAGTCAGATATATGGCCAGAGAACTTACGAAGATTCGAAGCGCAAAGAAGGAATTTGTATGTCCTGGGGTGTACCGTTTTCAAAAACGACAGGGTTATTTTACCAGGCTCTTTGAGGCGCAAAGCTATGTCTTCAGCACACGGAGGACACATAGGGGAGGTGAATATGAAACGGATCATGAGGGAATTCTTCTGGTGGCCTGGCATGGCAAAGGAAGTAGAAAAATTCGAGAAGTCTTGCGAAACCTGTGCTGTGCTGTCTCGGAAAGGCCCACCTCAACCGCTATCGCCTAGAGAGATGCCCGAAAATCCCTGGGAAATAATTCAGATCAACTTCCTTTCGATCCCGAGATTTAGAACAGGGGAATTCTTGGTGATCGTGGATATTTATTTACGTTACTTGTCGGTAGTGGAGATGAAGCAGACTGACGCGGCTCACTCAAATACGGCTTTGTGTGACGTTTTCCAACGATGGGGACTTCTTCACCCCCCCGCCCTCTCCTCCTCCTGCGTAGACAATTGTCCATACATTTTTTTTAAAATTTGTATGGGCCGTGGATAATTGTCAACCCCCCCTAAACTGTCTAAGTACTTTATGGACAGCCCCTTAAAGGTGATCGGGAAATAACAGAGTAGCAACCACGGGCGGTCAATCATGCTCATGTTCTATTCCATGGTTGTCTGCATCGCTCGCATGCTCTTCTCCACTGTCACGCACCTTTTACACCATCTAATTTTTATTACTGGTAATATTTCTACCTGAGTCGACATTCTAATATCAGATGGTCTACGATAAAATCTTCCTGTGGTGAATTATTGTAATAAATTTAATGTTTCTAGCGTTGCAAGCTATTTTCACTGCTCCAAATCTGCACATATTCTACAATAATATAGTGGAAGTGCATTCGCTATCATCCATCTCCTTTGGGACGTTCTTAGGGAAACGTTCAAGCTCTTTGTCCTTTTGCACCAACATTTCGCAAGAAAAGCGGCAAACCGTGTGCATATCAACGCCGTTAGATACGAATTTATGATGAGTGATTTAATCAAGACACAGAACCACTTTGCGAAATTTAACGCTCTAATGCAGATAAATTGCTCGCAAGCAGCATCTCAGCTCGGTATACATAATACCATAGAATGGGCCACAAGGGTGTTCCACTACCCATTCCTCATCCATCCAATTTCAAACCACGGAGCAGCGCACAATTCACTCGAACTTACGTACCAGGAATTAGACAATTCAATGCATCAGCATTTTGCAATTGAAAATGAGACAATTGAACACTTTCGCAGTTCGACGGGGCAAGCCGGGTTGATCTGCGGTTGCCCATGGCAGCAGGAGCACTCCAGAGTGGCTACATTTGTGCCATCCATGGATCTATGGAGCAGCTAGCGGTGTAAATAAATACACATCAGTTGCTGCTGCTAACCACCATCGGGACATGGATAGTGTCATCCCATTGCACAACATTGGCTGGCGGGTAACTTTTGTTCGAAACCTCAGAGAAAACGGGAAGTAAACTCTCAATCAGCCGACTTAGTCCGGAGCATCCCTCTGCTTGCGTCCTGTCTCTGGGCCGACGATGTGAGTGACGAATTAGGAACCGACTGAGAGACATGCAACAGTGAACAAGTTGATAACGAGTCCCACCAGAGAATAAATTAAATTTCCAAACAATAAATTGCGAAATTTTCAATTAGAATTGCCTGCAAACCAGATGTTACATTATATTTATCTAAATAATTTTTGTTTTTGAACCCAGTCGGCTTCACCGGGCGAAGAACAGGCAAAGGATCCGTAAACCACACCAGAGGGATGAGTCAGTGTGAAACAATGTCCCATCGTCCACTCTAGCGAGGATGAACGACTGATGAACTGCGCTTTGAAGCAGAATCCTGTTCCCAAAAAGCGGTTCTACTATTGTGGTAGAAGAGGAGCGGGGGCTAGGTACAAACAGACCGAATGAGCTATAGTTTTCCAATTTTCGTTGCCAACAGCGGCGGCCTTGGTGTATACATTTTGGCTTTCGGAAAACAAAAAGGGACACCATGTGGCCAACAACACTCCTTGAGGGAAATGGACAGATTTTGGTTAGGCTGGTTTTTCCGCAAAAGAGAAGATCTGTACGCTTAGAGAGCACATTCGTATTGATCCGAAAAAGTTTGACTCGAGATTCTCGGTTTGTGGGGAGTCACTGTTGTTGTTTGTGAGGCGTTTCAACAGGCTAGTGGATGGGATTTGTTTTGGACTGCTGTTGTTGCATTCATACTATCGACCAATATGTGTCGGAATGAAGGCAAGTTGAATTGACTTGTATAGTGTTGGAAATATGGGACGAGGTTTGGTGTTTGATTGTGGTAAGTCGTTAGACAAACTGAGTTGATGGGCTTGGATTTCTGCAGGCATGGACCAACACACACTTTTGGTTTTATTTTAGTTCTACCTATAGGCCAGGAGAGGGTTGGATAATGCTTTAATGTCTAGTTATGAAACTTGGTATGATACATGTGTTGACCGCAGTACGGTCAACTCACCACAACTTTGATATTGGTGGAACCATCGACTTTAAACAGCTATAATTCAAGTTATACAGTTATCGTAAAATAACTGGCAGGCAGTGTTGGAAAATTCATTTTCACAAAAAGTTCTATCGCAGTTCCCGAACGATTCCGAAAGTGAATTTTGATTTCGCTCTCTCGACCTATTTCACGAAAAATCGAGAAATGAGCTAGCTGAGGTTTTTGTCTCCTAAATATGTCATGTTTCGTCGCGGAGTAGGATAGAAAACTACTTGGGCCTAAGTGCCCATTTTGGGCCTATCAAGCAGAAAACATCAAATAAATCCATGATGTCGGCGTTAACTAACAGGTAAATTATGCGTTTGTTACGATACTTTAGTTAAAACGTTACCGAACTAAGTCAATAAGAACGCGTGATATGAATGTTTGCACCCAATATTCTCAAATACAAATGAAGCGCTCCGACCGAATCAATCTTTATCTTCATCCGATAGGCCGAAGTGAATTCATTGGCGTTTAAATGGCGTTTCAATGGGTTAGGCCGTGTTTAGAATCCGTAGGCCGAGTTTGGCGTCAAGAAGCAGTGTTAGACTTTTAACAATATCTCAACAATTTGTTTCTCATCAGTAATAATAACATTCGGTTTGGTGCTAAGCTACGTTAGATTAACCCTCCGTTACTCGCGCTGTTGTACTTTGTACAACACACATGAGTTTTCCATTGCCATTTTGTTGCTGAGATACCAATCGATCTGAAACTAACGAGTATTCCTCAAAAACATGTTTTGATCTAAACAAGCTAAACTTTGATTACAGTAAACATCTAAAAAATGCGGATAATAGGGAAAATGTAAAGGGGAACCGCGTAAACTGTGACCATACTACGTGGGATTTGACTTAATTGATTAACACATGGAATATATCGAGCTCCTGACCAGATAGAAAGTTACTGCCTCCAACAAAATTGTTCAGGAGATCATAGCCTTGTTGCTGGCGCACAGTAGTTCAGAATTTTTTCACTACGCACTATGGTCGAAAACGCAAAATTCCACGACAAAAATCGATATCTCGAAAAATATGCACTCTAGGGGTTTGACGTCTTCAGAAGAGTTTATCTACCAGATAAGATCTTTCTTTTGGTGTAGGTGGTGACTAGGGTGGTCCTCTTTTTTCAAAATAAAAAACCATAACTTTTAATTTATATGTTTTAGGAGAATACTTGCTTCCACAAAGTCAAAGATAATTTAATGTCAAGCAACTTTGCCAAAGACATCAAAATTCTATCTCTTCAATACATAATTCTAGGAACGTTTTTCTAAATTCAGATAGGGTGGATCTGAAAAAAAAACCGTTTTTTTGCTCTAACTTTTTTCTTTCTGTTTTATTTTGAGAGCCATCTTCAAAGAACTTCAAGATCATGAGAATACGCATCTTTTGAGAAGAGGTGGGAATTGATAGTTGTCATTTTACGAAAGTTATTCCTGTTTTTGTGTAAAAAAAGCCAATTTTTCCAGAACACTTTCCTCAAAAAGGAGCAAATATGAGCAAAACTTCTACGCATATTCTGGAAGAACGTGGTTCTGCCCACAAAATCTATAGAATATTATCTGTACCCTTTTGTACCCTTGATGAGAAAAAGATGATTGGAACTAGAGATAACATTGGTTAAAAAAGACCAAAAACACCCCTACAGGGAAATTTAATTTTACATAATTCAATTATAAGGCCAGTAAGCGATTAACGATGGCCCATATTATGCATGCATTTACATGATGATGTTTAAATATATAAGTGTTTCAGATTTGTATGTAAATGTGAATGTTTCTTTTTTGTTATCAGTGTACAGCAGTAGTTTTTGTCCACAATTTCTGTTGCAGTGCTTTTATATTTACCTGTTCACTACCTATCTCAATGAGCTTACGCAAACGCAAACGCAAACAAAACATCATAACAAGAGCAAATTTTCATTAGATAAAGATTGTGATAAAGATTTATAATAAGTTCGATAATACTATGAGATTTGTTAAATATAAGATTATTCGACGTTTTGCTTCATCAAACGTTTATACGACCATTTCATAAGTCATTATGATAGGTTGCACGTTACTTTCATCTAAGCATTACGCTGTATTATAAACTGACATGTTACTTACGTTGAGAGGGTTTCGGTAATTTTTAAGCTATCATGTTGCTTACGTCATGTTCGTTTTGTCGATTCGCTAAACATAAAAAATCTAATGTTGCTTACGTCTCAAACCGACAACAGGCAAACTCGCCCTATGTTGCAAAGTAGTATTGTTGTAGGGTTGTGCGGCATAAGTTGATTTTTCAATGTGCAAATTTTAATGTTTATTATCAAAACATCGCTATGAAAATTTAAACCCACATTAATGAACGCTCTAGCTATCCTATCGCATGGAAATCTCGTTTTTGTTTACATTGTTGCTTACGACCCAATGAAAATTTGCTCTTGATAGTTTAATAAATTCAAATATTCGACATTTCGTTTGGATATACAACGTACAGTGTTGTAAATATCAAACGTACAGTTAAATATAAACCAGCAAACACGCTGTAAACGTTCATTGCTAGAATTCAATAATCATTCAAAATCAACCAAACAATCTATTATTGTAATAAATGCCTCATTCATAGAGCTTTTTGATGTTTAATCTGTGCACACTACTGCACCATTTAAATCAAACGAATGCGATCAAGACGGAAACAGATGAGTGGAAAAACAAACCGCCCATTCATCGATGTGTGCTAGATAGAGAAAGACGATTAAACGTCTAAAAGGTCTCTTGCTGTTTTTATCTCTCTGACAACTATTATTCAAAGCCAACTTGCACAGAGTGTTTTTTTTCCTTTTATGTTGGCAGCATTGTACTTCATCGTAGTGCTGACTGTGTCATGGCATTTGTTTCCATACGCGTCAAGACGGGATTTAAGTTTGTGGCAGCAAGTATATACGTAAATCAGTTGAAACTTTAAAAGATAAATTTCCGGAAGTATTCCAGGTAAGCGCTTGGTCAAATAAAGTATGTTTGTCAGTCATTTTTGAAAATTACGAATGAGGTTTATTTTAAAGTATGGATAAGCGCAAATTATTCAACCTGTGGAAAAATGCGTCCGGAAACACTATTGATAAACGTAATAGTGTCTGTCAAGAAGTCTTCAAAATGCATAATATCGTGGAGAAAGATACGAGGGATAAAATTGCTCTAATGGTGAAGGATACATGCAATTATTTCAAGAAATTGTACACTAAGCACAAACGAAACGCAACACGAGTTTTCAAATCTAATCAGAAATATTTTGATAAACCGTTCAAACTTCCTAAGGAAATTTTAGGAAACATTTCATTGTCACCCAATACTCAAACTCAAAGCCAGATTTTGTCAACAATCGATACCGCATTGCCCTTAAATGTGGCTAGTCGAGGTACACAAATTTTAAATTATTTAATTATAGTTGGTAAATACATAGCATAATGCATTAATCCACAGGTCGTCCGAAAAAGCGTTTGAATGAGCTTTGCTTGGAGAGAAAGCGTAAAATCTCTCGCCGTCAAGCCACAGAATTTGATAATTGTGAGCTAATTCTTCTGGAATCGGTCAGCAACGCAGCAAGGAAAAATGGGAACACGTTTTTGTGCAAGATAATTAAGAAAATTATAGCTAACTTCGAAAATCTTGAAAATCTTCTGGAACGCCTTGACACAGATATTCCGAAACCATTCACACCAATTCAAGCTTTGAGTTTATTGTTGGACGAATCAATGAGTAAAGCTACTTACATAAGACTAAGGAGGGACACGAAGGAAAAGAACTTGAACATTTTCCCTAGCTATGATCAGGTATAGTTGAACTTCAAATTACATACTCAATCTTATAAATGTTTGAAAAAGCTGTGGAGTTCCTTTTTTATCGTTAAGGTCATGAAAACGAACGATGAATGTCGTCCTGATAACAACGAGATGAAAATCACTTCAACCAAAGCTTCTACAACGATGAGTGCACTTGCTAAGCATACGATCAGTAGGATTGTGCATCACAATTCATTGATTGAGCTAGCAGATGAAGGTAAACATAGGTTACTCTCATTTCAACAGTTGAGCATCATTTTTGTTTATAGCTATCATGATTTTTTCTTACGGGATGGACGGAACCGCGGGACAGTCTGTATATAACCAAGCCGATGACAAAGGAGAAATGGTAGACGATCATTCCTTGTTTACCGTAACCATGACTCCTTTGCAAATGAAAAGTATATGTGGAAAGGTCTTATGGGAAAACGATGCACCACAATCGGTGCGATCAGTAAGACCACTTATGCTGGAGTATGCAAAAGAACAAGCGGAATACGTACTAAGAATTGATAAAGATGTGAAAGAACAAATTGACAATTTGGAGATCTTTGAGTTCTCTAATAACGATAAAAACATTAAAATTGAATGTAAATTTTACGAAACGATGATTGACGGAAAGATATTGAACATACTGACAGATACGAAATCGTCTCAATCTTGTCCTATTTGCCATGCAAAACCAAGCCAGTTTAATAAGAAAATAGGCTAGATTTTCCAACATCCGACAAGGCACTCCACTTTGGTTGCCAGCCGTTGCACGCGACAATTAATATTTTCAATTGTTTGCTGCACATTTCATACAGAATAGGAATTCGTGTTTGGCAAGTAAGGAAACCTGATGAAAAGGATTACTTTAAACAACGAAAAGCGGATGTTCAAAAGATTCTACTCCAAGAGTTCAAAGCACACGTTGATATTCCTAAGCAAGGTGGAGCTGGATCGACAACAACAGGAGGATTATGCCGGAGGCTTTTATCGGAGCCATGTAAACTTGCATTGGCACTCGGTCTAGACGAGAACTTAATTAGGAACCTATCCGCGATCTTGCTGATTATAAACAGTCTAGATAAGGTAAACCTGGAGGACTTCGACCAATTGTGCAATGCAACATACCAGATGTATATTGAAATGTACGAGTGGTATCCCATGCCAGCTACACTTCACAAAAATTTTAGTGCACTCCACCAGCATCATGGCAACTCTACCCCTATCATCTGGATTTATGGGAGAACAAGGTTCTGAAGCAAGAAACAAATATTATAGAAACGATCGACTATTTCACGCACGGAAAGTCTCAAGAGCTGCCAATATGGCAGATGTATTTTATCGGGCGATGGATTCTTCCGACCCAATTCTAGCAGCTCACAAAAGAAAGAACAACCCAAGGAAAGATTTATCTAACTGCTTGCAAGAATTGGGGTTTCATTGGTTTGAAGGATATATGGACAACGAAGACAAGACGTACGACTAAGTTGAAATATATGCACACAATAACTGTATGATATAACTGTAAAATGTTAATAAATTCTCACATTTAAATGTATGCATAACTGTAACTTTACTCTGGATTTTTATTCTTTATTAGAGAATAAGAGATTATAGATAATATAGTATAGCTTCTTTTTGTGAATTTAAGTATTTAAAAGTGTTTTTTTTTTTGTAATTATTTAGCCCGGTAGGGTTGCTTTTGGCTTTTTTTTTAACCAATGTTATCTCTAGTTCCAATCATGTTTTTCTCATCAAGGGTACAAAAGGGTACAGATAATATTCTATAGGTTGTGTAGGCAGAACCATGTTCTTTCAGAATATGCGTAGAAGTTTAGCTCATATTTGCTCCTTTTGGAGGAAAGTGTCCAGGAAAAATTGACTTTTTTTACACTAAAACAGGAATAACTTTCGTAAAATAACAACTATCAATTCCCACCTCTTCTCAAAAGAGGCGTCTTCTCATGATCTTGAAGTTCTTTGAAGATGGCTCTCAATATAAAACATAAAGAAAGAAGTTAGAGCAAAAAAACTGTTTTTTTCAGAACCACCCTATCTGAATTTAGAAAAACGTTCGTAGAATTATGTGTTGATGAGATAGAATTTTGATGTCCTTGGCAAAGTTGCTTGACATTAAATTATCTTTGACTTTGTGCAAGCAAGTATTCTCCTAAAACATATAAATAAAAAGTTATGATTTTTTATTTTGAAAAAAGAGGACCACCCTAGTAACCACCTATGTTAAAAGGAAGATCTTATCTGGTAGATAAACTCTTCCGAAGACATCAAACCACTAGAGTGCATAGTTTTCGAGATATAGATTTTTGTCGTGAAATTTCGCGTTTTCGGCCATAGTGCTACGTAGCGCTTGTATACATGTGAAATTCTCGCATGTGATATATCTCGAGATCCTGAGCAGATAGAAAGTTACTGTCTTTCACAAAGTTTTTCAAGTGGTCAAAGCTTATTGCTTGGTGATCAATAGTTCAAAATGTGCTCACTACGCGACGCTAGTATACACGTGAAATTCTCAAATAAAATATCTCGAGTTCCCAACCAGATAGAAAGATACTGTTTTCGGCATAGTTGCTCAGGAGGTCAAGGCTTTTTCGTAGGTGGACAGTAGTTCAGAGTTTTCTAACTTTGTGGCGCTACTATACATGTGAAACTCTTACATATAAAATATCTCTAGATCCTGAACAGATAGAAAGTAAATGTATTCGGCAAAGTTTTTCAGGAAGTCAAGATCTTTTTGTTGGGTGACAATAGTTCAGATTTTTCTCACTATGTAGCACTAGTATATACGTGCTTTTCTCGCATATTCAATAGCTCGAGATCTTGATCAGCTAGAAAGTTGCTATCTTCGGCAAAGTTGTTTAGGGGGTCAAGACTTTTTGGCTGGTAAACAGAAGTTCAGTATTTTCTCACCACGTGGCGTTAGTATACATGTACACTTCTCGCATATGCTATGTCTCGAGATCCTGATCAGATAGAAAATTACTGTCTACGACAAAGTTGTTCAGGAGGTCATGGGTTTTTGGCTGGTGAACAGTAGTTCAGAATTTTCTCACTTTATGGTGCTAGAATACATGTGAAATTCTCGCATATAAAATATCTCAAGTACTTGACCAGATTGAAAATTACTGTCGTCGGCAAAGTTGTTCAGGATATCACAAAATGTTTGCTCGTGGACAGTTGTTCAAAATTTTCTCACTACGTAGCGCTAGTGAAATATGAAATTCTCGCCTGTGGTATATCTCGAGATCCTGACCATATAGAAAGTTACTGTATTGAACAAAGTTGTTCAGGAAGTTAAAGCCTAGTTTTGGTGCACAATATTTCAGAATTTTCTCACTACGCGGCACAAGTTAAAAAAAAAATCACTAATAAAATATCTCGAGATCCTGACCAACTTAACTGCCTTAAAAAGTTTGTTTGAAAATGCTTTTGTGCCGTTATCAAATGTTACGCCTGAAATGTTCTAAAAAGAACGAAAATTTGAGTGTCCTTAAACTTATGATCGGGAGTGTACGGTTTTATAAATTTATCCATTCAACTGAGCAAGAGTGCTTCTCTCTTTGAGTTAGTCTCGTTGTCCGTGCACACGCAAATACTTGGATTTTTTTTTGTTCTAGACTGTCACCAACAATTCTGTACTGTCGACTAAAGAAAAAGTTTTGATCTCCTGGACAACTTTGCCGATTACAGTTTAGCAGGTCTCGAAATATATCGAATGCGAGAATTGCACGTGTATACAAGCGCAATGATGTGAAAAAAAATTGAATTTCTGTCCACCAGCCTTGGCTTCCTGTACAACTTTGCCGAAGACAGTAACATTCTATTTGGTCAGGATCTCGTGATATTTTATATGTGAAAATTTCACGTGTTTACTAGCGCCGCTTAGGAAATTCTCAACTATTGTACACCCAGCAATAAGCTTTGGTCTCCTGAACAACTTTGTCGAAGACAGTAGCTTTCCATCTGGTCATAATCTCGAAACAAATCACATGCGAGAATTGTATTCTAGCGCTACGTAGTGATAAAATTTTGAACTACTGTCCACTAGCAACATCTATCAGATCAGAAACTCGAGATATTTTACATGCGTGAATTTCGCCTGTATACTAACGCCACGTAGTGTAAAAATTCTGAACTATTGTGCACCAAGCAATAGGCACCTCATGAACAACTTTTTCCAAGACAGTAATTTTCTACCTATTCAGAATCATTAGCTATAGCATACGCGAGAATTGTACACGTTTACTAGCACCACGTGGTGAGAAAATGCTTGGCTACTGTCCACCAGCCAAAAATTCTTGACCCCCTGAACAAGTTTGCCGAAAACAGTAACTTTCTATCTGCTCAGGATTTTGAGCTATTGTATATGCGAGAATTGCATGTGTATACTAGCACCGAGTAGTGAGAAAATTCTGACTGTCCCCCAACGAAAAGATCTTGACTTCCTGAACAACTTTGCCAAAGACATTTACTCTCTATCTGGTCAGGATCTAGTGATGTATCACATGCGAGAATTTAACATGTATACGGGCACTACCTAGTGAGAAGATTCTGAATTACTGTTCACCAGCATAAAGGCTATGATCTCCAGAAAAGCTTTGCCTAAGACAGTAACTTTCTATCTGGTTAGGATCTCGAGAAATTGAAATGAGAATTTCTCGTGTATACTTGCGCCGCGTAGTGAGAAAATTCTGAACTTCTGTCCACCAGCCAAAAATACTTGACCCTCTGAACAAGTTTGCCGAAGACAGTAACTTTCTGTCTGGTCAGGATCTCGCGATTTTCCATGTTGTAACCAATTAAATCAAATCCCACGCAGTAAGGACACCGTTTACGCGGTTTCCATTCACATTTTCTCTATTATCCGCATTTTGTGGGGGTTAACTGTGATAAAAGATTAGCTTGTTAAGTTAAAAACAAGTTTTTTAAGGAATACCCGTTGGTTTCATATCGATCGGTAGCTCGGCTGCAAAATGGCAATGGAAACTCACACTGTTGTACAAAGTACAACGCGCGAGTACTCGTGTTACAAAAGTTTGCGCGAGTAACGGAGGATTAAGAAAGACTAAGTGTGGGTTTTGATTAATTGGCCGGAAATGGGGTAGTTAACCCTATAATTAAATTATCTCACTTAATTTTTGCCATTCTGCTACTGTTTTCTTTTTCTAGATTAGGTGTTATGCTTTATGCATGATGATATGTAGGTTGCATACATGTAGGAGCTACCCGTGCGTTTTAATTGGTGGAAGTATACATTTAGGGTGCATTTAATACACATTTACTGTCGTTATACGCATAAGAGTCCCATGGTGCGTATAACGGCAGTTTAGAAGGTGTTCACTTTCTGTAACTCTTGTTTTACATTACTCATAACAGCAATTCAAACATCAATGATTGCTCACAAGTTACAAGTCAAAGTGGGAGCGATATTAGCTCCTCTCAATCTCAAACAAGAAAGTTCGCTCGAGAAATACGCCTTGCGAAATTCTCATCGATAATTTCCCTAGTAAAAACATCTCGCTTGCGATAGTGAACTTTTGGCGATATTTCCAAAACTGGCTATTATTATGCTTTTCCCCCGAACAATTTACGATATTATTTTTAATATTTTAACTCTCGTGTTAATCAAACCATTAACCAATAATGATGTTCAGTGTTTTCCTTTATAATAGGAATAATTGCTATTGGTTTGATATTTTCTTTCACTCGAGATGTCTGCTGGTGCTATATTTGGGAAATAATTTATAAGGATGGTTCTAAATATCAATTTTGCACCACCCTGCTCAATTGATTCTAAATCACATCTTGATAATTTTGTTAATTTTGTAATTTTTGACGACTTCTGAAGAGTTGTTTAGTTTTTTTTTTTAAGATAGACATCGTTTCGAAGTCTTAAAACATTCAAAACATCAGTTAGATTTTGGCACCAAACTATCTGTTTATGTCATAAGATGGTTCTTAATAAAATTAGAACTTTCGTCCAAGACACCAAGCTACGCAAACGGTTCGTATCGGAGTTATTAATTTGTCCCGCTAGATTGCATTGCTGGCCCACTGTGCAGTGGTCACTTGGAACCAAGTGTGGCTAAATTAAATTTTCACCCATCAGCAGGATAAATGAGCTGCTGATGGGGTCAGGACAGAACAGCGCAAGCCATTGGCTGACCTTTGGCGGGTTAAAAATTTGTGCTCCGTGAAATAATGAAATCAACCAGTCGGTGCACTCTCTGGCAAAATATTCCAGCTGTAACGAGACCACAGTAATATATCATGGGATACTTATTTAATTTTGGGGCAATTAATCAAACCGCTGGTCGTTCGTTCGTTGCCGGGGAAAATTTCGGTACGACCTGTCGCGTACGGCCTGACGACGACGTTTCAACGACAGTTGTTGTCTGCTGCATCGTTATTGTAGAGTTTTTTTTTGTTCAAGGGTGTTGCCCATGGTGACTACGTTGTAGTCGACTGAGCTCTAAAACGGACAACTGTGTTGCGATATAAAATAAGGTACACTGGGGGAAGTGGGGCTTGTGTGACAGAAATCTTATTAATTATACATGGTTTCCGCTATAATCAGGAAGCTTGTGTTGAGTTCTATCTAATACATAAACATTTGGAAGAAATTTGAGCATAAAATCTATTTTTAGCAATATTTTATAAAATCATCATTTTAGAACCTTGAATTCAAATTTAGTCAATTTTGATGACATTTTTCAATGGCAATCAGAATAGCTCAATTATACTATTTTGTGGTGGAAAACTGCGACATTGATGGTTTTAAATAGAGTAATGAAAAATACTACTTACCCCAAATAATTAGAGACCAGGCGGTAAGTGAAACTACGAGAGAAATGAAGCATCGAAGATCAATTTTTACTAAATATAACTTATGTGCGGGGATGGATGGACATACTATTTAAGATGCATGAGCATTGATAATGTCATAAACTCATTAAAACGTAACATATTGTCAGATTAAGTGATGCATTATTATTAACCATCAAATCAATGTAATAAACCCGCTGAATGTATTGTGTTTTACACGAATATTTGTACTTTCTGGACGATATGTTGAACCTGCCAAAATTTTCAGTGGCAGACCATTTCAGTTTCTCCTTGATGTTTTCACGCGCAAACGATTTAACCAACAATCAATACGAAACTAGCGATTTTTAATTAGCTCTACACAGAAAAAAAGTTGTTGAATATTACATCTAAACAGCTGCACAGAGGTCATTCCACCGGTTGTGTTATATTACGTTGTACGATGTACATCGATTTTGCGAACAAAATTACATCTATTGATGTAATATTGTATCTGCTTTTTGCTATTACATCATTATTAAATACATCAGCTTGAATTACGTTGATCGATATTACATTTTTTTTGCTGTGTACTTGACTAGCCTATTGGTCCCAAGCAAATCGATTAATGTATCCTATTCTAATATAGAGATTTCTAAAGTATGATTGTGTCAGTGATTTGTTTTCATCGGGAAAATTTTCCGCTACGAAGTTTTTTTTCCCGATGAAAACATTTTGCGTATACGTATACGTGACGTAGTGTGTGTACGATAAACGTCAGCAATCTATATAAATTCCAATACTACACTAAGTTTGTTTTGATTCGCTATGAAAGTTTGACAGATAAAATGAGGGGTTCGTGGATTTTCCTATGTTTCGAGGGGTGCATCGATTAGCTAGGGGGGCCTCCCTTAGCTCAGTAGGTAAAGGCGCAGCTACAAAGCAAGACCATGCTGGAGGTGGCTGGGTTCGATTCCCGGTCCGGTCTAGGAATTTTTCGGGTTGGAAAATTTCTCGACTTCCCTGGGCATAGAGTATGATTGTACTTGCCACACAATTATACTAATGCAGAAATGGTACAGGCATCGAAAACTCTCAATTAATAACTGTGGAAGTGCATCTAAAACACTAAGTTGAGAGCACGCAATAAGCTAATATGCGATATGCAATAAGCTTGAAATGCGAAGAAGAAGAAGAAGAAATCGATTAGCTAGGGACCGAAGATAGTACCAGAGCTGAGCGAAAAAGTAGAACACGTTTCTTCGGGACCTTCTGGTCTTAGAGATACCTCTATGGTTTAACCAGCTGGTTTTTGTTATGTAAACATTAAACATAACCAGCTGGAAGAATTGGAACGAACGAGCCAACAATAAACACCAGAAGAAGTGTCATTGAAACCAAGTTCATACACATTCCAAGGTATGAACAGGAAATTTCATCCAATACATTTGTTTACATCATAATGACGATCATTGACGAACTCAAAATAATGTACATTCTATTGCACAACTTGAAAATTTCCATCGGGCATTGTCTTATTTTTCGATTATCTACAGATCTGAGCTGATTTATAGCTGAAATAACATCACATTAAAAATCCGGAAGATCATAATCGTTGGAACAATTTATAAATCGTAATTTTTTTCATCAAAAATATATGGAAACACCCGATACAGAAAACAAAATATTCCACGTAGATGATGATTTCAAGCACCTGCGGTGGATAAATTAATCAGGAAAGGTGAAAATATTTTCCTCTTTCTATACTTCACGGTGAACATTTCCACCATCATCACTCTTTTGATGGTTCCCCTATTTACCACAAGAGGCTGAAACGATCGCTTAGTTTCTGCTGGATTAGCCTATTAACCCAGTAGTGGAGGCGAACCAGCCCAAGGCTGAAAGCCTCCCTAATAAAGATAAATTAATTAATTATTAACCCAGTAGTTTTTGCTTTAATCGAAAACTCAGTAAATCGCAGATTCCCTGAATTGTCAAAAATTACCGTTTTAGTTAAAAAAGACTTGTTGTCTTTTCCAGTAATGTATTTGTTTGTACAATAAGCCTACTGACGTATAGTACGCCCCGCGAGTTCGAGAGGAAACGTCAGCAAAACCGTTTGTTTACATCAGAATATGATTTTTTTCACAACACAAATTAAAGCATCTTGCCGATTTCCATCGTATTGTATGATTTTCCACTGATCTGAACTAATTTGCACTCAAACTATCTACACACAAGACATCCGGAAGATCATAACCACTAAGGCACTATTCTAATTTTCCATTTTTCTCAACATAAACAACAAAAAACCGATACAGAATTATCTTTTTCAACTGTAGATCAAGTTTTGGAACATCTCTGATTAATCAATTTATCAGGGAAAGTGAAAAAGTGTCCGGCTTCCTATGTCTCACGGCAGAAATTTCTGCTCACAACACTCTTTTTGACGTTCTCTTATTCATCACCAGAGGTTGAATCGATCGCTTGATTTCTATTAAAAAGGCGTATTTTTTGCTGAGGTTTTCGAGGTTTTTTTCTAGTATTTTAATGAAAAAGCCATTAAAATCACTAAAAAAGTTTATCTGCTGGTATTTAATTTGTATGGGATCATTCCTGTAATAATTTTTTTCAAGGATATTTATTTGCGGACTGAGGTTAACAAGTGAAGAACTACTGTTGTTTAAAATGTAAATTTAAACATAACTGATGTTTGGCTCCGCAAAGTGTCACACATGACTGAGCCTAGTAAATAAACGAACTAGTTAAAAAAGCTGTTTAAACTAATCCTGAACCAGTCTAGGTTGAGCGGTTAGCGCATCCTAATGGTACGTCCGGCTTGTGCTCTCTTTGGTGTGCTGGTTAGCGGGTCGATGTCTGGAGCTGTACAGCAATCAATTTTAGAGAAAGTTTGTGCTTTAAAATCAGTAAAGCATCTACTAGTCGTCGCAAGTGTAGCGAAATTGCCCCATTACCACAGAATGGAACAGTTTCTGTACTCCTGCGGCGACTTCCCGATGTTTCACTGATTTTCACATCTAGGTCTGCCGTTTTCACACAGAGGTTTTCGAGCTCAAGTATGCGAGGTGCGGAACGGAGGAGGTAATTTGATTTACTGGTATAATCAGTTATTTTGAAATCTCGTTTCATGACTGTTCAGTAAAACATCATGAATACTGAAAACTCGGTACTTTGTTTTACGAGTTTTAGTCATCGTAAAGCTGTTATTTTACGGAAAATTCAGTGCTTGCTATTACTATATTGTAACCGGTTGGTCACAAATTCATAGGTTTTTGTCATTTATGTTATATATTCAGGACCTTCACGTTTCTTGTGCAAAAACAGCAGTATACTACAGAAGTGATAGGGTTCTGTACCGCTGTGCCGTGCCGTTACGTTATGTCCATAATAGAACAACAAACAACCATAGAAAACTAGAATGACGGGATGAAAGAAAATTGGGGAGAAGAACGGCCATTGCCCAAAATCGGTCTCTTTTAATATCAGGTGTCCGTGTGCTAAGACGCAATTTAATTAGCTAAGTGCAGTGGTTGGTGTTTTAGAACGTGAACCAGGACCCCCCCTAGCAGCAGCTAGGTGCGCTAGTGCAAGCTAACGTTCAGGTAACTAAATACCCTGCACCAAAAACCGTAAATTAATAACGTATTCGTCCGATAGGACCTCTTTTTATATTGGACCTTAAAAAGGTCATCCGTCAGCACACGGCCGGCTCGAGAAATATTGGAAACAGTTTCCGAACCTAATTGTTAAGGACCGAAACACTACTATCTGGCCAAACGTAGGCTATAATCGCTAAGGAGTTTTTCCTTCTCGGCTTGACCAAGGTGGCCTTACCACGGTCGGCCGATCGTGCCAACGAAGGACGACGCCTGCCATCCCATCGTCCAGCAACGCCCGCTGTCCCGTCATCCGCTCGCTTCGTTAATCTGGCGAGAGTTCCGGCCGCACAGTAGGACAGGAGTCACTGTGTCGGTCATCCCGATTCACCATCAACGGCAGCAGCGGTATGTACTGGTACAGTGAACAACGCGATTAAGCTACACGACACATATTATACGAAACTATGAACACAGAACAACACGCACATAATACAGAAAGTGGCCAATAAATGCAATTAAAGAAAAGTGAAAGTTCTTCGTTTTTGTATCGCGAAACCCTCTGATTACCCGGTAGCTAGCCGACTCTGGGTGTTCCGGAGCTTGCTCTTGTCGCCTGAGTCGACCGGGTGCTGTATGTTTGATCTCCGTGTAGGTAGTTGGTGAGTGCTGAGTTCTTACATCAGTTATAATATTCGGTAGTTTGTACCGAAAGTTACTGTAAATCAGTAATTATTACTGAATGTTCGGTATTTTTTTTTTGTGATTTACAGTTCGGAAACTGTAAATATACCAATCATTGAATCAATGATTAAATAAGCAGTGTACATTATTAGACCATGTTTAGCAACAAACTGTTACAAACAATGAACAATGAATTATCGGCTCCGTAAAGCTAACGCGCCTTACAAATAAACGAGCTAGATAATATTTAGAAATATTTGTTGAACAAATAACTTTATCTACCATCGGAGATCACCAAGGAACGCTTGAGAGTGGCCTACTCTTCATGTGAACAGATACACAATTTTACAATTTGCAGCTGTTCATTTGAAGTTGCATAACGGACCCAACAGACGAAACCACTTCATTATGCCGTATCAACTTCTCGTAACTAATCAGCAGTTCGCCTTCCGAATTCTATATCATCCGTCTGAGTAGATGTCTTTATGTACTAACGTGCCTAGCTGCTTCCTCTAATCAACCCAGTTCGGTACGAGAGGCACCATTCGCTTTGATCTGATGTAACATTGTTATTTGCTCATTTGCGTACTACATCCTACATCTGTTGCTGTCGATACGGATTTCTCCATCTATCGAGGCAGAGTTACCAAATTTATCTTTGATGCTAGTTAACGTAAGTGAGATAGGTATTCGTTATCCGAGTAACATTAACTCATTTGACTGGTGTTCATTTTTTAAAGTAAAATTTTACTGCCGTGAAATGGAATCTAGAATTCAATCAAAACTTTGTTTGAATTGATGAAAAACTCTCCCTTTCTGCCTCATAAAAAAACATGGGGTCGGAAAATCCCGAAAATTAAACGATCCCGACAAATGCGAGCCCGTATAAAATTCCACATTTACGCGGGTGCCGCAATAGGCAACATTTTTCACGGTTCAACTAATTTTAATAATAACCGACAAATTGCTGACTCGGGATGGTCAGCATGGCAATCGCATGAATATAAAATATATCGAGTGGGTCGTACAACACAAAGAGCATCAGTGTACCAATCGAACGTAGTAGGCCTATTGCTGCAGGACAAAAAAAAAAGCACACGCCACCCAAAACGATTACCTTCATAACGGGTGGATTGCTATGATGCAAATCCATTTTCATTCATTTATCAGAGTTCAATTTTTTGTGGGTGTGTGCTGTTGCAGTCCGTAGCTTGGTATTCCTGGCTGGCAAGCACTTCAAACCAACGGAATTTGGATGCACAAGAGAAGAGTCAGGGTGAACTCGTTGTTCGTCATGCTTTCTCATCTATTGCTACACCGAATCCTTACCGGTCGGGATGAGAGAAGCTGTGGTGAAAGGCTCGTTTTCCATCCCGGTTTCATGGATGTGCAAAATGCAGTTGCCGAAAAAAAGATGCAACGGCAGCAGCAAGCTAGTCTGTAGGTGTGCAACTCAGAATGGAAAAGGAATTCGCTTGCTTTATTCAATTAATATGCAAATTTTCGGCAATGCTTTCAAATTAATACCCATTCTACGGTGGATGTGGAATCGATGGTTTGTGAGCAATTTAATGTTGCTGAATGAGTGATGGATTGTTTTACTGGTTTTTTCATGAAATAGCTATTTATGTGAATAGTTTTGAATGCATATATTTTTAAAGAATCCTATAGGACTATAGTGATAATGTGTTGTGGATTTTAAGTCAGAAAATTGTGCCAGTTCTTCTTCTTCGTGACTTTGATGATCTTCTTCGAGCTTATGTCTACTCTCATTTTAAAGCCCTTCCTCAGTATTTAATTGTCATCAAGAATATTGCCAAGAGTTCTATCACCGACAAACCGACATGACACTTAATTCTGACTTATGCCCGATAATCATAAACGGCCGATTTAAATGTGCAGTGATCCAAACTGTCAAAACCAAAGGATTTTTTTATCTAGATAAAAATAATGGTCATTCATGTCGGTTTGTCGGTGGTTCTATTTCGTCGGTGGTTCTATGACGTTTGAAAAATAATTTAACTAGGGTAGAGCGCTACTTCGTCTTAATCGCCCATTTCCGTTCTATCGATCAGAAATCATCAATAATATCAATGATTTCACCGTGCACAAATCAATAATAGGTTTGTTCCGATGCGTTAGTTCATTAGCTACAACATAAATCCTGTTTGAGCGCATTGTAATTTACGCTCATTGTTCTCAAAACAAAAGACGCGCTCCTAGCGAATCCCCTTTTTCTACGTTTATCCGTAGGACGAAGAAAATCTAATGGCGTTTCAATGCGTTAGGACGGAATTGAAACTCGTAGAACGAATTTAGAATCAAGAAGCAGTGTTAGATTTCTTAGATATCTCAACAATTTGTGACTCTTTATCAAATCCAACGGTACGTATGGAAAGGTGAATAAATTTGCAAGTCATCTTTGACAGAAATATTCTATTTTTGTTTAAACTCGTTCAGAAAAGAGAGGTAAAGTGCGGGTTGTGCTTAGTAGGACGGAAATTAGATCAAAAACCCTATTTGCAGTATAATACAGCTATTTAAATCAATCATCTCTTCTCATCATGACTTTTGCGCTTCCATTATTTTTTGGCCAATGAAATAATGCGTTTGATATAAAGACGTAATAGATTGACTTCCTCAACTTCGATGCTGGACGTTTCACAGTGGTTGTCGCCGAAACAAAGAATTGAGCAGTTTCACGCCAAATGGTGAATCGGACAAACTCGGCCTTCTCCAGTTTGCATGAAACTTTTCATAATTGTTTGTTATTGTCAATGATTAACATTTTTACAAAAATACGGCCATTTTGCATCCTTTAATTTTTTTTTCCAAATTGCGTATTTGAAATGTTTAAAAAAAAAATTAGAGCACGGAAACGGCCTATGGATATAAGATTGGGCCCATCGCTAAAAATCTGCTATTATCAATGTTATTTACACACTTAGAAATAACTATTTTTACACATGACGTAATTCATCTTTGGCGTAAATCATGGATTGTAAACAAACATTTCATGTAAAATTAAGTGCTCCTAAACCAAAGCATACGCAAAACGACGAAAAGTGCGTTTAATTGAATTAATTTTCTCCCTCTTTTAACTGATCACAGCAAAAAAATAATTTTGATATCACGTCAAAGTGGATGCACTACAATCATGTCGAAAATATGGTGTAATATTACTGGCTAAAAAGGACAAAATTATCATTAATACAATGCATGAACTGACATTACGCTGCCTTTACTGCATTTGTTTATTTATGTGGTCATAAAAATTACATGAAATTTTCGACATGATTGTAGTGCATCCACTTTGATGTGATATTAAAATTATTTTTTGCTGTGATTCTTATGTCATTAGGTTCGCATACATGTGTTTTTCTAAGTGTGTATGCAATATTCAAATAATGTTATATGAAAATGCCTGCAGTTGCCTGTTGAACTGTGGTCGTTATTGTATCCAGCAAGGTATACACTAATCACTGTAAAAAAATTGGCTGCTACTTTTTGCTATATTTTGAGTAATTGACATTTTTATGCATCACTTTTTTGAGACATTTATGTTAATAACTTTATAAAAAGGCATGATATATAAAGTAATGGGTATTTATTGGATGAGTCAAACCATTTTGATAATTATCAGAGTATAAAACTTATACATTTGACGTATATAGGTGAAGAAAAGGAAAAACGCAATTTTAGAGGTTAGTTTTCCTAATTGCCCCATATCTCACTTAATATGAGTCATAGAGTTTCGATGTCTTGGACAACATTTCTCAACACTTCAAAATACACAACTTTGCAGTGAAAACCATTCGACTAGGATGCTCCGTTCAAAAGATAGACTCGAGCGCCACCTATGTGGCGTAAAAATGAACTAATATGAAACATTCAAAAGATGGCGCTTTTAGTACTGAGCAACTTTGTACAACATTGTATTGCTGTAGAAAGCAAACCAACGGCGCTAGAGGTTTTGGCCACACGAATGACTTCGCTGCCCCACTGTGCGTCCCTGGGACGGTACTAAAGGATATTTTTGCGCTATTGAAAATTTAGTCGATTGCTGAATTTATGTATGGGCCCAAATTAGGGACATTTAGGCCGACATTGCATCCTTTTCCTCTATGTCCGATTTTTAATTTTTTATTAGAAAAAAAGCTGGACACTTAAAAATTGTCAAAAATCGTAGAACAAGAACTTTTGGTAAATATTTTAACTATCTGTTAAAACGTTCTATCATGTAATTTATACGCAGAGGACAATGTTTGGGATATTTTGAATTATTTCCTTAAAAAAAAATACACGAAAAAGCGTACTAACAAAATGTTCCAATTTGACCAAAAGTTCTTTTCCTAAGATTTTTGTCAGTTTAGAAAATATCAAAAGTTTTCATTTTTCATATGCTTTTTTTTTAAATAAATATCGGTCAAGGAAATTTGGAGAAATTTGGGTTTTAACTTAAAATAAATAAATAACCAAGTTCTATTTATTGCTCCCAGAACAATGGGCATGCCAGTTTTAATCAGAACAAATGATTTTGCAACGAGTGCATTTGAGTAACTTAGATTTACTCAAAATTGATCAAAGTAAAATAAAAAGTTTAGACCAGAGACGATGTTTAATAAGAGACGCGCGAAGACTGAAGCCATAAGTTCCAATCGAACCGTCAAACGCGGTTCCAATCGAGCAATGTAAATAAACACGAGCGCTTCACGAGGACAACGTTGAGATGGCAGTTAAAATGTAATTTTTGAGATTTAAATAATCATAATTAAGTTCGCGTATGAAAAGTGCAATTGGATACTATTTGACTTTTGGAATACAATTAAAAGCATGTAAAATCTTTGGAGATTTTTTTTTATATTTACATCAATGTCAAAAAGTAAATATTTAAAAAAATACAAAGCCGCTGATTGACTGTCAAATTTTTAATCTCTGGATTTGTATGGCTAGTGAATACAAAGTTAAAACATTTTGAACCTATCATCTAGTTTTATGTGAACGTGGCCGTCTTCAAAAATACTGAGTTGCAACTAACTAACTGCTAACTGGACTGGAATATTTATGTTCTCACAAAATATGCGCTCCAGTGCAACGAAAAACATACACACAGGCCCTGTAATGTTGATCAAGGCATTTCCGGTGTAATCTGTAAAGATAGTGAGTTTGGTGAAAGACTTCAAAAAAGGGATTTCCAGATTCCTTTTTTTTAAAGGGACGTATCTGCTTTTGTAAACGATGCATTTGATCGTCGCTTTAGCGTAACTGGTAGGTCACCCACGAATGGTAACACCACTATCAGGTAGTGATGTTAGTGTTAGCATGCGTGGGCGAGCTACCAGTTAAGCCAAATCGTGATTTCATTCTTACAGGGTAGGAAGCATGAATCGCAGATTGCATAATTTTGCGCAACGCAACTGTAAAATATCCCCTCGAATGTAGTACATTTGGATTCACTCAGTGTTGTCAAAAATTGATTATTCAAATACTTCGTTACCGATACTACCGAAACGATTGAAAAGATATTCGCTCAAATTAAAAGTCACTCAAAGTAAACACAAAATTGCGGGTTGCCAAATCTTGCAGACAAAATAACTTTGTTGGTCGTGCAACCAGATTTACTTTTATTCTCTCCACGCGTCTCTTATAAACAATCGTCTCTGGTTTAGACTACCCTAATAAAAATAACCATAAAAGGGATATTAACGGCGTGTTCGGGATATCATCCAAACCATTTATGGGATATGTAGTATATGTGATGAAGTAGTGATCGTTTCGTCGTAGCCAAACTTCGATTTTCATAACACGAATCGCATTCATTTATTCGTAGCTTTCCGAAGTTCATGTTTTATCCAAGGTGAGCTTATCTGTTCTTTTTTCTATTTTATGAATGTCGACTTCCAATGCTGCCAAATGCACTTTGCCGACTTAAAACTAAATAAAGGTGAATTTATTATTACTTGATCACTACTTCATCGCATATACTACAGGATAGTTCACCCATCCGGGATACAGTTCGTTTATTGTACTTATTTATTTGGGTACTGTCATCTCTCCGAGATTGTATTCTTATAATTAAGTCATTGACAATCTGGTCGTTAATGTTGGTTTGCCAGTGATAAAATTATATATTTAATTAAAAATTATAACTGAAAACAAAACTGTAGCGGCGCCGGTGGTGTCCACTATGTCGTGACCTGGCCGAGGTTTCAAGCCTCGGCATGTGTCTTAACAAAGACCAGTGAGGTGCACATCCGTGCGCTACAACATTCGTTAAATGACTGATTCGATCATGCCAAGCGATGCACGGATGCACGCAAGGCTCAATTCATTCACGCATGCATATGTGTGGGTTTATTTAGACCATCGAATCAACGGTACACGCTAACTGAATCCAACTCAAATTGAGTATATCAAAACTTGAGGAGTAAAACTTTTATTATCATTGCACGCCAACTATGTATACCACACACTACACCGTGATTACCTCTCACCGCAGCATGCCTGGGGCATGAAGTAGTTCGCCTCCTCGTGGTGTGCCCTGGAAACGTTAATTATCGAACCCAAGGGAGACTACCGCAGAGTAAGGACGCTGGATCCCCATCCAGCTCGTCCCAGGAGGTTGATAAGCCCTGCACAAACCCTCGTTGTGCAAAGGCAGGAGTGACACCGGGTTCTTAGAGTGCTTAGCACACGCAGCTGGTAAGCGGTCACATCTGTCCTGTTTGGTCCTGGACAGTTGGCTGGCTATCACGTCTGCTCTAGAACTCAGGCGAACAACCAACAGCGATCAACAAGAGGAAGGCCCTGCACAGCTGCTCACTGTGCAGTAGCGAGTCTCACGTCCGACACAACACTTAGTGATGCGCCATAGCGCAACCGGCCCCCTCCCATGACGTAATGCTTTCGGGCGGCTCCGGGGAGGGCAAGGGCCTAGAGCACAGGGTAAGGTTTAGTGGGTCGGGAGTGCTACTTCTCCCATCCCCACACCCTGAGATATCTTCTCAGGTTCAATCCCGGTCGAGGCCGCCGGAATGTTCTGAGGCATAACATATCTGATCACGCCTTCCTTCGCAAGGTAAATAAAGCCGTTGGTCCCCGGTTCATGAGTTGATGGGTCAATAGGTAAGGTCCAGGCGTGGGAGCTGCCTCCCTGGCGTCGGTAGCATTTGTGCTCAGCACGGAAAACAAGGTCGACGGAAATCAAATCAAGGGAAAAAAACAAAACTGTATGAATTTATTTGCAGGGATCATTTATCTGTTTAAGAGCTGACCCCCATGGTGAGACGAAATTGAAAAATATGCATTGATGAATTGTCCACACAGGGGGAAGGTTAAAGTCTGAAACTTCTCAAAATCCGTGAACGATGATGTATGCAAACAGTCCCTAATAGATTGAGCTGTGCTAAGTAATTTCAAATCGACAAGCATTAATTGAGAGAAAAAATCTTCAAGAGCAAGAGCAAAAGCCTCAGAGAGAATAAGAGCTTCAAATTTTTGCTTTTTAACTTAGATACGCTCCAATACACTTTGTGCGCCTCCTTTTGAAAATATTGCAAGTTCCAAAATCGCCGAATTTTCGCAAAAATTTGAACCATTGCCCATGACAAACAATTTAGCAAAGTTTCATACAAATCGGAGAAGGTCCATTCAAAAATTAATTAGTTTTGCTATTTTGCCTGGAACTGCTTAATTCTAGATAGAGCTGGAATTAAGGCGTAACAGCTTTTGTTAACAATGACTTCTTTCGATGATTTCTAGAAAGTTAAGGCTCGCCAACGCAAATCAACAACACCACCGGGTAGAGGAAGACTTCCCCTACCCGACGGTTATGTTGGTTTGCGTGGGCGTGCCTTGAGTTCCTAGAAATCGTCGATAGAAGTCATTGTTTACAAAAGCTGTTCCGCCCTAATTCCAGCTCTATCTAGAATTGTGTATTTGATAATGGTGTTCATTTTAAGAGTAGTTAAGGATTTGCGGTCTCGACATTTGCGTGATCGAATTGAAAGAGGAAGTGACTTTCGTAAGATATACGGATGAAATAAGAACACCACATTTCTCGAGCTGTGCTTCACTAAATTAACTATATTCTAAAAAAATAAGGGGCTGTTCATAAACTACGTAGACAGTTTAGGGGCAGGGGTTGACAATTATCCAATTATCCACTAAAAATTGTATGGACAATTGTTTACGCAGGGAGGGGGGTCAAGAATCCCAAAAAACCGTCTACGTAGTTAATGAACAGCCCCTAAATGTTAACACGTAAAACATTCGCATTACTTTTTACAATATTTTTTAGCGAGATTTTTAGCTCTTTGGATAGTTCATCTCGTTCGTTTTACAACAATAAATCATTGAAAAAAATCAAACATTTAAGACTTTATCTTTTTTTTCAAAATGTGAATATTGAAAATTACACGAATGTGCAACTGTTGCTTTGATAATTAATATTATCACCGATTGCTTACGAAAAGCGATTTCCCTAACACAGATTTCAAAGTTGAATTCCATCCGGTCTCACCAAACGGTGTTTACTCAATCACCGCGTGGTGAGTGGTGGAGTTTTCCAGTACACAATGAAGGGCTCCCCGCAAGCAGCTAGCTACCAAGGCTGGTCTCAACCGCTGATCGAATTCAGTTCCAATCACCGTGTGTGGTGTCCGGTCGTCGGCATCAGCTGCAGCAGCAGCAGTAGTGCTTTCGGCGCGTGGGTGGGGTTGAACATTGTTCACCAGTACATAACGAAAGGCTGTCTGCAAGCAGTGAGCTGCATCCCACATTAAAGCTGGGCTTAGACAGGGCAAGTCAATTTATCAAGTCAGTTGAATTCAACTGACTTGAACGCGAATTGAACGTGTAAACCATGCCATTCAACTGACTTGATCAACTCACTAGAATTGAAAAAAGTTGAACCAGGCTCAACTTTCCAAGCCAATTGAATTCAACTGAGTTGATCATTTTACTTGCCTAGTCTAAACCCAGCTTAACATCCATAGAAGGAGGCTGAAGCCGCACCGCTATTGTTCGGAATCAGTAGCTCTTCGTGAGTTGCTGTGGGCCATCTATGTCAAGTGCGTCATACTAAAGAGTATAAGCAGAGAGAACCCCGCTCAAATTCCTATTCCTCCTGCTGCAGTTAACAAATAACATTTATTATATAAGACCACGTAGTCCTACGTCACCATTGCGTACAACCCCATAGGGCTGTCCCTTGTAGTTTTTTACAGACTCCACGGTTCTGTTTAAAACATGATAAGTTCAATAAGTGATATTGAGATTATCAGTCTTCGATCAGTCATAGACTGAATAACATTTTACTAAAGTGTAAGTAAATGCAACTCATGAGTAAGTATCACCGGAAAATGACAAACATTCACTCAAATTTGAGTAAAATACTACTATGTCTATGAGTGACCGTGGCTTTTGCGAAAAACGGAATTCAAATTTGAGTCAGTTTCATCGATTATCAATATCTTTTTTCAATTGTTTCTGTATTTATCAAATTAGGACATTACAGATAATGAAGTGCGAATGACTTCACTTTTTGACCAAACGATCTTGCGGCCTGATGTCAAAAATCGTATCTACTCTTCAAAGTGATTTTTTTCTCAAAACCAACAACTGCAAACCTCCAGCAAAAGTAACACACCAGAAAATTGAAATTTCTGCATGGTATCGTTTCCACTCCAGCGAGGACAATTTTCCGGAAGCACTACCAAAGCGCCCGAAAAGGGGATATAATATTCCAGAGCTTTCCTCCAGACTGTTGCTAAACTTACTCTAATCTAGATATGGCATCATATCTCCACGCCCAGTGTGTCCGTCGCCATAGGTTCAGTGCTGGTGCTTGTGATTTCACATCTGTACGAATTCCTTTCACTCATCCCTCTGCTCGGCCAATCGAGAAGCCAGACGGACTCTCGTCAGTTTCTCCGGATCAAAACCCGGTAGGTATCGCCATCCGAAATTGAGAGATGGTGAGGTTTTGTTCAAATTTAATATC
Source organism: Ochlerotatus camptorhynchus (assembly GCF_037179485.1). Taxonomy (NCBI): domain Eukaryota; kingdom Metazoa; phylum Arthropoda; class Insecta; order Diptera; family Culicidae; genus Ochlerotatus; species Ochlerotatus camptorhynchus. The sequence continues at coordinate 3,277,907 of NW_027040929.1, read as the reverse complement.
GTGCCCTTCTTGTGCGACTGCGACGGTGCCCTCTCTCCGGTTGTTCGCTGCACATCCGCAGTCGGACTCCGGCAGTCAGAGACAAAGAGACAAAGCGGATAATCCTCTTTCTATGTTAAATTGTTAAATAATATTGAATTAAATCCTTTTTATGGTACGATGAAGGATTTCCCCCGAGCCCTCCGGATTGGGAGGGCTATGCACTGCAGCAGTACCAGATCCAGCGCAGCAGCAACAGCAGCAGTTGCTGTCTGTTGCACACTCGACTTGCTCAACTACTGGGTATAGGTATACGATTCTGTTGCCATGAATTTTGATGATGATTATGGCCCGGGAAAGTGATGCCCGTGGGACTTGCGGCAGTCGCCATCCACATCCATCGTGAGAAGAATAAGATATCCAGGCCAATTGAGCAACGGAACGGATTGTCGTTCGTGTCAATAAGAACATTATCACTCTGCTGCCTGCCACCCCACATAATTACATTATGTTCGTTCGCCGTTCACTCTCTCATGAATAATACCACCGATGATGTCACAGGAGACATTTTACAGCACTTGAGAAGTGTAATAAAACGTGCACTTTTGCGTGACCTCCTCCGACGACACAAGTAGGTAGTTGCGAAAACCAGGAGAGCACAAATCACAAATGGCCCTAAATTTATGCAAATGCGGACGTGCTCGTTGCGGCTGCTCCGTTGCCTTGAAGCTGCTCGGTTTGGGGAAAGCCTCTTCACAATGAGCATCATCCTGTTCGTTGCATATAGAACATACATTCTGATTACCTTGATGTGACCGGGGCAAATCGCTGGGGACAATTCTGTTCCATCTGCAAAAAGGCGGACACAATTGGTACCCAGTGTACGTACCGACAATTTACAACAACGACATCACGAATTTCACCTTGTTTGTTCGGACGGAGAAAAGTCCGCATTTTCCGATGCTGATGAGGATGATGATGACGGTGAAATGCTACCGTGTCCCTGGCTTGGCTGTGTGTCACTCGTAAAGCCTACCAACATGAGGAAAGAAATGTGCTCGCATAGATTTGTTGCCATGTTAGTGAATAGGTATTTATGTTCATACAGAGTGATTTGTTTACTTCTCCTACGACCTTAGAAGATGAGATGGTGTGGCGTTGCCAAAATGACTAGGTGTCTAGTGGTCTAATTCGGTTTGGTTTTTAGGTACGTATGAATGATCATAACGTAGAAGAAAGATAATTGCCTGGTTGACTTATCAACAGTGCACTGAGTACACGCTAACACTCTATTGTTTATGCATCTGCATCACTAGAAAGCATTCGATTTGATCATGAAATATATTGTTGGGAGGGTTGTGGTCTTTGGGTACCATAACCGCGTTGTTCACATCGTACCACTCGAGGCAAATTTACTCATCGCTAAGTTCCTGCACTTTTGGCGATTATGAGTGAACTAAACTCAAATTTGGGTCGTTCTCATTCGCCGTGTTGAGATTTTGAAAGTTATAAAATCCTACACTGCAACAAAAAGTTACGTAAAATTCACCTGAAAAGGCACAAAGATATTTTTTATCATACTTTTCAGATGTTTTGGGGGAGAGATACATTCAAGTGATTCACATAGAAATCAAATGATTTTAACGTAAATTTTATCGGTGTTGAAGGTCGGTATGTTGGTATGACTTAAAAGTTACGGGAATGAGCAAGTAAATGTTACTGCATTTTGTAGTAATGATTAAGTGAATTAGTTATAGGCTAGATATTCATTTCTTATGAAGATTCACTAATTTACATTATTTAATAACTGGCACTAATGATATCGAAGTTGACGTCCATTAGCCGTATAGAAGGACCCTTGTTGTTCGTCAATTGATGATTGTCAGCACCTCATTTTTGTATTATTTAATTTATAAAAAATATGAAACTTACGCTCGAAGCATGAAAAAACCTGGGAATTCCAACTCGTCCAACAACGACGAATGCGCACTTTCTTCTATAGCCATTTTTAAATTACTAACTCGACAAGAAAATTTTCATACCATGGAATCACGAAAAATTTACGTGAATTTTACCAACCTTTACCAGCATGACATGTGGACTGACCAGTGAATTCAGTGGAATTCATCACCATGTCATTCAATTTTATGTGTTGCACGTGAACCTTATTGGATCCCTATCGTGGACAGGTTAACTGAATGTCCAGGTAAAAATAACGTTTCAGTGTAATTTTCAAGCTCTCAACATTTGTTCAAAGGCCAGAAATTTGAATAATATTTGACTCCCGGTTTCTTTAGTATTTGTTCAAACCAGAGTTGCGACCTATCAGAATCACGATCGTCAAACGGCTGATGGTAGTATGTAACGCTTTGTATATTCCTATCAATGTGCTCGTCGAAGCTCTCTCCATGACCTTGATGGATGGATGGATGACGAAAGAAGTAAAAAGCAACTGGTGAATGTCGTCTTCGGTTGTGATCCATCACCGATCTGGTCATTCCCGACAATCACGACACTCATCTGTGCTCGTTTTGAAGCAGTTGCTGCTTAGCTTACTTATGTGAGTGTGTTGGTGAGTGAGTCCAACAGCTTCCGTTTAATGTTGCCTGCTTTGTTTGGAACTCACACAGTCGCGCCTGCCGAGACGAACTTGGAATGCATATGAATTGTTTTCATTTTCTTCTGTCGTTTCGCTTTTTTTCATGATCGTACTGTAGAAGTCTTCACTGTTTTCGTTGTGCTTTTCATCATCAGCAGCGAGTGTAACGTTTTGCTTGTGAGCAGCGACCATTACTGGTCATTGTTGCTTGCCATGGCTGTACCTCTCACTGCGTGACAAAACGTTCTGTCACCGAAAGTCGGTTGATGCGTAGACGAGTGTCACGTGAGTGTCATGATATTTTGCATCACTGGTTCAAACATCGAGAGAAAAAAAATCATGTCACAGCATCTTGAGTTCCTTTTTAAGTCCAATAAATTGTATTGCGTTTTTTCCATCCTAACATTCCGGTAATACGAAAACAAAAAAATCCAGGTCCAGGTCTTAGATTTAAAAAAAAACTATCCTCATTTTATCACGATCGATTATGTAGGGTTTTGAAAGAGATTGGAGCTCCACAGTAGGAGGGGTAATACCCCGTTCGGCAGAGATGTCTCATATGTTGTATAGCCCAGCGTCCTTGAGGAAATAAATAACTGTCGCTAAAGTGGAAGGTTCGTCGCCCAGTATGTCCCTAATGCTGTTGGGAAGTGCGTACTGCTCCCATAGTTGTTGGTATTTCAAACACAGGCATAGGATGCGTTCCACCGATGCAGTGGTTCCGCAAACGTAGCACATTCTGTGGAACTGCGTCCCACCAAAACTATGTGAGATCCTTGTATGGCCTGTCCTAAGACGAGAAACCACCTTCTGGTCCCGTAGTTTCGACATATCCGTCCACTTGCTCGTCGTTCCTTTGATTCTTCGGATGAAGAGGGATTGGGATTGGCACCACTCTGCTTCCCAGGCTTTCCACATTTTGCTGACTATCCATCGCTTTATGTCCTGTAGTGGCGTTTTCACGATCGAGATTTCAAGTCCTAGACGCATTCAATTTCTGTTTTATATCCGTGATCATTCCATCTCGGAAAATTTTCCTCGTACCATAATAATGAGATTTTTTTCTTAAACTGCGATCTAGAAAAGTTGTCTAGATTCCAGAGTCTTTTTTTTCTTGTGTCTTGGGAAGAATGGAGCAAAGTAAAAAGGCGACCAGTTCGTTATAGCGACTAAAAAGAGAAGGATATGTTTATTAAAACACTCATGGCTAACTTAGATCTATGTATATTTTATTCTATACTGCAGTTCTTCACGTTGCTAAACGCATCGCTTCATACATATCCTAGATCTTTAAAAATTACTGTCCTAAAATTGTAAATCTTGATCTTGAACATTTTTCTCGGTGCCTCAATTTCGCGATCTAATCACTAATCACGTAATCTGCATCTAATATCAACTTAGTAAATTATTTGTTTAAAAAAACGAGGTGGACAAAAGAGTGCAGAGTGAGGAAATGGAGGTTAGAGTTGGACCGAATTTTATATCAAATTTATGGGATCCTTAAATCATTTGTTTTATTTTATAGGCTTGTGAGTTTATAAAATTTATCGAAGTGGCAATCGAAATCAAGATTGGAATTATGGGAACCATATCTTTTCGATCAATAAATGTCACTATTGGTCACTTTTTTTTTAGTGTTTAAAAGTCACTATTTGGTCACTAGTTGGTCACTATTTGGTCGTTATTTTAGTCACTAAAAGTCAGCTTTCGATGCCTGTACCATTTTTGCATTAGTATAATTGTGTGGCAAGTATCAAATTCCTTCGGAAGGGAAGTAAAGCCGTTGGTCCCCGGTCCAAGAGTTGATGAGTCGATAGGTAGAGTCCAGGTGTGGTAGCTGCCTCCCTGGCGTCGGTAGCATTGGTACTCAATACGGAAAACAAGATCGACGGAAAAAAGTACAATCGTACTCTACATGCCCAGGGAAGTCGAGGCAGTTTCCAACCCGGAAAATTTCTAGACCGAACCGGAAATCGAACCCAGCCACCTCCAGCATGTAGCTGCGCCTTTACCGACTGAGCTAAAGCAGGCCCTACACGCTAAGATTTTCTTTTGGTGTTCGGTAAATTTTAGCGAAATCAAAACAGCTGAACGTTCGGTAAAATTTTGACCTTCATTAATAGCCTTTAATATTGAATTTGAAAATAGTTTCAAAACATGTTCAACCTTGTTAAAATGATCAAATCTTGTCATTTTAGTGGACATTTAGTTTCAAAGTAGCTGAAAAGCAATTGAATTGAATTGGGTTCTTTAAGGGTATTGAGGTAAATGCATATTCGTAATCTGCATTAAAAATGGAACCCTAACCCAAAATTTCATCAATTTTGGTACACTGGAACTATTTTAAACGAGTACGATTACATTTGCAAAAATCACCTTATTAGCGCCCCTCGGTGTCACTTTGTATGGGAGCGAGCTGTCAGTTTGTTAGTTTAGTGCCAAACAGTGAAGTTATTATTTTGCTTTAAATCCCGATTTAAAAATCAAGATGAAAATATCTGGGTTCGAAAAAAATATCGCTGTGCTCAGAAAACGAAGCTCTTCCAGATGATGTCTAAAAACCGATACATTTTTCAAAATTAAAGAACACAATTGCATAAATTTTACCGAACAGTTCAGCTGTTCATATTTCGGTAAACGGCGCCGGTGGTGTAGTGGTAAGCGTGATTACCTCTCACCCCAGCAGGCCTGGGTTCAATCCCAGTCGGCGCCGCCGGGATGTTCTGAGGCATAACATCTCTGATCACGCCTTCCTTCGGATGGGAAGTAAAGCCGTTGGTCCCCGGTTCATGAATTGATGGGTCGATAGGTAGGGTCCTGGTGTGGGAGCTGTTGAGCTGAGGAAAAAAAAATATTTCGGTAAAAATTACCGAAGTCGGTGATAATTTCTAAGTGTGTATACCCAGCTGTATAAAAAGCAAATAACGGATTTGGAACAAACATCTAAGAATATTGCTTAGAAATGTGTCAATTCATAATCCTTTAATACTTTTAGAATTTGTTGTTATATAGTTGTCGAAGTAACTCATTTTTTGTAGCTTCGCATGTCTAGTCTAGTCTAGTCTACACATACACAGCCAGTCATTTTGTGTAGCTTCGCATGTCAACTAAAACTACAAACATCTACTACCTTCTACGCTATGGATGTATCCAACTCCACCAAATCCCTGCAGCAGGTAACTGCAAATCAAAGCCACAGTCGTACCGAGCCATAACGAAAATATCCCCGCGAAAGCCTGATTTGTGACCATCATCAGACAATTATCCACCGCACAAATTTCCATTCCACGTCTGTATCGCTGGTGTGCGTGATGGGTAGGTCCTATCAAAATTTGACGGTGGTGATTTCAATCACTCCGAACATGCCAAATGAACCGTTAAACGTTTAATGATTGGTAACATTTTAACGGTCGTATCATGCCGGGGGGCTTGATCCGGGTGAACCACCAATCCCCGCCTGCTGGCAAAGTACACAGAGCACGCGGTAATGGAAATGCCACGTAGTTTACGATGCTGGAACGTGATACGTTAACTGGAATGAGAGTTACAGCGGCCATATTTTTTTTGTTCGTTGTTCAACCCGGGCGTATGAATCGTTTAACGCAGAAAATGCAGTTTATTGATGCACATTTTATATTATGCTGGTAGGCGGTTATTTGCTCTTTTGGACATTTAGCTATGGAGCATTGACCATTGATCGTTTCATGCTTTGGATTACCTATATTTACTCGTGTCAATTTTCTAAAGTTTTTCCAGGCAAAGCTATATTATAAACCCTGTAGTGCCGAACATTCACACACGAAAAAAAAGGCCGAGAAGCACTGAGTAAATGTATCGAAACGTCCTTTTTTTTGTGGCACTCCAGTCACACTAGAAACGAAACGAGTTGACTGTGTAGACTTCTCTACCCATATAGGATTTATCAAAATGCAAAATGACATGATTTATTTACAGAACTAAAGATATAAATTTAAAAATGGCAAATGCGGGCGAACAGCACCCGAGAACGAACGGACGACCAAACTTGGAAGCCACACACCGTCCAACCCAACAGCCGTGAACACAGGAGGATTGTGCACGGTTTTTTTTTACACTCTGAACGTTGCTGTCAGTTTGGTGTCGTTGTGTTGCCGGAGATGCCAACCGGGGGAAAAACTGTCAGGAGTCCGGAAAAAATTAGTTGCTTTTTTATTATTTGACAATAACCGGAACCCTCTTGCATTGAGGGTTGGTGGTGGTTAGTTTTGGGATGTGCGAAAAAGTGAGCGAACAAAAAAAAAAAAAAACATCTCGACAGATCGTTGCATGCGGTGGAAAATTGGTTGGGTTTCACGCTGTTTTGCCTCTTGGTTCCACGTGTTGCCACTACAGGCGGTGTGGTGTGACATGGGGTGTTGCACACTGACTGCTCCCAATTGTGCTGTTTTGTGGTAAATGCTCGAAAGGTGAGAAGATTTGAAGGTTCGTAAAATGAGATTTTTTTTTCTATCGCGGGAAAACTTCTTTGCAATTCAGCTCTGGGAAGATGCAGTTAGACGGGGCGCATAGATACAATAGAGTAAAGCGGGGGAAATTTGTATCTCCCAAAGAGACAGTTGCAGAAATTGCATAGGTGTGAAGCAGTGGCAGTTGTTATTGCGCCGAGACATAACAAGGAGTGAAAAAGTCGGTAAGTGAGTTTCAGGAATTTTAAATAAGATTGCAACAAACTACGGGATGTGACGTTCAATCTGCTTGGATCCTGTTTTAAAGTTGAGTGTAACATACAAGTTGTCGATCCCGCGGGAAAGTTTAATTTTGTTAGCAAAATTGCAATCTTGGTGTGCTACTGTGAGCGATTTTTCGAAGTTCAAAATGCAGCTAACATCGAGCATATCTATTTCTTGAAAATGTTCCTTCAGGATACTTACCCAAAGAACATTTTGCAGATAAGGGGCTATTCCTATACCACGAAGACAGTCTTTGGAGATATTTAAGTGTGGGGTCTCAGATTTCTGTTTCCTTTATTTGTTTTCCGTACTGAGCACCAATGCTACCGACGCCAGGGAGGCTGCTCCCACACCTGGACCATTAACTCATGGACCGGGGAGCAACGGTTTTACTTCAGCGATTTTATACTTCAGAAAATCCCGACGGCGCCGACTGGGATTGAACCCAGGCCCTTTGGAGTGAGAGGCACTCACGCTTACCACTACACCACCGGCCCCGCTTTAAGGCCTCAGATAGCCTAATGAGAAAAGGCACGGTATTATCAAGCCGGAGGTGATGAGATCGATACTGGTCAAGGAAATCTTCCGGGTTGTAAATTTTCCCGACTTCCCTGTCACACAATATACAAATTCATGCATTGGTTGGCACATAAAGCTTTCCATTCATAACTGCGAAGTGCATTCGGAACACTAAGTAGCCTAAAGCCTACAAAAAGTGGACAATTATCCATACAAATAAAAAATATTTATGGACCATGGACGGACACTCATCGACCCCTTAAACTGTCCGCTAGACTGATGCAAAATTTGAAATTTATGCTCCACAGTGCTCAAACGGTTTCAAATCAGGTCCTGATTAGCCTCCCAAAATTTAAACTCATTTGGTAAGAAACTGACTTGGCACAAACTATTTGAAGTTTATATGGAAATTCCTATGGGAAAACCAAACTTTTTGTTCATTGTCTTCTGCCCATTTTCCATATTGCTTTTTCGAACATTTCTACAACTATTATTACGGGAAATTTTTTAAGTTACAACTTTGCAGAAAATCGTTTTTCAGCCAAAATTTTAATAATTGTTTAAGAGATTGATAATCTTATGGAATTATCGAGCAGCTGTTCTCTAGGCAACACTGTATTCTGCAGTGTGACATAGTAGCCATGATAGCCATGATTCTTCGAACTAGAGTCGGTGTATAATGAGTCACGCCAAGAGAAAAACAGTTGAACTCGCATCACGGTTTTCGAAAGATTCCCTTTCTTTTAACTTGGCAACAGAGGACTTCTACATCAGCTTCAAATGACTTCTAGCGAGAAAAAATAATAGTGGCTGTAGTAAATCATTATATCAGTGATTTTGTCAAATCATCTTAACAAAAAATAGTAGAAATTCTCATTACTAATCATTACCAAACGTATCTCATGACAATTGAATGCTCACTTCGATTATATTTTATATTTTATTGCAATACCTTTCGTGGACCTTTCATAGCATCGTAATGTTTGTTTACTTTGCACGATAGGTAGCTGGTTTGACAGTTCGATAGGTAGACTTGGCTTCACTCTTGGCGTGACTCATTATACACCGACTCTACTTCGAACCAAAAACACCAATGTTGCCTGCTAAACAGTTGACTGAGCATTATCATAAGACATCAGTGACTTGAATCACTAATAACTTTTGTTCCTTACATTTGATTGAACAAAGTTGTAGCTGAGAAAATTTGCTACGATCACTGCTATAATTTTTAAAAGCATAGTTATGTAGTGAATTGTTAGATAGATATGAACAAAAACATAAGTTTTCCCATAGTAATTCCATATAAACTTGAAATGGTTTGTGCCAAGTCAGTTTTTTACTAAAGTAGTTCAAAATTTTGGGAGGCTAAGCAGGACCCAATTTGGAACCGTTTAAGCACTGTGGAGCGAAAATTTCAAATTTTGCATCAGTCTACCAAACCCCAAAAAATGAGTTAGTGCAAAAAAAAACGTAAAGATTGACGAAGGTTTAAAAGTCGTGCCATTGAAGTTTGTGACATGTTTGAACAGATCGAAGAGTGCTGTGCTTGTAGATGGAAGCGAAAAAAATTCCTCGTAACATTTTTGGGTTTTGTGTTGTTCCGGATTTTTTAAACAAAAAAAGTGATATTGGTTACGAATAGATACTTGAATTTCCTGAATCTAATTCCACAGTATGAGGATTATATCAGACGGCCAAGAGGTATTTCAAGACTACATTCGGGACATTCCGTGCAAGCTCTACCACAAACCGGATTACCCCGGGAAGCGAACCATCTACAATTGCGACTTTCCCTCTAACACATCAAGCCAGCTTGTTAGGTTCACTTGGCCAGATTTGGTGAGTTTGTTCCATTTTGTCCTTTATAATATTTTCATACCTAATTTCCGAGTACTAGTACTAGTACTAGTGATACGATATATTGGTTCTCAGAATTTCGTAACAATTGGTACTTTTGTTCGTTATCGAAAAATATTAAACCCGTATTTTTTTATTTTCTCATTAGGGTGACCATTTCCATGTTAGGGTGGTCCAAAAAATCGATTTTTTTCTATTTTTTTTCTTTCAAAAATGACATTTAAAAAAAAAAATCATAACTTATGAACCACTTTTGAATGATTAAAATATCAAATGAAAGGTTATAAAAATATAAAAAGTTTTAAAAATTGGAGTTTTGTATAGAAGAATTTTGATTGTATTTGTTTTTTATGGTTTCCATGGTTTGTAGACAATAGGCGTAACCAAGGAGTAGGTCACTCCGCACACCAATCTTGGATCATCTTTTTTGTCAGTGTGCCGGTCATAGAGCAAGCTGCGATTGTTTGTAAAATACCCATCCCGGCAACCCGGTATTTCTGACACCTTGAATGTTTTGGTTTGAAATCGCAAGGATAAATCGGATTGAGGATGGCGTGGGAAGTGGCGGGTGTGCGAAATTTTTGTGTTTTGTGTTAATAGGATAGTAAAAGTCCTGTGTTTTAGGGTTTTAAAATGCCCTCAAAGGCAGACTAGAAACCTAGCCTTTCGTGATGCGAAAGCAACGGTCTATCAGAGGCCGGAAAGAATTAGAACTGGTGGGGAACATTGTTGGAGACCGACTATAGAGGATATAGAGGATGATGAATAGACTTCTGTAGTTTGTTTTGTATGAGTTGCAGCATTATTTGAATTAAAGGTACTAATAGGGTCTGATTAACTGCCTGTTTCTATTGAGCCCACTCTAGAACCTACATTTCGTATTTAGATCTATAAGTGAACTGCTGGTCTGAGCGAGGGACACACACTAGTCTTTCAATACTACACAGTCTGCTGACCAAATATTTAGCGACGTTTTCATCACTACCTAAAGCCCTACGTTTGCGAGAGCATTTCCAGTCGATGGTGTGTTATAATGCAATTCTTCTTTACCCAACTATTGTGTTGTTCCTCTCGTCATGACCAACGTGATCATCTCAGAGAGAAAGCAGTAGGGTGGTTGTTGCGTGCTGTACCATCATCAGCATTGTTGACGGCTACTCCCGCCTTGAGTTGTTACATTCAAAGTGTTTTTTATGTTATGTTATGTTTTTTATGCTCTCGCAAACGTGGGGCTTTAGGTAGTGATGAAAACGTCGCTAGAACTATTCCACAGCCGCAGTCAGTTTATGAGCAAAAAGAGGGACGCACATTTTTGCCTGTGGACTTGGAGACATACTTCAAGTCCCCGCGTACATCGTACGGGTTAGGCAAAAATGTGCGTCTATCTTGAAAAACTGACGCATTAATGGCCCTTCGCTCATTTTCAACTTCTATTCAATTTTCATACTGTACTCTAACGGAACTATCCACCTACCCTCTTCTAAAGATCATTGTCTAGCTAATAAATCATCACACTAAAGCTTCATGTTAGCATTTCCAACCAACTCTGAAAATCGTTAACTTCGCGTATGAAGTAACATAAAAAACACTTTGAATGTTAATTATTTGATAATTACTTTTAATACGGTTTAAAGTATTTAAATACAAATTATTACTCTCTTCTAAGTATTTAAATTACTACGATGTATTTTCAATATTACACACATATATCCGGAAGGCGCGCCCCTCGGGTCTGAGTTCCTCTGGTATATTCAATTAGAGGATGTTCCTGAATATACAGTCAACAGCACGTAATGTTGTGAACAACTTAAATGACAGTTGTCCAGCAGTGCTCCCGTTTTATTTACAACAATCCAATGCCTACGTGATTGTGCCGAAGGTTTGCCGATAGATTTGCCCAAGCTGTGCCTTATCTAGTTTTGGCACAATGTGTTGAGTCACTTACCCCTTGGGCGTAACAAGTTTTTATATTTTTCTTTGAAAATTTTGGCTTTTATACTAAGGGCTTAGCTAAGTTTCGAACTAGGGAGGGGCGAAAAATAATTACTATGGAAAATTTGGCCGAATGCCATTTCACAGAAAGCTTTTGTGTTGCTGAGTTTAGGCTGCTCCCTCTGGCTACACATATGTTTTCTACACAACATATTAAAAAATCAGCGATGTATTTTTCTTCGTTTTTAAATAACGATTTTTTGAAATTATCATGTATGGTTACTAGGGTGGGACAAAATTCAAATTCCAGTTCCAGTATGATTTCCGGGGGTTCTGGGTCCTAGAATAACTGTGTAAAATTTCAGGTCGGTCGGTGGAACTATATTTTAGCGCCAGCGGTTTTAATTTTACATAGGATTTTCTATGGGAACACTTACTTTTTCAAATAAAAATCTGGTGAGTTCACCCATTATCCTCTTAAAATAAACCAACCCAACTTTTCGCGAGGAAATTTTACAAGGAAACTTTTTTTTCGAAGACCGCAAAACAATCCGACGCTTGTGGAAAAAGTTATTTAGCCATTACTGATAGTTAACCAAACGAACTGCTCATAATTCTTTTTTTTCTAGCAGCACTGCCAGCTGCCGCCTGCTGCTGTCTGCGCGAGGCAGTCACGTTGTGTAGGGGTTCACTCAGCATGGATATCATGCGCAAAGAATCTTCGATTTTGTTGAAACTTTACACAGGTTTCCGGTAAAGTACAACAATTATGTTTCATGGGGGTCATTTGGAAACAAGCGTGATTTTTCACAAGGGTGTATTTGCTTTGGCGCACAATTTATTCAAACCTTATCAGGCGGTGTGCTATTGCTCAGACTTCAATATTTCATGGGTTTCATTTCTCGGTGGTACTCCACAACTTGCAGTACACACTTAATTCAGATCACCGAAGTCGGTAGGATTTTACCGGGTTTTTGAACAGCAGAACAAGTCGGTAAAATTTTCAAATGACCGTTGCACATGAGAAATCAAGAAAATGAATAAATTTTATTTTTCATGAATAAATGGGGTAAATTTACTCATCGCTGAGTTCCTGCACTTTTGGCGATTATGAGTGAACTAAACTCAAATTTTGGTCGTTCTCATTCGCCGTGAAGTCTCTTTTCAGTAGAACTGGAAGACGGGTTATAATACCATTTTTTACGCCAGATCTAACACTAGTTGTATCAAAGCTCATTCCAACTATTCTTTCCTGCAGACCCCACTCGTTGATTGTCTCCATTATCGCAGCTGATTCAGCATCCGCCGTTCCACTTGATAGGGAAGGTACCGAAAGAAGTTTAGACACCCCTGCTCCAGTAACAAGATTGCGAAGCCGATCAACGCGCTTTCCGTTGATGTCAGTCAGAATCTTTCCATCCCAGTGTACTACCAAAGGTACATCAGGATCAAAGCTTTGATTCAGCTGGAAAATTTCAATCAGAGAGTGACATATTTTCATTAACATTGTTTCGATTTTGAACAAAAAAGGTGCTTTAAATTTATTGAAAGTGACGGCGGTTCTTTTCTACTTAACAGCGCAGCAGCGAGTTCAAGCTCTTGGGGTTGTGAATGATGTCGCGGAAAGGGCCGTAAAGCTTGTTTCCGACCTCAAAAACTCGGTAACCAAGAATCCCAAACAACATGAATACCTACTGCAAGTTGTGGAGTACCACCGAAAAATGAAGCCGATGAAATATTGAAGTCTGAGCAGCAGCACATCGCCTGATAAGGTTTGAATAAATTATGCGCCAAAGCAAATACACCCTTGTGAAAAATCACGCTTGTTTCTAAATGACCCCCGTGAAACATAATTGTTGTACTTTACCGGAAACCTGTGTAAAGTTTCAACAAAATCGAAGATTCTTTGCGCATGATATCGACTTTCCTCCATGCTGAGTGAACCCCCACACAACGTGACTGCCTCGCGCAGACAGCAGCAGGCAGTGCTGCTAGAAAAAAGAATAATGAGCAGTTCGTTTGGTTAGCAATCATTAATGGGTAAATAACTTTTTCCACAAGCGTCGGATCGTTTTGCGGTCTTCTAAGAAAAGTTTCCTTGTAAAAATTGGGTTGGTTTATTTTTAGAGGATAATGGGTGACCTCACCAGATTTTTATTTGAAAATGTAAGTTTTCCCATAGAAAATCCTATGTAAAATTAAAACCACTGGCGCTAAAATATAGTTCCACCGACCGACCTAAAATTTTACACAGTTATTCTAGGACCCAGAAGGACCCCGGAAATCATACTGGAACAAGATTTTTTTTTTGCATATATCCCTGTCCCAGCCTATTGGTTACTAATTTTACTATTGCTGCTGTTTAGAACAACATTCATGACTCAAGTGCTTAGATGGAGTACCTTGCAACAGTTATCTCTGGTAAAAATTGAGGTTACTCATGTTCCGTCCTTTGAAAACCAGGTGGTTAGATGTTCTTTGGGCGTATACATTTAAATTCATAGGTACCGTAACACGGGGTATCTTTGATAATGCGGGTAACTTTGATAGTATCATGTAAAGAATAAATTTACTCGCTGTGCTTTTTCCAAATAAAAAAAAAACATTGGTTCCATATTGTAGCTTAGGGCATTTCCGTTGAAATGGTATATAGTTTTTAAATAGTATGTGTTACATATTTTACAAAAATATTAATAAACCATTTTCGTGTTTTTCGCCTTTTTGAAAAAGCACTCAAACCATCATTTATGAAATGTATTTCCGATACAGTATCATAAATATAATGTTGTATTGTATTGCTTATGAAGTTTCCTGATTATATACTCATTCAAAGTTTCATTTTTTTTCTACATTCATCGAGCATTATCAAAGTAACCCCCAATCAAAATACTGAAGTTCGGTCACAAAATTAAAAAAATAGTGCAAATGCTTTTATTTTCGTTCAACATATTACTAACGAATTAAATCTTGGATTCTCAGTACTTGTTTTAAAAATATATGCTGTAAAAAATATTTAGAACATACTTTAAAAAACTATCAATGTTACCCCACAGACAAACAGACATAACACATTGAATATTTATCACTGTAAAACATCGTCGCTATAACATTACCGCCATCTGTTGAGTACACTGTGATGGGTAGTACGCTGAACAGATGGCGGTAGTGTGAAAACGTCAAACTCAAGGGAAATGACTATGCGCGCCACACGTGGCGGTGCTACCAACTACGATGATTTTAAATTGACCGTTAAATGCTTGTTCGATGAACAACTTGCGAGTGTTATGTCTGTTTGTCTGTGGCTACCCCGTTTAACGGTACCATGCGAAAAGCTTTCTTCGCAAATTTGTTAAAGACGTTTAACACAGTTTGAAGAACTCTGATCTTCGATCTGGATTTTATACTTTTTTTCGTCCTTTGAATATCAATGCAAATTTAAATAACTTTTCGGTGTGCCTGAAGCTGATTCGGAGTCTAAAAATGATTTTTGGTTCACAACATTGTCCCTGCTTCGAAAGAACAAGGTGGCAAGTGAGTTTTCATGTTTAAATTTCTCTTTTTCCCGGTTCAAATTTAAAAACTTTCCGGTTTATACTATTTGACGAACAACGATTTTTTCAAAACTAGACCAAAGGCAAATTTTTGAAGTTATTTGTGGGAAGCAGAAAAACCATAGGATTTTTCTGAAAGTTTTATTCAACTAAATGGTATTGTTTACTATGTTTCGATCTATCCCAAGTAACATTGCAAGTTTTATCACGGTTTTAAAGCATGCTACAAGTCCAAATCATAATCTGCAAAACCCTCATAAAACCCCAATTGCTACTTGGGATGTATCTATCCAACCCATAATTGTGGGATGACTGTGAACGTATATAACGTTTACAGTCATCCCACAATTAGGGTTAGATATTAATTTTTGTGAATCTGTTAGTCCAGCGTCCAGCGTCAACTGGAATTTATTCTCAAAAGTGGAGTGATTGTATAAAATGAAAGAAGCAAATTATACTATCAAGATACATAGATAAATCAATTTACATCACTTTTTTTAACCGAGATCTCTTATTTATGCAAAGCACCTGAGCTTACTGCGTAACTGAGTCATGGAATATGTTTATGGTCGCTAAGCCAAACGCTATAGGGTTGAATGGGTCATTAGACTGAATTGTAATGAGAGAGATATTGAGTTAAGAAATTTGTTTTAGAAATGTTTTGAATTTGTTCAGAAAAAATTATTTTTTCTACTATTAAGAGAGGTACTTAAGGTGAAAGTTAATGGAAATTTTGAATTTAATTTCTCCGTAATTCTTAGAATAATTCCATGGGAGTTGTTAAAAGAAAGCAAATCTCCAGATGAGTCTGATGAGGATTTTATGGGCATCGTGAGGAGGGTAGGAAGTGAGTTTTAAGGATAATTCCGAGAAAATATTGACAAGAATACAAAAATAACTATAAATAGAATTTAGAATGTGTTCTGAGCATAATTTTAAAAGGAATAGACTCAGAAGAATTCCGGAAGAGAGTTTTGATTAAAAGTTCTGAAAATTACCATAGGAATTTAATTCTTGGGATAACTCAGGATTAAAGGAATTCTAGGGATGATTAAGGATTCTAAAGGAATTATTAAGGATAGTTTTAAGGGAATTTTGGAAAGAATTCCAAGGTACAAGAATAAAATTTATGTCCGGAATTTAGCTGCAGGTATAACCAAACCGAAGGCAATGGGTTCCAAAACCCGGTCTGGATTTAAAATTTTCTCTACTTTCCTGGCCATGGAGGCATCATTGTGCTTGTCACACAATATAAAAATTCATGCATTGGTTGGCAAAGAAAGGTACTAATTAATAACTGTGGAAGTGTTTCAAAGAACACTAAGATACCAAGAAGCAGGAGTAAGCTCGTGAAAGAGCGTCAAATCCAAGAAAAAGAAGAAAAAGTAGAAGAATAAGAAAAGAAGAACTCTCCACAACTCGATATTATACAAGTCGATAATCAGCTATAGGGTTATAGAACCATAGTGCAAAATTATCAGGTATCAGAACGTTGACTTAGGCTGCACGGTCCCCAAAAGATGTGGCTAAAGGGTGATACGGTCAAAATTTGGTCAATATCAACTTGACGTATTTCTTTCAATTTTGCATTTAAAAAACCTGAACACCCCTCATTTTGAAGGTGTGTGTGTGTAGAATGTTGCTCCTATTTTGATTTTGGAATTCACTCTTCAGTTGTTAAAATGCCGTCCAAGCAAGAAGAGCAGCGTATCAAAATTTTGCTCGCGCATCGCGAAAATCCGAGCTACTCGCACGCAAAGTTGGCAAAATCGCTAAAAGTTGCCAAATCAACCGTTACAAATGTAATTAAAGTGTTTGGGGAACGTTTGTCGACAGCCAGGAAGTCTGGATCGGGGGGAAATCGAAAACCGGAAGCCGCTGAGACGACAAAGAGAGTTGCCGGTAGTTTCAAGCGAAACCCTAACCTCTCTCTCCGAGATGCCGCAAATAAGCTGGGTGTATCGTCTACAACCGTGCATCGAGCCAAAAAACGAGCCGGACTATCGACTTACAAGAAGGTAGTGACTCCAAATCGCGATGATAAACAAAATACGACGGCCAAAGCGCGATCCCGGAGGCTGTACACGACGATGCTGACGAAGTTTGACTGCGTGGCAATGGACGACGAAACCTACGTCAAAGCCGACTACAAGCAGCTTCCGGGACAGGAGTTTTATACGGCAAAAGGAAGGGGAAAGGTAGCAGATGTTTTCAAGCACATGAAACTGTCAAAGTTCGCAAAGAAATATCTGGTTTGACAAGCCATCTGTACCTGTGGCTTGAAAAGCAGCATTTTCATAGCTTCCGGGACTGTCAACCAAGAAATTTACGTGAAAGAGTGTTTGAATAAACGTCTGCTGCCTTTCCTGAAGAAACACGGTTGTTCCGTACTGTTTTGGCCGGATTTGGCATCTTGCCATTACGGTAAAAAGGCCATGGAGTGGTACGCCGCCAACAACGTGCAGGTGGTTCCCAAGGACAAGAACCCTCCCAACACGCCAGAGCTCCGCCCAATTGAGAAATACTGGGCTATTGTCAAGCGGAACCTAAAGAAGACCAAAAAAACTGCTAAGGGCGAGCAGCAGTTCAAGGCAAATTGGCTTTCTGCGGCGAAGAAGGTGGACAAGGTGGCTGTACAAAATCTGATGGCAGGGGTCAAGCGTAAGGCCCGGCAATTCGGATTTGGAAAAGCGGAAGCCTAACTGAATATTTTTCCTGAATTTTATACTAATTGAACTTGAAAAAGAAATTTAATTTGATTTTTTAAATAAACGATTTCACCGATTTACACGCGTTTTCCCTTGACCAAATTTTGACCGTATCACCCTTTACGTAAAGATCTAACATCAATAACTATTAATTCCAAAAATTTATTACTTATAAAAAAAAGCCTTTTTGGAATTCGTTTCTCTATTTCGATAAAGTTGGTCTAATTTTACAAGAATTAACAAACGTTAGTGCGAATATAAAACTCGATACTAAGTATTAATCATCCTACACCAATTTATCATCCAGTAACCACACTAAGTTGGTTCTACCACCGCGTCCCAAGAACAACGCTGCAACAATATAAATATTTTCATTATCCTGTCGTCAATTATCACACCGGGCCACATACTAGCTTCTTCCTTCATTCGAACCCACCACATCGATACCTTCCCTTAATTTTTAGAACACTTTCTTAATGGAAAGAATCCTCAGATTTATTCTCTTCCAGAATCCAACAGCAACCGTGCATAGACTGCCAGCTATAGCTCGATGAAGCAGAAAAGCGGAAACTAATGAGAATAAGATTGCTTCGATGGAAGCCAACCCATTCCCAGAGCCTACTCTTTCCGGAATGACCTGTCAATGATTCCATTGTCTGCGCCTGGTGTGGTGCGGAAGTCGTCCAGGAGGAAAAAAAAAATCTAATTAAGATTTCGCTTCATTCTTCACCGGGATCGAGGTGTAGACATAACCTTTCCGTTTTCCTTTTTACCTTCCCTAGACATAAGGTGGTGCATACATGGAATCCCTCGGACACTGCATAGGGTCGTAATTTTCTTTGAGAAATAAGAAATATGATTATTGTTATTAAATTCCTTTTTACACATTATTATTGCCGGTTCAGTTCCTTCCGAGCACTTGAACCGAATGTAACCACTCTCCCTCGTACCTCAGCCTGATTGTCATAAGGCTTAGCGAAGAAATTATACCGCTCACTCCGAGCCGGTTCCAGTCGTATTTTTTGATGATGGGATTTAGGAAGTGAAGTGATGAAACATGAAAAGAAAAACTGTTCTCTGTAGCAGTTCGTTCCTAATGACGTCGTCTCCTTCTTCTGCAAGGATTTTCCTGTGTACCGTACAGGTTGGAATTTCAGAACGGTTTATGGGAGAGCAAAATGTGAAGGTTAATGTTTCTCCACATACGGTATGTTCGCCGAAGACGCTTCATGCAGCTCAGATGTATGTACTGAATTTTCTTCTGAGCCAAACCAGCGCTGTGGGATGAAAAGAAATGCTAATAAATCTGTCTGAAGTACACTCTCATTATTCTATCCATTTATCCTTGATACACGTAACCATTCCCGTTCCTATCTCGTCGGGGGTTAGGTGCACCACTAATGATGTAAAAAGTCAAATTGGTTTTCTGTTCTCTAGCACTTCCGAACCAGCCGGCGGTGTACTCTTTTAAATCGAAGGAAATTAATACAAATTATATCACCCCTCTTTTCTGGATAACGAGTGCACTTTCGCCAAAACGTGCGCTGTCCATTTTCGAGTATTTCAAAGTGTTAGGTACGTCCAATTCGAGGCAGGCCTTGCATCTTTTAATGATATCGTCCCATTTGTTCGTTTCGCCTTTCAATTGAAACGTCTTCTGCTTATTATTCGCATTCATATCTCAGTAGGCCCTATCAAGACGCGGATGCTGTCAACGCGAGATATAATCGTTAGCACCAGACGGCATGCAGCCTTTTGCTTCTGGGCCACCCTCTCATCTTCTGTGTCAACTGTCACTCAACTGTGCAGCGTTAACTGGATGACGACTGACTGCTTACTGTCGTGATTTCCGGTTTCTATTGTTATTATCGTTACCATTATGATGATGGTGATTATCATTACTATTATTCCGCTTCAGGTCCTGGCCACCCTCGTACCGTGTTCAGTGGTGCTAGCAAAGGGAGTTTTGAGTCCACGATTTCACCCCCATCTCATCCTGGACAATCACGGAGGAAACAATTTAGCAAACAATTAGCACCATTATCCACTCGTTGCTGTTGCTACGTGCATCCTAGCTTCTTGAGGAGAATGGATTTGAACTATGGCTTTAAAAGGAGTGCTAACGTGTGAATTGTAGAATTATCAGCTAACGTGACGATTCATGAGTAACATTTCAATATTATCGTCAATTTGTCTGCTTAGTTGAGATTTTACGCTAAGATGTTGTATAATAAAGTTTGTATTGAGCATAGATATTCCAGCGCTATTTCGAAATTGTTTTACTGTCTATTTTTCTGACATAAAATTCATACATAACAAGACAACTCGTCTCCCACAAATATGCAAACTAAAATCTGACCTTCTCGAGCTTTTGGATCGGTGAAAACGGATTTTCAGTCGTTTTGCTCAAAGCTCTTTGTGGGCCTCCCTTGGCTCCAGGTCCGGATTTGGGGAGGGGGCAAAGGGGGCAAATGCCTCGATGTTTTACACCAGACACGACAACGGAGAACAGCGTTTGAGGAAATGGCTCATCTACAGTTTATCAAAAGCTATGTTTTTGCCATTTTTATCAATTCAGTTTAATAATTCATTACTGGCTCATCAGGTTCCGTTTACTGCTTCTACTGCACACTCATGACAACAAACCGCGATGCGTTTTCCAGAGAAGAAGGTTTCAATAATTGGAAGAAATCGGACGAAAAATGAAAACACATGAGCAAGGTCAGCCACATCGAGAAGCGGTACTGAAGTACAATTTGCGATGTTCAGAATCGAGTCACGTAGATAATGAACTGGAAGCTCAGGTAAAAGAAAAACGGTTGTACTGGCGAGAAATTCTGCGTCGTACTACTGCTGTCATTATCTTTTTGGCGGAGAGAGGTCTAGCGTTCAGAGGAAGTGACGAGATTATTGGCTCCAAACACAATGGCAACTTTTTGGGAATAATGAAACTCATTGCTCAATTTGATCCGCTTTTGATGAGTCACCTAAAGAATTTTGGGAATCCTGGAAGTGGTGGGGAATCGTATTTATCATCCACTGTTTATGAAGAAATTTTGCTACTAATGGCAAAGAAGGCATCCAAATACTTTTCTGTATCAGTGGACTCAACATCAGATCTCACTCATACTGATCAGCTCACAGTAATCTTGCGATATGTTGTTTCTGGCAGACCAGTGGAAAGATTCTTGACTTTCTTGCAGCCCAACTCTCATAGAGCAGGTGACGTATCATACACTTTGCTAGAATTTCTTAAAAATCACGGAATTAATTTCGATGACTGTCGTGGACAGTCATATGACAACACGTCTATTCGGGAATGCAAGCTCGACTTCTTGAGAAGAATCCATCTGCTGTTTTCGTTCCTTGTGCAGCTCATTCGTTGAACCTAGTAGGTCATGCGGCTGTCTCTAGCTGTGTAGAAGCTGTTAGTTACTTCAGCTTCGTTCAAAAACTGTATAAATTCCTTTCTGCATCTACCTGGCGATGGAATATTTAAACGAATTTTAGAAAAACAATGAAAGGAAAATAACGGTTAAATCCTTCTCCGATACTCGTTGGTCAGCACGTGCCGATGCAACTGAAGCTCTCCTTGAAGGATATGGAAGCATTAGGAACGCGTTGAGACATATTGAAGCTGCGAATGACCAATCTCCTGCAACAAGATATGAATCGCGTTCACTAGCTGATAGAATGATTGTATGATTCACTGCATTGATTTTTGCAAGGAGAGCGAAACCGTTTTGACGAAGTAAAAGGTGAAGCTGTCGCTCTTTGTGACACTGCGGAATACAGACCCACCACAGGAAGACCACGGAAAAATCAACCCGAAACATCCAGTACATGCAAGGAGAACTTCAAGCGTCTTACATTTGATGTCATACTCAATCAACTTTCACAAGCATTACAAAAAAGGCGAGCAGCATATCAAGTGGTTCACGATAGGTTCAAGGGCATCGGAAGCAGAGCTACGGTTTGAAGCTGAAAAGTTAGTTGGCATGTATCCGCATGATCTGACAAGGCTACTTGCTGATGAAATCGTACAGTTTGCAGCATTTGCCAAGATTAGGGCATGTCTAACAGCATCTGCACAGGCTATACTGCTGAACGATGAAGAGTTAGCTGATACGTTTCCGAACGTAAACATTGGTCTGCGAATGTATCTGAGTTTGATGGTTACGAATTGCCCAGGTGAAAGATCGTTCAGCAAATTAGCTTTGATAAACAGCAAACTGAGGACATCGATGGCTGACGAAAGACTCAGCTCTCTTTGTTTACTGAACATCGACAGCGATGTTCTAAAGACGATCGATTTTGAAGAATTTATTAAAGATTTTTCAGAAGCTAAATGTAGACGTCAGTGCTTCACATAAGTTTCTTAATCCTTTTAATGATCTATATTATTTTATGTACATTGAAACAAAAAGAATAAACACAACTCCAAGCAAGTGTTACATTTTTTTTTGAACTCAGAAAGGTTTTGACGGCACCGTATCTTTTATCAATTAACTTCTGATTTTTTAAATACTAATTAAATCCGCATATTTGAAATTAAAACTTCGAAAACAGTTTACATTTGGGCCCCTCAAAGATATTTGCCCCAGGCCCCCGAGTCCTAAATCCGGCACTGCTTGGCTCAGTTGGTAAATGCGCAGCTACAAAGCAAGACCAAGCTGGAGGTGGCTGGATTCGATTTCCGGTCCGGTATAGACATTTTTCGGATTAGAAAATTTCTCGATTTCCCTGGGCATAGAGTATGACTGTAAAATCCACAATAAACTGTCTACGTAGTTAATTAACAGCCCCTAAGTCCGGGATTTTGAGATTTGATTTTCTGAATCTTGCTTTTTTTTTTATTTTCAACAGGAAATTAATGAAACCAATTCCTGAATGTCCAAGTTTTGATATAAAAAAAAAGAAAACACTTTCAGTTAATCACAGGTCACAATATTTTACTAAAACGAACATTCACTCTACAATCCACTGTAGTCCAAAGGGAAGCTGGAAATTGGCTCTATTTTCTCGTTTATGTGGATTACGACCCGCCGCGACCGCTGCTTGTGGCTATTTTTTGTTTTTATTAACTTGGCGGAAATCCCCGAAGGGAAATTTCGCTTACATCATTATATGAACGCGGTTGCAACTGTTTCGGCTACTGCTTCGATGTCCTCGCAGACGGGCGGACATCCATGATCCATAGAGGGAAGCCAAACACCGTTTGATAGCAAATTTCCATATTAATTATTATGGAGATTTAAATTTTTCATCCCTCAGCGAAATAACTTCGTTTAGGCAATTTTCCATTGAGGCTGTGTTTTTTTGCCAGGATTGTGCGAAACTTTGTCATGCTTCGTGCATGACGACATATCCTGAGTTTTTATTTACACGGCGGATTAGCGCCTATAAATTTCATTAAATACCCTCAACCAATTTCCGGCAAATACTATCAATTGCTTCTCGCCTCATTGCAACCCACACCTAGAGCTTGTTAGCGCACAATTTGTGATCTCGTCTAATTGCTCTCCTCCCTATCGCTTGGAAGAACATTTCTGAAATTCCTTCCTCCACTTCTGATGGTCCAGGAAATTTCCTTCTTATCCCGCAAATAGAAATTAAAATCGCTCGAACACGAAATTCCAGGTGAGACCAGTCAAGCAACCGTGTGCCAGAAACAATTAGAAATCGAAAATCCATTGATTTCTGTGCTAAGATGGGCACCAGCGTGGGATGCGAACAAGAGCGAGACTATTAAAGACGATCCTAGCAGCCTGGGCCCACCCAAATCTTAGCAACGAGGGCGTTCTTTTATTTTTCCTTTATCTACTCACTTTTTGCCAGGATCGAGCAAACAATGGAACGAATTTTCGGAAGCGTGCGCGCCCGTGAAAAACTAGTGCTGTATAGCTTACTACTATTGGCAAACAACGACTAAGATGAGGACGACGACTGGGCCGAATTAATTGGATTCAAACACTTGATTTTTAATTTTCCCAACTTCGAACGGCACGTTGTTGTATTTTTTTTTATTCTTTTCTTTAATTGCAGAATGGATTTTCACCTGGATGAGGGGAATACTACTGGGGTCTTTGGAATACTTCAGGCATAGTTGGAAACTTCTTATCTAGCTATTTAATTAAATACTGATTCGTCGTTTTCACGAAAAACATTGGCAGTGTGATAGAAGCGAGCAATACCTGTTTGTTTGCTAAATGGCAAATTCAAAGAACAATATACATGAGGTAATGAGATAGAGGAACATGTAAATGGTGAATAAAGCGAACTTTCCTATTATGAAATGAATTTATACGATGATGAAACTACAGTCGAAATTCGCTGTTTGGGATGCTTCGAAGTTGGGCCTCCGCTGGTTGGGC
Source organism: Ochlerotatus camptorhynchus (assembly GCF_037179485.1). Lineage (NCBI taxonomy): Eukaryota > Metazoa > Arthropoda > Insecta > Diptera > Culicidae > Ochlerotatus > Ochlerotatus camptorhynchus. The sequence continues at coordinate 3,253,679 of NW_027040929.1, read as the reverse complement.
CATGATACAATTAAAAAGCAACTAGATGTCAAAACCTCATGTCAAATTGGATTTGACAATTAAACATCAATTATTCCAAGGGGTGGGGTGAGCATTAGACTGATGCAAAAATTGAATTTTAGCTCCACAGTACTCAAACGGTTCTAAATCGGGTCCTGATTAGCCTTCCAAAATTGGAACTCATTAGTAAGAAACTGACTTGGCACAAAACGTTTGAAGTTTGTATGAAAATTACTATGGGAAAACATTTTTTTTTCGTTCATAACTATTTAAAATTTCACCATATCGCTCTGCTTTGAAAAATGATAACTGTGCTTAGAAGGAAATCAATTTTACTTTACTATCTTGATTATTTCAGCCAGCCAGTCTGTTTCGGTTAAATCTGACCTCGAAAACAATAATTTGTTCAATCAGATCTAGTTCAGCGGCGCCGGTGGTCTAGTGGTAAGCGTGATTGCCTCTCATCCCAGCAGGCCTGGGTTCAATCCCAGTCGGCGCCGCCGGGATGTGTTCTGAAGCATAACATCTCTGATCACGCCTTCCTTCGGATGGGAAGTAAAGCCGTTGGTCCCCGGTTCATGAGTTGATGGGTCGATAGGTAGGGTCCAGGTGTGGGAGCTGCCTTCCTGGCACGTCGGTAGCATTGGTGCTCAGCACGGAAAACAAGATCGACGGAAAAAAACAAATCAAAGAAAAAAAAAGAAAAAGAAAACACGATCCTCAGTTGGGTAAACTTCTGGCGGACAAGCTTGTTGGTGGTGGTAGTGTGTGTATCCTTTCGTCGACGGGAACTGCATGGAATCACCGAAACCCTGTAAGCTTATTGCAGAAGCCCAAAATTCAAACAGTTGGACTACAGTGCGTAACACGGACAATATAATATTAAAATATTTTTTATGTAATTAAAATTTATATACGAATACGTATCTGATGAAAGAATAGAATTTTCGATCATCTGGAGATGTTGTGAATAATCCCTGATCTAGCTTGCATCTTAAACGAAGGCTTACGAAACGTCATTGATTTTTTGACGTAGGACTACGTCTTTGATTTCTATATGGGGGTACACTTTGTGAAAACTGAAAATGGAACATGTAACAAATTAAGAAAGATTTTGAACGTTAATAACTCAGCTGCCCCTGGTCCTATTTCAATAATTTTATCACCAATCGATGAGAAATATGGCTACGCATCGATAACAATGCTTCCGAATGTTGATTTTCAACAAGAAACTATTGAAAAACTGGTAAATGTCCAGCATTGTCCAAAAGCGTCGAATTAACTAACAAATCCACCAATTACCTACATGCATATGCTGCTTCCCCAGCACAGTCGTCCGAGAGTAGTAAGCAAGTCGAAGTGGCATTCGCCTCCGATCCTCAGGCGCGTGCGAATAGGAAGGATAGAATTGCGTAATATTTTGCACACTCATCGCCATATTCAGAACCACACGCTCCCAACGACCACCCAGAATGCTCTCCAGAGTTGTAATCTTGTAACCAAACTTGGAAATAGGGGATACACTCAAAAAATATATCACATATGTAATGCATGAAATCCATGTGAATTTCACATAGCTTTCCAAAAAAAGTTGACGACAACCTAAAGAAATCGATGACACTTGGCGACTCCTTTACCAAATCCTTGCCACGACCAGTCATGCCTTTGTTGTATATTTGCTGTTGAACGGGTCAAGCTCATCTCCGGTCTGATGTACGAGGAAACCCGAGGTGTGCTGAAGGTGTGCCGAGAAAATGTGATCCGTGATGCCGTCACTGAATACGCAGCTGCCTACACGTCATCTTCCAAAGGCTTTAAGCCTGTACTACCATCGGCCCTTTTCAGGGCCACCAACATTTTCCAAAAGAGTTAATTTTCTGAACATGTCCCAACTAAAATTCATATCAAAAGGTTCTTTTCAGGTCAATCATAGTCATACTAAAGAGTATAAACAGAGAGAACCCCGCTAAAATTCCCATTCCTACACCAAGCACAAGCTCTTGCTGCAGTTAACAAAAATATTGATTATATCATACCACGTAGTCCTACGTCATCATTGCGTACAACCCCAATGGGCTGCCCTTGTAGGTTTTATCAGTCCAAGATCTTCAGAATAATATTTGATCTACTTGAAGGCATCATATTCGAGAGTCGGCTATTGCACTTTAAATCACTTGGAGTTCTTCAAACTAGTTAATCGTCATGAAATCATACGGTTATTTGAATGATCTTTGATTCAGCTGACATAGTGAAGAAATATTGATTGAATAGTTGATCAGTAGAAGGTCTTCTGAATAATTAATCAATCTGAATCCTTGTAAAAATATCCAAGGAGCTTGAAATTCTTCGAAGTTCAATCGTCTCTTAATTTGCATTAACTTCAAAAAATTGGGAGCACTTTAAGGAAGTAGCATGAACCGTGGGGAAATATCAGGAAAACTACGGGAGCTTAAGGAAAGTCCCGTGAATTTTAGAGAAGTTCAGAGAACTATAATTTATTGAGAAGTTCAAAGAGCTACTGAGGGAGGAGTAAACATATCTTTAGGGAAGTCCCGACTATCGGGAAAGTATAAAGATTTCCAAGAGAATATTCAGACAACTTGGTACATTTCAGGAAAATGTTGAAAACTTCATCGAAGAGCAGTTTTTCGGAGAACTTCAGAGTAGTTTTGAGGAGAAGTTCTAAGTAATTCTGATGAGAACTTGACAGTAGTTCTGAGGAGAAGTTCAAAGTAGTTCTGGGATTTCTGTGGAGAGTTTCAGAGTAAGTCTGAGAAGTCCTTCATAGTAGTTTTGAGGAGAAATTCAGAGTAGTTCTGAGGAGAAATTCAGAGTAGTTCTGAGGAGAAGTTCGAAGTAATTCTATCGAGAAGTTCAAAGTAGTTCGGGTGGAAAATTTCAGAGTAGTTCTGAGGAGAAAATCAGAGTATTTCTGTGGAGAGTTTCAGAGTAAGTCTAAGGAGACCTTCAGAGTAGTTCTGAGGAGAAGTTCGAGGTAATTCTTAGGAGAACTTCAGAGTAGTTCTGAGGAGAAGTTCAAAGTAATTCTGAGGAGAACTTGAGAGTAGTTCTGAGGAGAAGTTCAAAGAAGTTCTGAGGAGAAGTTCAAAGTAGTTCTATGGAGAAGTTCAAAGTAGTTCTGAGGAAAATTTCAGAGTAGTTCTGAGGAGAAATTCAGAGTAGTTCTGAAGAGAAGTTCGAAGTAATTCTTAGGAGAACATCAGAGTAGTTCTGAGGAGAAGTTCAAAGTAGTTCTATGGAGAAGTTCAAAGTAGTTCGGTGGAAAATTTTAGAGTAGTTCTGAGGAGAAAATCAAAGTATTTCTGTGGAGAGTTATAGAGTAAGTCTGAGGAGACCTTCAGAGTAGTTCTGACGAGAAGTTCGAAGTAATTCTTAGGAGAACTTCAGAGTTCTTCTGAGGATAAGTTCAAAGTAATTCTGAGGAGAACTTGAGAGTAGTTCTGAGGAGAAGTTCAAAGTAGTTCTGGTATTTCTGTGGAGAGTTTCAGAGTAAGTCTGAGAAGTCCTTCATAGTAGTTCTGAGGAGAAATTCAGAGTAGTTGTGAGGAGAAATTCAGAGTAGTTCTGAGGAGAAGTTCGAAGTAATTCTTAGGAGAACTTCAAAGTAGTTCTGAGGAGAAGTTTAAAGTAGTTCTATGGAGAAGTTCAAAGTAGTTCTGTGGAAAATTTCAGAGTAGTTCTGAGGAGAAAATCAGAGTAATTCTGTGGAGAGTTTCAGAGTAAGCCTGAGGAGACCTTCAGAGTAGTTCTGAGGAGAAGTTCAAAGTAATTCTGAGGAGAACTTAAGAGTAGTTCTGAGGAGAAGTTCAAAGTAATTCTGAGGAGAACTTGAGAGTAGTTCTGAGGAGAAGTTCAAAGTAGTTCTGAAGAGAAGTTCAAAGTAGTTCTATGGAGAAGCTCAAAGTAGTTCTGAGGAAAATTTCAGAGTAGTTCTGAGGAGAAATTCAGAGTAGTTCTGACTAGAAGTTCGAAGTAATTCTTAGGAGAACTTCAGAGTAGTTCTGAGGAAAAGTTCAAAGTAATTCGGAGGAAAAGTTCAGAGCAGTTCTGAGGAGAACTTCAGAGTATTTCTGTGGAGAGTTTCAGAGTACGTCTGAGGAGAACTTCATAGTAGTTCTGAAGATAATTTCCTAGAACTCAGAAATTAATGAAACTCCCCGGGAGCACCCGGAACATGTCTGGCCAGTGTGGTTCTGAGTACTTAATATGGCCACCATTCTTCTTATTTTTGAATTCTCATGTAGTTTGATGTGTCACATGAGGTTTAAGTATCACTTCTCCGAGGGTATACGGAACATGTCCGGATCTGGCCAACGTGCCACTGCGTACTTAATATGGCCACCAATGATCTTATTTATGTGTCGCATGAGGGTTGGTTGGTTGGTTGTCTTTATTGAGGAGATTTTCAGCCAGACGCTGGTTCGCATGAGGGTGTATGTTCAAGAAGAATGTGGCCTCATCCACGGGGGTACCCTGAACATGTCCAGATCTGGATAACATGGTCTTCAGTACTTGATATGGCCACCAATGATCATGTTTTTTGAATTCTCATGGAATTTGATGTGTCGCATGTGGGTGTTGGTTCAAGAATAATATGACCTGCTCCCCGGGGGTACCCTAAGCATGTCCGGATCTGACCAACGTGGTCCTAAGTACTTAACATGGCCACCAATGATCTTATTTTTGAATTCTTATGTAGTTTTATGTGTCGCATAAGGGTGTTGGGAATAATGTGGCCACTTCCCTGGGGAAGATTCAAATGGGGGAATTAAATTCGTTAGTTAGGCCAAAGTGGTGCAATAGAAGTAGTTGATTTTTTGTTTAGTCTTAAGTTAATACTGTATCATTTGAAATGTACTGTTCTGTTGATGCGAAAAGATTAGGAGGTTTTAGGTTCGAAGTAAGCTTCACACTGCTCCTAATAAAGGTAAAGATAAGTGCCAAAGAAATAAATTAGTGAATTCAAACATTGAAAACTTTTCAAGATTTCGTACTTTCGTAATTTAAGATCCAGGATTAACAAAAGTTCACAATATTCTAAGCCAGAAATTATAGAAAAGTAAAACAGTATGGTAGGTTGGATGTACCTATTATACCTATACCTATAACAGAAGCGTATAGCCATAACTGGTACATCTACCGTGTGTGAGATCTCAAAATAAGAAAAACTGCACTATGGACGTGCTTTTAATATCCCAGAAAAAGAGAGATTTGCAAGATTCTGTGGTATGAAAACTTTTCAAGGTTCTAAAATTTACAAAAATATTCGTAATGTCAGACTCTGGGACATTGCTCTTTTTTTGTTTTGATCTTAGACTTATTGCCTGGTATCCTTTACTATGGAAACATAATCAAATTCCGGACTTGAAAAAATATTCAACATTCGAAGAAAAATAATTGAGATATCGGGCTTAGAATATTTATAAAACTGATTCGATTAATTATATCAATGTTCCTATCAAATTCCCGATAGTTTCCCGGATGTTTTAAATTCCCGGTTCAGTGGCCACAAGGATGGGTCATCATGGTCATTTTTTCAGAACAATGTTTTTTGTTGTTCCATTTGGAGTCCCAACAACTGTAGATCGAAGTAGGTTGCGCTGCGAAAATGACGTGTTTTTGTTTAGCTGCGTCGTTTTTGTTCTAGTGAAAATGTTATAGATTTGCAATTTCATTTTTTTAAACTGTTAAACTGAAAGTACAGAAGTGATGTTGAAAAGTGCATTAAGTGAAAATTTTCAAATTCTTATCCGTTGCATGTGGTGTCGACTGTTCTAACCTACGCGTAGTTACGCTCAGCTAAGTTTATTTACCTTTTCGTTCCTCTGTCCTCGATAGGAAAAATCCATCTAATTCAAGACGATCATTTAAAAACTTTCTAAATACGCGTCAATCAAGTATTGCACTACTGCTTGATTGAAAGTTTCAGTACAATATCAATGGTGTATATTTGCATCGATAATGTATTGGAGTGGGGCTTATCATGTGTGAAAATAGCTTCGGAATCCTTGCTTTTTTTAAATGGGCTATTGTAGCTGCGGTAGAGCTTACCTTCTAACTCCCGGGTTCAAGCTTCTTGCATTCATAAAAAAGATTGCAGGCAGATTATATCCATAATGCCACTGCCAGACAGTGGGAGTTAGGCCAAGGGCGAATCTTCATTCTAATCTACGAATCGTAGACTACGATTCCACATACCATTAAAACCTTTTACACATGAGAACCTCCTATCGATCAGAATGAATTGTGTATATGTTTAGGATCAATAAACATTTTCAGGCGCAAAGGAACAACAAGATCGAGCTGATAACGTTTTCTCAATTGCAAAATCTGAAGACTGTTTTGAATAATATGTTTAGGTAATGGGAAGCAACAACGAACAGATAAACTACTTACTGCTTCTATTTATTAAATGCTTGATATAACGATTGCCAGCAACGCCGGCTGGGCGTATCCTATGGCTTACCCTCCCTACTAACAAAAATCCAACCTTCCCGTGACACTTATGAGGGGTCGTAGAGTTCTCTTTATCTCTCTTGAGTAAGTGTCGGACCAACATTACTCCCCTTTCCTCACCAGATGCAAGGACGTGGCCAGGACAGCTCTGGTCTGTTGGAGGGAGACACATCCTTTAGCTAAGAGGTAGTAATTAATCACAAATTACTATCTAACAGCAACGGATGAAGGTGGGTCTCGTTCTTAACAACAGTTTGGAGCTCGTACCACCTACGACATTGTGCAACCTGGTTTATGCTATGCTACGCTATTTGGAGTCCCAACAACTGTACAAAAATTGGGAACGATTAGTTGTAATCTGGCTTTTCGCATTGCGTTTGAAATTTGTATGGAAATTAGTATGGTAAAACCTACTTTTTTGAATCTTTCTTCCTAGGGACCACATTTTGCTTTAACCATGCATCTAATCATGTTGAAGTATAGTTCATGAAGTGCCTAAAAACTTTGCTCAAGGATGTACGTTGCTAGAATGTCTTTAAAAAAAGTTATAGCTGTCCAAAGATCAATGTTTCTGTTTCTAATTAAATGCCAAAAATCACTTTTCCTGCCAACACTGCCTGGTGTACCAACGAAAGTCAGACTCCAAACAGAAATAATTTTGAAATTGATTATTTTATCGGTTTTATATGTTCAGATGAATTATTCAAAAACAATAGATCCATCTCATATGCGTAGTTGGAGAGGAAGGGGGGGGGGGGGTTACTACACTCTCCCACGCCCCCTCACTCATACCAATAGAAGTAAAGCTTCAAACTGAAATAACTTCGGAGTTTCATATCTTATCGATTTTGGAATGTTCACCAATTTGCCAAACTGCGCCCTCATACTTCGTTTGTAATTTGGCTATATGTATATATGTAATCGGCCCTTGTGGAAGAACTTCTTGTGTGATAGTAGCACACAAATTATAAAAAAAAACCTCCAAATATCACACAATGGGGATTTTTTAAGTTAAAATGAATATAGCCAAAAATTCCATGTCTATGATCTAGCACAATTAAACTAATTTGCGGAATTCAATTTCAATTCTTCTTGCTTCGAAAAACTCCATTGTTCAATGCATTGAACTCAAAAAATCACGTTGTGATGGATTGCCACGAGTTTACAATAAACTGTAGATCTGTTTATGCCTTTTTTGTTGCATCTTTCTATTACTATTTCAACCTGGTCCTGGTATTTTGTTTTGATAAACTAAGTAATATAATAAAATATAAACACAACTTCTGTTAAGGTACGGGTGCTCATATTGCCCCGGTGTTTCTGAGAATGGTACAAAAAGGTATAATTTTTAACTATTTAAAAAAATCCAAAATTTAATACATTGAATATTATGCAGTTGCTAGAATAGACATGAACTAGAGTAGACAACATTTGAATGTATTAATTAAAATTATTACATATACATATTATGTCAACCTAATGGTGGCCATCTTGCCCCGTCTACCCCTACTATTAATTGTTTTCGTAAGACACGTCCTTGCATTGGATTTTTTTGCTTGGAAAGTACACAAATTGTAGGCTGAGAGTAAAGTGATAATGATTGCTTGTTTTACATATGATTCTTATTAAAAAGAAGTAGGTTAATCCGGAATCGCAAACTGGGTGGAATAAAGAATGAACATCTACCTTTGTACCACTTGTACTCTACCGCTCATGCCACCTACATACTAGTGAGTAATTTGATTAATGGTCATGCGCCGTGTCAACCTTTTTCGAATCTTATCCAATTTGTAACGTAAGTTCCACAACATGTACCTAGTGGCAATAAGTATACAACAATTAAAGGAAACAACTCACTTCAAATCCCTTTGTAAGGATCATCCCTCTGAATACAATATCAATGAATGCAAATCGAATTGAATTATGTTCCATTGAAAGGCGAACAAAAAAAAAAAGAACGATAGGATAATCTGACAAATCGTTTCACCGTTAAAATTGATGATCGGGTAAAATCGTTATTTGCCCCAATGGTTCACTTACCACCATTTTCATTTAAACGTGTCACCCACCCACCGGATAAATCGTGCGCATGTGATAGATGAACTGTGCATAATGCGTCCCCATCATCGTCAACATTATCATCATCGCCATTCCAATCAAAAGCAATGCCCACCTAGAAAGGACATCTCCCACTTGAAATGATACGCGGACGAAAAAAAAAGCCTCTCATTTCACCACATTACACCTTTATTTTTATTGATTGGGTGTCATTATCGTTGAAATTGATGCAAACCTGATGAGATTGGATAAAGCCAATACGGCCGAAAGTTGACGTTTTTATCGATGCAATCATTCCACCTGCCGTTTCTTTTTTTTTGTGCAGTCGACAAATTGACAAAATCGTTTTCCGTTTTAATTTATCGGTTTTTGAATTTTTCACTAGGCACAAATGAGTGTGGATACCGTGACCATCCCCCACATGAAGGGGAGCGAAAAAATAACACGGCCAGGACCCCGGGATGACAGGAGAATAAATCAATTAATTTAGACTTTGGCTTTGGCCACGCTGCTGGAACGGTCTACGCGTGAAATGTGGTGGCCAATGTGGGTAAACCGTGTGTCTGTGCTGGCTGGATGGCTGGCTGACTGACTGGTTGATCGGCCAGCAGCAGCGAACGGAACGATATTCATCACACGCTATAAAAATGTCCATCGTCATCAAATTCTAGAACGAATGGGGCTTTCGAGGTGATATATTATAAAAGGCTTAAAAGTGAACAGAGTCCGGTGAGGGAATGGGAGGAAAAAAATTGCAATAGGGTCACTGTCAATCAGTGTACGTGTGTGCGACTCGACAGTTAATGAATAAGGGGATTATCGCGAGAAGTTGTTATTTTAAGGGGTGCCATATAGTAAACATTTAAGGTTGATGAAGTTACATGGTACGTGCGTTTTCATAAAGTTATACTCGTATTCAACCCACAGTAAGTACATTTGCAGTTACTGAACGATGGTTCTTTAAATTTAAATTTATTTTTAGCACCTATATGTGAAGTTAAATCTTTTTTCACCCAAAGCCTGATTACTTTCATTCATATGTTGGTCTTTTTTTCACATCATCTATGCAAATTAAGAAACATAATTTCCTGATACAGTTAAATCAATTCCATAAAATAGTGTATAAAACATTTGTAGGATTTGATGTTAGCTACAACTTTTGCTAACAACTCAAATAAGTATCTCATATGCATGATGATCCACAGCAAACAGAACGCACCATTGTATTTCAGTGAATGTAAATTACATTCACTGAAAAATAATAACAATTTCTGTCCACTCTAGTTCGTCATGCATAAGAGGTACAGATTTAAGTTATTAATAAAAGTTATAGCTAACATTAAGATCTACAAAAGTCACTTAATACATCATTTTACGGATTTCTGTTGGTGGAAAAAGTTAGAGGTAAATGAATGTACGAAATGAATGTTAATGATTTGCCATGCCTGGTGGCAAGTAAAATCATACTCTATGCCCGGGAAGTCGAGAAATTTTGCAATCTGAAAAGTTTACAGACCAGACCGGGAATGGAATCAACATCAAGAAATCAATGTTAGTATGCGAGATTTTCAATGATTTCCAATTAAATTTCCTGCATTTAGGCACTTTATCGGTACCCGTAGTATAATTGAAAATGCGTCCGTATACTGAATGGGATTTTTGGGTTTAAATCCCATAGGTTACCGTTAATTTTTCGGCATATGCAAAGCCTCTGATTTTTAGGCTGTAGTAGGTCATCCGAGACATTCCATTCTAAGTAACCTTAAAGGACACTCCAAAGAATACAATCTTTCTTTGGTCTACTAGGCTCGGTGTTAGTATTAGTCAATTTCGTAACGGGGTAATGAGCTGTGATGCGTAGCATACGCGTAGGCGCAATTGATATAGCTTTAGAACAATGGCATGGTTGATTTGGTCCAGACAATATGTATGTTGCATTATGTGCATGAACAAGTGAGTGGTGACTGGTTAGTCAAGAAGAGTCAAGAGTGAGTCGTGATTGGAAGTCACGAGTTAGTCTTCAGCATAATAAGTACACAGTTGAGTTATTTAGTTAGAAAAAAGTGTAACAACGGTTGATCAAGGAAATAAAATAAAGTTAGAGTAGAAGAAACGGTGTAGTGTAGTGTAATTTTTATATCAGAAATAGCCATCCCTAATAAAATGTGTATGGTTACTTTGCTTAACGACGTACTCAGGGTATCATTCAAACCATTTGTGGAATAGTTCTATCATTTGGGTTATCGTTCAGGTATGGTATTTATAATTAGGGTTAGCCAACCGGCTACACGCTTCACATATTTTCTCATACACACGTGTCCTGCTCATCAAGTTGCTCTTCAGTATCTTCTCTTCAAATAAGATCTAAACATAATTTGATTTAGGGGAGATGGGGCAGTTTGGCAACCCTAACAAAACCATCACTTATGATACAGCGAAAAACTCGGGTGATTTCCAATCAACTGGATAGTTCCAAGCTCCATATGCATCCAAGGTGTCTACTCATCTTTATAAATAACATTCCCTGAGTTTTCCACGTTTTCCCAGAACTTTTACAAAATTTTACAGGGTCCATACTATTTTTAGTAAAACAATAACTAAATTGCCACAAACGTTTTTAAGACATGATAATCAGTTTTAAGAGAAAAGTGTTTCAATGGAAACCATTAGTTGAAGTTTAACATTTACGACTCTATGAAGCAGGAAACTAGTAGGTAGAATGAAAATTAATCAATATATTGCAAAAAATGTGTAGAGAGATGCGTGTAGATGGTTTTAGATGCAAGATTTGAAAAAAAAAAATCATAGATTGATTCGCTAGAGTTTAGATGTGACAAACACCTAAGAAATCCCGTGGAATTATTCTCAGAATTTTCATTGAACTTATTTCTGAAAAATCTTTTAAATTTGTCGAACCTTTTAACGGAATCCCTTTATGAAGATCTTTGAGTGTGTTGGTTTATTTCCTTTAAATACCGTTATAATTGCCTATCATTTGATAGATACGCGTATTTCGTCTACTACTTGCAGAGTTAATCAGTGCCAAGTAGTGGTGTTGGGTACTTGGCACTGAAGAAGTCTGCAGATATAGACGAAATACGCGTATCTGTCAAAAGATAAGCAATTATAACGGAATTTAAAGGAAATAAACCAACACACTCAAAGCTCTTTATTTCTGAATTTTCCTTGAAAGTTGCTTCTTCCCTTGGAATTCAACTCACAACACATGGGCGCGACCCCGGCGTAGTGGTTAGCATCCATACCTCTCACGCCAAAGTCACGAGTTCAAATCTCAACCCCGGACATGTCACGAATGGACCAAGAGTGTTAAAGAGACTATAATAGAAAAAAAACTCACAACATTGAAATCCTCCTAAGAATTCACTTGCAGATCTCCTCTAAATTCCTTAGATTACTCTTCAAATTTTATTGGGCATTCAAGTCAGAACTCTCTTGAAAGACCGAATACCTTTGAGGTTCGCCAGGAATTATTCTCAGAATTAATTGTAATCCTCCTTAGCATACCCCCTATGCATTCTCCGCAAAAATTCCCATAGAATCCTTTTTTCTTCTTGAAATTATCCTCAGTATTTTCTTGGATTTCTCCTTTGAACCTTGGAGTTCGCCTCAGCATTATCATGAAGTAATATTCAGAATTCACTTCCAAATTTTCTCAGAATTTCTTAGGGATTAATCGGGTGATTCCGACAAAAACGTTCCGAGTGCCCATTGTCATTAAAATTTCTGATGTTTCCTATTCAGGGAATTGGAATTCTACTCAGATTTATTCTAGTATTCTCCTTAGGATTCACATGGAATCTGTAGTTCCTCAGAACGAACTACCTTGAATGCAGATTTCACGTCACAGTTCCTCCCTCTCTTGGAATGAGTTCCTTAGAAATTCTCATTGAATTTCACGAGTCTTGACATTTTTGCAAGGTTTTTTTGACCTTTTTTTCTCAAATCCTGAAACATGTTTTGCCCTACATTATGAATATTTATCTTCGTTCCATATTCATGAAAATGTATCTCTTCTTCGTACAAGTTCATCACACTGATCAGAAGCTCAGTAAACCTCATAGAAGCTCAGGAAATGTTTGGAATAGTTCAGATAACTTCTTAGGACTTCAGGGGCCTTCGTATCATTTACTCTTTCGGAACTTCCTGGATAATAATAATCCTGGATAAGCGTTCTGAACTTCCTGGAATTTTAGGAACATTCCGTCTAATTTCAGTGACCTACCCAGATGCTCAGGAATATTCGTACAATATGGAGATGTCCTGTAATCTTGTTAGAATTAAGAGAGCTTAGCAACATATATAACTTAGATGAAGTTGCAGGAAAAAATATCTTCACATAATTCAAAAAGTCTTCAAAATGAAGATATCTTAAAATTTGGCAGCCCTGGGGCGGGTAGCATATTAAAACTACAAGGACTTGAGCTTGAAATTCCCATTTGAAAGACATTGAATTACGAGTTACAAGTTCTTGTAGAATTCATTGTGCTACAGGCCCCTGAGTTGTTACGCCCCATATATTTGCATTGTTATCAGGCTAGGTCTAGGTACCCAGAGTGTGTTAAATGCCTCAGCCAAAGCGTTTTTTCGGTTATAAACAAAATCTTATTGTGTGACCAGCAATGAAGTGTTTGCTAAACATGCGTTCGTTACTGCCATAAAACTAATCCAACATAATGATTAAAACTTTGAAAAATATTTGCAATGGCCTTACCCCCCAATGGCCTAAGAAAAATAGATGTTTTGCCTTTACATTTTGAGGAAAACGGTCTCGACGTCTTCGCCAAAAAATATCTAGATTGCGTTTTAAAAAAAATATTTTAACAACATAAAAAAAAATAGTGAAGTTTTATGGAGGGGTAAAAAATCAAAGTATATTATTTTGTGTGACCTGGATTGTCAAGTCCCGTCCCGGGTTATATCGACCCCAATCATCCACTAAGGTTAAGAAGGTTGAGTTCGATTTTAGTAAACATAACATAACATAAACATAACAAGTTTAAGTTGACCGTATGCTAACTTTTGATAAATTATCTCGGATCCCGCATAGAATGCACGAGTTTTTCTAGGGTTTCCCGATTACACAAATTTTTGGTAATTTTTTGGTTTCCCGCCTCGCTGGGCCTCCTGGTTGTAATATGATCACCGACAAACCTACATGAATAACCATACAAGCAAAGATATTTCATTAACAAGATATCCCACAAATCAATTCCTCGAACAAGGCAATGGATACACCACCCTTATGTGATCGCAGTACCATCTCGTGAGTGCACATTGAAACTGTTGGGAGTCCCCCGCCAACTTTACCACCACGGCTCAATAAATGACAGGTGTCAGTATGACATATGCCAGCGTGGACGTTGATGATCAGCCGAGGGAAGAGGATGATCGATGTCATCATCATTATATTGCGATAGCAAGATTCTCACTTCGTTATGATTGCATCCATTTTCAATCATTACCACGTTATACGCATCAGAAAACCTTGAGAAAACAATAATAAATGCAGATACGTCTCTTCGAAAAAGTAATCGAGAATTGATGATTTATGAAGCTGTTGCTCAACATAATAGAAGTTGCATAGAAGTATACATGGAAAAAACGCAACGAACGTAATAAAATATAATAAAACGCAAACAAACGTAATAAAATATGCCGTCTTCCTTGGCCAACGCTGCACGCTATTGGCTATTCAAAAATTACGTTGGAGTAATGATTACTTTTCTATTTTATAAAGAAGGTATTTTTCAATGACGGCGAATTAAATCGATAACTAAAGCTGCCGAAGCTGAGTGATGACGATGAGTAATGACACCACTTCGTGTTTTGATTTGCGCTGTGGTGTGGGTTCGTACATGTATAGATGATGGTGTGCGTGTTTTCTTTCAACGCTGCAGTTCAACGTTGTATCGCCAAAGACCTATTGGCGCTGTTATCTGTCTCTATAAATTCCAAAGAGTGAAGGGGGTCTGATACAAGGCACAAGTGTTCGCGAAAAATGTGTATCCTAACCACGAATACTCATACAAAATGTATGAGTTGGTTCGTGTCTTATCTATTCCGGGCAAATTATTTTTATCTAGATAACAAATTTCTATGGTTTTGACAGATGGGATCGCTGCAGCACATTCCGCCCTATTCTCGATCAAGAGTTAAGTTTAAGTTTCATCTCGGTTTGTCGGTGATATGATCCTCATGATGATTTCGTGATTTTTCCTGGTAGGTATACCTATAGAATTGCCACTCTAATTTTAAATTCCCGGTTTTCTTCCTAGTTCAAATTAAAAAAATAATCCCGGTTTATAATATTCAGCGAAAAACGAAAGTATTTAATGATAAGATTTTTTAAAAGCGTGATCAAGTGCAATTTGTTTAAGTTGGTGGGAAAAAATATCTTCAATAGTAAAACTACTGGAAACATTTTTTTAAAGCTGAAAGTATCATTCAACTAAATGGCTTGGTTAATACATTCAAAAATAAACCATTATGGGTCAGTTATTAAATATTATGCATCTGATTTTTAATTCATTAGTTCTAAGGCTTCAGAACAAGGAAAACTTTGCCACAATGGCCAGACACGATTATTTAAACAAAACTGACAGTGTTTTTAAATTAAAATTAAGTGAAACAGCTTTTGAAATGAAGGTCAAAGTTTTACCGAACGTTAGCTGTTGAAAGTTCGGTAAAAAATTATAGAATTACGATACATAACAGCCCCCATTTTTGCTGTAAATTTCCAAATACCATGACTTTTATTTTCGTAAACCATGAATTCAGTTATGATTTTTGGGGTAATGGAGAAATTCATTGTATTTTAATTTGATTTTTTTTCGGGGAGGTTACAAGATCCTAGATTAAAACATGAAATTAGGGATTTTTCAATACGGGATTGAGAAAAGGTCCCAGATGGATGGAAAGTTTTCAAGGGTCTGCAACCTTGAAAATTCTTTCGAATTCTGAAGAGAAAATCTATGTAATTTTTATGAGAATTCAAAAGGAATTAAGATATTAATTCAAAAGAAAAACCGAGAAGAATTATTACAAAATTTTGGTAACCATTCTAATGTCTTAAGGGGGATTTCCGGTTCAATTGACCTAAATTTTGGATTTTTTTTTTCCAGGGAACTGGTAAGAGTTAGAGACCTGAGTTTTTTGTCTAATCTTTATTCATTCTTGCTCTACAACTGGGAATTTTTTCAAGTCCAAAAATCCAAAATGGCGTCCAATATGGCGGCTGCCCGGCGGGTACTTCCCAAAACTGCGAGCAGCCTAGAGGTCGCAAATCGTCACCTAGAAAGAAAATCGGCTCAGTTTCTTGAAGAGTATAGTTCAGAGAATGGAATGAACTAGAATCTTTGAAAAATCTCAAAATTTGACAAAATGGCGGTAACTAGGTAAATGATTTTTTTCAAATGAACCGGAAATCCCCCTTAAGGAATTCTGAGATGAATTTCAAGAATTTTCTGGGAACAAGCATAATTTAAACAGGATAGACTCAGGAGGATTCCAGAGGAGAATTATGATTAAAAATTGAGAAAAATTTCAAAGGAACTGAAATCTCAGGATAATATTAAAGGAATTCTACGGAACATTCCAAGCAAATCATTAAGGCTAGTTTCGAAATGAACTCAAATTTACGAGAAAAGTTCTAAGAGTTTTTTTTAAGGTGAACCCCGTGATAATTCTGAATAGAATTCCAAGGTAATTATGGAAAAACATGTTTCTGATTTTAAGTAGGTTAATATTAAACCACAGACAAGCAAGTTGTTCATCGAACACGCATTTAACGGTCAATTTAAATGTTTTGGTAGTACCGCCACCCAGGGTTACTTCCTCTCACTTGCTATAAAAAATGTTTTTCGGAATAATGAAATCATGAGATAGTATAATGATAATTAGTACTTGTAAGCTACACGAAGAGGTCGTGAAGTATGTGTTTGACACATAAAATCTGTCAATATTGCTTTCAGAGGGTCACAATCAGCGATTTTACGAATCGTGAGCGCTCACTCTGAGTGAACACTCACGAATCATAAGATCGCTGATTGTGACGCTCTGAAAGCGAAATTGACAGGTTTTATGAGTCAAACACATACTTTTCACCCTTTTCTTGTTACTTACAAGCAGGGTTACTTCCACTCACTTCGCTATAAAAAATGCTTCTCGAAACTATGGAACCACCGGATGCTACAATAATACTGTGTACTTGCCAGACATAAAAAGAGATTGGATAGTTTGTATTTGATACATACAACCTGTCAAACTAGCCTTCAGTGCGTCACAATCAGCAAATTCACGACTCGTGAGCGTTCACTCAGAGTGAGCGCTCACGAATCGTAAAATCGCCGACTGTGACGAACTGAAAGCAATAATGACAGGCCTTATGCGTCAAACACCTAGTTTACAACCCCTGCCTGTACCTCACAAGTACCAATGATCACTACAACATCCAACGATCGCACAATTAATCATGTTTTGTTGTTTTTGACATCATCCACATCCAGAGGGCCAGTCACTTTCAAATGTATGGAAATGGTAGGAAACCATTTGGAAATGCATGAAAATTTTCAGTTTTTATTCATTATCGTCTTTATGAGCAGATTTAGATGCACAAAAATTGCACGAGTACATTACTATGGTGATAAGGTAAACACTCGTTTATTGGTTTCCTTCGGTGAAAGCATGTTTAGTCGCAAATCGTGGATTTTCTGATATTCTCCATACTGCAAAAATGATTTTCCTACCACTGAAGGGGCGACATCTCTCGGATCTTCAGTATAGCTACTACTCATATCATATAATTAATTCCGAAAAACATTTTTTATAGCAAGTGAGTGGAAGCAACCCTGCCGCCACCCGTGACGCGCATAGTCGATTCCCTTACGTTTGACGTTTACACACTACCGCCATCTGTTCAGCGTATTGCCCATCGCAGTATACTCAACAGATGGCGGAAGTGTTTTAGCGACGATGTTTTATATCAAAACATATTCAATGTTTTATGTCTGTTTGTCTGTGATTAAAGCATCATGAAAAGTAACAAATAAGTTGATGAAGTTGAAATCTTTATGGTTCTGAGATCATGGCGATCCCAAAAGTTTAATTTTTAGAATCTTTATAATAAGTTGGTGCACACATCATCAGTAATAGGGGAATTTACGTATTTTCGGCATCCTAAGCAACGACCATCTTTCTAGTTTCTATAGCCTGTTTGTCTGAGGAACACATACATATGCAGTATTGGTTTGTTTACAATCTTTTGCTGCCGGCTGCTCTAACAATTTCAGTCGAAAGAATTGTCAAAAATTGTTTTGAAACGCTTTTACAAAGCTCCAATCTGCTCTAGTGAGAACGGCTATTGTGGGCAACATCTTTTTATTCGGCAACCTTTCTACACAGACAAACAAACATAACACTCACCATCACATTCTGAAGCGTTAAGCATGTCACTAAATTTCGAACTTATCAGTGATGCCAGTTATTTTGCAGGTCAATTTAGTATATGTCAGCTCTTGATAATGATAAGGGAACCAAGGTATCCCACTGGAGACATAAATGACCCTTTTTTGAAAATCTTTTCTTATGTTCTACGAAACTAATGCACTTTTTCAGTGGTCTTATTGGACCAAAGTATACCTTAAACACCCATCGTGAAGATGCATGAGAATGATTTGGAATTACGATTTTATGAAATTATTTAATGACAAAAGTCTGATGCGCGGAGGAGTTGACAATATCGGGCCATTACTGTACCACATCCCGAGCAAAGTCGGTTAACAAAATGAAAGCAAATCGATATTAAAGTTTGCAGTTCCTATCATAATGAAAACTTATTTTGATTTCAATTGTCGAGACATAAGTCTGATATCATATTGTGCTTTCATTATGCAGTCAAGCCTTTTTAAATGAAAGCAACTTAACTTGAAGTTCTGCTGTTAACGTCTTGTTTATAAGTTAATTTAAGTTCATCTGTCGTTGAACTAACGATTGTTGTTTATTTGTTTTGTTTAATACAT
This sequence comes from Ochlerotatus camptorhynchus, assembly GCF_037179485.1. NCBI lineage: Eukaryota > Metazoa > Arthropoda > Insecta > Diptera > Culicidae > Ochlerotatus > Ochlerotatus camptorhynchus. The sequence goes on along the minus strand of NW_027040929.1, from coordinate 3,235,107 downwards.
TTTAGGTCATTCGAAACTTGCCCGGGGTGAGATTTAAGTTCAAGTCTTTCAGCATGAGAAGCATGGATGCATACCATTTACGCCAGGCCTGTATTCAGTTAAACATTATGAATGCAAAATCAGAAATCAAATTGAGTTTATTGAAAGCAGGATAAGTTTTCCGTTTGATTCAACAGTGTAAAATTCTGCTCTCATTTTTGCTGTGTTAACCGTTAAGTCAACCAAAATGAGATCAACTGGAGTAGGGGAAAAGTTGGCTTCGGCAATACCTTAACCTATTATCGTCAGGGGGGTAAACAACGTCCTTGAGAGCTCAATTTTGGCATGTGGATACATTGTGTTTCAGAGCAACCATTGGCCAAATTTGAGTGCTCTAGGACTTTGTTTACCCCCCCCCCCTGACGATAATAGGTTAAGGTATTGCCGAAGCCACCTTTTCCCCTATTCAAAATAAGTTACATCAAAACAGCAAAATTTGATTTCAATTTGATCTCAAGCTTTGCACAGAATTTGTAAACAAATCATTTTAATGAGTGTAATATTGTCTCCACTTTCAGTAGCTGGTGTTCAATACGTCATGAATAACATTGATTGTTACATATTGTTTGCTTTGTACACATTAAAGTGATGAGCGGTGGTAGAAAGGGCACTCATTAGTGATGCATTACCACGTTGAAATACTTGTTTCCAGCGAAAAACAAAATCACTCTTAACAATCAAAACAAATCCTTAAAAAAGACTGAGCTTCTGTGAATGTGTCCTACGGATCCGTATTTCTGCAAAATTCAATCAATTCTATAGATCTACGGAAAATTTCGTAGAACCGACATCACTGACTTCGATCTGTTTGGTTTTATTCAACACAGCTGACGCGTTGCAGGACCAGGGATAAGTAACTCGTGAAAAATTGCATGAACGAGGGATGCTCCGGTTTGCAAAACAATGCTACGGAATGTGCATGATAGATGTTGCTAGTGTGCATATAAAATACGCTTGACGATATTTTTTGAATAATTTTCTTCTAAGAGTTATGTCTGTTTGTCTGTGCTTTCAATACTTGTTAAATCAATCGACTTGTTAAACAGCTGTGCTTTCATCGGCAACTCGAAATCAGCAGCATTTTGTAGCGCATATGTTTAATTTCAAGAAAACCTTGCTTTTCTCAGTGGTAAAAATAAAATCAAATTGAAGCTGAAAGCCTAAATAATCGTTTGAAAGCATTCAGCGAAGTGTTTTCGTAAGAAAATCCTGTGAAATTAGCGTTTCAATTTGGGCTGCCGAAGCAGTAATTTCCCCTACTTAACTTGTACATTCATAAAAATAAAAATACAACTTATAATTGAAGTGACCACGTATTACAGTTTATTGATTTTCCCCCGGTTCAGCCGGGTTTTCTCGGTTTTGCCGGTTGTTTTTCAAATTCCCAGTTATTTTCCGGTTTCCCGGTTCAGGATAGGATTAAATAATAAGTAGATATAAGTCAAAGTTAGTCAAAGGATTTTCGAAGCAATCATAAAGAGTGTTTTTTTTTTTAGTTCATTTCGAACGGGGTACGTTTTCAGTTTCTGTTTTATTAACATTTCTTCATTTTCACTATGTATCAATTACACTGCAGCAACATTGATAAGTGTTTATGATAATTACCTTTTTTACCTCTCTTTTTCACTTTCTCGCCATTCTGTTATCATTATCTCTCTTCTCCTACCTCTTCGTTTCCCTATACATTATTATTCCTTCTTTTTGCTTTTCAACTATCCCCCATCCTTTCAGAGGGATATATTCGCATGACTTTTACCAACTATCGCTTTCCTTGTGATTCGATTTTGAATCGTAATCTCTTTCTGCCACTGTTGCCTTATTGTGTAGTGCCTTCACATATACATAATCATTTTCTGTCAGTATTTTTAAACCTACTACACTACGCCACCTTGCACATTCGTTTTATCTTTTCGATTTTGCGTTTGCTCGCATCATTATTAAAATCCAGAGAACAAACATTGACGGACACGACCATAAACAACCAAATAAATCTCCGCTTGATGAGTAAAAGGCGACGCGAAAAAAATCAAAATTGGATGTGGATTATCACGTAACGGGACGACAAAGTGAGTTTATTTAGCCTTTTAGATAGTTTCACATTGCATTTGAAAATGGGCCGTTTCCGTGTGTAGCAGTCACAACTTCAATCACATTCAAAATAGACCTTCAACGCTAGAAACTGATGCTGAGGGTGAATCAATTACAACGAATTCGTAATTCTACGTATTGATAAAATTAGGGGAAGAACCGCTGCCTGTAGAATTGCGCACAATTTGCGAACGATGCTGTTTGCGAGTCGCGGGGATAAGTTAATAAATTTAAAGGGGTATGACACCCTTACAGCTAGTAGAGTAGATATTACTTTTCCGGCTTCCTGGGGGGATGGTGTTAAGTCTGTTTCTGGGGAGTATGATGCTAATTTATCTGTTACGCATTTGAAAATGTAATTAGTATTTATTTCCCGAAGTCAGCAACAATCACGCTTCGTTTTCATTCGACTGCGCTCTGCCTGTGCCGAGCAATCTCTCTTTTTAACCTGTGTGTGAGTTACAGTTTTCGGAGGAGCAATAACGATGATTACTAAATTTATGCTTCCCTAAAATTTGCATAATTCGCCTGCTTTTCAATCTACGTTCTATGAATGATGAATGTTTCTAACCTACACGCTCCTTCTAAAATGTATTCTCTGTTGGTGTGTGGCAGGCGTTTTTGGAAAATTTCTGCAGATACCTACATAGTACATACACGTGAATTTATGTTAATATCATGGAAAGAGATCTCTCGTTTCCGTGGTTTGGGGGCTCTATTTTTCTTGATTTCAAACTTGTATAGATTTATTATTGCTGTATTGTTGTTTTCTGCTCTTCCTACCGCTTGCGGCTTCTGTGGCTACATGGTGGTTTTTGCGGAAGCTGTATTCTGCTGGTTTCGAGCGAGCGAGCGATGCGGATAGGGGAGGAGGTGGTTGGGAAAAGGTGATTTCAAAGCGGAAACAGTTTTGTCTTAAGTGTCGAGAGTGTCTTTTGCTGAACTATGGAGCCTGGTGTTTTATGGTGTGGTGATTGGGGGTTAGAAGTCAAGAGGTTAAACGGCAACGGTTTGAATTCTTGGGGAAAGTGGATGAACAACATTTAGTTGGGTAAAGTTGGGTAAAAACAGAATGCATTCTGGAGCATTGGATGGAAACCAAACATCGTGTAGGGGAGTTTTGAACTACAATTTATCTCCAGTCAGATAATATGCTGAAACGTTTCGGGTAAACAATTTAGCATTCTAGATTCTAAATTCCAATCTCCCGCCGTAAAAAGTTGATTCACAATAGCGCATCAATGCCGATTAGTATCTAATGCTTTTCTCAAAGTCAATGGAGTAATGTTGATAATGATTCTACGTTATGAGCTCGGGTTTTTCCCATACTAGCAACTGAAAGATAGCACTTACGATCGCGATTGATCAACATCAAACATTTGATGATACCTAATGGTTCAAAGTTGGAAGCTCTAATCTACACCTATCAAGAATTTTAATAAGGTAATCCAAGAATCTCCGGTCGGAGAACCTTTCGGTTTGGAAGTTTTCTTGTATAAACAGATGTCTCACTCGTGCTTGAGATTATCGTCAACCACAAAAACAATTTTGGAATGGAAATTGTGCAACATTCATGACATGGGATTATTAGTTATTTTAGGAACCGCATGAGATCATCTCTTAAATGAGAAGCATTACACTAGAAATTTATGGATTCCACTAAGAAGGCCTACTCAAAGATTATTACTATACTATTCATTCGTCGTGCTATTCTGGAAACCCTTCACGATCTTGAAAGAAAATTTTCGAGAATCTCTTTACGATACGCAGCAATTCTGAAATTGATTCTTTTCAAATTTATATGCACAATAAAACGGTCTACCGAAGAATTTAATACTCCCGATAGGTAATTCAACAACTTTATCCTGATTGTGTTCAAAATCTCACCGTCAAAAATCAATTCAGCCGCTTTAACCTACTGATCAAACTAGATATCTTCTACCATTTCCTTCTTATCCTCCACCAGTTCCTAAACTTCAGTAATGATTTTCAATATGTTAAATTTGCATCGAAAGCATGGCAAATTTACAAGAAAACCAATGAATCGTTAACAAAAATTTGTTTAGAAGTCAATCCATCTCTAAACCCGAACCCATCCGCTTGCCAAATCGTCCATTCCAGTGCTTCGAATCCATTCAATTTTCCCCCTATTCATTAGTTAGGCGTGATATTTTTTTTTTGTTTTCGCTCAGCAAGCTTCCAAAGTATAAGCCGCGCAGTGGCGATTGATTTCTGTTCGTGTTAAAGACTTTTGTAAGCTATGTTTGACGTTACATTAAACTGGTTTTCCTTTATTCCTATTTGCTATGTCTGTGTGTAACTGTAGTGTATTTTTTTCTTGCATTACATCTTACATAATTTAATTCAAAATATCACACAAATTTAAATCCTTCCATTATTATATTATTTCATGCGTGTATTTGTTACCTAACATTTTTTTTTTGCTTAAACTTTCTAAATCGAAACGGTTGCATGCTTTTCGGTTTGATTGCTCAAATAAGATAAAAAAGAAAAAAGAAAACTCTAGCACGATCCTAAGATTTAAAATTCAGTGCGACGCTATTTTACAATTATTGCTACTGTACCACCTCATTTCTTGACTTTTACACTCTTTGCTACGACACATCACAATAATATGTTTTATTCAACTTCTTCAGTAGTGTTTCGTCTAATGTGCTGTTGGGCAGGTGGGACCTTTTACTACAGTGTGATTCGCTAGCTAGACTTTCCAATTCGCTTCCAATTTCGATTATTCCTAGTACCACAGTTCGATGTGCTCGAACTGGTCGACCTGTGCTTCCTTCTTATTCTACGGTTTCGTACAATAAATAAAACAAGTTTTTCTTGCGTGTATCGCAACTCAAATAACGATACTCAAGTAACGAAAAAAAAAGAACTAACAATTGCATGAACAAAATATTATGATATTCATAACCATTACTAACAGAGCGTATTTTTCTTTTTGCTGGGAAATTCCTAATACAATGCAGGCATAATTGTTTTAGGGAGCGTCTTCCTTTATACTCATCTTGTCTACCATGTTGGCTAGCTGTTTAGTGTGTGACTGTTGCTGCTGTTGCGATGAGCTGATCGATTTTGATGGGCTGGTACCACCACTAGCGGAAGAAGCTGTTGTCGATGCAAACGGTAAGGTGGTCATCGTTGCTGGCGGGGGCGCTGATGTGACGATGGTCTTGGACACTACCGTGTTGGTGGAAGTGATCGATGAACCCGTAGCCGCTGCGGATGTAACTGTCTGTTGCTGCGGTTGGACAACACTTGAAGATGCAACAAGAGCCGTAGTCACCGGGCCAGCATTCGACGGTAAAGTGGCCGTAGTGATGGTGGAGTTTTGGTTGGAGCGCCAAATTCCCGTAACCTGACGTGGCGTTTTCAGAGGAGTATTGCAGCACAAGGGTGATAGGACGCATTTACTCTCAGCGCTTCGTGGGTGAAGTCGATCGGGTGACAGTGCCCGTCGGAGTAGCGGAGAACTGGGTTCGGCTGTTTTGGCCCGTGGGAAACCTTTCTTCGTTTGCGGGGTGGGAGAACCACTGATGGTGACAATACCGGGCACGGGTTGTGGTGCAACGGTAGATGCATTCGGTAGCCCACCGGGACTGTAGGATTGCGTAGTGTTGGATGATCCTAGCGGGTGGACGACCGGAAATGCTAGCGGGCTAGAGGAACGTGTTGGCGATGCCGGTAGCGGCGATGGACTAGGTGTTCTGGCGAGCGGAGACAGTGGCATATGGTCGGCTGATTTCCTTCGGTTCGGTCGGCCTGCAGCTGGTGTCGTGTGAAGACCCTTGGTGGTGGGACAAGGTGACGAATGGAGCTTGTGTTTCAAAACATGCAATGTAGATGGCCGCTGATAGAGCGGAGCTCCATCGTTGTAGGTAATCGTTCCGGTTGGAGTACTAGGAGCTGAAGTGCTTGGCGAAGAAGCGGGAGACGGCTGGTACGCATTGATCGTGTTCAGTGGCGAAAGGCTTAACCGATTGACGGGTGATGCGGTTAACGATGTCGAAGGCACCGGTTGGATGGCAGAAGGTATCGCATTTCCGGCAGCTACCAGATTGGGTTGACTGCCTTGGAATCTGGTGAACGATTGGAAGCTTCTACTGGGCGGAACCGACGTTGGCGACTGTATCCCAGCCACCATTTGCTGCATTTCGGCACTGGCACGTTTACTACTGATTCTTCTGAACAGCGACGTCTTGCGTTTCTTTTCGTTATCCTTCTTTTGCTTCCGACGACTGTGGGTGCTCTTCTTCGCAAACTTACTCTGCCACGGTTCGCGCTTCCGACCGCCGCTTTGAATACTTGTGTGTTCCAGAGGAGTTGCTCGTAGACTGACCAGTTCCGCTCCACTAAGTAATAACTGTAGCACCTGTGTATGGTAGAGACCTTGCACCGCTTCCCCATTGACATGCGTGATCAAATCGGCAGGTCTTAGTCCTGCTTCGAACGCGGGACTTCCTTCGTCCACGGCCATTACCAGGTGGTGCATCGTGTAGAAATCTGTATCTCCATAGTACACCCGAATCGTATGCACGGTGAAACCGAAACCTCGCGGTCCCCTTCGGATGATCAATGGCGGCTTAAGATTAGTGACTAGAGGACTGAGTTCCCGACAGGGAGAAGTATCACGTGAGCTGGCTGTGCTCGAGCAGTTACCGGCGGAATGCATCGTAGAGGTTATGCCGGTACTGCAACCAGATGAAGACGAAAGATTCGAAGAGGTTGTCGGAACATTGTGTAGACCTCCGCCACCTCCTCCAATGGTCGCTATCGCTGTGGATGAATCATCCGAGGACGTCATTAGCGAGAGTCCCAATGCCGAAGCACTTTTCACGATATGGCGCGCTTGATTCAGGTTATTCAGCGAACTGGAAGGTGACGAATTGATCACCTGAGACGGCGTCGAAGAGGACGTTTCGTGACCACTTTGATCGTCTTCGATCGATATCGAGAACTTTGGCAGGATTCCTCGGCTGTGGACGATCTTGCGCTTTCGTTGGATCTGCGGAGATACGTCGTCACTATCCGTCTGCGATGATTCTGGCGTTGAAAGCTGTTTCAACGAAGAAAGTGGGTAGAAATCACTGAACCGTTTGTTGGTTTCCGGGGTTTCCGGAGTTGTGGGTACCGGCTGTTGAACGTGTGGCCGCAGGTTCAAATGGCTGATGAAATCTTCACGATCAGGTGTGGCCAGCTCCGGAAGGTACTCCAAATCTGGCGTCGATGGCATCTTGTATTTGGATGGGTTGATGTTGAACTTGCGCAGTTCCGGTGTAATGATGAGCTTGCTGATGTCGTTTGGCTTCGGTTGATTTATATCGAAACTGTCTTCGAACAGTGATGGAAGCTGATGCTTTTCCTTAACAAGGGACGATGGAAGATTGGAGCCAGGAAGTGGGGAAGCCAGCTGTTCTTGTGTTTGCGTAACCGTGGAAGGTGGATTGGTTGTAGCTGCTTGCTGTTTTCTGTACTGCGGCGAATACGAGCTGAACGATCCGAACAGTGGCGAATCTTCCATATCGTCCGTGTCGTCACCACATATTTCGTGGTTGTAACGATCGACTCGTGTATCGAAGTAACTTGTATCCTCTTCATTGTCCAACTGAGGAACGAATTCAGCTTTCTGCCGGAGAAGATTGTTCCAATCCAACCCAATGAAGTAGTAATGTTCCTTCACCTCATGAGCACCACCTGTTCCTAACCGATCCCGTGGATTTTGCTGAAGCAGCACTGTTATTAGGTCTTTCGTTTCGTCCTGAATCGGCCAATCATCGTTGTTCGGCCACTCGATATCGTCGTTCACCGTGTGGGCAAACAGTTCCTCCGGCGTTTCTCCAAAGAACGGTACACAGCCAATCAAAAATTCATATAGAATGATTCCCATGGACCACCAGTCCACGGGTTTTCCGTATCCCTGTCTTAAGATCACCTCCGGTGCAATGTACTCTGGTGTTCCGAAAACCTGTTTATCCGAAAACTGTCTTGTTTCACTGTCCAAATATCCCTCGTACAAGTTCGTAGCCAGCGACATCAATCCCATCTTGGAGAGACCGAAATCCGTCAGCTTGATATGCCCCAAAGCCGTGATCAGCAAATTGTCCGGCTTCAAATCCCGATGCACAATTCCGTAGCTATGCAAATACTCCACCGCTAGTACCGTTTCCGCAAAGTAGAACCGCGCCATGTCGAATGGCAACGGACCAATGGTTTTCAGGAGCGTTGCACAATCTCCACCTTCCACGTATTCCATCACCAAACAGAGATGCTTCTTGGTTTCGAACGAACAGTACATGCTAACTACGAACGGGTTGTCAGCAAAGCTGAGAATGTCCCGCTCGGCAAACACCTGCTCCACCTGATTCCGCAGCATTAGACTGTTTTTGTTGATCTTCTTCATGGCAAATCGCTGTCGCGTTTGCTTGTGCTTCACCAAGTAAACTGCCCCGTAGGCTCCGTTCGAGATCAACTTGAGCATATCGTAATCCTTTTCACTGGGTACGGTATTGACCGTTCGTGCCTTGAAGCTTTTGTTTAACGCACCGGTAGTTCCAACCGTACTGTTGCTATTTATATTGCTCGACTGGTTGTTATTTAATGTATTGATGCTATTGTTCAACGAGCCAGAACCTTTGGGAGTGGAGCAAGTAATCGATCCACTTCGGTTCAGCCATCCCATGCCACCGAACGATTGGTTAGGCGAAAACGAATTGTTGTTATCCGATGAATCACAGTTGGTACTGATGGACGAGTTCAGAGATGCCTGTTCGATTAGTTCTTCCTGCAGTTCGGCAATCGGATCCCGGTTAAGACCCAGCTTCTGGATAATGTACTGAGGAATGTCCGCTTTGATACCTTGCGTAACCTTTGCCTGGCCTTCGGCTACTTCCAGCAGGCGGTAGAATTCTTCCGGATCGAATTCCAAGCATTCCAGCAGACGCGCCGGACGAGAGATGATCAGGAGTAGTTTCTTGATCACACCGGTGATTTCCGGGGCGGCTTCCGGGGATTTTTCTTTCGTTTCCAGCAGCAGGCGTTCGAGGTTTTCGTTCATTTCGTAAAAGTACCGGGAAGTTATTAGCTTAGCGTGAGACTTGTGGAGACAATCGCGAGCCATTTCCAGGACTTGGTGGTGAACGAAACGTACGATCGGTTGGGAGATTCGTGCGCTATCGTTGATGATGTTTTTGTTCTCGTTGATAAAGTGTGACAGACGTTCTTCCATCTGTTGCGTGGCTTTGGGGAATCGTTCTTTGTAGAAGGTATTCATCAGGGATATCTCATTGTCGGTGATAGGAGAATGGGAAGGACTGCTTAAGCTGCGCGATCGTGGTCGGTGGATCGGAGAACGACATCCGCAGAAGTTGTTGAGTTCATCCTTACAGCTGCCGGAGGATTTCACCGAATGGGGACTATTGCAATGGGTCGCATGCGATTGTAGACTAAGCGGTTGCTGGATTGAGTGTTGATATTGTGGAGCAAGAGGGGACACCGGTGGATTGAAGCCGTTACCGCTGTGTTGATGCGGGAGTTGATGATGATGAAGATGGTGGAAACCATGATGGTGAAGCAGATTGCGGCCGTCAATTCCGGGATTGCTATCGTTGCTGGAAAAGTGTAGTGACAGCATGTGCAGATCGTCATTCGTTGGTACCGGAGGAAATTGATGCAGCTTTTCTTGACTGGAACATTGCGAAGAGATGTTTGAGCTTCCCGGAGTAGTTACGTAGCCCGAACTAGGCAACGAAGCCACGGACCATCGACGGCTATCACTGTTTTTGTTGGTAATCCGTTTGATTGGAACGAACGGAAAATGGATGATACTCGGCGAGTTGATCCGAGGGCTATCGATGGGACTAGCAGGAATGGGCGAATGAGATCGTGGCGAAATGTTGGCTACGAAGCTTAGGCGATGCCGGGCTACTGCTCCACTGCGAGCGGCCGAAGAAGAAGTCGATCGGCGTTGACTGAATCCATTTTCCTTGGAGGTGATCGATAGAGTTGGAGCCGAGTTTCCAAGGGTTGAGTTACGAACGCGAACTAGATTGGAGATATCACTGCCGCTACCGGAGTACCGGAGCGAATGAGAGTGCTGTGGTTTGTAGGATGATTTTCGATACGAAGCAGACTTTTGCAGGTTAGTTCCGGACGATGGCCGTAGAACAACAGGAGCAGCGGTAGCAGTTGGTGACGCTGCTGCTGTTGGTTTTACGGGAGCCGGCAGCTGAGTACTCGATTGCATTTGAAGTGGGGGAACTGGAGTGGGTCTCGTATTACCTGGGACAGATGCCGGAACAGATGATGACTTGAGCAGCGTTGGCTTGGGCGTTTCTTCGACTTTTGACTGTAGGTGCATCTTCTTCAAGCTTCCTTTGGATGGACTTCCATGTGGTTTAACCTCTGCATCCAGGGCCTGCTTCGGGCTACTACTGTGCGGTGGTTTGGAAGCTGAAATAACGGCAGGACTAGATATCGGCTTGGACGATACCGATGAAACAGTAGTCGTAGTTGCAGATGTCTGCGTCTTGACTTCTTCCTTCTTCACCACGGACGGTTTATTCGAAACATTTGGAATGTTCTTCGTTTTGATATCGGTTTCCTTTGTAATAGCAGTCGCCATAGGATTCACATCTTCTTTTCTCGTCTTGGAATCATCCTTCTTTTCGGCGCTTCCCGGAGGGCTGTTCATCTTTTCTAGCTCAGCGTCATCAAAGTTCAGTGCTCGAACTGTTGATGATGGTTTCAATCGATCCCTTCCGGCTAGAGTTTCAGTTTCACTAGTTTTTAGAACCATTGGAGCAATTTTACTACCACCACCACCACTTGTGCTTTTTGCTATGGCAGTCGTCGACGTCGTTGATGCTGTTGCGTCTGTAGACGAAGCAACAGCAACAGCAGCAGCAGCAGTGACCACTGACTGCTTATTACTGCCGCTGGCACCGGTTGACCTTTGGCTCATTTCGACAACGGATATTAGATGTTTTGCCGGATTATTGACCTCCGAGGTTGGTCTGAGTTTGTTTGTGATGATACGCGAGAGTGGCGTGCACTCAGACGCGATTTAGATGTTATCAATATATCTGAAGCGGATGCATTTGGAACTATTGATACTGTCGATTTCGCTTAAGAACGAAACAATTTCCAACAATCACTTACCTGCAGTATGATAACACCATTATGGATCTGCTGAGTGTGTTTTTTCTCGCTGTGGTTGATCTTCGGTTTGCAGTTAATCGTTGCGAGTTGCGTCGAGCACTAATCAGTGCTCTCTATCTAGTGCTTAGGTTCCGTGCGGAACTGGTGAAGGTGCCTTAGACCTTCATCGCTGAAACAGGATAGAAAGAGAATAAAACACAAACGCATAATTAGAAACTTCCTTATCAAACACGTCATATCGATAAGCTGTTGTCAGTGAGAAAAGATGCTAGAAGAGAACGACGAACAAATGGTTCTGAACCACCCCATTCTGTTTACTTTTGAATATTTCAACACGAACCACATGGGTGCCCGGTGGTAGCAAGCGTGCAATAATCGATCTTTTTGTTTACTCGTATATCAAGCGCCTAGCCTGAGTAGAATCTCCAAAGTTGTACAGCATTAAGCAGGCAGCACTTTGAACTAACTAATGGATAACCCGTTCTGGTATTGGCTTTCTGCAACAATAAACAACTCCAAACCGACTCTGACTCACCCATTCACTCTCTCTCTCTCTCGCACAAATAAGTATTTCCCTTTTAGCAGCAGCCAGCCGAAACGCATCTCATTTGGTCCGGTCAGGTTGATGTTTTATTTTTCTCTATTTACTACCGTGCAACCATCGTCGACGGCCGGGAGAGTGACGATGGACAGTGTCTACCTACTACCAATACCCTCTGTGAGTCACTACTGTGGTTGGGCCACATGTTGGTTTGGCCGGAATCTACCTCAAGTCACAACTACTCATCTTAGTCAGCCAAGTCAGTGTTTTACCCTGAGCTTGAAAAATTAATATGCGTCATTTGGATCGGTATATAGGAACGTTGGCAGCTGGCCTTTATGCATTTTCATCTGAAATCGATTATTATTATTATTATTATTGCAAGGAAGCTGTCTTGAGCTGACATTACCCCATCGGAGAATGATGATTCGTATGAGTATTTTGTGAGTTAACGTTTGTCATCAAAGTTGAGCAATGACTGACTTATTGACATGACTCGATTCCATAGATTAACAAAGAGGTTCTCAAACTGTGGTTGATTGTGACCCACTTTTTTTTAATTTAATTAATTTTCTAATATAAATGTTATGGTTAATTTGCTTAACGACGTGTTCGGGGTATCATCCAAACCATTTGTGGAATAGTTTAATGATTTGGGTTATCGTTCGTTTATGGTAATTTTTTATTAAGCTTGTTAAGCCAAAATTAATTAAAAAACTTCAAAAACGCCTTTAGGATTTTGACACAATTGCTATACCATTTTGAAGGAGAATGCCAAATGAATTTTTGGAAGATTTTCAAAGTTATTCCAGGAATAATTGTAGAGGAACTCTGTGAAGAATTGCAAGGAATTTGACTTCAATTAAAAAAAAAACTGTAAGAAGAACTAGTTAAAGGTTGATTCCAAGGTAGTTTTGGAGAGAATGTTACTAGGAATATGATCATTAGGGTGGGCCAACTGTCACTGCTCTTTCGATCTGTATTGAGGTCCCCAAAAACTGTGCCAAATTTTATCGAATTTGTTTATGATGGGGAATTTTGGGAGAATTTTAAATTTTGTATGGTAAAATGTATGGGAAACGGAACGAAACTTTTCATTTATTTATTTATTTATTTGTCGTCAATCAGTGTAGACCATTTTAAAATTTTACTTAAATGCTAATTGCTACAATTTTAATTCAAGTACTTGCATAACTTATATATTTTATTATTGATGCTTAGCTAACCTCGTGAAGAAAGTTTTTTAAGCGTAATTATATTCATTGTTATGTCAATAGATTCACAGTATGTATTGTAGGAAGATACCATTCTATTCAATTGACTATATTTGGCACAGTCTGTTCTTTGATTGTTGATGCTAAACAAATTTCTATTCCGCAGTGAGCGAGTGGGAACATTTTGCTTGTCAATAATTCAAAAATAGCTCAATTTTCAGGGTGTCAGGTTAAAACGCAAAAAATATGCTATTCGAATATTTCTTTTAGTTTTGAATATTGAAAGCATCTCATGGTCAAGCTTGAAATTTTTTTCAAGGTCGGATTATAGGTCTGAGAATTCAAATTGTATAAGTCCTAAATAAAAGCCCCCATAATCTGAGCTGCGTATTAAAAGGCTGTGCTTTCATCGGCAACTCGAAATCAGTAGCATTTTGTAGTGCGTGTGTTTCATTTCAAGAAAACCCTGCTAGATTGCTTTTTCTCAGTGGTAAAAATATAATCTAATTGAAGCTGAAAGCCTAAAGAATCGTTCGAATGCATTCAGCGAAGTGTTTTCATTTTCATTTTAATAAAGGACGGGTAATGGCTGAATAGTCTATGCGGACCACTTGAACGCCATGGGAAAAGGAAGGGATTGAAGAGGCCGGTTATTGGGGGGTTTTGAGGAAATGACACATAGTGATGCTAAATGTAAATAAACCGAAAATCTATCTCCCACTCCCACTCCCTTTCACATATATACCAAATTGATATTTTAAAGCAATAATCAAAATAAACAGGCAATACATGAAAAGGCTAGTTGCTAGTTGCTTTAAAGGCTAGTTGCCTCCCTAAGCGGACCCTCCGCATCCTAACTCTTCTGTTAATCCACTTAATGCTACTAGGCTGTCTAAATTTTCTTATTTAAGTTCGTTTGCTGATTATGATATCTCTAGTCTAATTTAATACATAATTGAAATCTCTAATCTACCTACCATGCTTTATTAAGTACCTGCACTTGTGAATGTAATCTAAAATTTAACGTGTTTCAAGTTGTTTTTGACTTTGACCTATATTTAATATATTATTATATAGTTCGTTCCAGATGACACCTTCAAGTGACTAAAATGCTTCACTTTGAAGTTAGTATCCTAGCTGATTTTTAAATTACATAGGGTAGGGTATACGTCCCTAACCTCGGTCTAATATGCAGCCATCGATTACGTTTTTAATCATAACTCATCAATGAATTTACCTGCAAACGATATTATACTGCTAAATGGTATGCTTAGATATGCTTATCATGTCGTTTGCTATCAGAAACCACGAAAAGTTGAAAAACTTACTTTTTTTAAGACAAAAACTCACCAGGGAAATGTATGTAATATCGGTCTATTGTCCCCAAATTGGGTCTATTTATGGATGCAACTTCGTCCTATCTTGTTTGATCCTCAAAAAAACGCTCTTGGTAACGTTTTCTGATGTATTTTTTTTTATCACTATCACTGTTAACTTAATGCTCTTCATTCCTCAAAACATTTCTTAGAGAAAATTTTACGAAAACTACATTAAATCACTCAATTTAAAAATTAAAAATTAAAAATTTCGCTTATCGTCTTTTGACCGCAGAATATCTAAATCAGAACATTGTGATGTTCATTATACAGGTTTGGCAGAAAAAATCTCCCTTCCTGTTCGTTCCTTATCATCCAAATGCAAAACAACATTGTTGACGTTACTCTTATTGCTATATGCTGTCAAATGAATTTCATGGGCCATAGTTAGGAACATAGAAAAGAAATGTGTCCCTAAAGTTGGGTCCATGTTTTACTTGTGAAAACGTTGTTAAACAATTAAAATAAACATAAAATATTCAAACAGCAACTGTAAGTTTTACGTCTAGTGTGTATTATCAGGTAATTCCAATCAATAAATGCCATAATCAGGCCATTTGATGATCGTCAGTCAACCTTCCCATCTTAACCTTATAAGTCATGGCGGCTAAAAACTCCGAACATTGTGATATTCTCAACCAGTTTTATTACTTACGAGAGCTGAAAATGTATTGAAATGTTGTGATATAAATTGATTTGTGTGTGGTACACATTTATCAACCATCAGTGATCAATATTTTCCTTATTTTTTGTGTAATATTCCTTAATTAATTATTTATTTGCGTGATAGGCCGAATGAAAGGACTAGACCCACATTACATACCGTAACCCTATATGCTTCAACTACGCTCTCACGTTTCCACTATGTCGCACCACAAAAATACGTATGGTTATTTCACAATAGAAGCACGCCACAGTGGAAATCCCGAGCCATAGTTCAAACACTTATCCCAAATCAAAATGAAGCACATATAAATTAGTTGCAATACCATGTACAAAAATGGTGTTTAACATTGTTCCCTGAGTAATACCTCAATGAAAACAACAACGAAAGCTTGTCACGCAAGTAGAAGGAGCACTGTTGGGCACTTTCTGAAATATTTCAATAGTATAATTCCCTTGCAAACCCAAATAAATCTATCTGCGTAAAAATAAATAAAATAAGAGTGATTTACGGAAAAACCCGCCAGTATCGCACCCAACGACAGTGCCTATACGTAAGCGTACTACAACACGGCTTTCAAATAAAGGAGTAACAAGTGTGATACTATCACTTCTGGCTAGAACTTTGGTTCTCTTATGCAATGGTTCATCAGAGAGGAAGCTCAGTAATCCTCATCGCATGCTCATGACGCTATTCTGTCACGGCATGAGCCAACGATGCCGGACCTAAACCAACCGTCTCCAACGCTCCACTATGAAGTATAAGATTAGGCCCGCCCATCAATTTCCAGGTTAAAAAACTAGCCAAGGGGAGGGCGAATGCATTCAGCGAAGTGTTTTCGTAAGAAAATCCAGTGAAATTAGAGTTTCTATTTGGGTTGCCGAAAATAGTCTGTCATTTCCCCTATCTCTTGACATTCCCATGGAATTATTTCGGAATTCCCTCTAAATTCCACTCAGAATTCTCTAAGAGCTGTCCCGTAAATTCATTGAAATGCTCCTCAGAATTCTCTATAAACTCTTCTTTGATTTCTGTTACAGAAATAGCTTTGAAAGTCTCTTAAGTATTCCTTTGAAATTTAACACAAAACTATGTTGGACATTTCCTTGTAGCTATCCTTAAAATTCCTTTAGAATACTTCTTAGAATGCCATTGGAATAATCCTAAAAAAATTTCTTGAATTCTTTCTAAAATTACTTTGGGACTCTCCTTCTTCTCTAGGAATTTTACTCACTCCTAATAAATCCCTTAGACAGAACTCTCTTAGAATTATCTTGGAATTCTCCTTATAATTGTGTTGGAAATTTCCTTTGAATCCTTTTCAGGATTCCCTTGGGATTTTAGTCAGAATTACATTGGAATTCTGCTTACGCTACACTAGCTGAGAAACTTTTGCGAGGTACTTATTTTTTAAATCTGGGTTTTTGGAAGACATTGAACGTCCAATACCATTAATTTTTATTTTCGTTCCAGATTCTTGAAAATTTCTCCAAGTCTGATTTTATTAGATCCAGGGTTTCAACAATTTGTCTAAGTTTAAAATCGGTAGAAATAATTCATAATTCAGAACCCCGAACAACATTTCAAGTTTCTGAATTTACGTTGTTACTAAAGATAAATCCACTCCAGAATAATTATGTTCAAAGATTAAATATGAATTCCACTTTTTAACAATGGTTTGATGCCTCGATACGAGAATTTCAAAATTCTCTGAGGATTCCGGTTTTCCAGGATTTTCAAGGCAGCAGATACTCTGTTTTTTTTTTCTGAAAATCTCTTAAATGTTAAACAATCATTTAATCAAAGTGAATTCCGAGGAGAGCTACTAGCAGGGCTGGTAGCGATCAATGTTGTCAAAAATAGTGATTTTAGTGACCATGTTGAAGAAATAAGTGACCAAATAGTTACTTTTAGTTGTAAATAAGTGACTTAAAAGTGACCTAAGCGAAGAAAATTAGTCGTTCTTATGGCATACCAAATAAATGTTTGATGTTTTAGACTTATTCAATTAGATTCTCATAAACGCTTAAATATGTACGATAGGAACCTTTAAAGCGAAAGATTTAATAGAAAGATTATGACCAAACCTCCAAGCTTCTACTACCTGGAAAAACATAAAAAACCGGGATTTCGCAGGGAATTTTATTTCTCCTGAAAATATCTGGAAGTATCAGGGAATCTTATCATTTCAAGAAATTAAATAA
Organism: Ochlerotatus camptorhynchus; assembly: GCF_037179485.1. Lineage (NCBI taxonomy): Eukaryota > Metazoa > Arthropoda > Insecta > Diptera > Culicidae > Ochlerotatus > Ochlerotatus camptorhynchus. The sequence goes on along the minus strand of NW_027040929.1, from coordinate 3,217,804 downwards.
TTTTCTTACTAAGAATGTATTTTAATATAAAAACATTTAATATTCCTAGTTATTTGCAATCACACATTAAACTTTATAGATCCAGAATGAATTGATCTCCAGTAAGAAATACATAAATTTATAAATTCTGAACTGAAAAGTTATATAATACTTCAAGAAATTTTCAAGAATCTGGAGTCAAATTCCTTGCACAGTTTTAAGGCTCATGGAATTTTATTATAATTTCTAAGGACCTCATTCCACTGGAGTTCTGGGACAAAAATCTACGAGAAAAACATCAACTGCAATCTGCTTTCATGGTACTTCTGAGGAATTTTAGACTTCATGTGAAGCCTAAGCTTAAGATAGTAAACTCCATGCGAATTGTCATGAGAAATCTCCGTTGAATATGGAATGGACTAATCTGAGGTCTTCATAACTACTTGTAAGTTCCCAAAATATTCCTGAATTTTATTAAATGAGAAACTAACCCGATGCTCGAAATACTTCGCATCATTTCTTTTAACTTCTCTAAACTTTTTCGGACTTCCTAAAGTTTCCATTATTTTCCTAACGATCATGAATCTTCTCTTAAGGGGGTATTCCCAATCTTTTGCCTTTTTTCGGCCTGTTTTTCAATTAATTTTTTTTTTTCAAGGAAAATGAATAGTAATGCGCCTAACTCTTTGGGATTCTTGTTTATTGAACATTAAAGTTTACAAATAAATTTTTTTCGACATAAAAAAAGACATTGTTGACGTCACAAAATGGCGACAAACAGACCCCTGTTCGCCGCAAACGCCTGGACGGGCGAAGACTTTTCTCTGGAACGGCTTCATCTGAAACAGATTTCGTGATGAAATTAATAATCTGCATAAGATTCTCTGGAGCTTCTCCCGTTGGCAGCAAAAAATCTTGCAAATTAACAAAATGGCGGCCATATGAAAAAACAGGCGATTTTTGGCCCGCTTTTTTGCAACTTTAAGGTGCTTCAAACAATGTTAAATGTTAATATTTTTGGCTGAAAGTGGGAGAAGCTCCAAAGAATTTAATAAAGAACAAAATGCGCAAAGATTCAAGTCAATATCTCTTATAGTTTCTGAGAAAAATCTTCGCCCGATAAAAAAAATGTGGTTTCGAGAAAAACGCGTTTAAAGTTTTGACTTTAGTTAAAACCATTTGGGGGTTCTTACCATTAGTCAGCTATGCCTGGACACCGAATTCGCTGATCGGAAAACGGCTTGGGGGGATGAAAGTATATAGTCTAAAGTACAAAAAAACGTGAAAAAAAAATTTGATTTTTTGAAAAAAAAGATCGGGAATACCCCCTTAAGTGTTAACAATTCACTGAATTCCTCGAAATTTTTTTTTTAATTTATGTAATTTCCCTGCTCTGGAATATCTCTGCTCTGAGGATATCCGTTCTTTCTTGAAGTTTTTTTTTGAGCTTTATTAGCGAGATCAATATCTTTCTCGAAGTTCTCGAAATTTCTCTAACGTGTTTGCAGTTCTCATGGAGTTTGTTGTAGTACCATGAATTTAATTGAGCTGTTCTAAATATGTTTAAGCTTGCGTGAACTTTTGGACTATCTGAAAACGTCAAAAATTTTCCTAACATCTCTAAAATTCTCTGAAAATCTGGGAACTTCACGAAATTTTCCGCTTATTTAGTGAAACTAATTGAACTAAAGTCCCCTGAAATTCCCTTTGTTTTTGGAGCTTTACTAAACTTATTTGAGATGCTCCCGAAATGTCCATAAAAGTTCCTGAAGTTCTCGGGTCTTCCCTTAAGTTCCATAGACTTTTATGAAGTTCTCGAAATGATTCTGAAGATCTCTGTACTTCTGTGAAATTTTCGAAGTTATTCTGAAATTTTCGGAAATTCTTTAGGCTTCCGCTCCGCAGCGAAATAATGAATATAGTTCTCAAGATTTGTCTGAAGTTTAAATTATCGATATTAATTCATAACTTCTTCAATAGAATAGAGTTTCCTGATGTTTTTAAAACTGCCCAAAAATATTTCTCAATTTCCTTAAAATTCTCTCTAGACTGCCTTGCTTTAGTATTTTTTTTAAAGAACCCACCATTTTACTGGAATTGATTTATATGCCTTTAAGTTCTACAATTTTCCTTAAGTTTTATAAAGTTTATAAACGCTCACGGGACTTTGCCTTAAATCTCTAATTTTCCCTGTAAGTAGTTTTCTATGCTTCTATGCTCTATGCTTAAATTGATCAAATGTTCCGGTAAATTTTCTGATATATATATTTAAAATTCCCTGAAGCTTCAACAGTTTTCGGATCAATCATAGAATTCTCGGAATATCCCATAATTCCAAGGAACTCCTTGTAAGGCGCTACAAATTTCCTTAAAATGGGATTTTTCTGATGTTATCTAATCGTCCTCGAAGTAGTCGGAGCTTCACTGAATATAATGAAACAATCAAAAATATCTAAATTTCTTAGAAGTTATCTAAAATTTCTTGAAAATATCGGTGCTTGCTAAAAGTTCTCGTCTTTTTTTTTAATTAATGGTACTTCGTTGATGTTCTCTAATCAACTGAGCTAAATTTTCGAATGTTCTATGGATCTTGAAATTTCCATGATAAAACACCCTTGAAATACTCTCACATTTTCTGGATGTTCATATAATTTTTATTGCGTTCCAGAAATTTTCTCTGAGCAAACAGAAGTTTCGGGAAATTCCGGTTTTTGCAATTTCCTTGAATTTTTTTGAACTCCCCCTTAATTCTCAGATCTGTCTTCATGTTCTCGGAGCTTCCCTAAAACTCTCAACTGTAATGAAGATCTCAGTTCTGCTTTAAAATAAATGGAATTCTCGTAAACACCTTTAAACTTCCCTGGAATTCTCTGGATTTCTGCGAGGTTCCTGAAATATTTCTGAAGTATTCATAAATTTTCTGAAGGTCTCTATACTGAATCTTTCGGAACATCTTAAGGGTTCTCGATTTTATTTCAGCACTTCATGGACCTATCCTGAATTTGTCCAAACTCACGCTTATAGATTTTCAAACCAATTCAATAGTCTGGGCTAAAGTTTCGGGGACTTCCTCTTAAGACCTCTGGAAGTCCCAAAGATCGCTAGATCGAACTTTTCTGAGATCATAGTTTCCACATTTTTGATAGTACGAAACGTCAAGACATTAAAAATGTTGTGATCTTAGACTTACCAAAATGAAGTAAGTGTTCAACTTCAACATTTAATGGATTTGAGCTCAAGCTGTTTCTTTAAAACGGATTGTCATGTCTTAAAAACGTTTGCGTTAAAAACATATTTTTAACGCCTTTCATAAATAGCATTCTTATTATAAACCTGGACATTATCCGCCAAAGTTATGAAAACACCTGCAAAAAACTCAGGGAGCTTTATTTAGCCAAATGAGTGGACACCCTGTAGATAGAGAAGAACGATTAAACGTTAAAAAAAAGCTCTATACCATGTCCTCAACATAAGACCTATCCAGAAGAATGATCAATCTTTAAATAAATTCACGTTTAAAAAAGTTGGAAATAGTGACTTATTACAAGAAAAAGGGACTTTAGTGACTTGGACTTAAAAAAGAGACTTTTTAGTGACTGGCTCGAAAAAAGTGACCAAGTCACTAAAAGCCTTGTACTAGAGAATACCGCTAAGAAAGGAGTCATCTTCTGAGGACAGCTAAAACAATCTGTGCAGAACTTCAATCTAATGTTGAATACAGTTTTAAGGTAGTTCCTAGGAGAATTCTTAAGAATTCTGAGGGTATTTCAAAGAATTTATGGTAGGATTCTAAAGAACTTCTCAGGAAGGATATTCTGAGCAGCAGCCTCGGTTCCAAGGGATTTTCGAGAAAAATTCCAAAGGTAGAGTTTCAAGCGAATTCCAAGGAGAATCCCAAGGCGATCTTGAAAAGAATTTCAAAGGAATTGGCGAAAACAATATAAGAAAAAGTCTGGTGAGAATTATTGAGAGTACGAGTATGTATATGTAGACTGAATTCCAAGAGATTTCTTGGGGTTCAAACGTTCTTATAAACAATTAAATTGACTCCATTGGCGACCGTAAATCATAAAGTAGTTGATGATATTCATCACTACCCGGTGGTCGGAGTCGAGGCCGGCAGCTCAAGTGTTGTATTTCATACCGGACTGGAAATACTTCAGCATGTAAGGAAGCACAGCAAAAATGAGCTGTGTTTGTTCACATCGACTGATACTGAGTGGTTGCGGTACAAGCACATATCGTCGATAATAGACGATTGTTGTGTATTAGAGAACGTTTGCGCAAAAAGACTAGGGTGGGAAACGGATTCGAAACTCAAATGTCATCAGCCAAATACATCCGTGTACTGAATAGGAATTGTGGGTTCGAAGCCCTTAGAATTTTTCGCAAATTTTCTCACACACACACGTTTCTTAACGATGATATGTGCTTACCTCTCAGTATGTTTAAACTTTCTTATAAACAATTAAATTGGGTGCAAGTCGTTAAGCCGTAAATCATTTCCGGAGGGATTTTCCTAAAATGCTGTACTGAGAAAATGTCTAGGGAATATCGGAGTGATATTCCCTAGATATAAGATTGTTCTATGAGAATCCTGAAAGTAGTTATGAAGACATTTCGGGATGATTTTAATTAGAGGCGCTGCAAGTGGACACGTAGGACAAATACCTGGATGGGACATACAAAGGAATGTCCCACCCATGATTTTATAGAGAATCAAGCCAATAATTAACGAACCATTTGATTTTATTTACTAAGTTCTGCCTCTCTTGGAACAGTTGCAAAACTTAGGAGACTTTCAAAATCCTGTATCAGAAACAGCTATAGTGGTCTGTTGTTAGGTTTTTTGTTAAAACCAAATTATTTCTCCAAACAATTAAATCCTATGTAATGCAATGTCTGAACTCCATTCTTATAAGGAATTCAATGAAATGTTGAGAACACCCTCCGCCCTATTCCCTTACATAATTTGGTGAGACCCCTTTGCTTTACGAGAAAAAAAAAAAACCGTCAAAAAATTGGTGCGTGGCTTTCAATAAAATATACTTTCAAATTTTTTGCTGGCATTACCACAAACAAAAAATACTGTAGATAACCTGCTGCAGTATTAATTCTCAAACGAATAATCTATCGTCAATATACCTATATAAAAAAAGGGTGCAACACAAATATTGTGCCAATCTGTCAGGCATTTCACTGCTTCAAGCGCACACTATCGAGTTAACCTTTAGTCGCTAATCTCGAGTAGCTATATCTCACTCGCAACAACAACGTAATACATACTTACAGTGTATCTCAAAATTGCGCGTTCAAATGTCCTTAAATTTTAGAAAAAAAAAACTGCTTGAAAAGCAAAATTTAAAGAGATACGTTTCTGAATTTTTGGTTGCCGAATCATGATAAATTTATCAATTATTGTTACAGTGTTGGAGTTATTAGGTTACGTTCATTAAACGTAAGTAACGTTTTACTTTAAAAACCTAAATATTTTGAAATATTATGAACTAAACTTTATGAAATTTTGCCCATTTTTAGTCATAATAAAGATCATTCATATTCCACTAATTTTACTAAAATGTGTCCACTAGGTAAAAAGTTGAAAATCGTGCGTTTTACTAAAATAAATCTAACGTCATACAGGTTATTCCAATAAAGTCCAAAACAAAAACGAAATATATCTACCTATTCAGAATGTTTAAAAAAATGTTCCACTAGGGTGTACGCTCAATTTTGCGATACACTGTATATCCGATTTTATTCTGTGTTACTCGGTCGACCAACCGACCTAACCGCTAAAACGACCCCACCACCTTCACCATCGCTATCTACTTTGCCCGCGACGTGTTCAATAATCAAACACAAGAATTCTGAACTTGTCGTTACGTGTTAAAAATAGACCCTTTATTGGATGTTTATGTTTTCGTTCACTGTCACAAAGTATCGCCGTATGTTATGATTTCTTCGTCGTCGTCGTCGTCGGTTGGTTCTGACTGACTATCGTCAGAAGCGGCAGCGGCTTACCTCGCTGCTATCGGTTGAACTTGGGGGTGCTAGGTTCTTGGCGCGAGAATGAAATGGATGAAGTAGGCAAGTAAAGCGGGTTGCTGGCGTAACTCGGCGGATTTTGAATGTTGTTTTTCACGCAAATTGCTTACGGTCAATGCCAGCAAGCAGCGGCGTGTGTACCGTCAAGAGCAACAGTATTCAGTTTATAAATACCACCCACTTGCCAACAAACATGAGATTCTGTGGTGATCACTCAATATCGCACGTTGTTGGTATAGAGATGGTCTAGATGCTGGCAGACAAGTTGGGATCTCGGCTGACGATGGGGAATAGATGCTTTAATGCTGCGAAACATGGGATTCTATACGATGAATATTGATGGTTGAAGCGATAACTTATAAAAAAGGAACCCGTTTGATTACATCTGAAAATAACACCAAACGATGAGGAATGATTTTGCAGCGTGATTCGTTGATGTCTTAATCTAGACAGACGACTACAAAGAAGATTCTGTGTTCTGAAAGGTTGCTGTTCATTGCATCTAGGCTGTGAGAATCTCAGATCATCGCGCGGATGGATAGCAAATTTGATCATACCGCCTTTGTTCGTTGCTCTGGTGATTTCATCGGCTTACGATGACAAAACCATCCGGATAATTGTATGATTCGTATTCCCGATACCGGAAGATCATCCACAGCGTTAGTTAATAAATTACAATTCGAAGTATTTGCTGTTTAACACCGCAAGACTAAACAACCAAATTAATGTTTACCTTGATTTCTGACAGTTAATCCAAACAGTGGTCACAAATCTTCCCAAATGTGGTAAACGTGCAAATGATCGCTAAATTTAGATTACGATCGTCGTTGGTCAGCTAGTGTGTTGTGTTAGCACTGCGGGATATCCTAAAGAAACACTATGTTCTTCGATTCAAAAACACACACACACACACGTTCAAGGCCACATGTCCAAGCTGCAAAACTGTTCCCCCTGGTCTAATTAATGATCCACCAACTGTACCGGGCTTACCTCTAATCCTCGGAAAGGAAGACAGTCAGTCGACGGCCCCGCGTCCATCGCCTGCCCTTACAGCAGATCAAAATCGCACATTACGTTGGTGGTGATGGTGACTATTATTAGGATCATCCGCCACCGGATGCATTGACCCCGCGAGTTTTTTTCACTCGGTTGAGGGCACAGGCAGCGTATGCGGTTACGTAGGATTATGCATCGCCAAAAATGGCAAAAGCGACGCTGCGCTGGACAAGCCGTCTCGCACTGCCTATAGCATCGAATCAAGTAGCCAGTGCCTGAATAAAAAAAATAAGGTAACGCATACTATAAATAAATTACATATTCATCGGAGCAAGCTAGGCAGGCGGCAGTAAAGCAGCCTTGTCAAAGTCGCACGTAACTGGAGGAAGTAGCGATTTACCTGATCTCGTTTTTTTTAACGTGTGTGTGTGAGAATGTTTTGTTCAAGTTGACCCACAGACCCACGAGTGGCAAGTGAAACAACTGACTACAATAAACAATCAGCCAACAGCAGAGGAAGCTGCGAAAAAGACAAAAAGTGCGTCCCTGTAAGGTTGCGTTCACCCCTTGAATCTATACATACGCAAACCCTGTCCTGTCGGGTCCCGCGAGCGTTAGAGTTGATTTGTTGAATCGTTTAGTCTAAACGTTCAAACGTCCACAAATCATGAAGGCATTTTTGAACAACAAATTAGACCTACATCGCCCTTCTTCTTCATCCTGACTTTGACGCTCTTACACGAGCTTATGACTGCATAATGCAGCAATAACAAAAATGTATTCGATATTGACAGTTCAGATTGGGTCAAAAACCATTACGTCTTCGCCTGACCCAGATAATAATATGGTTCTTACAACAAATGTAATGGCAGTTCTTGCAATGGACTGCAGCGTGCAGCAAGTTTTTCCAGAATGAATATTTACGACGACCACATTACAGAATCTGTTAATGCGGTGAAACATTGCAAATTATGCATATATTTCTTTCTTTCTTTCATGTAATTATCGTAGTTATTTAAAAATAGATAATTCAGCCAAATATTTACCTAAAGAGAACTTAATCGTACTTTGACGCGAAGCGCTGTGGATTGTAGATGCTCGCTGAGCCTGGTATCCCTCTGAGCAGAAAATAATGGATCGTTCGTTACATACCAAGCGAAAACGTAGTCATGTTTTGTCGCAGAGCGTTATGGTTCTGAGATGCTGATGATCCTGAAGGGATCGTTTTTGCTTACTGAGCAGAAAATCATGGGTTTAATCCTAAGTTCGAAGTCATGACTCTTAAAATGCATAATAACTAAACAAAATCAATATTATCTTTCGATAGTCGGCTATTAAGATATTAAACGAGCAATACATAAACAATATATACTCTTGGTTGCATCGGCAACTTGAGGCGAATCCTAACCGAATACACTACCCGTACCCCCAACTTCGTAGCACTTTTGAGGGTATCGCTAAGTCGCTGGTTTCTCGTTAAGTAAGTAATACATCAACATTTACTTCCTCATCCCTAGTTATGGTAAAGATGGGCGTGGCCGGGAATAACGACAGTCATGCTTCTGGAATTATTGTTAAGATTCGTGAAAGTAGTCTGACTGAGATTCTCAAAAGAGTAGTGAGTGTCGCTAGTATCCAATCTACGAAGTATGTCATAACAACGCTAAAGGTATCGCTACCATTACAAATTATGTATAGTTTTTAATAGTTGAAGATGCTAATTCCAAATAATAGATTAAAGTGGTAATTTTTATACGATATATGAGGAGATGAAAGTATAGAGTTCATAGTTTCGTTAGAGTACGGCAGTGTGAAAATTGTATATAGAGAGTAGGACAACTTTTCAGGAAGGTACAAATCGGTTTGATCATCTCTCTTTACCAAACTCCCCCGTTGGAGAGGGATAGTGAGGGTGGTGTAGGGGTATGTTTTCACCAAATTTGACAAAAGCAGCTGCATAAAATATCAACAACAATAGTTTTCATTTGAATTCATTGGTAAACATAATTCATTTGTTATGTATTGAATGATTTTGTAAAATTCAGTAAACAATAACAGCTGTTGCTAGCATGATTAATAATTAAAAGGCTAATTTTATTTAATAGATTTCACTCAAATTAAGACGCCCCATAGGGGTTGGCCGTCCGTAGCAGTTAAAAAAAAAAGATTTTGAAAAAAAATCTCAAACAACTTTTGACGAGATTCAATTGGGGGTTCGTGAGCATTCCTGACATGCTGAAAATTACGATAGCATCAGATTGCGGGGTTACTGGTGTAATAAGATGCTTTGTTGATTGTTCATTAACTCTTGATTGCTTGTAATACTTATGAATATTTTAGGTGGACAAAAAGACGAACTAAGAGGTGGACGCCTGAGCTTTTCCAAATTTATATCGCTGTGAAGCAACTGTAAACTCTAGAGGGAATTTATATCTGTAACTGAAACCAGTTCGATTTTGTTTGCCAACCTGGTTAAAATGTCATATTTAATTATCTTAAAGATAAATCGTCCAGCTCAAACCTTTGTAGGGGTGAGAGGTGGGACCATCATCATTTATATGCATTATATTGCTGATATATGAAGGCAATAATATGAACATGCAATACGGTGTAGAAACTCCTATAAATATCCACTATTTGGCATATATAGAAGGTACAATTGTTAAGGCGGCACTCTTGCTCCACCAGACCCTATGTTGTCTACGCGATAATAACGTCGTATCATTGACCTGGAGATCTCAAACTCGTAAAAATCCTCTACACGCCATACACAAATTCAATATCAGACATGGATAAATGTTATAGATGTAGTGACATGAACAACTTTTATTTTTTTTTGTGCGTTGGCTAAATTTGGATTTTTCAGATATAATCCTGAATAGGACCTAGATTTTTTAATACTCTAGTAACCTCAAGTCCGTGGTCTGTCACAATGTTTCATTGTGATTAATCAACACTCAAAGGGGTGAAATATAAAATTTGGGGTAAATTTGAAAGAAAGGGAACTTGGAGTGTAGAGCGCACTGCCCACTGGACGATTCTGAAGCCTGGCCAAGTGAGTGGTGTATGGGTTTATTTGATTGAACGTCATTTCCAATGTATATATTGATACTTTCAAACCATTGGCATTTGAGATAAGACAGAGATAGGATGCGCAGGGCCCGCTTAGGAGGAGCGTAACCCATGTTATGGTTTCCATTTATTAAATAGTTCAGATAGGCTAGAAATGACAGGTTTATAGTGAGAGAATATACCATATTGGGAAAGCATAATTTTCATAGGGTTCAGAGCGGCTGAGCTGTTCCGTTTGTAGTTTAACCTTCCTTCAAAACCAATTTGGCTCTAAAACAATTTTAAACTTGTTCTGCATTACTCACATGTTGCAATTATTGAAAAGAGCTCGATATAAGATAGCCACAGATAACAGACGTTGAGGCTCCAAAATTTCTATAAAATCTTGTGTAAAGATTCCTATTCGACTTAAGCGCCACTAACGGCGACTTCCCCACTTAAAAACCCTCTTTGACAACATGATGGCGCTGGCGTTGCAAAACTTACACTAGACACTAAGTGCTGGTAGCGCCAAGTGGCAATTTTAAGCAGATAATTTATCGATACTAGCGCCAAATTGGTCGAAAGTGATAAATTTATAGGGGAAATCAGGAGATGCTAGCGCTACGTAACGACAACGTTTCCACTTAACTTTACACAAGTTTCTGACCGAACTTGGACGTCTGGTCTCTGTGAGATAGCTTAATACAATTAAATAGAAATGCCAAAATCTTACCGAGTAGTTTAGCTGTTCTGATTTCGGTACAGTTTGTTGAGGTCGGGTATAGTTTCTGAGTATGGATGCTCATATTAGCACAGAGTAATAGTTTTATTGCTAGGGAACTATCTTTTGGGATCGTATTTTCTTCATACAATTCTCATTATTCATACTATATTAATCATGATCAGTGTTAGAAACTGTTATATGTTTAAGTCCCGTTCTAGATTTGTTTGTTATTCATATCTTATGCATTGCAGCTCGCGAGAGGTTACTAAATATGGGTTCTTTTTCTCATCCACAATAGTTTGGGGGGAGGGGGCGATCTGAGAGCTGAATAGAGGCAAATAAAATAGGGAACACAACACCATGACCCAAACGACTAACCAACGCATGCGGCTCACACTTAACTTATTCTTTTTCTTTCTTCCCCTCATGTACCAATATTACCTACCTGAGAACAAATGGGAACACGGCCAGATTTTCAATAGGAAGAAGAAAAAAAGCGAGAAAACGTAAGAGAGTAAGCAGTCAGAAAGGATTAGGCCATTTGAAAACAGCCAATTTATACTGGACGGAACTGGTAAGTAGGATAAGAATTGTAAAAAGATGTGTGCTTGCATGATTTACCTATTTTAGAATTACCTATAAGCCACATGAGAATCCCATTTCCTTCAATTACTACTCTATTGCAGCACACACCTAATAATGATCACTAACGTTCATATAGTTTCAGCATTATCGACATTTATAATTAAAAGGTTACCATACATAGATATAAGTTAATGTACCAGAACCTGGACGGACACGAGCCTACCCAGGGGAGGACGCGAATTCGACCACCCATGTGTGTCTAGAGTATCGTACGAGCTGACGAGTGCAACGGGAAGGACAGTAGGTGTATAGACTAGGGGGTTAGTCCCTAGATAAGCCAACTTAGCGGTTGGCACAGCCTATACACTGAACAATTACAAATTACAATTACAATGAACAACTTTCATTTTTTTTATTAGTAACAAACATAATCAGCTTCGAAAAACTTTTTAGCATTGCAAAATTTAACAAAAAAACACACTAAGTTTAGTTAACGATTTTCCCTGGAACCATTTAAGAAAATCTCGGACGATCTTGGACTCTGGGAAACTCTCTGACATTGCTTTTTATTTTAGATCGAAGACTTAATTTTTGGCATCCTGTGCTAAGACTAAATCAGAATTCCGAGTTGGATAAGCAGTCTTACTATTTTCCTCTAATACAATACAAATGTTATGGAAAATAATATTGGAATCAACCGCAAATTTTAAATTTAGGCTAGGGAACAACGTAAACTTGACATTGCATTATTCCCTAGCTCGGTATTCTTCCAGCTTCTTCGATTTTCACCACGCTAATGGCCTTGTACCATACCATACCATACATAATACATGTGGCAGACATGTTTTACTAACGTTGTACTCCTTTAGACTAGTACAATGTGGTACTAGATTCAATGAGTACAATGATACTGTAATCATGTATGTCATAGGCATTAATTTATCTCCGTAATTTTGTAGCTTTGAATATTGAACTTGGTAGAGTATTTTAATAAATAAATGGACCTTTATACTGCCCTGTGCTGCATAACAGTCCCATTAGCAATCAAGCAAAGATGATATGTACTATTATGCCACACAGATACCGTAAATAGGGGTCATTGAGGTTTATTTTTGTTTTTGATTAATACATTTTTGTCGAATGATGTTGAAATAGTTTTGGGCTTAATAATGCATCCTAAATGCATAATACTGCATGATGTTGAAATTCGACAAAAAAGTGTTGAAGGAAAGTAATGAGAAATATCAGTGATAAAACACTCCGCTGCTCAAATTTACCCGTTTTACGGTACCGCCCATCAAAAAATTTCGGGAATAAAAAAAAAAGCAAGCAAATTGTGTGTGGGCCAAGAATGCAATCTAGTAATGAATAAATCCAAAACGAAGCATTTCCGAGACTTGGTGTCTTCAGTAACATTTCTTATTATAATATATTGATAGAATCAGATAGTTCGAAACACATACCCATAGATGGCACAAGCATCACACTTTTCACTCTGACATTTTTTTTGATCTCGCTTAGAACATCGGTGGTTTGACGATTTGCTACACGGAACCAAAATAGGTATACCATCGAAGTGAAATACCACCAACTCGAACGGGTCAACCAGGCTAGCTCGCACACTGTATACCCTTGTATACCTATCAATTCGAACACGTTGCGGCGAACTCGTCAATACTGCCAGCCAGGCTGCCGATGATGTTCGAACCACTGACACTTTCATTATTTATAAGTGGTCGCCGGAGAGGTGTAATTTACACTTCTTCGCTTTCGGCTCGACCAGACCTAGGCTTAAATTGAATCGTAATGAGCGAATCAATTTAACCAAAGCCGATTAGCTCAACAGCAGCTGTGTGCTCCGGCTCTGGCGCTATAAGGAAAAGCGATACATACTTCAAGCCCAAGGTGTGTTTGCAGGCTTTAACTTTGTCGGCGTCTATTGAGTTTATTGAGGTGTGTATGGTTTGTAAATATGCGATGGAATCGACCTATAGTGGTGTAAGGTTCAATTTTTCTTCATTTGTTTTTTTTCGAATCATCAGCTTTTCTGTATTCTTTGTGCTACAATTTTGTTTTGAAGAAATAAAGCAAGAATTGGCAAATTGTACTCGAGTCGAGCTTATACAACTTCACGACTTATGGCACACGTACAACAGTATCTCAAGTAAAGGAAACCTACAAGTAGAAATTTAGTTATAGTTGCTTAATCGCTCGTTACCTTCCACGCCAGATTTGTTAAGACCAAGCCGGAAGGTCATGCACTTTACTACTTCTATGTCTTGCTACCACCGACAGTGAAACACGATTCTACATACCTAGTCACAAGCAAAACAACCTCCACTTACCGAACAAACTACCCTGACCGAACACGTCGAATTGTACGAATGGCACCTCTAGATGAGAGTTCGTTGTGTTCAATCGAATAGCAGCACAGAAAAAAAAACCACAACAAAAATAGTCCAAGGAATCAATTTTGACATCTTCATGACATCGAGTTCTGTTGTTCACACTTTGCGGCGTGTAGCTAGACACAGTTGTTGCTATTGTTTCCATCACCAATTTTGCTCAATGGAACGGGCGAGAACTGTCAAAAGGTAAACATGAGAGGGCTGCGGCTTGCACTACTACACACGTGCCAGGACGGGTTTGCCCTAATTTGTACATACATAGCGGTTGCGCTGACTGGCAGAATGTAAACATAGCGCCACCACTTCCATGCTCCTTCAACGTACGTATGGGGCTACACTGGATGTGTTGGTTATGTTGGCTGACTGACAGTGCAACCTATCTACGGGCACGGCGCGGCACCCCATCTGACTCCGTCCGAGCAAGAAGTGGCAGAATGGCTACGAGAGCTCAGGGATAAATTCCTTCTCACACCTACCGATTTCTATTTTTCTTCGATTGCTGCACCTGGGAGCACATTTTTCACGTTTCTTTGGCTCAGCAGGTCCTGACAAGTGAGCTGTATACAGTTGAAAATTCAATTTTAAGCCGTGATTCACAGGCTGAATGTAATAAATAACAAACAACAAATTCAAAATAATAAATCAACGATTTTCACCGATTCAAAACAGAAAGGCAAAACTTGGGACAACAACACAGAGTAGAGGCACACTGCTCGTCGAAGTCTCACTCGTTACAAACAAGTCGAAAAACTGGTCGCCGTTCGAATTTGAACCAGATAGTATAGTAGGCACAGACAGACGAACTTTTGCTTTACCTTAGCAGCCTGTGCCGTAGTCGTCGTCGCCGTCGCCACTTTGCTTTGAGCTGCGATGTGTTGGTGAACCATACACTGTATGGCGATGTTTCCCGTAACCGTCAAAGTATCATCGCACCGTATAAAGCAAACTCGACGAGAAGCGGTGAGCAGACACACTTCAGCATGTGCTATACTAATGCAATGAGTCATGCCAGGGTATGTACGCTGGACAGTGGGTGATGAGCGATGGACAGTTTGCCAATATTAGTTTTATGCTGTGCTCGGATTATGGTGCCGTAGCTTTTTACAAGTGTGTACAAGTGTTATTTTGTGATAATTATTAAAACAACTTGCAAAAATCACTATGGAGTCATCCACAAGTTATGTCAGTGGTTGACATTTTCTAAGGATTAATAGTTAGAAGAAAATTATTCGATCGCTGGTTTTCATTTTCAAGCACAGAAGGTGGTTATAGGGCCACCAGGGTAGCGATATCGATTTGACATTCCAGAATAATAACCACAGGCGTCAAATGAATCCTGCTTTAAAATGCCGCATAGAAAGGAAAGTTATTGAATATGGGGGATAGATTAAGTAACAGTGATGATAGTTAAAAGGTGGGAAAATAAGGAGATTTTGCAATATCTGTCGATCCTGTTCCATGACCTAACGAATCTAGATTTACATACTAAGTTTATTTGGTTACTGTTAGCTATAACCTTATCATTCCCTTTTTTCACGTTTTCAGAAGAAAATGAAATTAAATCTTGATTCTATTAAATGAGATTAGTTTTTCGACAGTTTAGGAAAAAAGTTGGATAATGAATAATATGTCTAACGACCTTATACCTAAAATCTATTGCAACTAAACCTATCATTTAATTGAGGGTAAAATATCCTCACCTATGTATGTAAGCATATACATACTTCCCTACAACTTCCAAATTTTATTTAATCTTTTGGTTTTTATGAAGTTTTTACAGGAATTACACGTTGAACTATTTATTTATTTATTTTTATTCCCATAGAATTGCAAAGATCAGGGTTTAGAAAAATTGCAAGTAACTATGCTGGACAGATTAGTCTATGGTGACCAAATAAACGCATTCAGCTCAAATAATGTTCTTGAAAATTTTAGTGAATCAATGTCAGTCAGTGGAAGCGTTCTTGTCATTGTCAATGACTTTACTCTTATCACTGGCTTTAGCAATCAGTTTTTTCTTTTGTGAGTGTGTGTGTGGATTACATTTTCATCAAATGATTAAATTACTTCTTTATCTTTTAACTAAGAAAAACCATAGTACAAGTTGATATGTCTAACTTTCTATCCACATTCATCTAGGTACGTCACTAAAACCAAAATGTTGTTTCTAATTTTATTATGATAAATTTATCAAATGGCACACTATAATTTCGAACCAGAATCCATCTTCAATTAAATATCTTTTGTGGACTCGTTGAAGCAAAGTTCTTCTAAACGGTTACCTAAATCGTGCCCGACTAGATTTGTTGTCAAGCTTTATCCCACTAATAATCTCCTTACCATTAACGAACTGTATCCCGGATGGGTAAACTATCCCACAAATGGTTTGGATGATACCCCGAACACGTCGTTAAGCTCTCTTTTATGGTTATTTTTATTAGGGTAGTTGTTAATAAAGCTTTAAAAAAGGAAGCTAGGCTAAATTACACGAGTAGAATCAAAAACTACAACCCTAAACAAACGTATCGATACTACCCTAGGCGGACCCTCCCATTGTTATTGATTCTGTCCGATTCTTAGGTATGCAAATTATAGTTATTGTTAAATTTATTATTCAATGTATGACTGATTTATCTATTATTAAATTACGTTTATTTTCAATAATTACAAGAAAAAAGAAGAAGAAAATATTGACTACAGATAAAACGTGTCTACAAATATCTCCAAAACATTTTCACAAATGAATTTGATGAACCCATTCTTCATGAAATACTTGTTCTACTTAAATTCCTTTTAGACATATAGGCATGCGCTAGCTTTGAAACTTCTTACCAATGTGGGAAACCTATCAGATTACTTCAAGGTACAAAAGAAAAACAACTGAATAACAATATACAGGGTGCGTGACGAATTTTTGCAGTAAATTTCAAATAGTAATTTCTCATGCTTGTGCATCATGATTTAGATATATTTGGCAGCACTGGATAGCTTATACACTGAAACAAAGACCATAGTTAGGAATACTATTTTGCAGAAAACACTTATTTTCAGTATAACTACGCTTAATGCCGTTAAATCTACCATGATTTCAGTATAATTGACTAAAAATATAATCACATTTACTACCATTCTGTCAAAACTACTATGCTTACTCAAACGGCATAGTAGTTTTGATAGAAAAAGTAGTAAAATTAAATGAATTTCGTTTCTGCACAAATCTATTGGTGGGAGTATTTAATTTAAACCATCAATATAGTATTTTTGCCAATGGATTTTGTTTCTGTGTACTGTTAGGTGTAAGATTTAAACAAACAATGTTGAGTAAACGTAAAGATGTCGAAACAAGCGAGCAATCTGTCAGCCGTTGTCGCTTTGTTGCGCGCCGGAGTATGCATGAAAGAAATAATTCGGTCGGTAAATGTGTCTGAAAGAACAGTGTATAATATTAAAAAAGGCTTGGGAAAGTGATAAGACGGAGCACCTGCTCATACTGCTGATAAAGCACAGAAATGGCTTACGGAAAATATTTCGTAAATTTGGGAGGAAGAAATTTGGCCCCCAAGCAGTCCCGATATCAATCCGTTGGATTATTTTGTATAGGGCGTCGTCCAACGGGATACCAATAGAACCCCTCACACCACACTTAAGTCGCTAAAAGCTAAAATCAAGGCAGTGATGATATCTATGGATCGAAACATTTTAAAACGTGCATACTGCAGTTTCCGGAAGCGTCTAACTACAGTCGTCGTTAGGGAAGGCAATTTTTTTGAATAAATTTACTTACAACTTCCATATGTTGCGAAAGAAAATAAATCGCACAAAATTCATTGCTAGAATAACTAACTGGTGTATTTTTTCTCAAATATGCCATTTACTGCAAAAATTCGTCACGCACCCTGTAAGTGAAACTAAAGAATGACTGATTATTTTACGAGAAACGAGAATCGAATTTTGGCTGTAACAAAAATAATACTTACATAAAATCTACATTTAATGCAAATCAAATCTGATACTATGCCCATAATTGCTTAGTCTGCACGAAGCAGCCGATTTCATCAAGAAATTAGCAATTAAGAATTAATCGTTTGAAGATTACTGATGTTTTATGAAGGTGATGTGTCAACATCAAATATTAAGAGGCTAAACATAGCCCTTTACTTCAGTAACGTCAACCTCCATGTCAGTGGGGAGGGAATTATTTGATTTTAACCGTTTTTATACCAAAAAAAAACCTGAACCTTAGACTGTCAATTCAAATCCAATTTTTCAGTTCCTGGTTTTTTTTCCCTGTTATGAAAAACAACCCAACTTCAATGGGGTAATCGAAAATTACCATTCACAGATAATCATATTATTTATTCGGCAGAACTGCTCTACTTTACAGAAAATATGGTGTGGGATTTTCATTAACATGTTGATAAACCTAGATCTCCAAAATCTCATGGAATTATGAATTCAAATAAAGGTTGAACACGAAAAAATCCAGACACGCCCTACTAACATAATTCTTAAATTCCCGAGGGTCGTAGAGTTCTCTGCATCTCTCTTAAGTAAATGTTGGACTAACAAACCTTTCCTATCCCTACCAGTTGTAAGGACGTGGCCAGGACAATCCTTAACTGTTGGAGCGGAATATGTCTTTATCTTTATCTTTTCCTACTTACTATCTGTCTAGTAATAGATATCCGTCTTGCTCTTAATAGTTTTGAATTCGTACCACCTACGATATTGTGCAACTTGTTCGATGCTAATGCTAATGCTAACACGAAAAAATCCAGACACGAAAATCTTGTTGGGTTTTAAAAATGCGTTTTATTTTTCATATTTCAATGTAACAGCTATACATTAGTGAGTTTTATCCTTTTTTTCCTCTGTTCGGAACCTAACACCACTGCGACCAGTAATTTAATCTAATTTTAGTATATCCCATGTCCTTAGTTTAGTGCATGTCATATTACTCCATCACTATTGAGAAATGATGAAGTATTCGATTTTTTTTACAGTTGTCATTCTTGCATTTATCGCAGGATCCGACTCTAATTGAAAGGTCCCGCTATTTATACCCTTTGGAGTGTTGAAACACCCTCCAAAGGCGCGCCCCTTTGTCAGTCAACATTAGATTCCTTAGCAACAAAATTAAGGAATGACACCGATAGTGACCATGCATCAGAACCCTAGTCTTAACCACTTCAAACAAGGGAACAACGAATAGAAGATTAGAAATCACATAGATGAATATTAACTAACTCATTTTTCGAGTCTTGTCATTATCGACAAGGCATAAAAAGTAACAAGGACTAAGATGTGTTCCTTGGATTACTGAAAAATCTTGTTCCTCTATTTTGAAGTAGTCAGGACTAGGAATCGGTGGAAGATCTTACATCCCGTAACGTACCACGAAAAGGTGATCTACCCACGTCCTTATTGTAAGACCATTGTTTCAGTCTTCCTTCTTAGCATAGATCATTGCTCGAACTTTTATTCGTACACGACCCATCATCTTTTGCACGAGCCCTGTTCCCACTTGTTTGGCTGGCAAATTCCATTTTCGCTTGAAATCCTTCAGATCAATTGCAGTTCCAGCCTTTTTCTTCAGTATGTGCTTCACAATTGACCAGTATTCCTAGATTGACCTTAGCTCCGGAGTATTGGCCGGATTCATCTCTTTGGGAGCCACTGTGACGCCTTTTCGCTGTACCACTGTTTGGTGGTATTTGAGTAGTGGCAGCTTGGCAAGTCCGTCCAGAATAGCTCATGCTGCTCCAGAGAAGGCTGTAGTCTCTTCCGTACGCACTACTCCTAGTAAATTTACTGGTTTAAGGTCCCAGAAGTAACGACTTCTTTATTTTACATTCTTCCGGACAGTGTTGGATCGCTCTTTTGGCGATTTTTCATTACGTTTTATCATAGAATGCAAACGTAAAATCACTCTGTTTTCGCTGAAGGTGCACCTTCAGTGAAAACCAAGGGGTGGTCACTAGACCTGTTCATTTTAAACGAAATGTTCGGAATGTAACGGGTCAACCGTGATTACTGTTCGTCATGTTAATTTGAACTTCTGTGCAAATTTTCAGCAAAATCGGTGATGATTTAGAGGTGCTTCAAGTTAATTTTATGTTTTTAAGGTAATTTACGGCTTACAATATTTGTATCTCGAGACTGAAACAACGAAAGCTGCTGTAACAACTTTCATAGCAAAGTTTAATGTGTTATGTATCAACTTTGTAACCAAAGGTTGACTATTCGAAGTGATTTTATTGAAGTTTGACTTAGTTTCATGCTCGAAGATATCTTAAAAAGTGAAGAATTTTAAAGTATTTGTTCTACGAATTTTCCACCCATATGATATAAAAATGTGTAGTGTACGGCATAATGTTCCTCATATTGTTCTAGAAGTTTCGTTCCAACATAGTTTTCGTGTATATTTCATAGATTGAGAGATAAAAATCAGAAAAGAGGCCGTTTTAGCTAAAATTCACAAGACAACAGAACCAATAAAAGTCAATTAGATTGACAGAATATAGTTGCATTGCTTTTCAATGACGACCGATGAATGTTTCATTGATATATGATTTTTCCATAAATATGAATCCTCAGGAGACGTGTTTTTTTATCAAATGCAAGTGTCACTCGAGCCATTCAAATGTTCGTTATTTTATAAATTGCTGTTATGGTTCGAGTGACACTTGCATTTGATAAAAAAACACGTCTCCTGAGGATTCATATTTATGGAAAAATCATATATCAATGAAACATTCATCGGTCGTCATTGAAAAGCAATGCAACTATGTTCTGTCAATCTAATTGACTTTTATTGGTTCTTTTGTCTTGTGAATTTTAGCTAAAACGGCCTCTTTTCTGATTTTTATCTCTCAATCTATGAAATATACACGAAAACTATGTTGGAACGAAACTTTAAGAACAATATGAGGAACATTATGCCGTACACTACACATTTTTATATTATATGGGTGGAAAATTCGTAGAACAAATACTTTAAAATTCTTCACTTTTTAAGATATCTTCGAGCATGAAACGAAGTCAAACTTCAATAAAATCACTTCGAATAGTCAACCTTTGGTTACAAAGTTGATACATAACACATTAAACTTTGCTATGAAAGTTGTTACAGCAGCTTTCGTTGTTTCAGTCTCGAGATACAAATATTGTAAGCCGTAAATTACCTTAAAAACATAAAATTAACTTGAAGCACCTCTAAATCATCACCGATTTTGCTGAAAATTTGCACAGAAGTTCAAATTAACATGACGAACAGTAATCACGGTTGACCCGTTACATTCCGAACATTTCGTTTAAAATGAACAGGTCTAGTGGTCACTCTACACATTTATTTTGCGCCAACATTTTTCTCTGTGTGCCTCAAGCGTGCCGCGCTGTACCAAGAGTGCCATGTCAACGGACTGATTTTTGGGTGTGAATAATTGTGTTTGGCAACCCCGGTTTTTTTACCATTCAAATGTGTTTTTTTGTAAATCAAACCGTACGAGCTGTCGAAGACAATGGTCGCGTCAACGCCAGATCAACAGAATGGGCAGCCCATCAAGAATACTGCTGCTGCGCAGCACACTGATCGGCCCAGTTCCGTCTCCCGTATGTCGCAGTGCGATGCAGATTTGATCCACGGAGAGTACAGCAAACATTACACGCTGGTGAGGAACATTGGGAATGCACTCATTGAACATTCTGCACCGCGACATCAAAGATGAGGACGTTATCATCGATCACCATTTCCATATCAAGCTGACGTTCGTTCAGGAAGGGCAAGTTTTTTCTACCTTCGACGGCACGACCGAGTACTGCAGTCTGGAAGTGTTGGTAGGCAACCGATACTCCTGCCCTGGACTGGAAATGTGAGCTCTCTGTGTGACACTGTATGTGTCGTTGTTCTTCGAGAACCCATTCGTGGACGTTGAGGAAATCCGTTGACAAGAATCCCAAAACTCGGATCATCATCCTGGAGGCGGAATGGATGACACAGGAAATTAATTCGTCACAGTTCAATTTTGCAGCCAGACGATATTGGATGACGTCGATGGTGAAGATGAGGATGAGCATGTCCAATGTCGAATAGGTCAGTAAATTTTTTTTTAAATGATTTACTGCTATTTAATTAATATATTGTTGGATTCATTTTTAATGATTTTTATTCCGAGACGGAGATTAAAATGTTTAGTGGCGAAGTAGCAGCGATTCTATTTTAATCAATCATGAACTAGTCCAAGTTGAGCGTTAAATGCTTCCTGGTGATTCGGCCGGCTGGTGGTTATGTTGGTGTGCCGGATAGCGTATATATGTCTGGAGCTCTACAACAGGCAATGTTAGTGAATATTTTTGCTTCAAAATCCGTGAAACATCTGGAAGTCAATACAGGAGTACATAAACTTCCCAATTCCGTGGCAGTTTCTGAACTCCTGTGTTGGCTTTGAAAAATTCATATTCGGTTGTGGATCATAGCAGTTAGGGTGAGTTGGAGGCTCCGGCGAAATTATCTATTGTGGATACCGAAAATGGTTTGTGTCAACAATCAAATTTTGACACTTCAGAAATAATGCAGTGATGCCAGTTACTTTAGAGATCACAAAAAAAAATATGTACCATGGGTGCCAAACAGTGCCAATGAGTGAGCCATGGTGTGCCTTACTGTGTTTTTGGCACGCTGTGCTGAGTGACTTACCCCTTGGTGAAAACACAGAGTGTGACTCTGTGGTTTGGAAATTTTAAATTTTGATAGGGAGGTTAATAGCTCTAAACTATCTTTTTTTTTTGGTGGAACAACTGAAAATTCAATTGGATTTAATTTAAGCATTCTATATTAAAAGCAAAGAAAAAGTCCCAAAAGAGCGATCCGTCCCTGCTCCCGGGTTACTCTTCCAGTCAACCGAGGTATAAAATTTTTACCCAGGAATTTGACCAAAACTGCCAGGAGCGGATAGACCAGGATTTTAGTTTCGAGCGTGCAGGATCGATTCGAGACGTGCTTGCTCCGGTGAAGCCGTGATGTAAACAAATGAACTTATCCTGGGACGACTTCCCCTACCTGTTGGTTATGTTGATTTGCGTGGGCGAGCTTTGACTTTCTAGAAATCATCGATATAGGTCATTGTTTACAAAAGCTGTTAAGCCCTAATTCCAGCTCCATTCTAGATATAAAAATGAATTTCTATCTGTCTGTCTGTCTGTCTGTCTCGGAAACTACTGAACCGATCGGCGTGAAAATTTGTATGCAGGGGTTTTTGGGGCCGGAAAAGGTTCTTATGATGGTTCGGGAACCCTCCCCCCTCTGTAAAAGGGGGGCTCCCATACAAATGAAACAGAAAAAGATAGCATGCTTTTTTGAATTGGCGCATAAACTCAAGCTAATATTGAATCCCGAGCAAGGCCGGGCACACTCAGCTAGTAGTATATATTTGACAGTTACCGAACGATGAATATATTTATGATTTATCGGCTATTTTGGGATAGGTCCATTAATTTTCTGCTTTTTGGGCTTGGGCCATTTTTCATTCGGCCTTTAGTCTCTTACCCAAAAAATGTACATATGCTTAGTAATCGGAAGATTCGATGCTTTCGTCAGTCGACAATAGATCAAGAAGCATAAGAAGTCTGCACATGCGTGTTGCGTGCGTTGCGTGTGTAACGGAGTAATTCGTAGATTGCATACTGGCAACTGTCATGTATCAACTTTAACGTTCTTACTCTGATTGCTTAAGGAAAACTATTTAGGAGTGAATAGTTTTCCAATCAAAGTTCAGAACAGGAAAAGCATGACAATTACCATTGCCGGCCACGCCCATCTTCTCCGTTACGGGGAAAGGAAGGATATTGTTGATGTAGCATCTACTTAACGGGAGGCCAGCGCCTCACCGACGCCCCCATAGATGATACGGAGTTGAATAGTTTGGTAGGAGATGGGTCAGGATTCAGTTAAGCAGGTGATGCGACCATAGTAATTGTTTTGTTCTCAAGGAGCTTGGGAGTAAACCCACGATCTTCTACTGAGTAAGCTAAAGCGGCAGCCGCCAAAGAAGCATAAGAAGTCTGCACATTGTAGACAAAATACGCCTAGGGGAAAGTGGGTCAGCTCGGCAACCTTAAAAAAATTATCACTAATCATACAAAGTTCAGTGGAAAATTCGAATGATGTTTAACCAAATGGATAGTTTCAAGCCCTATTTACATCATACATACAAATTGAATATTGAAAACTTTTGAATCTTATGAAAGAAGATTTAAAAAAGGTTCGATTTGTAACCGAAATTAAACAGTTGTTGGGGTAAAATGAGCACCCTATCGGGATGGTATGAGCTGAAACCTTCTAGTTAAAGTATGGACGACTGTCACCACTAAACCGAAAAAAGCTGTTCCAATCGAGCAAAACGGCACAACTTTTTACAGACGTCCATACTCTTACTGTAGGGCTTTAGTATGAGTGACGTTCTAAACAACGGGTAAGAATATTCTGCTCTCTTGAGGCTTTATGAAGGGTCAACAATGAACTTTTTCGCATAAAAAAATTTAAAAGAAGTTATTATTTTCTGTAGAATAATTTAAATTTAAGAAGTACATAGGGGGAGGAGGGGTATAGTGAACAGGTGGGGCATAGTGAGCATCCCGCAGTTTGGCCCTGGATCTCTAGCTGCATGAAATAAATCAACTGACAGTAGGTTCAATATCATTATGATACCATCAACCAATTTGTTCCGAATGGCCGGAAGTCCAAGCTGGTGCACGGGAGGCTCACTATGCCCCACCTGTTCACTATGCCCCTCTTACCCCTACTGCCCATTTAGAGCTACATTTTTTTTAGCTTTGAGAATAACTGATTTTTTACCAAAGCAGCTGCTTCAAAACGTGATTTCATAAGATACAGTCATATTTATGAAATGAATAATGCTAAATTGAAAAATTTAGTTGAAATATCAGTGGTGCAGTGGTGGACTTAAGTTATATTTTGTTAAGAAAATCTTTCAGAGAAGAACTAGCCCTCGGCTGAAAGTCTCTCTAATAAAGAAATAAAAAACCAGAAAAACATCGTATCATATAAGAAACCAATGACCATTTCCGATATTTTTAGTCATATAAGAAACCCATGACCAATGACCGTCAATCGTCGATTTCTGGCGAATCCAAGCTCAATATCAGAAATTAAAAACATAAACTGGTAGAGGAATGATTCCTCTATCATTTGGTATAGTTTGTACGCAAGATGGAGCTTTTATTCGCGAGAAATAGGCGATTGACTTGTTTGTTAGCAAAAGTAAGCTCTTCGGATTTATAAAACTGCTGAAGGAATATCAACGATAAGTTATAAGAGACATTAAACCTGCAACAGTTTTTTTTTTGTATAATATGTTCAATAAGCTGGTTTTTAAGCGGGTGGCCACATTGCCCCACTGATATGTCAAGAATAAGCAATTAAGATAGTGGAATTAAATGGGAATTACCAATATTTCTCTCTTTTTTAAATAGGTTTTCCACTGTAGAAGCCAACATTAGGAATCTAATTTAGTTGCTTTCAAGAGAAAAAGCTGCATAATTGAGGAGGCGACCCCGGCGTAGTGGTTAGAATCCATTCCTCTCACGCCAAAGTCACGACGAGTTCAAATCTCACAAAAAAGCAGCATAATTCAAAACTGATATATAAACTAAAATACTAATATGTATCTTCAATAAATATATACGTAGGGGGAGGAGGGGCATAGTGAGCATCCCGCAGTTTGGCCCTGGATCTCTAGCTGCATGAAACAAATCAACTGGTAGTAGGTTCAATATCATTATGATATTGATCCTACCACCAATAAATTTGTTCTGAATGGCCGGAAGTCCAAGCTGGTGCACGGGATGCTCACTTTGCCCCACCTGTTCACTATGCCCCTCTTACCCCTACTTGATACCATTATTAATAACCATGGATATCATTTGAAGAGGAAAATAGCATTACATTATTTATATTAATTACTTCCTATCAAGACTTGCAAAAACATCAAAATAAGAAAACGAATTTTCTTGCTCAATGGGGATCCAAATTTTTGCCACTTCCGTCACTGCGCTGGCTCACTGTGCAGAAAACATACTCGGGGGTAAAGCTTGCGTGAAGGCGATCGAAACCAACACACAATCGCAAGATGGGAACCTTCGGGGAGATAGAATATGTGTACAGTAGCGAATTAGACAGATGTCTACTGAAAAAAAAAAACCTCGGGCTGACCTCCCGGTACCAAGGAAGTGCATACGTCGCGTCAGACAGTGGAGTAATTGTATATTCTAGCGTTGCACTTACCTCGGAAATGGGAGAACTTCCAGCTCGCTCAAAACGATGGCAGTATAAACAGAGCAAGCACCTCCACAAACGGCAAATGTCACGGCCGATCTGCGAGTGGGCCGATCCAAGACCAGTGGCCAAGAATTCTGGATCAAGACGCCAACCAACCTTCAGCTGCTAATCCAAATTGCACTTGCACTTCCTCCAGCAATGGAAAACCAAAGCGCTTCACCAACTTTGCAACTGATTCAGTATTTTTTGTTTCAATTTTGCATTCATATTTTATTTTTCGCAAAAAATAATTTCGATGACAGCTCTGGATTGGAACGAATCAGAAACTCTCTCTTTTCTTGTTGTTGGGGGTTGGGGAGGTGGATGGAAAAAAAAAGGACAAAATCGATTATTCTTCGCCGTATTTCACGCACCGAACTGAGGCTTCCATTGTGCCACCGAGCTACACTCACTTTGTTTCCGTAACCGATCGATTGCATGCACTGAAATTCATAACTTCTAGACACATTTTCACGGTTTTACTAGCAGAAATTGTCTCGTAACACGATCAGCCATACTGGTGGTCTTTTCTTGCACTGTATTTGGCTGGCTTTAACCGAAATGCACTTTTCGCTCTCCACTTTTGCGATGTTGCTCTCGAAGTTTTCGTGCAAAAACTGACACGCGCGGCTGAAATGCGCAGGGTGTCGTTTTACTCTGCTTGCTGCTTTTGACAGTTTCCTTCATCAGGGACGGTCGAAGGGGTGGCGAACGAACAAGATGGAATACGGGCATAGTCCATTCGATACACGGATAGAAATCTCCTTATACCTGTTGGTTATAGTACGTTCAGACTACAGAGTTATAACAACAATCAATACGAAACTAACGATTTTAAATTGGCTCACCACTTTAGTAGCCTATTGGTCCCAAGCAAACGATTAACGTACCCTATTCTAGTTGAAATTCTATTACTACACTATGTTTGTTTTGATTCTCTATGAAAGTTTGACAGATAACATCAGGGGTGTGTGGATTCATGCAGAACATGCAGGGGTGAGTGAAATAGCTTGGGACTGCTTGGGACCGTTGTTCTGGTACTGAGTGAGCCAAAAATAATAATGATTTTCTTCGGGACCCAGTGGTCTTAGAGTTACCTCTATGGTTTTAACATGTTATAGCGCTATCTTGATGGTGGTTTCTGTGTTGCATTTTTTTGACTTGTTATAACTCTCCAGTCTGGACAGCGTTTTAATTTCTATTGCTGAATATTCATAAAATGTATACGTCAACTAATAAGCAGACGCCTTGCTAAAAGTTAATGAAGATCATGTGTCAAATGAAATGTATAAGCAGTCACACATACACTGATAAAATTTCAAAGATCGTTTTTATGTGTCCCACACATGAATTTTTGCAATGTGATCAACGAATGATATTTATGTGTCGGACACATACTTAATATGTGTACACATAAAAGCCATGTGTAACGACACAAACTATTCATTTGACTCATAAATTTCATGTGTGCTTCTGGGTGGATCCTGTTTATGTGTGGTCACATGAAAATCATGTGGAATTTCACATGGAAATTCGTCAATAAAAATGTGTGGAATTTTATTAGCGTACCTTTTATGCATTCTTATAGGACCTATGTGGTTTGTCTTATGGAATGTATAAGGCTGATGTTTTGGCAAAAATGTATAAGTGAAACAAATGAATAAAATAATTGAATTACGTTTCGTGTACGTATACGAGTATTGATAGTGCGAAAGTGAGGATTACAATAGGTTCTTTTCATGCACCATCAATGTAGAGTGCGCAAGCCGATTTTGAGAGGAAATGTCATTCAACCCATTCGTTTAGATCATAATGACGATTTTCAAAACTCAAAATAATGTACGTTTTATAGCACAACTTGCAAACTTCCATCGGGAGTGGTCTTATTTTTCGTTTATCTACACGAAACGAAAATCAATTATTTTATTCATGTGTTTCACCTATACATTTTTGCCAAACATCAGCCTTATAAATTCCGTAAGACAAACCATATAGGTCCTATAAGAATGCATAAAAGGTATGTGTGACCGCTTATACATTTCATTTGACACATGATCTTCATAAACTTTTTGCAAGGCGTCTGCTTATTAGTTGACTTATACATTTTATGAATAATCAGCAATATAAATTTGCCAAAAGGTATAAGGAGATTTCTATCCGTGTACAGATCTGAACAAATTTACAGCTGAAGTAACCACACATTAAAAATCCGGAAGATCATACACAGAAAAAAAAGTTGTTGAATATTACATCCAAACTGCTGCAACCAGGTCAATCAATCGATTGTTTAATATAACGTTGTACGATGTACATCGATTTTGCGAACAAAATTACATCCATTGATGTAATATTGTATCTTGCTTTTTGCTATTACATCATTATTTCATACATCAGCTTGAATTATTGCGCGTTTCATACCAAACTGGACTAATAAGCGCGTTTTCACTTATTAAAAAGTGTGATGAAAGTGCGAGCTTCCGTTTAATCGTCTTGGTGTCTTTGGTGCACTTATTTCTTATGATGCAAGCAATAAGTGCTCCGAAGACACCTAAACGATTTGACGCGAAGGTGCACTTTTATCACACTTTTTGCATTTTTGGGGCAGTCCAGTTTCAGATGCAATCAGCAATACATTGATCGAAATTATTTTTTTGCTGTGTACACGGATAGAAATCTCCTTATACCTGTTAGAAAATTTCTATTACTGATTATTCATAAAATGTATACGTCAACTAATAAGCAGACGCCTTGCTAAAAGTTAATGAAGATCATGAGTCAAATGAAATGTATAAGCGGTCACACATACCCTTTATGTATGCTTATAGGACCTATGAGGTTTGTCTTATGTAATGCATAAGGCTGATGTTTTGGCAAAAATGTATAAGTGAAACACATGAATAAAATAATTGATTTTCGTTTCGTGTAACCGCTAGGACAATTTTATAAATCCAAATCTTTCTCATCAAAAATATATGGAAGCACCACCCAGCAAACAATTTGAGTTTATTAACAGCTGAATAAGCAATTTTTTAGCTGAAGAAGCTTATTGTTGCCTGAATAAGCTCTTATTCAATATTCAATGTTTGTTGGGCAGCCGGATCACTGCAAACCCGATACAGCAAACAAAATATTCGACGTGAATGATGATTACATGCACCTGCGGTAGATAAATTAATCCGGAAAGGTGAAATTATTTTCCTTCTCCGATGCTTCACGGTGAAAATTTTCACCCTCATCACTCTTTTGAGTGTTCCCCTATTCACCGCAGAGGCTGAAACAATCGCTTGGTTTCTATTTGATTCGCCTATAACAAATCAACGTTTGCGGATAACAAACTTCGCCCTTGAAATGGGATTACGCAAGTGTGTGTGTTAGAAACGCCAGAAAGGTCATTTACCTAAAAAAAAAAACAACAGTAAGAATACATTAAATATTACTGTTACAATACCTCGAAACACATTTGTTAACAATGATTTTCATTGTTTCCTTTACACTAATTTTACAAATTCCACCTCCCCCCGTTTTCGTCACGTTTTTTCTATGCCTAATGCAGTGCTCGTCACCAAGCTCGTCACATAATCTTACACACCCCTCCCCCCTTAACGTGACTATAAAAAATGTTAATCGGAATTATGATAGCATTAGATGTTATAACGGTAGTTTGCATTATAGATACTATAGATTCCATAGATAAGCGTACCCTAATAAAAAAATACCATACACGAATGATAACCCGAATTATTGAACTATTCCACAAATGGTTTGGATAATAACCCGAACATTGTTATTAGAGTAGGCAAAGTATTATTGGTATAATGTAGCTAAACCTAGAGCCAAACGAACTGTCAGTTAGAGAAGCCAAACGAGCATGACGTCATCATGGTGTTGTTTGAGGGAGAAGCACAGACAACCCGACATGAATGACCATAGCAAAACCAATAAAATGTCTGACCAAAGCACACTACTGACATCTGGCTCCGTGTTTGCGGGAAATATTTAGCTAAGCCATGAACTCGCATGCAAAAGTTATGATTTGGTTCGTGTCTGATGTATTCTGGACACATTATTTTTATCTAGATCAAAAAATCATATGATTTTGACACTTCATATCACTGCACATTTAAATCAGACGTTTACGATTTTCGGGCATAAGTCAGAATTAAGTGCCATGTCGGTTTGTCGGTGGGAGAAGTATTGTAATATTATGAGCACAAAACGCTTTCCACACTCCACATTCCGATTTACTCCGCGGACAACGGAAGAAGGATAGATAAAGCAAACCATTCATCGATTCATTGTTGCAAAGATGTGCTTTACACTTCATTTTGAACTTTTTCGTACGAAACAAAACAAAACTGCACAACGAAAAGCTCTATAGAGCATGATGGCATGAACTTTTTTCACAGATGCCAGTAAGATCAATTATTTTTCATGGTTGCCAAAACATCTTTTTGTTCCTCCGCTTATCTATGGCAACTATAGTATCTATAGTTTGTATTAAAGTCAGTGTATTATGGGTCACGCCAAGATTGAAGCCAGGTCTACCTATTGAATTGTCAAATCGGGTACCTATCGTCCAAAATAAACAAAACTTACCATTCAATGAAAGCTCCACGAAAGATATTGCTATACAATTTAAAATATAATCGAAAAAATGATCATAAACACGCAGTGAGCATTACATTTATCGTGGGATACGTTTGGTAATGATAAATAATGAGAGTTTGTAATATTGATGTTGATAGAATTCGAAAAAAAATCGCTGATATAATGATTCACTACACCCGCTAATTTTCTTTCTCGTTAGAAGTCATTTGAAGTTGATGCCTCTCCCGATCAACCATTCGTGAAACTTTTTCAAATTTCTTTATACAAAAATAAAAATGTATGTCGGTAATTCGTTACTTTAAATTTTATTTGATTTCGATGAATACATTTAAAAATCTTCATTGATCGATACTTACATTTAAGATTATCTCTTTATAGGTCGCATAGAGGGGCACGACTCTATCTACGATGCAGAAAAGATTGTGTTTTGTTGTGGCTAGCTGCGCGCACGCTGTGTAGATAGAAAGAAGATTGATGACGATTCTGAAGATTTCCTGCAAAAAGATGATGCGCGATAGTAATCTATAAATACAAACGAAATGACAGACGACTAACTGGCGAAGAAATCTATTATAATAATGTGGTTCACTGTAATAGAATTATCTTAAAAGCTTGTGCCATCATCCACCAGATAAGCTGGTATTTTTGTTTTGATTTGAACTAATTTGATTTTGTGTTCAATGATCTTTGACAGAATGCATCAATTTGTCATTTTTTTATGCATTTCAGTTTTGAGTAGAGTGAAAGAGATAGAACCAAAACATTCTAGTACATTTAGTGTTGCCATGTGGTACAATCAACAATCAATACGAAACTATCGATTTGAAATTGGATCCCACTTGACTAGCCTAAGCAAAAGTCCCAAGCAAACGATTAACGTATCCCATTCTTGTCGGAATTCTAGTACAACACTATGTTTGTTTTGATTCTCTATG
The DNA here is from genome assembly GCF_037179485.1 of Ochlerotatus camptorhynchus. Lineage (NCBI taxonomy): Eukaryota > Metazoa > Arthropoda > Insecta > Diptera > Culicidae > Ochlerotatus > Ochlerotatus camptorhynchus. The sequence continues at coordinate 3,186,133 of NW_027040929.1, read as the reverse complement.
AAAGTTTGACAGATAAAATGAGGGGTCAGTGGATTTTCCTATGTTTCGAGGGGTGAATCGATTAGCTTGGGACCGAAGAGAGTACCAGAGCTGAGCCAAAAAGTTGAGCACGTTTCTTCGGGACCTTCTAGTCTTAGAGTTACCATTTGGTACACTGAAAAATTGCAATAGCAGGTTCGTCACCAAAGTTTTCGGGCCGCTCCTTCTGTCACTTCGTTTGTGGTATAAAGGTGCCATACTAAATTTCATTCAATTTCGATGTGTCGCAAGGACTTTAGTATTCTTTATAAATATTCATATAATTTTTTTGAATACTGATACCATCGTAACGTTGAAGTTGGTAAAGAAGAATAAAGATTGCCATCGATGCATATTTATATTTTTCTTGTTATAGATTTGCACCGCTGGGTAAAGAGAGTTTGATACACACCAGATGACAGATGGCAATGTTCATATTATTTATCGACATATTATTTGGTATTTCACCGGGAGAAGCATGATCTGCCGGAAAAATGAAGATATATGGCCACTAGACTGCCAATGAATGTATGGGAAAAATTTGACAATCAAATTTCGCTAACAAACCATATACAAAATGTTTATTGCCTCGAAAAATGACCCTATGCAAAATTGAGCTCAATCGGACATGATTTAGGGGTGGCGCAAACGCGTCAAAGTTTGACTTTTTTCACTCTCGAAAATCTCCCAAGGGGGGGTACAATTTTTTTGTCGAGATAACACTAAATCTCGACGTTTCATGCATTTTAAAGATATATGGCATCAAAAAAAAATTTTTGATTTCCGAAATTTCTTGTACCATGAAGATTTTCGAGAGTGAAAAAAGTCAAACTTTGACGCTTTGACTTTAAATCATGTCCGATTGAGCTAAAATTTTGCATAGAGTCATTTTTCGAGGCAATAAACATTTTGTATATGGTTTGTTAGCGAAATTAAAAATTACCATTTTCGCTGGCAGTCTAATGGCCACGACGTTACAAATGTTTGCCATTGTATTTCTTCATGCTTACGTCTCGGCCGTTTTTTAAGAACACGTTAAAGCAAGCGTGGTAGAATTCCCACAATTTTGAACCGAATGAGGGGATTTGATATATACTGTGGTTATATATATATATTTTTAATTTATATATTTTTAATTTATATATTTTTAATTTATGCATGAAAAGATGTACACAAAGCGGCGCCGGTGGTGTAGTGGTAAGCGTGATTACCTCTCACCCCAGCAGGCCTGGGTTTAATCCTAGTCGGCGCCGCCGGGATGTTCTGAGGCATAACATCTCTGATCACGCGGGCTTGATGGTTACTTGGAAAATGTGAAAAGTGCAATATAATGCCGATATAAGGCTGATATCAAAATTTAAAGCCGTATGTCAGCCTTATATTGCAAAAAGGGCCCTTATCGTCCTAATATAATTTGTATGTTTATAGGAAAGTTTGAACATACTAAGAGGTAAGCACATATCATCGGTAAGAGACGTGTGTGTGAGAAAATTTGCGAAAAAATCTAAGGGCACCGGTGGGATACGAACCCACAATTCCCATTCAGTACATGGGTGCATTGCCAATTATACAACGGTGGACCTATGGTCTACGGATGTATTTGGCTAATGACATTTGAGTTTCGAATCCGTTCCCCACCCTAGTCTTTTTGCGCAAGCGTTCTCTGATACACAACAGCCCTTAGATTTTTTTCGCAAATTTTCTCACACACACGTCTCTTACCGATGATATGTGCTTACCTCTCAGTATGTTCAAACTTTCCTATAAACAATTAAATTGACTGCAAAGTCGCTAAACCGTAAAATCAAAAAATAATTTGTATGGTTATTTTGCTTAACGACGTGTGCAGTTCTGCGTGAAAATTTCTATCATTTGGGTTGTCGTTCGGGTATGGTTTTTTGACGTAGGACTACGTCTGTGTACACTTTGTGAAAAACAAAAATGGAACATGTAACAAACTTATTAAAGATTTTGAACGTTAATAACTCAGTTGCCCCTGGACCAGTTTCAGTAATTTTATCACCAATTGATCAGAACTATTTCTACGCATCTTTATTACTTTATCATTATTCAAAATGCCACGATTGAAAATTGCACAAATGTGCAACCGTTGCTATGATAACTAGTGTCAGCGAAAAGTGATTTCCCTAACACGGATTTCAAAGTTGAATTCCATTCGGTCTTACCAAACGGTGTTTATTCAATCACCGCGTGGTGAGTGGTGGTGTTCTCCAGTACACAACGAAAGGCTGCCTGCAAGCAGCGAGGTCTTCGTTAGTCGCGGTGGGCCATCTATGTCAAGTGTGTCATACTAAAGAGTATAAACGCTCAAATTCCTATTCCTACACAAAACACAAGCTCCTGCTGCAGTTAACAAATAAGATTTATTATATTAGATCACGTAGTCCTACGTCACCATTTCGTATAACCCCGTTTGTACCCTTGTAGTTTTTATATTAGGGCGGGCTTTAATATATATAAATATAGTAATTTGTTTTTCACACTGTGTTCACAGCATGTTTTCAATAAATAGTGTTTTAATTTTTTCTATAATACCATTTGTTTTGGGTACTTTCTACTGTACAGTATTTATTATTATGAAAAGACTAATTGATGTAAAAAATATAGCCAAACACTACATGATACCAAGCGCATTTAAGGTCGAATAATTTGAGATTTTCCTTAAAGTATATACAAACGAATAATCGTTACTATAAACAAACTTGACAATCGTCATTTTTTTTTTTTTTTTTTTTTTTTAACTCTTTATTTGTTCCAAATTCAAAATAAATTACATTTCATTTTTAACCTAGGTGCTCCAGTTACTACAGTAACTTACCAGCCTTAATTGTTATGATATATATCTAAGCGTTTTTACATTGTTCCTGTCTTGGCAATTCAGTATTTTAAACAGGTTTTTTAAACCTGCATGTCAGTATAACAATTGATAGCTTAAAACTAAATAACTAAAACTAAATTTTATCTAAGTATAAAGGGAATTAATCGTTGCAATTGAGGATTGTAACGATTTTTGCCGGAAATTATTAATTATTTTGTTGGACATTTGTGCTAAAGTCTCAACATTCGAAATTCTATGTACTTCGGTAGTACTGTACCAGGGAGGCAACTTCAAAATCATCTTCAGAATTTTGTTCTGAATCCTTTGAAGTGTTTTTTTCCTGGTAGTGCAACAACTAGACCATATTGGCACAGCGTAAAGCATGGCCGGTCTAAAAACTTGTTTAAATATTAGAAGTTTATTCGTCAGGCAAAGTTTGGATTTCCTGTTTATAAGAGGATACAAACATTTTATATATTTGTTGCATTTGGCTTGAATGCCCTCAATGTGATCTTTAAAAGTTAATTTATGGTCAAGTATTAATCCAAGATATTTCACTTGGTTTGACCAGGAAATTGGAACTCCGTTCATAGTGACTATGTGACTACTACTAGGTTTCAAAAACGAAGCTCTAGGCTTGTGTGGAAATATTATAAGTTGAGTTTTGGAAGCGTTGGGAGAAATCTTCCATTTTTGTAAATAAGAAGAGAAAATATCTAAACTTTTCTGCAGTCTGCTGCAAATAACACGAAGACTTCTTCCTTTAGCGGAAATGCCTGTGTCATCAGCGAACAAAGATTTGTGGCAACTCTGAGGCAAATCAGGGAGGTCCGAAGTGAAAATGTTATACAATATAGGCCCAAGAATGCTATCCTGAGGAACTCCTGCCCTAACAGGTAATCGATTAGATTTGGAATTTTGATAATTTACTTGAAGAGTTCTGTCAGTTAAATAATTTTGAACTAATTTCATAATATAAAGTGGAAAATTAAACTTTTTCAATTTAGCAATCAAACCTTCATGCCAAACACTGTCGAATGCTTTTTCTATGTCTAGAAGAGCAACTCCAGTTGAGTGGCCTTCAGATTTGTTTGAACGAATTAAATTGTTAACTCTTAAGAGTTGATGAGTAGTTGAATGCCCATGGCGAAATCCAAACTGCTCATCTGCAAAAATTGAGTTCGTATTGATGTGAAGCATCATTCTATTCAAAATTATCTTTTCAAAAAGTTTACTTATTGAAGAAAGCAAACTTATTGGACGGTAGCTAGAAGCTTCAGCTGGATTTTTATCCGGCTTCAAAATTGGAACAACTTTTGCATTTTTCCATTTATCAGGAAAGTATGCCAAATGGAAACATCTGTTAAATAATTTTACCAAGAAAGACAAGGTACTCTCTGGGAGTTTTTTGATGAGGATATAGAAAATTCCATCATCACCTGGAGCTTTCATGTTTTGAAAATTTTTAGTTATGGACCTTACTTCGTCCAAATCAGTCCCCCAGGAATCATCAAAAATATTTTCCCGAGAGAAAATATTCCGAAAATCCCGAGCAACCTGATTCTCAATAGGACTAGTAAGACCCAAACTGAAATTATGGGAACTCTCGAATTGCTTAGCAAGTTTCTGAGCTTTTTCCAAATTTGTGATCAAAATTTTACCACCTTCTTTAAGCGCTGGAATAGGCTTTTGAGGTTTTTTCAAAATTTTTGTGAGTTTCCAAAAGGGTTTGGAACTCGGGTCTAATTTAGAAATATTATTTTCAAAAGTTTTGTTCCTCAGGGCAGAGAATCGCTTTTTAATTCGTTTTTGCAAATCCCGCCAGATAACTTTCACGGCAGGATCGCGTGTTCTTTGATATTGTCTCCTACGGACATTTTTAAGACGGATCAAGAGCTGAAGATCATCGTCTATTATAATTGAATCGAATTTAACCTCGCATTTTGGTACTGAGGCAGCTCTTGCTTCAACTATAGAAGTAGTCAGAGATTCAAGAGCATAATTAATTTCATCTTTGGTTTGCAAAGGAATGTTTGGATCGAAGTTATATTCCATAAATGTTCGATACTGCTCCCAATCAGCTCTATGGTAATTGAAAGTAGAGCTGTTGGGATTACAAATTATTTCTTGGGATATTTCAAAAGTTACTGGAAGGTGATCAGAACCGAAGTCAGCATGGGTAACCAATTGGCTACAAAGATGACATGAATCAGTTAAGACCAAATCAATAGTTGAGGGATTTCTTGCAGAAGAAAAGCATGTTGGGCTGTTTGGATACTGAATAGTGTAATAACCTGCAGAACAATCATCAAACAGAATATTACCATTGGAATTGCTTTGAGCATTATTCCATGAGCGGTGTTTTGCATTAAAATCACCAATAATGAAGAATTTAGACCTATGACGGGTAAGTTTCTGGAGGTCACCCTTGAGAAAATTCTTTTGCTGGCCTACGCATTGGAATGGCAAATAGGCAGCTATAAACGTAAGTAGTCCAAATTTTGGTTCAACAGAAACTCCCAAAGTTTCAAAAACTTTGGTTTCAAATGAAGAAAGAATTTTATGCTTGATTCGTCTATGAATAATGATGGCAACGCCACCACAGGGTCCATCAAGACGATCATTTCTATAAATCAAGTAATTTGCGTCCTTCTTAACCTTATGGTCAGGTTTAAGGAACGTTTCAGTTATAACGGCAATATGCACGTTATGAACTCTCAAAAAATTAAATAGCTCGTCTTCATTATCTTTAAGAGATCGAGCATTCCAATTTAAAATGTTTAATGCTTTAAAATCCATTACTGAATTTTAAAGTCATTACAATATTATTAGCAAATTTTACTCCAGTTTGAATAGCATCAAACATGGAGTTAGATTTAAGCATATCAGAAATCATGTCAATTAATGAATTCTGTAAAAATTCCATTTTAGGGGCAGTAATGCTTCCTAAGTCAAAATTGTCAAAATTTCCGTTAGAACGTTGGTTAGTATTTTGATTTCTACCCGCTGCAATAGTAGCATAGGTAGCTCCATTAACTCGCTGAACATTGTTAGCAGCGAGGGGAGTAGGTACAGATGAAACATTTGAAGCAGGGGTGATATTTGTACCTACGGGTACGAATGTAGAATTTGTTCCTCGCTGACCGTTGTTAACAGCAGAGGAATTTGTACCTGGTCGGAAACGTGGAGCGTTTCCTACCTGTCGGTTAGAACGAGATTGTAGGATCGCTTTGCGAGTCTTACATTCCCAAAAATTGGATTTGTGGTTTTCACCACAATTTGAACATTTAAATTTCTTAGGATCTTCCTTCACAGGACAGTCGTCCTTTGCGTGAGAGGAATCACCACAATTCATGCATTTAGCTGGCATGTAGCAATTTTTAGTTCCGTGACCCCATCCCTGGCACTTACGGCACTGAGTGAGGTTTTGGAAATTTCCTCCAGTCTTCCTGAAGTGTTCCCACTTCACTCGGACATGGAGCATAAGGCTAGCTTTTTCTAAGGCCTTAAGGTTGTTTAGTTCACTAGACTTGAAGTGAACTAAATAAAAATCATTAGAAATCCCGTTGCGCGAATCGCCAGGACGGGATTTCATTTTCATTTTGCCAGTTCATCTCCAAGTAATTTTGCCAGTTCATCTTTGATCTGATCCAGGGATTCACCACTGGGCAGTCCTTTCATGACAACCTTGAACACACGTTCAGTTTTGGTGTCGTAAGTAAAAAATTTGTGCTTCTTCTCAGTAAGATACTTGAGAAGACATTTAAATTCGTCCAAGGTTTCAGCCAATACACGGCATTCACCCCGACGTCCAATTTGTAGTGAAAACTTAACTTTCACGAAATTCAAAAGTTCCATGCGAAGAGCATGGAAATCGGTAGTGGTTATCACAATAGGGGGAATCTTTTCCTTCTTGGCATTAAGCCGGGAAAGTTTACTAGAATTTTTCTTGTATGATGGATCATTCTCATCATCCGTGAGCAAATCAAATTGATTACTCAAATTAATTTCTTCAGAAGGAGGGTCAAGAGTTTGCCCCTTTCTTTTGCGTTTAGGCGCCATGGCAGCAGTAAATTTTTATCCAAATCGACTTCCAAGCAGATTACTATAAGAATCTGAAGGATCGAAGAGGAATTTTCCAAATCGATATCCAAGAAGGATTACCTCGGGTAGGGTCCAAACAAGGATCGAAGAGGAATAAGAGGAGTTGAACAAGGTAGAAATTTTTTTTTTTTTTACAGGTTGAGCACTGAAAAGTGCTGTTTAAATTTGTTGTAGCTTTAGGTAGTAGTAACACTTCCTTAAGCAAAAAGCAAATAGATCTGCACGGCAAGAGAGCACGATGCGGACTGATTGACAATCGTCATAATGATGCCGTCATCATCATTATCATAATAAAAATCTACATAGACGTGCATATGTAAGGGAAGCATATGAGACCCTTATACCTTGCAGCATTAGAATGAAAAGAAAGTGACGATCTGTATGATGGGAAAGGCGAGCATTTTCCTCCGTCTGTTACCTGCCATAGAGGAGTCTGCCCTGTGTAGCACTTTTGGTTTGCTTCAGAGCGGAATTTTGGATAACCGACAAAAAGGATCTCCATACTTATGCCAACTTGTAGTCTTGTTATCGAATGAAATGAGCATCTCACATCCGGGTTTGGAGCATGGCTCTGAGTGAAGTGTGCATACAGAATTCCATGTGTAATAAAGGGTGATACGGTCAAAATTTGGTCAAGGGAAAACGCGTGTAAATCGGTGAAATCGTTTATTTAAAAAATCAAATTAAATTTCTTTTTCAAGTTCAATTAGTATAAAATTCAGGAAAAATATTCAGTTAGGCTTCCGCTTTTCCAAATCCGAATTGCCGGGCCTTACGCTTGACCCCTGCCATCAGATTTTGTACAGCCACCTTGTCCACCTTCTTCGCCGCAGAAAGCCAGTTTGCCTTGAACTGCTGCTCGCCCTTAGCAGTTTTTTGGTCTTCTTTAGGTTCCGCTTGACAATAGCCCAGTATTTCTCAATTGGGCGGAGCTCTGGCGTGTTGGGAGGGTTCTTGTCCTTGGGAACCACCTGCACGTTGTTGGCGGCGTACCACTCCATGGCCTTTTTACCGTAATGGCAAGATGCCAAATCCGGCCAAAACAGTACGGAACAACCGTGTTTCTTCAGGAAAGGCAGCAGACGTTTATTCAAACACTCTTTCACGTAAATTTCTTGGTTGACAGTCCCGGAAGCTATGAAAATGCTGCTTTTCAAGCCACAGGTACAGATGGCTTGCCATACCAGATATTTCTTTGCGAACTTTGACAGTTTCATGTGCTTGAAAACATCTGCTACCTTTCCCCTTCCTTTTGCCGTATAAAACTCCTGTCCCCTAAGCTGCTTGTAGTCGGCTTTGACGTAGGTTTCGTCGTCCATTACCACGCAGTCAAACTTCGTCAGCATCGTCGTGTACAGCCTCCGGGATCGCGCTTTGGCCGTCGTATTTTGTTTATCATCGCGATTTGGAGTCACTACCTTCTTGTAAGTCGATAGTCCGGCTCGTTTTTTGGCTCGATGCACGGTTGTAGACGATACACCCAGCTTATTTGCGGCATCTCGGAGAGAGAGGTTAGGGTTTCGCTTGAAACTACCGGCAACTCTCTTTGTCGTCTCAGCGGCTTCCGGTTTTCGATTTCCCCCCGATCCAGACTTCCTGGCTGTCGACAAACGTTCCCCAAACACTTTAATTACATTTGTAACGGTTGATTTGGCAACTTTTAGCGATTTTGCCAACTTTGCGTGCGAGTAGCTCGGATTTTCGCGATGCGCGAGCAAAATTTTGATACGCTGCTCTTCTTGCTTGGACGGCATTTTGACAACTGAAGAGTGAATTCCAAAATCAAAATAGGAGCAACATTCTACACACACACACACCTTCAAAATGAGGGGTGTTCAGGTTTTTTAAATGCAAAATTGAAAGAAATACGTCAAGTTGATATTGACCAAATTTTGACCGTATCACCCTTTATTATCAACACTTTTCTGTGTGACTTACTGCTGTTAAGGAACTATACCCATGAATAAACATGAATGCAATGTACATTCTAGTACCTACCATTTGAAAAAGAACTCATCAGCTTCGGGTTTTACCTCACATTAAATATCCAGCCGAGTTCATCGTTCCGACAGAGATATCTAGGTATGTGAAATTTGCATGCGTAATGACTTCTACCCAATGTTGGTTTTCAGGAATATGAATAGAGTGTTGTGTGAGGTAAGAAGAATGCATATAACTTAGAATGCTGAAAGCATTTGAAACATCGAAAAATGTGTTTCGGGTCTCGAATTAAAGGTGCCACATAGTAAGCTTTGAATTTCCGTGTTTGGATTTTTAGAGTGTTTTCCCTGTTTTCCGTGACATACTTGAGTCATAAACAAAGTTGATTTTATTTTCAATTTCACTCTCAAATTTTGCGTGACATACTTGAGTCATAAACAAAGTAGATTTTATTTTCAATTTCACTCTCAAATTTAGTATAAACACAGTACAAATTGCATTTTTATTACACCTGCCAAATCACAGAAATGTGAAAATTTAGCTCCCCATTTCACAATCGCAAACATCTTTAATGGCATACGAAACAGAGATCCTCCGTTGCATCGATACCAATTGTATCCAATGCGGTGGATAGGGCCACGGCAGCTCCAAAGCGCAGATAAGTGCAACTCTTCCGTCGTCATCGTCGTCGTCGCCTTGTCTTATCAATAATTTAGCAGTCAGAAGCAGACTGTTGCTGCATTTCCCGCCGATGTGTTGGCTGGATGGCTGGCCGTGGTGCAGAAATTGTAAAGTGCTTCCCGGTGTTTGCGAGCGCGCTTCCGTTTCGATTCTTCTCCGATGACGACGACGACGACGACAATGGGATGCTTTAAGCGCATTTACGTTTTTCCAGGTGCGAATCCATCGAGTCCTCGTTGTTTGCACCGCACCTTCAACCCGAAACAGTGACACCACAGACAACTAGATCTTGTCGTTTTGTTCGCCGGAACCTTGAATCGTAGCAACCAAAGAGAGTGGAATCCTAGCCGTCTACGATCTAATCGGCATCCGTGAAGAAGGCACATTCGAGGAAAAAGTGAGCGAATCGAAAATGGAAATGATGTTGATATTGATGGTCCGGAACGTTGATTCAAATTGAACCCGATTTAAAGCGACAGCTGGAAAGTGATGAGCTTGCTTGGAAAAGCGAGAAAAAACACATGGTGGGATGAAGGAGCCGCATGGTAGCTCAATTAATTTGATTCATTCACTACCGATGGATGGGGCCATAAATCACAGAAACAGGGTTATTAATTAACATATGTTCGAGCTGCCCCCGTCCGACTTTGTTTCACGTGACATTTTCAAATTGGCTTCGGTATGGCTTGCGCTTTTTGCTGGTGGAGTCAGTATTGCAATGCCATTTACTGCGTCCCATTGACTGTGTCGGATCATATATCATAAAACTTCATACCTACTCTCGCACTTCTACTTTCCTGACTACCGGATACAGAAATCCCTGCCGAAGCCGAACGATGTGGATGATATGGCTTGTGGGAAAACAGATTGAGAGCAAACCACTATTGCTGTTTGAAGGGAGGTAAAAACCATGGGACCAGATAGCGACGATTATTGGGATAAACGTTCTTTATCCCCGCGAACCTTTCAAAACTGGCGGAGCTGCAATATCGTCGTCGTCGAAGTCGTGGCTCATGCTTTTCGATTTCAATTAGTTCGTTCGAGTGAAACGGCTTTCCGCTTCACGTGCTATTGCTTGCTAGTTCAGTGGTGGTGGTGGTGGCTCAGGATTGGACTCCGTTGGCTTCGACTATGGTGCAGCTGAATTGGCAATAAATGTTTTGGAAACCAATCAGCATCAGCTCCTCGGGTGAGAACAAAGCAGGCGGAGTACCTGACCTGCTGTTTTCAAGGCGATTATGGAATTTATTAAATCAGATTTTGCGGAGTTTGCTTTGTTTTGAGCGGCAATGGATCAAACTGTTATTAGCGAACAGTAGTGAAAGAATTTCTACTGTTAATACGTGAAGGACCGTCCTACCAGTGGGATTTCCTTGAAGCTTGAAAAAGATTTTTTCCTACATAATCGACCAGTTAAATTCTTTTTTTTTTAAGTTTTTCTTCACTCTGATCTTAATATTTTACTGTTTAAAAATGAAAAACAAATGTAATTTATAACGGATGTATCAAACCAGGATGGCAACATATTTTTGTTAAAAAAAATTATCACTCCTTGATGATCATTTTGACCGCCAGGAGAAGGGAAAATATTTTCCGCTTCACGGCGAAAATTTCAAGCCCCATCAAACATACTTCTTATTCACCATGAGAGGCTGAAAAGATCGCTTGGTTTCTATTCAATTTGTCTATTGCGACAGTAAATATTTAGTATCACAAATGCACAGATATTTTTTTTTTGGTAATTTATATAAACCTTTAACATTCACAACTTTTGAAGCTGATTCTCGTCTTCCATCTGACTTTCTGAACTTCACCGAATTTTGTAGAAGTTCAGAGAAATTTGTAGAACTTCTTCAAATTTGGAAGAAGTTAAGCAAACTTTTGGGAAATTAAGTGTTTTTTATTATAGGGATTTTCAGCCCATTTGGCTAATTCATCACTAGATTTTAAATTTAGTAAACTTTGTAGGAATTTGTGGAACTTAGTCGTGGTTCAGGGATTTTCCTTGAACTTAATTTAACTGCGATGGTCAGAGAAGAGCTTCAGAGAACTTCGTAGAAATTGAAGGAGCTTTGTAAAAATTTAGGAAAACTTCGTAGAAGTGGGAACTTTATACATGTTTGGAAACTTTGTTTTATTTCAGGAAACCTCATTAAAGTTACGGGACCTTGTTTTAACTTTAGGTACTAACAAAGACAAAATTGTAATAAAAATAGCACTTAAGGAAACTTTTGTAAAGCGGTCTGCACAATAAAAATAATAATAAATTAAAACAAAATAATTTTTAATGGGCTTGGAATAGTCCAATGAATTCGGTAGGAGTTCAAGAAATTTAGTAGAACTTTACGGAGTTTCGTAGAAAATCAAAAATATTCTTAAAATTTCATGAAACTTTGTAGAAGTGTATCGAATTTACTGTTCCCTGTGACAAAGTACTATACAGGGTGCGTGACGAATTTTTGCAGTAAATTTCAAATAGTAATTTCTCATGCTTGTGCATCATGATTTAGATATATTTGGCAGCACTGGATAGCTTATACTGTTAGGTGTAAGATTTAAACAAACAATGTTGAGTAAACGTAAAGATGTCGAAACAAGAGAGCAATCTGTCAGCCATTATCGCTTTGTTGCGCGCCGGAGTATGCATGAAAGAAATAATTCGGTCGGTAAATGTGTCTGAAAGAACAGTGTTTAATATTAAAAAAGGCTTGGGAAAGTGATAAGACGAGCACCTGCTCATACTGCTAATAAAGCACAGAAATGGCTTACGGAAAATATTTCGTAAATTTGGGAGGAAGAAATTTGGCCCCCAAGCAGTCCCGATATCAATCCGTTGGATTATTTTGTATAGGGAGTCGTCCAACGGGATACCAATAGAACCCCTCACACCACACTTAAGTCGCTAAAAGCTAAAATCAAGGCAGTGATGACATCTATGGATCGAAACATTTTAAAACGTGCATACTGCAGTTTCCGGAAGCGTCTAACTACAGTCGTCGAAAGGGAAGGCAATTTTTTTGAATAAATTTACTTACAACTTCCATATGTTGCGAAAGAAAATAAATCGCACAAAATTCATTGCTAGAATAACTAACTGGTGTATTTTTTCTCAAATATGCCATTTACTGCAAAAATTCGTCACGCACCCGCACTCTGAGCTCAACATAACTTTATGCCCCAAAGCAAACTTCTTCGTCCATGTCCGAATGTATGGGTTCTGTCTCTTCTTTCGTCAATCCACCAAATTTAAAATGTAATTTGAAAAAAATTAAAAAAGGACCGGAAATAATGGTATTTTTGGAATCGGTATTTCAAGATGGCGGCTTACGATTTCAGAAAAAGTGGGAAATACTGCCAAATACTGCCAAATACTGCCAAATACTCTTCACTATGGATATTTTCGGAATCGGGATAACTTATAGAGACCGAAAATGATGTCCAGCGCCATCTTGAAATCAAAGATGGCGGCTGCTGTTTTCAGAAAAAGCGGGAAATATTTCAAAATACCCTTCCGGAACCGGGATGACGTCTAGAAACCGCAAATCGATGTCCTGCGCCATCTTGAAATCCAAGATGGCAGCATCCGATTACAGAAAAAGTGGGAAATACTACCAAATACTCTTCAATATGGGTATTTCCAGAATCAGAATGACGTCTAAGACCCTTCCACCCTTTGCTGTTTTATTTAGCATTCTGCTAACAACCCAATTTCATTACTTCAGTCTAAGACCCGTAAATCGATGTCCGACGCCATTTTGAAAACCAAGATGACAGCTTCTGGTTTCAGAAAAAAATGGGAAATACTAACAGATACTTCATTATGGATATTTTCGGAATCGGGATGACGACTAGAGACCGAAAATCGATGTCCAGCGTCATCTTGAAATCCAAGATGGTGGCATTCGGTATCAGAAAAGTGCGAAATGCTGTCAAATCCCTTCAACATGGGTATTTTCGGAATCAGGGTGTTGTCTAGAGACCAAATATCATTATCCAACGCCATTTTTTCAAATCCAAGATGTTGGCTTCTGGTTTCAGAAAAGGTGGGAAATACTGTCAAATACCCGTCAATATTTATATTTTCGGAATCACGATGACGTCTAGAGACCGTAAATCGATGTCCGACGCCATATTGAAATCCAATAAGATGGTTTTCAGTTTCAGAAAAATAGAGAAATAGTGTCAAATACCCTTCAATATGAATATTTTTGGAAATGGAATGACGTCTAGAGACCGGATATAAGAATCGGAATGACGTCTAGAAATAGAAAATGAATGTCTTGAAATCCAAGATGGCAGCTACAGGATACAGGAAAAGATTAGTGCTCGTTTTCTAAAGGCGGGGCCAATCTAAAGTTAGGTATTCTACTATGAAATCTGTGGAAGGGATGCTTATATCATGTAGATCAAAACGTCCAATGTAACACTCATTGATTATGTCCGATGTACAACGCGACTTGCCAAAACATTCTATGTGGTTTTTTCCATGTGTAGCATGACATTCAAAGTTAAATTGTGATTTTATCGTTTCTACTGAATTTTCAACGTTATTTTATACAGACTCCATTAAACATAGTATTGCAAAATGTATTGTTTCTAAACAGTTTAAATAATAATCTGTCGAATTTCAATTTCGATTTTCTCAAAATGGTGGATATGTTACATTGGTCTATTTGAAAAGTGACGCGAGAATTCGGCATCTACATGTCGTCTCAAAAAATCATATTATAGGGTATTTGACAGTTTATCTGAGATCAATCGCCGCCATATTAGATTACAAAATGGCATCGGACATCGATTTTCGACATCTACATGTCGTCCCCGTTCGTATAATACCTATATTATAGGGTATTTTACAGTTTTTTTTTTCTGAATGCAATGGCCGCCACCTTGGTTTCCAAAATGGCGTAGGACATCGATTTTTGGCAGATTCCTGTCGTTTCCGTTCAAAAAAATAAAAATACCCATCACCAGAAATCACTTATATACTTGCAAACACGAAGTTCATCGCCAAGATTCAAACTACTTTGAGTCAGAGGTGAAATCCCGTCAAAACAACACAATTCCAGTTATTTCAATCGTGTTATGTCTCGTATGCATAGCGACTTTACTAGAAAACGACCAGAGGCAGTTTTGCCGCGACAGAATGGAAGAATGACATGAGAGACTTTTCAATCTTTTAAATTTGTCGAACCTCTAAACGGAATCCCTTTACGAAGAGCTTTGAGTGGGTTGGTTTATTTCTTTTAATTCCGTACGCGTATTTCGTCTACTACTTGCAGACTTCATCAGCGCCACTGCCAAGTTATAATTTACCTTAACTTGTACCTAAATTTAAGGAACCCAAAAATGAACAATGTATGCTTTTTGATCCCATTTGAAACCAAGCGGTTTTATAATTGCTTTTATAATGATAAAACACCTTTATGGAGTATTTTGTCGTTACATAAATAAAAAAAAAACCCAGCAAGTTTATGATTGATTAAGTGAACAGTTTTATAAAGGAATAGGGTGCCACATTAAATTTGTTTTTAAAACCATACACTCTCTGACTGTATCGTCATACTTTAAAAGGTTTTTAATACTGCATAAAGCTGAACTACTAACCAAAAATGTTTTGCACTATTAAATGCTGAATTTAAACTAAAAAAAAATGCTTATTGGCGTTACAAAACCACAATAAATTAGAGTGATAGCCAAAAGGCTGTTAAGTTGTTACTTGGGACGCCATTTCGATCAGGAATGCCGTTCCCTTGTTAAATTTAGCTAAAATATAAATCATTGCCCATAACAAACAATCATGCAAATTTTCAAGCACTTCTGAGCAGAGCTGGTAAATATCACAGCCGTCATGTGACGATGAGAAACAGGTCCTCTCACTGTCACGAGACGAAACTACTTATCATTAGCTTTCTTGTCATTTTTCAATGATCAAGCATTCGTGAGAATAATTCTTATGTGGTTTTGACAGATGAATTTAAGCAAACAACCGTATGTAATCAGTAAAGTGAATACATTATTGAGATTTGCTCGGTACAAGTAACTTTAATAGCATTAAATGAGCTAGTAATTACGATGATCACAACACTGTCACGTTCTGTCATGACAGAAATTCGATGAGATTTTGAAGAAAATCTCTATCATCGTTTTCTGATCCAATGATAGTGACAGAAGTATCTCTGTAAATATCGCGAGAGATCTTTCATTGGATATGACATTTGCCAGCCCTGCTTCTGAGCTGGTCATTTGGCGTGGAACTGCTCATTCGATATTTTCCAATAAATCATAGCAGAAAAACGGCTCATCTAATCGAAATGACGGCTAAGACAAAGCTGTAGGAAACAGGGTTACTTTTGACGTAGGACTACGTCTTTCATTTCTATACTGGGGGTACACTTTGTAAAAAACAAAAATGGAACATGAAGCAAAATTATGAAAGATTTTGAACATTAATAACTCAGCTGCTCCTGGACCAATTTCAATAATTTTATCACCAATCGATCAGAAATATTTCTACGCATCTATATCATTGCTTAAGACTGATGATTTTTAACGTGAAGCTATTGAAAAAGTGGTAAGTGATTATTTTATCTCCGTTTTTATGAAATAAACGTTCTTCCCAAACCTAGTCCTCATAATCGAGTACCACTTGGTTGCACATCATTCTGCTTTAACCTGAAATGATATAAAAGAGCGGATGGAGTGGTGAACAGCAATAGCAGCAGTATGAAGGTGGTGGCTAGTCCACTCCTTCACACCCAACAAGCAACAGTTGACTGGTCGTGGCAAAGGAGAAAAAGGTCTGGTAAAGGAGGTGCCAAGCTACATCGCAAAGTTCTTCGAGATAACCACCATCCGTCGTCTGGCTCGCCGTGGCGGTGTCAAACGTATCTCCTGGAAAATGAGGTCCGTGATGCTGTCACCTACGCTAAACACGCCAAGCCTAAGTGGCCATTGATGTCATCTATCTACGGTTTCGGAGGTTAAATCACCACTTTGGCAACAAAACGGCCCTTTTCATGGCCACCAAGCTTATTACAGTAAAAAGTAGGAATATAATTCATCTGCCTGTTTGTCCATATTCAGATCCACATGCCCCCAACGACCACACAAAATGCTCATGTAACCAAACTTGGAAGCAGGGAAATAAATTATTTTGATCGATTCTCTTCATCAACTTTCTCTTTGAATCGCCACGGCCGGATATTTTCAATGGATGAAGCAACAATCTAGCTTCTAGTTCGACGAAGACGGCAGGAAACATTTTTGAAGTCAAGTTATTTACGAAAGAAAGAGTCGATGAAGATAATCGATTAATGTAGATAGAACTTATTGAAAAGTGACGCGAGATTTGTTTTCCGTGTTGAGCACCAATGCTACCGACGCCAGGGAGTTAGCTCCCACACCTGGACCCTACCTATCGACCCATCAAATCAACCGGGGACCAACGCCTTTACTTCCCGAAGGAAGGCGTGTTCAGAGATGTTATGCCTTAGAACATGCCGGTGGCGCCGACTGGGATTGAACCCATTCTTGCTGGGGTGAGAGGTAATCACGCTAACCACTACACCACCGGCACCGTTGACCATCATGTTAAGGTGATTAAGATTATCTCATTAATTTAAATCCTTATTTATATGTTTATGACGAGAGCAAAAATTGTGACTGTTGCTTTAAATCTGCTAAGTCATCTCAGCTCCTTTTCATCTCTAAAACTTATCTTTTTGCCCCCAAATGCAACCAATTTCCAATCTAATAAAGGTTCGGAAAGCTCTTTAGCATCTCTCGACTGATATATGTAAGCCCTTCTTAGCTCGACCGAGGACCGTGGATGGCGTGTCTGTCTTATTGGCAGACGCTACAGCTTTTCCACCTTGAGAAAAGTGCACACACATACACACACACACTCATACACGTGTTCGAGAGGGACGACATGTGGAAGGACTCTAACAACTATCCCCTACTGCAACAGCAGTGGCAGCAGTAGCAGTAGCAGATATCCCGATGCACTACAATAATAATGCTCTTACGGCCAATATATTTCATTCGATGGTTGTCGAATGCTTTTCTCCTTTTAGAGGATGGCTGACTGCGTTCTGCTGCCACATTTACACCCAACCAGGAAATGTAAGATTCTCTAACAGTTTTGTATCAAAGATATACGCATATGCATTTTCTGTCATTTAGACGTCATTTAATGAGTGTTATAATCTAATAATCCCAATGTGACGGTTTTGAACGAAATATCGATTTTGCAGAAAGTTTGAGAATATAAGAAATCGATTTTAGTGTTTTCCATTTGGTTTGCGTGTACGTATAAAATTTTACCCTTTAGAATCTTGGGACGAGAGTGCAGTGATTTGGTAAGGAAGGATGCTGCTGGAACTGCAGGAAACTTGATTTATGGCATATTAACTTTTTGCGATTTTGTCTTGCTTACTTCCTGGCCAATTATGGACAATGCAGAGCTTTGCCTGTCCTGTCGGAATGGGTGCTTTTTTGTGTGCTTACAGGTGATTTTTGATAGGGGATTTGATGTTTAGAATGCGTCCGGTGTTCCGTGGAGACAATTTAGAAGGTTGAGTGATTTTAAAATGAAAGCTAGACTGAAGCACGAGAGTCACATGAGAAAATTCACGCAACTAGCCAATTATGGGAAATTTATGATTGACACATTACAAAAACAAGCAGCCAACAAATTGTTTGAAAGAGCGTTCTCTAGACTACCGATAATTAAATCAGAGTAATTATCTTTAATGTGAAATTCTGTTCTGTTGATCCATTCTTCTCGTCTTTCTACGGCTAAACGAAAGTGAGAATACGTTGCTCCGAGTGTTTGCGTAATCGTCGCCGTTTAAAACCTCCTTCGACTGGGTCTCTTTGGTAACCGAGAAGGTAGAGTCAACCGATCTCCCATGGGAAATCATGGCATGCTGCGACACACGCTCATCCCAACTAAACGGCTCGGTGAGTAGACACGCAGAAAATTGAAATACTATTATCAAGCTCACATATACCTACCTACATGGGGTCTGGTTGGCTGTTGAAGCTGTAAACCCTACCTGCAGTCGAGAAGAAGCAATAAGACTTTGGAGACTTCAATCTCTTCTGCCGTCGTCGTCGTTGTCGTCGTTGTTGGATCATAATTGCCTTTTTGCAAGTCGGCAGCGGAAATACCAAAAGGGGTCTAAGTGTGCCTGTGTGTGTGTGCATGCGTCTATGTTTGAGCACTTATGAGGGTAATAAAATTTTAATCCTATTACACACAGTTTCACCAGGAGGCAAGTGGGAGTCGTTTCTTCTGTCTTCCGATGCTACACTGTCGGCTACGGTCAAGGTGCCCTGGCGTACAACAACTTTTGTTTCATAGTTACTTGGATTTGGATAAGACTGGGCTTGTAATTAATGACTGCTTAAATCTCATCGCTTGAGACCGGGATGATCATTTAAACTTTTGCTTTTCTCGAATTCGCGCGCGCTAATTTTACACGGAGGGTGTAAGATGAAGTGACCAAATCTTGCGAACTGCAATTAGCCTCTTCGTCGTTCGTGGGGAGAGAGAGAGAGAGAGAGAGAGAGAGACCAACTCACGCAGTAGTGTACGATAATATACGATACGGTAGGATAATTTAGCCGAAGATAGGTAGTGGTTTTAATTTCGTATTAAATTTTCGTTGCGGTAAACTTTGCATCTCTATATAAAATTCATATTGCAGGCTGACCTAATAAATTTCAAAAAGGCAGCAATTTTTATGGATTTTTTTACAATTGAAATAACCACCTTAAACTCTTTCGGAAACATTCGCTAAATCGATGATTGCGCTTCAATTTGAGAATTTTTTAAGCTCGTGGCCAAGTTTTAAGAATGTAGGAATGTTCTGATTCTACCTTAATTTTTACACTCGCTATCTTTCTTACCTCAATTTTTCGTTAATAATTATTAGAACCAATGTCGGTTAATGATATACTGAAAATATCCATTGATTTAAAAATTTTAAACTTGAAGAAAAATTCAAATTTGAACTATATAGGAGATGGCAATCCATAATTCTGGGTGAGGGTAATTAATTAAAAAAAAAAAAATTTGAAATCTAATAGGCCATTCTCCATTTTGATTCATAACCCAAAAATATGAGTCTGCGCAAAAATGGTAATGATTATATAGGTTTCGTGACGTCTAAACCTTCATCATACTTTTCCATTTTTTTGTAGTTACAGTATTGGATATATTCAATTATGCACTGTGTCTCTTCATGACATTTCAAATAACACAAAATTTCCTGATCAACCAAGTATTCAATTCAATCAAAAAGTGTTGTTACTTCATACGTGAAGTTTACGATTTTCAGAGTTGGGAGGAAATGCTATACTTATATCAACATGAAGCTTTAGTGCAAAAATTTATCAGCTAAAGAAAGTCCAATCGATCCTCTTCAGAATTTTCTCAAACTAATAACTTATCGCACTAACGCTTCATGTTGATATAAATATAGCATTTACACTCAACTCCATGTATTCAATGTTTATCAGTATTCAGTATTCAATGTTTATCAGCAGTAACTTAGGCATTTTGTTTTTTTTTTCATTTTGCCGTTGAACTTGACATGCCCGTTCAACAATACTTATATTGGAGTGTGTTTAAGGCTAACTTGATAACCAGATGTTTCAATCTTAGATTGAAAAATGATGTTATTCGTTGACCATAATCTTAAGATTTGTTTTACCTTTTTTCATCGTGAACGGATTTTTGGAAATTTTAAACAGTTTTAAACAATAATAATATTTGGGACAGATTAGGTTACTTTATTAAATAAAATAATATTTTGATAATAAATGCTAAAAATTTCACCTTACAAATTGAAAAAAGGCAGTCAAATCCCAACATTGACAGTTTTATCGAGGTTTTAAACCATACTAAAAGTCTAAATCATGGTCTACAGAACCCTCATAGAACGAAAAATGTTACTTGGGATAAGAAGAGATTTACAAAAAAAAAATGCTTAAAAATACAGACTTGGCCATTCAAGTCACAATATATATTGTTAAAACTTCAACACTTGATCGATCAGCAACAACAATTTCATGAATTTTAATGCCCATACTGAAAAGTTAGAGCTCTTTGAAATTTTTTGGAGAGTCAAAAAATTCACATCTTATTATTTGTATGTCCTGTACTATATGAATCAATGTTAAAGGTGGTCTATTATATTGCAACTGCATTTATTTTTGCAAAAAATCGACCATTTTGGATGTTGTAAAATTTTCAAATGGCATCTTTGATTTTTTCAAATATTTGTAGCACGGAAACGTCACTTCTGATCTAAATGACGTCTTTGACAATTTTGTAGAGAAGAATAATGTCTTTTTGGTAAAAATTTATTTTAGTAATTTCAAGTAAAAATTTAAAAAAGATGTGAAATCCTAAATATCTCAAAATGTCCTTGCCCGATTAAAAAAAAGCTCATGAAATAAACAAGATTTTTGGATTGTTTAATATTATGGATTTTTCAACTTTTGGTCAAACAGCAAAACGAAAACCGAATGGTTGACTCTATCTCCTCAGATTTGCCCGAAACTTTGCACAATTTTCCGTTCGACGAGCTCATCCTTGAATTCCTTCAACAACATATTTGAAAATCTGTCTGGTCCTGCTGACTTTCCTGAGTCAACATTGTCATCCGACAAACATTGTTTCACTTATTCACGAGATAACTTTGGTTTGGACCAGAAAATGTGCAGCATCATGTGACTTAAGCGGAACCCACAAAGCTGTTTGAACGAATCTGAATCTGATCAAAATTGACGGACTGACGCAGCGTCGATGAGAAGTCGCCAAGTATACTCTATAGAGATGTCGGTGGAAAAGCAACTTGACATGCGTTACACCTGTCATTTGACGGACGAACCCCTTCGTCAACACTGACGGTGACGCGGTATTGTGGGTCCCGCTTTAGTCTCATACAGTTTTATTCAACCGCTCTGTATTTATATGCCCTTTGAAATAATGCTTTTAAATCATACTATCGATCAGCAGGCACATTTTGAATGACGCGCTTATTTTGGTTTACGGAGTGATTTAGCGGTGTCATGCAGGTCACTGATAAGGCCTATACCAACAGCAGCGTTTGACAGTAGACAACATGTCCCGGGCTCAAATCGTTTATTTTGCTGTGCTGGGCCCGCTGTCATAATATAACATGTTGCCTACGCGCCTACCACTGGGCTGGTGTCATGCGTCTTCATTTCAAAAGTGAAGTAACGGTGTAAGCTACGAATTTATGCGTGATCATCAAATGTGAGGGTGAAGTTCTTGCATCCTCTCTTACAATGAACTGTAGTATGCATGTTTTTCTAGAATGAATAATTTCGTACAAAACCTTCATGAGATGATTTTCCAGCCGCAGTGCACTTCGGGAAACGAACTTTCCTCTGAAATTTTGGTAACATAAAAATTACAAAATTATAAAAAAACATCCTGCAGGCCACACGTTGTACAAGGATCTCTGTGATGCAACAACCTCTTGATTTTTTTTGCATTAGTTTTGGTCAAAATGACTGGTAAATACACAAAATTATATTTAAAAATAAGACCTTCGAACAAATGGTGATGGGTCATTAGGCCAATTGCCACTAGTTCGAATGCCATTAGGCCGACATTTTAATTTTTGTTCCCATTTCATCATCTGACATCTGCATTGTTCCGGTAGCAGTAAAAATTGTAACAATCCCAGAGTGCTGAAAGTTGTTTCATAGAACAATCTGAATTAAATCTATCACTTTTCATGTATTGGCCTATTAGCTTTAAGCCTAATGACCTATTTGGCCAAATGCCTTCGGCGTAATGACTCATTCGGCCTAACGGCCATCGGCGTAATGATTTTCGGTCTAGTAGCCTGCAGTCTAGTAGCCTTCGGTCTAGTAGCTTTCGGTCCAGTAGCCTTAGATCTAGCCGCCTTTGGTCTAGTAGCTTTCGGTCTAGTAGCTTTTGGTCTAGTAGCTTTTGGTCTAGTAGCCTTCGGTCTAGTAGCCTTCGGTCTAGTAGCCTTCGGTCTAGTAGACTTCGGTCTAGTAGCCTTCGGTCTAGTAGCCTTCGGTCTAGTAGCCTTCGGTCTAGTAGCCTTCAGTCTAGTAGTCTTTGGTCTAGCAGCCTTCAGTCTAGTAGCCTTCGGTCTAGTAGCCTTCGGTCTAGTAGCCTTCGGTCTAGTAGCCTTCGGTCTAGTAGCCTTCGTTCTAGTAGCCTTAGATCTAGTCGCCTTCGGTCCTAGTAGCCTTAGATCTAGTCGCCTTCGGTCTAGTAGCCTTCGGTCTAGTAGCCTTCGGTCTAGTAGCCTTCGGTCTAGCAGCCTTCGGTCTAGTAGCTTTCGGTCCAGTACCTTTCAGTCTAACGGCATTCGGCCTAATTGCCCTACACTGAACAGCCATTGAAAAATGGAAAGAGCCTCACTGGCTTATCGAAGTAACCACCAAGCTCGTTAATAGCACGATACGGGCTCGTTTTGCAATATAAGGGTGATATACGGCTTTTCAATTTTTATATTATTTATATTATTTTGCATTGATGGCTACTTGGATAGAATATTGTGATAATTTAGCGTTAAACCAACTTTTCTCTATTGGTAGGATGCTGCCTATCTAAAACCACAACAATTATTGAAAATTACTATTATCATAAATCGGGTTTCGCCTTTGATGTTCTAAAATTTAAACGTTTGTTCAAATAAATTAGAAAACTGCTTAGCTGAATATTGATACATTACGATTATCTGCTAAATCTGTGGTATTGAAATCATCCACTTATCCCCGGGTACACAAAAATGAAATTCAACTGCTTGAATGACAAACATATCTTACTTCTCAATGCCATATTTTATCATTTCAATACTCTTCGCATTGCTTCTACTCAACCAGTGATGCACGAAATCTCAGTAAATTTTTCCGGAACCAAACTGTAAGGATAAGAAAAAGCGAACAGAACAAGCGAACAGAACAAGCGAAACAACCTAAAACTGCATGCTAGATAACAACTTGAGAACACTCTGAGAACAACAGCCTCCACTTCCGGACTGCATGGCGGGCAAGTAGCAAAATAGCAGATAATTCACAAAGTATAAAGCCAAACCTAAGAAGTAAAAATCATCTGACCCCGCTCCTGCAATATGGACCCAACAAGCCGAAGAACACAAGTCGAGTGGCGGGAAGCAAAACAAAACAGCAGAAGTATAAACAATATTAATTGCTTCGTATTTTATTTACACTAGCCCGTGTTCGTACTTCCGCGCGGCTAAATGGATTATATTAAATACTTTATTATCAAAGTTTTTACATTAATTCCTTCTACTTGGCGCTCTCTGATTTTTCTGCCACTCTGTTCATTATCCTTGGGAGAATGCGCTCTGGTTACCTACCCCTCTTCAGTTCGACGCTCTGCTACTGTTGGATTCAAATTAAAAAGAAAAGCTTTTCAATTCCTGATCCTCGTTCTTTTCCGCATGTTTCTCTTAACATGAGTAGGGAGGGGGGAAATCACACCCACTCGCGGGAAAACAGAACTAATGAAAATGGCACTGATCCTAACTGAGGCGAGAAGAAGACACCGAAAAAAAAACGCTTCAGGGAAAACGGAGAGAACTATCCTTTCGTTTTAATTTTAAATGCTAATTTTTCATTTCGTTCACCGAAGAATTATTTGCTAATCATGCTGCTAAGACGTCTCGCACACTTCTCGTCTGCTACATTCCCCCAGAAGCGCAGCGCTCGAACAGAAGACAATGTGATTACGGATTAAAAGTTTTTAATATAGAAAATATTATCTTTGCGTCCTCCATCCCCTCTGACTAGACTCTCGATTGTGGGAGGAAGCTCCACCAGTCGGTGAGTGGCAATCCATTTCTCTCGTCGTCAAGCATGTGACAACCGGAACGGACCTATTATGAGCTTGCGGTGAATTGGTATTCAATGTTTGTGCAGGAAAATTCCTCTGTGGGATTCTTAGAGTTTGACAAGTGGCAGCTCAAAGGATTTCCTGTGCACTTCGATTGATTTCGTTGCAGATTTAAATACCTTTTTTATATTATTGAGTTGCGAGAAGACGAATTAAATTTCGAATAAAACATCTCCCATTGTAGCACCGTCACCATTAAAACAGCACACGCTGAATGACGATTCGAAGGGAATTAAAACTCGCAGCATATAATTCAGTTCAAAAATGTTCGTTCTTCTTCCTTTGACAGATTTGTATTTTTTCCTTATTCTAGTCCTTCATTTGGCTTCCTTCGTCTCTTTGCCTTCGGGGAGTCCAACCTCGATATGGGTGGCAGGAAAGAAAACATGCCATCCAACGACTTCATTTAATCTCGGTGATCCTTGTGGGGCTACCACCAAAGGCGGGTGCGGTTGCATGCAGCTGTTAGGTTGGTTAGTCGACGGCGGTCTCTTGATAGAAAACAAACCCCCCGGGGACATTTGGTGAACCGAAGCTCATTGGAGCTGTCACTTGGTTGGATGGTAATAAGTAGGGATATCTTCTGGAGCAGATATAGTCATCGTCGTCGACTCACTCGAGGACATAATTGTTGATGGCGAGAAGTGTGTTGTCGCCACGTTTGCAACAGTTGCCTTCACACTGCCCGGACCATCAGTTGGTGGCTTATCTCTTTTAGACCGGAAGCTTGACGGACTGACTGAGTAATGAGGCGATTTCGTGACGATTTGAATGAACACTAGTCTGGGAGAGAAAATGGAATATCTTTGTCAACGTTGAATAGTTAGTGGGAAACGTTAGTGGGTGTAGGATTTATAAAACATCATGGACTTTTTGTAAAATAATATCTCTAAGTCTGAATTTATCCACCTATGGTGAGATCTGACCTTTCTTACGTTTGTTTTAAATTCTGGCTTATTTATAGTGTAGTACTAGAATGTTGACTAGAATGTAGTACACTTATAGATGTACTTGGGACCAATAGGCTAGTCAAGTAGTGAGCCAATTTAAAATCGTTAGTTTGCACCGGTTGGTCATGGTTCTATGGACAAATTTTCTTAATGTAATTGGTCATATATCATGAAGATGTGTTGTGATACTTCACTTGTCATAACCATGACATTTCTACCATATGGAACAACAATCCAGAATATCCAGAGCCGCTTCTAAAGTGGCTATGAGAGATGGTTTGACCATGTAGAACCATGATCCGGAATATCCGGAACCACTTCTACGGAGGCCATATGGATCTATGGATGTCGTTTTGTGTGCCCCTTATCATATTTCGTCGAGTAGATGTGATTTGTTATATCGCTTTATATGGTTATAATAGATGTCAAATTCGACCACGTGGAACCATAAACCGGAACATCAGGAACCGGTTCAACGTTGGTTATATGACTCTATGGATGTCGTTTTGCATGCCCCTTATCATATTTCGTAGAGTAGATCTGATTTGAAATGTCGCTTGATATGGTTATGAGAGATATAAAATTTGACCATAAGGAACCATGAACCGGAATATCCAGAACTGGTCCTACGGGGACCATATGGTTCCATGGTTTTTGTTTTGAATGTCATTGGTCATATTTTGCCGAGTAGATGTGATTTAATATGTCGCTTGATATGATTATAAAAGATATCAAATTTGACTATAAGGAACCATTATCCGGAATGTATAAGGAACTGTTTCTACGGTTGTTATATTGCTCCATGGTTATCATTTTGAGCGCCATTGGTCATATTTCATCGAGTAGATGCGACCATATGAAAGTGCGACCATATCACGCGACATATATGTTTATCTGAGATAATAAATTTGACTATATGGAACCACAATCCGGAACATCCGGAACACTACCATTTCCGGAAGTTCCACGAAAAAAAATAAATAATATGTTGTCGCAATGATAAGTACGATATATGATACAAATTGCAAAAACCCCCGTGCCAACACATTATTGAATATATAACAAACAGGGAGGGGGCTTGGGGGGAGTACCACCCTAAAGATGTAAGAACCACTCACCGGAATGATGTTAAAAATTTAAAATTTAATCGGCCATGGCATCTGAGATAAAACAAAAAATTTGAAAATAAAAAGTTTGTCCCGGGCTTTTACGGGTTAAGTTCGTTTGACACCACAATGTCTGTAGACGTGTCGCTCGATATCGGTTTGAAGTGCGCAACAATCAACAATCGACACGGTAAAGTGTAAAATCATCTGGATATAACAATTTACAGGGGCTTAGGTGGTTATACAAGTCGTTTATAAACAAAGCGAATATGAGAGGTACCAGGTGACCCTCTTGAGGAACACCTGATGGTATACTGAACGCATCGGAGGTGGAGCCATCATGAAGGTCTTCCTAATGATGATAAGTACGATTCCAACCAGCGAAAGAACCGA
This sequence comes from Ochlerotatus camptorhynchus, assembly GCF_037179485.1. Classification (NCBI taxonomy): domain Eukaryota; kingdom Metazoa; phylum Arthropoda; class Insecta; order Diptera; family Culicidae; genus Ochlerotatus; species Ochlerotatus camptorhynchus. Next base: position 3,159,160 of record NW_027040929.1, on the reverse strand, counting down.
GGAATGAACCATGGAGGTAGACCAAGGTGGTTCAACTTCGTGGCAGCAAGATTGTGAGGAACTTTACCAAAAGCCTTAGAGAAGTCAATGTACACTGCATCAGCTTGCTGACGCTTCTCGATGCTACCAATTTGAGTGTTAGTGTAGATCATCAAATTGGTAATTGTAGAGCGTTACTTCATAAATCCATGTTGGAACTCGGAGATTATGGATTTTACAGCCGAGTACAACTTGTCATACGGAAGACTTTCCAAAACTTTCGTCAAACAATTCATGATTGATATTGGAAGATAGTTTCCAGGTGTCAGGGAAACGCCATCCAGGAGTGGTCGGTTGAAGATAGACATTGCGAGAGCGGCCAACGATGCTGCACAATGAAAGTGGAATACGATCCGGACCTGGGCCTTTCGAAGCGTCAACATAACAGAGGGCTTTGTGGATAGCATCTTGATTGAAATTGAACTGCTGCAGACGAATATGAGAGCTGGGTTAATTAACGATGTATTGCTGTGGAGGTGGAGCCTGATCGACTTCGTAGACGGTTCGAAAGAAGTCAGCGAAGAGGTTTGCAGAAGTAGCAGCACAAGTAACAATTTTGGTTTTTTGATGGTTCTGAAGACCACGATTTAGACTTGTAGAATACTTTAAAACCTCGATAAAACATACAATGTTGCTTGGGAGGAGCTTTGACCTACAATAGGTGACGTCCACTGGAATACGAGCTAAACCTTTCCGAGAGCTTACAAAAGTCCAGAATGATGATGGAGTATCCTTGAATCTATTCTGCAGGTTGTCAATATACTCTCGAAATCGAACATCATGCAAACCATCGTATTCGGCTTCTGATAACTGTACTGCAGACCTATTTGCAGCGGTATTAGAGCGAAATTAACGTTTTCGAGGCTTTCACAGACGCAGTTTTAGACTCCACCAAGGCTTTGGGAAAATTTACAGAAGCATTTTTTACAAGCAATTGCACCAATCGGTGGAAACGATTTTAAATTGGCTCACTACTTGACTAGTCTATTGGTCCCAAGCAAATCGATTAACGTACCCCATTTTAGTCGAAATTACTACTACCAACAATCAATACGAAACTAACGATTTTAAATTGGCTCACTACTTGACTAGCCTATTGGTCCCAAGCAAATCGACTAACGTACCCCATTCTTGTACAAATTCCAGTACTACACTATGTTTGTTTTGATTCGCTATGAAAGTTTGACAGATAAAATGAGGGGTTAGTGGATTTTCCTAAGTTTCGAGGGGTGAATCGATTAGCTTGGGACCGAAGAGTGTACCAGAGCTGAGCCAAAAAGTTGAGCACGTTTCTTCGAGACCTTCTGGTCTTAGAGTTACCTCTATGATTGCACCCAATCGAACGCACCGATTCTCGCGTTACCAATATTATCTTTATTGTGATTTTCTATCATGTTCAGAAAATACAGTAGCTCCTTCCACTATAAATTAATTAGGGAAAATCTCTATATAAAATTGAATTGTAAGTTAACCATGACTTACAATAATTAGTTTAGCTTTTTATCTTTCTTTAGTGCTGCTTATAATTCATATAATTTATAACTGGACGCACTGTAGCGGCGCCGGTGGTGTAGTGGTAAGCGTGATTACCTCTCACCCCAGAAGGCCTGGGTTCAATCCCAGTCGGCGCCGCCGGGATGTTCTGAGGCATAACATCTCTGATCACGCCTTCCTTCGGAAGGGAAGTAAAGCCGTTGGTCCCCGGCTCATAAGTTTGATGAGTCGATAGGTAGGGTCCAGGTGTGGGAGCTGCCTTCCTGGCGTCGGTAGCATTGGTGCTCAGCACGGAAAACAAGATCGACGGAAAACAAACCAAAGGAAAAAAAAAAAAAACTGGACGCACTGTTTATTTTACTGCAGTGCTCCTAGCGGTCGGATTTGGAATGTTTTGAAGGCAGTTTGTTTTCAAATGTTTCTTCTTTCAGTGCTGATAAGTTCGTCACGATTATTTTTGTTTAAAAGATGTTATACCATAGAGGTAGCTCTAAGACTAGAAGGTCCCGAAGAAACGTGCTCAACTTTTTGGCTCAGCTCTGGTACTCTCTTCGGTCCTAAGCTAATCGATGCACCCCTCGATACATAGAAAAATCCACGTACCCCTCATTTTATCTGTCGAACTTTCATAGCTTATCAAAACAAACATAGTGTTGTACTAGAATTTCGACTAGAATGGGATACGTGAATCGATTTGCTTGGGACCGATAGGCTAGTCAAGTAGTGAGCCAATTTAAAATCGTTAGTTGCCACCGGTTGGTTATACTTGATGGAAGCCGCGAACCGAAAATTAATTTTGGACACCCACTTGCAAAATCCGACGTGGTCAGGTTGAAAAACCGCAAAGTAGTTGAAATTGGCTAAATCGACCGTATCTAGTGTTCTCAAACGTTTCCATGAGCGGCATACTACGAACAATCAATACGAAACTAACGTTTTAAAATTGGCTCACTACTTGACTAGCCTATTGGCCCCAAGCAAACGATTAACGTACCCCATTCTAGTCGAAATTCTAGTACTACACTAGGTTTGTTTTGATTCGATATGAAAGTTTGACAGATGAAATGAGGGGTTCGTGGATTTTCCTATGTTTCGAGGGGTGCATCGATTAGCTTGGGACCGAAGAGAGTACCAGAGCTGAGCCAAAAAGTTGAGCTCGTTTCTTCGGGACGTTCTGATCTTAGAGTTACCTCTATGATACTACCGTTCGGCAGGATCATAGCAAGCGTCGTAGTGAAACTAAGAATCGGAAGCTGCATTTGAAGGTGTTGAGAACGGTTAGGGCAAACCCAGGGCTGTCGGATTATGATTTTGCCAAGAAATGCAAAGCCAGCCAAAGCACCGTCAAAAGGATTCGTCAGCGAGAAGGATTTCGATCTTTTCGGGCCAGTAAGCAACCAAACAGGACACTGAAGCAGACTCTAGTGGCCAAAAGACGTGCCCGGAAGTTTTACAATGCGGTTCTTACAAAGTACGAAGGATGGATCTTCATGGACGACGATACGTACGTGAAGGTGGATTATGGGCAGCTTCCCTGACAAAAGCTCTGTAAAGCCACCGGTCGAGGTGATGTCCCTAGCAAGTTCAAATTCGAATTGCTGATAAATTTGCAAGAAAGCTTATGATATGACAAGGTATTTGCAGCTGCGGACAAAAAACCCAGGTTTTCGTAACAAACAAGACTATGGATTCCTAAATGTACAAGCAGGAGTGCCTGAAAAAACGTATTCTTCCGTGCATTAAAGCTCACAACGGACCTCTAAAGTTTTGGCCTGATTTGGCAAGCTGTCACTACAGTGGATAAGTTCTACAGTGGTACCGAGACAACGGGGTAGATTTCTTCGAAAATGACATCAATCTACCCAACTGCCCTCAATTCCGCCCAATTGAGAAATATTGGACAATTCCGGAGAACTTCAAGATGAGGGCGTAATTGCTTTTGTAAACAAACACGTCATTTGCCGATTACTCGCGAATTAAAGCTCAATCTAAAAAACTGACAACACAAACAGGTAGAGGAATGATTCCTCTATCGTTTGGTATAGTTTGTTCGCGAGATTGTTCTTTTATTTGCGAGAAATCAGCGATTGACGGGTTTGTTTACAAAAGCAATTACGCCCAATTCTCAAAGTTTTCCGGAATTGTAAAACAGAAGTTGAAGAAGAGTGGAAAAGTGCCTCGGGAAACGACACACGACGAATGAGAACTGTGCACTTTGGAGTCTGAATATCAGGAATCACCCAGCGCACGCAGTGATATCAATATAGCTCTTACCTCTATCACAGCTAGCACACGAAAGCGGCTATGCTTGAGCTTGATGCTGCACGACTGTAGAGTGCGATCGTAACGCCTCAAGGTAACGTGTTCAAGGTAGAGTGAAGTCGTTACTCGTTAGTAGCAGTGTTGTCAGCATTTGGTCTGGGCCACATATCCACCTTCTCCTCAAAAAAAAGAAAGAAAGATGTACACCGGTGGAACCCATTCAATTGTTAATTCATGTTGGGAGCTATTTACATGAATTATAGGCCATGCGAGGGCAGATGATGTGTCTCTTATTGAAAGTAGTACCTCTATGGTAGTACCGTCAACATGCGTGACAAATTTATGATTTTCTCTACCTTGATACCGGTGGTAGAAATTGTGTTCTTATTTTGTCGGTCCTTGCACTAGTCTCCACAGTCAGTTCCCTTCAAATCACTTTCATACATGAACCGAATTTGAAGTAAACTTTTGCGCGGTTCTTTATAGTTAAGGCATTTTTGAGCCATCACTTCAATTCAATTCGTAATTTTAACACGTAAAAATAGAATATTATTAAGGCAAACACTGCTTTATTTATTTTATATGCTTTTTTTTATTATTCATTATTATTAATACAAATATGCAATTAATATTATAACACAAACCGTCTACATCGATTGACGACAATAAATAAATAAATCCGAGATTTAAGTATATTTTGCTTTCCGTGCAATACGAAGTTTCTGAAGGGTTATTATTTTGACGCGCTCCGTAGATGGATTCTGCACTATAGAGATTGCTAAAGTGCGATTGTGCCGGTGATTTGTTTTCATCAGGAAAATATTTCGCTATGAGTGAAACTTTTCCTGATGAAAACATTTGTGTATACATATACGTAACGTCGCTCAACGTAGTGTGTGTACAATAAACGTCAGCAATCTTTATAGTTATAACTCAAATCCCGAAGCTTCACACAATGCTTAACACTAATCAATCCGACCACTGTCAATGTTTTTTCGTTTTCGACCATTTTTCATTAGTAAAAAATAGGAAGTATCTCATTCGATATTTTTTTCCAAAGTAATGATCTGGACGAACTAGTAAGTATTAAATACTAAATTTTAAATTGAATTGCTCTTAACTACGTTTATTTTTCAGGTCGAGTAATATAATCTGACGTGTCATAATCATAGCGAATCTTCACCGATTTCATGTTCCGTAGCGTGAATATAGCTTTGAAGGTATGCTGGTGCTCGTTTGTCTCTTGCTGGACGTTGGATCGCCTCGGGCCTATTGCGGATTTTTTCTTCGTCTCGAACCGGATGCGAATCTTCCTCAGCTCCCGTAATCCCTTGTCGAACTTTCTCTGAACTATGCCGTACGTCATGTTGTCTCCAATTATAAACTTTCTTAGTTTTCGACACATGTCTTCGCAAGTTCTGTCCTGCTTCATCGGTTAGGACTAACATTCCGTTTTTTTCTTGAACCACGGTGTACCTACGTGGATCAAAACGTGACTCTGCTTTCCCGCGAACCTGTCGCTCGACTATGACTTTATCTCCTGGCTTGACGCAGCATTCACGTGCCCCACGTCTACGGTCCTCTCGCATCTTTCCCTGCAGTTTGGATTCGCGATCACGGGCATTAAGCTGGTCATCGTTATATGTTGCCTTTCCTGGGCACAGTAGCGGAAGTCCACGTCTTATCTTGCGCCCCATCATCACTTCCTCTGGGGGAATTTTTGTGACGGAATGTGCACCAGCGTTGTAAGCGTGAACTGTAGCCTTCAGTTCTTCAGCATAACTAGTGCCAGTCGTAGCTGCTGCTGCCATCGCTTTGTTAACTAGCTTCATGCAGCTCTCAGCCAGTCCATTTTGTTGTGGATGTAAAGGAGTGGAGAAAATAATGTTGATACCACGCTCTTGACAATATTCTTTATAGTCTTCACCGTTGAAAGGTGGGCCATTGTCAGATTTTATGCACTGAGGAAAGCCTTCCTTCTCAAATGCCGCTTCCAAAACTTTCCTCGTGCTTTCGAAACACGTAGATTTCACCGGATTAGCAACGATGTATCTAGAGCGATAATCGATGATGACCAAGATCGAAATACCGCCGAACTTTGAATAAGGCCCGTTAAAATCTACAGCTATAGTCTCCCAAACTGATTTTGGTGCGAAAACGCGTTGCATCGGCGTGGGTTTTTCTGGTTTTCCATTCAGTGCGCAAATTTGGCAGGAATCTACCCATGCTTCTGCGTCTTTCGTCATGCCAGGCCACCATACTCGTTCTCTTAAGATACTTTTGAACTTTGCCGTTGATGGGTGGCCTTCATGGGCGATTGCCAACGTTTTGTGACGAAGAGTTTCCGGAATTACCGCGCAACCAGTTTTTGTAAGGATTCCTTCACGCAAAGCTAAATCACTTCCCAGTACCGCAAAGTTCTTCAAGTGTTTTGGCCATATCCCAGATTCAAGGGCCTTTGTTACCTATAAGTTGGAATCGGTAAATTCAACATAATTATTGTGGATGAAATTGATATCTGGTAACATTACCTCCTGAAGTCGTTGATCAGCGTTTGTTGCTTCTTTTATCTCACCCTCTGTTAAAAATTGTATTGGATTCGCTTCGAGGGAGGCGATTTCCCATGGACTGGTATTTTCTTCGAATGGACCATCGTCACCGTCGTATAGCCTCGAAGATGGATCAGCAATATTATCTCGTCCGCGCACGTATTCGACGTTGAAATTATACGGACTTAATCTAAGAGTCCATCCGTCGGCACGATTGAGTGCACGTTTCGAGTTTTCACGTGATCTATCCAACATAAACGTGAATCCTTGCGCATCTGTACGTAGCGTAAAAGATCGTCCAAGCAGAAAGTAGGCGAAGTGCTCCACTGCCCAAACTGCTCCTAGAGCCTCGCGTTGATTTTGAGGATATCGTTTCTCTGTTGGTGCCAGAGACTTAGACGCAAAGCTTATTATACGGGGTGGCTTATTGTCCTCCTGTTGAACAAGCACCGCACCAAGAGCGTTTGGAGAAGCGTCCGTGTACAAAATAGTCCTCTGGTTCTCGGCGAAGTATCCAAGAGACGTGGTGCAATTGACTATATGTTTTTTCAGCTGCTCAAATGCTCTTTCATGTTCAGTACCCCAGTTCCATGCACTTGCACTAGTTAATGCCCATAGCGGACTTGCAATATCGGCAAAACCTTTAATGTAAGGGCTCACGAAAGATGCAAGTCCCAGGAAGCTTCGGAGTTCTGAAACCGTAGAGGGGTGCCTGAATTTGCGGATGTCTTTGATTTTCGTTTCCTCAATGTTAAATCCATTTTCGTCGAGCTCGTGACCAATGAATTTAATTCAAGCCTTATTGAACTCACACTTGCTTGAATTGATGGTTAGGTTGTTTGCCCTTAAAATTTCCAGAACTTGGGCCACGGTCTTACGAAGATCTTCCAAGTTGTCTGCGAAGATGAGTACATCGTCTATGTACACTATGATGTTTTTCACATCTCCAAGGATTCGAGACATTTCCCTTTGCAAGATCTCTAGGGCGCAATTAACTCCAAACATTAATCTTGTAAACCTGAACATTCCATCTTCAGTTAGGAATGTGGTCAGGTCTCGCGATTCTTCGTGGAGCTCCAAGTGATAAAAAGCGTTCTTTAGGTCAAGCTTTGAAAAGAATTTCGCTCCGTGGAGTTTGACCTTCATTTCCTCTAACAACGGTAACCGGTAGTACTCTCTTTTTATTGCTCGGTTTGGCCCCCTCATGTTGACGACCAGACGAAAATCGTCTTTGCCTTTTGCGACGGCCGACATACCGCTTATCCAGTTAGGGGCAGTAAATACTCGTTCAATGATTCTTTGGTCTTCCATATCCTGGAGTCTCTGTTTGGCACTTTCCCTATAGGCTGCCGGTACGTTGTAGTATGCATTCCTTATCGGGGATATAGACTTGTCTACGCTGAATTTCACTAGAATGCCAGGTACTTTCGGAAATTCTTGGGTCGTTTCGGATACTCCACAGCTGTTGACGGAAGCACCTATCTTCAGTAATTTCACGTCGCTCGCTGTAGATCTTCCTAGCAGTGAGCGGTTGCCTTCAAGAACGACAAGAAATTCCGCCTCTACTGAAGGTTTGGTGCATCCAACGACTTCAATCTTTGCTCGGAAACTGCATTTAACTGAGATAGGATTACGCGAGGCATATGATCGTAAGTCATTACTGGTCGACAACTCTATTGGTTCAAGTTTGGCTTGACCTGATTGAAATTCTTTCTTCAGTGTATTCCAGTCGTCTCCACCAATTATGTTTACGTCCGCCCCGGAATCTATTAGGAATCGGATCGGAGTCGATGATCCAATGCGACAATCGATGAGCGCATCTGTGAGAGTCAGTGCATTTATTTGCTGAAAAAAAAATCAAATTTGAGCATTGTTCTCTTTTTAACAAAGTAACCAACGTTTCTTTTATATATTTTCAGGTTTTTTTTTTACAACGATACAAAGAATACATGAATAGCATAAGTGAAATACAATCAATCGTTATTTACCTTCTTCTGATCATCATCGTCATCCCATCCTGCTGGGAGATCTGGTTTAACCTGGATCCTGTTGGCACTCTTCTTTCGACATGCTACCGCGAAGTGGCCACGCTGGCCACAAGCATTACAATTGCGATCAATTGCTGGACATGATCCGAACCTGTGGTACAACTTGAAGCATTTCGGACAGCGGGCGCGGCGTCCATACCCAGGAAGGTTGGTTTCATTCAATGCTGGCTGTTTTCTCGGCTGTATCTGCCTGTCGTCGGTGCCTTCATACTGACGATTCCTTCGAAATCTGTCGGTAGATGGTTGATGACCCTGCCGATCTCGTCCCACCAGGAACGCTTCGGAAGGCCTAGTTTGAACTGTTTCTGCTGTATACGCCTCCTCCCGCGTCGCTGACTGGACGATGAACGTTGTCTCGTATCCAAACGTTCTCGCTGTTTTCTCCAATTTATCAATCTTTCGAACGTATTCCAGATTCTCGCTACGTAATTCCTCGGCGCTTTTCTCTCTGTAGGTGAGTTTAGCATTATTCTCCATATGTTCCTCATCGCCAACATCGTCTTCAAATGCTTCATCGGAGCTTGTCTCGCGCGAACACGAAATGTTGTCCTCGACAGCGGGCCTATCCGGTTCGCTAGGCAACCTTTCGCCATACGAAACATCCGAATCTTCCGAGTCGCTACGAAACTCGGGGGCGCGCACATACTTTCCATCACTTGACATTTTCGATTTTATTTTACTTGCAATTTTTCAAATCTGGAACAGAGAAAGAGAGTTCCATATATTCTAACTTAGGTGTTTGTTATTAATTTAAGATTATTTTTTTCAATGGTGCTATTCTATATATCGTCATTCAGTAAGTGAGTTTTAAAGTTCGATTTCGTAAAATCATTTACGAAAGACATTCTTTCGCGGTCATCCCGCACCGCTATCAAACAAATCCAAAGCGGTCATCCCGATCCGCTATCAATCAAGTCCTACGCGGTCATCTCGATCCGCTACCAATCACGTCCTACGCGGTCATCCCGATCCGCTACCAACCAAGTCCTACGCGGTCATCTCGATCCGCTACCAACCAAGTCCTACGCGGTCATCCCGATCCGCTACCAATGAATCTTACTTGATATCTCGATTTATCAACATGCGTTCATTGATCTGTGCCTTATTGGGAGGAAAGTGCACATTGTTTAATGTTTTCGTTATACATTATCTGCACCTCGATCTGCACATGTTGCTCCTTTATTTTCCCTTTTTCAATCATTTTGTGAACTAGCAATTTAACTTGTGTTAGGGAGAAAATAAGGCAGCCATCTTGTTTTCCCCTTGCCGGAGGTCTCAGGACAAGATTTTGCTTGTTTTATTAATGAAAATTACTGAAATGAGTTAACTACGTGGTGGGTGATTCCTCATAGTCATTGAACTTATGGATTTGTCTTTTTTTGCTGATAATTCAGCAGCCTGGCAGGATCGCCAATGTGCACTTTGGAGTCTGAATATCAGGAATCACCCAGCGCACGCAGTGATATCAATATAGCTCTTACCTCTATCACAGCTAACACACGAAAGCGGCTATGCTTGAGCTTGATGCTGCACGACTGTAGAGTGCGATCGTAACGCCTCAAGGATAAGTGTTCAAGGTAGAGTGAAGTCGTTACTCGTTAGTAGCAGTGTTGTCAGCATTTGGTCTGGACCACATAAGAACGACCCAAATTTGAGTTTAGTACACTCATAATCGCCAAAAGTGCAGGAACTCAGCGATGAGTAAAATTTGTCTCATGGTTTCCTGTGGAAAACCTAAAAAATCTGCCGGAAAATGAGGAAATTGACGAAAATTTTATTCAGTCTCGTAGTAGTACCAATAGACTGAGTGAATTCAATCTTTACTTTTCTCAAATTCGGGAATTTTTCCCTGGAAAATCCTGGGAAAACATGAGGCAAATTTTCTCATCGCTGAGTTCCTGCACTTTTGGCGATTATGAGTGAACTAAACTCAAATTTGGGTCCTTCTCATTCGTCGTGCAGAGATGAAGAGATGGTGGAACAAAATGGCCGCTCAGGTTAGCCAACAGAGTGTCCAAAATATCATGAGTGGTATTCGAAGAAAAGTTCAAGATTTCATCAAAACTAAATCGGAATATTTTTATTGGCCATTTTTCTTTTAAAGTGCAGTACTTTTTTTTTTTTTATTTAGATGATTCCGATTTACATTCGTTTTTTTTTTGCGTCCAGATATTAAATGACTCAAGCTTTAAGTACGTCACGCTCTAAGGGGGGCGGAGGGGGGGGGGGGGGTTATAAATGTGTGACAATAAATGACAATGAATACATTAGGTATAGGAAAAACGTGGCAAAAGGGGGAGAGGGTTGATTTTCCCTACATTCACGTGACGTACTTAATGCATGCTCCTTTATGAATTTAATTATTATTCGTAAATAGCCTAATAAACTTTCTAATTAAAAAATAAATTTAAATTGTGTTATAAAGTTTTAATCACTTGGTTAGATTTATTTTCCCATAATATCGCGTACATTTTTTTGAAAAGGGAATATTTTTTTCCTATATCTCTGTCTAAGACGTCATATCTATTCGATATGACGTTTTCGAGTTATAATTTTTAATTTATATGGAATTCACCAAATTGTTTTTTTTTGTATGATTCAAAAGGGCCGAATGTTAATTATATGATATAACCAACAATTACATAAATCCTCGATCAAATCGAAAAAGGTCGAGTCTGAATTATTTGTTTATTGCTATTTGCCTAGAAATGTTTTAAATTTTCCAAGATACTCATTCATCAGTTTATTTCATCTAAAATGAAGCTCATGAAAAATATCTTCGTGGTATTCAAAATGAAAGAAAATCCTTCCAAATCCTCACCTGGCGACAGGTATCTGCAAAACTTTTGCCAATGTATTCTTCATCCCCTTTTCCAAACAATCATGTGACAAAACTACAATGAAACTCCATCGGAACGAGTTTGAAACAAATTAGTTCATTTCCATTATTTATTATCTACGAGGGTGCACTTAACGTGAAATAATTATTTTCATTAGAAGCACTTTTAATTCCGGTGCACTCGTCGTCGTCCTCCGTTCCTCAAGTCTAGATATATGTATACGAATTCGTCCTCTTAAGCGATATGCACTGCTTGAGTGCACCTCGTGTACCACAGAGGAACATTGCTGAAAACGAGTGAAAACTGTGGATGATGACGTCGAGCAAGGGGAAATAAAAAATTAGGCCAAATGAAATATTTCTGCTGCTCTATATCAAAAGTTTCACGCCGGGAATGACGAAAATGCGGTTCCGATGTGGTTCTGCCGCGAAATCCAATTTCTGGTCCTTGTTCCACCCTCTCCATCACAAAATGAGATCGCAATTTTCCTTCACCTCGCACTCAATTTAGGACTACCTTCCTTCCCCATGTGCTTCTCTCCTTCTGGCGCTCTACTGCCTCCTGGAAAAATAATCAATTCATTTCGCTTTCTTATTTATACTACCATCAAGATTATCATAAAAGCCGGAAAAATGTAGAAAATCTACTGCTAAGTGTAGGCAAATACCATCATCGTCATCATTTTCCTTGAGCACTACCGTCGTCGGTCGGTCGGTCGGTCCTCGCCGTTTGCCATAGTAGGCACACGATGTGGTGTGGTGGGCCCGGAGGGTTTATCTCAGTTTCATAAATAAGAACCTGGCAAACGACAGGAAAACCTCCATCTTCACCTGATGTTTCGTTGTTCTGGCGGCGCTGGTTGGTGGGGTGGGGAAACCCGCAGGTTTATCTTTCTCATCAGCGCCGTAGATAGGTAGCCCTATGATGGTAAACGAAACGCAGTCACATCAAGGAAGGTGGACATTCATGACATTTTCCAGCAGGCCGACAGCGCCGCAGATTATGCGTGTGTGTGTGCTGCCTGACTCCTATATCCATTGCTTACAGTTCTTTTTTATATGCAAATTCAAACGATTTTTCTCCTTACTCATGCATTTCATTCTCATTACAAATCATTCACGGTCCAATAGCGATCAACGGGCGAGCGAACGAGCAACGCTATCTCTTGGCGTGTGTCTGAGGTTGATCCTGGCAGCAGCCAACTTCCTTCCATCATCAAGATGGCGAAGGAGGCTGAGGAGGAGAAGGAAGACGGTTGGTGATGCACTGGTTGGTTCGCGGAAGCGGGCAGTGAAGGTTTGGGTAAATCTGAAACGGTTTTCTGCTTCATCATCATCAATTTCTCCGGAGTGGAGTATTCAGGTCCATTGTGCTGTGCGTGGCAGGGTTGGAATATTGTCTTATTAGAATTTAGATCAAGTTTTCTTTTCAATTTTTTTAAGCGCATCAATTTAGTGTTCTAAGTTTGTTGTCGGTACCACATTATTGTAAAATTTCAGAGTTTTGAATGATGATGCACAAGACTGGGTTTTGACTAAAATTAAGTGCCATTATAGTTATAGAGATGAATTAGCGTATAGGTAAACATCTGGTTAATAAAAATTAAATATAGATGATTCACTCTAGAATGTTGCAATTTTTGAAAATAACGTTATAACAAGATAAATTAAGACGTTATTTGCATTGATGCAAAATTGAAATTATCATAGGTTCATCATATAAGTATGATATCTGTTGACGGGACATTCTTTAGACTGATTTTAACTGCCTCTAAAAGTGTGTTTCAAAGGTTTGTCCATGGTTAAAATTAACAACAATCGGATGCATACTGGAATATTGTGGACAGACATTTCTATAGTCAAGCAGCAAAGCTGGCAACCATGCCCGCATCGAGATTCATCCCATCTAGATCAACTATGGATACATAACTACTTGCCCTCATCATGGCAACAAATGCAACAACATTATCTACTTCCATCACACGTCGTTCACGGTGTATGACATCTATTTCACTTCCGGTATCAACGACGACGACGACCTATCCACCGAAGGATTGTCACATCGTCGTCGCCAACATCATACCACCACTCACGCGACCAACCATAAGGATCTTCCCTCGTTTGCAATCAAGAAGGAGCTGCTCTGTGCTGCCCCCGGAATCGCACAAGCAATACTGATTTATCGTCTTCGCACACTCCGCCGGTATTGGTTTCCCTAGGAAGATGATGATGACGGTGATGAACCTGGTGATGACGACGACGTCGACGAAGCTACTCCACCCCCAAGCAGGATACGGTGGATCTGAACGAACGAACGCCGCCGCCCACCCGGATGGAGACGTTAAAGACGTTTTCATTTTGTCTATGGTTTCGGATTGGAAGATGAAAGAATAATGAGACCGGTGTGGGCTCCGATCGAGCGGAAAAAGAGTGAAATGGATCCTCCCGGTGGGGAAGAATGATAGAAGTGGAACCGGGAGTAAATTTGGGGAGAAAAGTGAAATGAGACGATTTATTGATGCAGTGATTGGAAGATGTTTTTTCGTTCCGGGGCAGACGGGATCAATGCCGCGATGGTGAGATGGTAGCCAAAGGGATGGGAGCTATTTGTGTGACTGTTGCGGGAAATCATTATTGCTATTTTAAGACGGCAAACGACCGAAAGAGGATTAAGTGTTTGGGAACCTTGGTTTAAATTATTGGCACGTAGATTTTGTCCTAGCAATCACTGTAATTAAATAGCTTGAAAGCTTTTATTGAACAAAGAAGGCGTTGATGTAATGAATATGATTAAACATTTTGAGTTCTTATGAAAATTTTCGTAAAACTGGTTTACTGGTAAAGAGCAGTGCACATATTACGTAACGTAAACAATGTAGATTTTTGACCTCCTTCTCCCTCCTATGTAACAATAAGTAATGCTTGTCAATACTAACCCCACTAAAATTACGAAACGCTAACCCGTTCGACTGCCCCATTTTTTTGTATCAAGATTGAATAAAAATATTAAATTAACAGTTTGGATTTTTTTATTATGTTTAGATAAAGGGGTCGTGTGGATTTATTAAACAACATTTTTTTTTAGTTTTTGAATTCTTTGCACTTTTGTCAATCCTGTTACTTAAAATTTCATAAAAATAAATGAATGATTATTTTTCTAATTAAATTAATCACAAATACATGAATTGAAATCTTTTCATGAATAAAACATACTAAGTGATTTTTACTTAGTTTACCTGTTGATTTGGAACAATTTGAGGGTGGTTTTATAGAAGTTGGATAGAGTGTATGCATATATTATAATACAATCCATCACAGGAAAGTGCAAACCATGCTGAGATGGCTGTTCCTCATTAGAACGTTTTGTTCTGAACTCTTATTGGACGATTTGCAGGTAGCTTCTCTGTACCCTTTTCAAATGTTAGGCTAGATTTCGCCCAGATTATCGAAAAGTATACCCATAAAGTTTAATCGAATTTTAATAAGGTTGTGCGCGTATTACTATTCGACTTTGAGTGAAACACGCTAAAAAAAAAATTAACATGAAAAAGTTGTTGTTCGAACAACTTTTTTTCCTTAAAAGCGCCCACTTTGCGATGTATGAAAAAAAGTTAGGTAATTATATTGCCTTTCATGAGAAAAAAATATCAAGCAAATCTGAGGGGTACCATTTTTGGGAAAATGACTTTTAATTTTTAAATATATTTTTTTAGAGTGTAGAAACCAATTTTTTAATTTATTTAAATTTTTTTATAAAATTTCAGATTATTTGCTAAAAGTTCGCCATACATCACTATTTTGTAGGGCTTGTCATTTTTAAGCTATATCGATTTGAAAAAAAATCGACAAAAAACTTTGACCCTTATCAAATGTTAGGCGAGATAAATTTAAAAAAAAAAAGTACTCAAAGTTGCTTAAAATTGCTAAGTCTCCACACCCACAAAGTTTCATAAGGTTCTGAGAGGGTGCTGCCAACTCCGAAGACGAGTTGGCGTGAAATCCGTCAACTACGGGACGCCGGAGTTGCCCAGGACTACGCGCAGCAGCTGGAAGTTGCACTACCCACGGAAGAGCAGCTTGGCGCAGCTTCTCTTGAAGCTGCCATAGGTAGTACTGCTGCAGCGGCACTAGGTACTGATATCCCGGGCCGAATGAGAAATGAGAGAAATGACTGGTTTGACGGCGAATGCAAACTGTTAGTAGAGGAGAAGAATGCAGCACGGGCGAGAATGCTGCAACACCGCACGAGATTGAATGTGGAGCGATACAGCTAAGCGGGGAACAGACAAAACTTGGTTTTCCGAAGGAAGAAGCGTCAGCAGGAAGACCGAGATCGCGAGACGATGGAAAATCTGTACCGCGTAAATGACACACGGAAGTTCTATGAGTTTCTTGGGCCTCCCTTAGCTCAGTCAGTAAAGGCGCAGCTACAAAGCAAGACCATGCTGGAGGTGGCTGGGTTCGATTCCCGGTCCGGTCTAGGAATTTTTTCGGGTTGGAAAATTTCTCGACTTCCCTGGGCATAGAGTATGATTGTACTTGCCACACAATTATACTAATGCAAAAATGGTACAGGCATCGAAAGCTCTCAATTAATAACTGTGGAAGTGCATCTAGAACACTAAGTTGAGAGCACGCAATAAGCTAAAATGTGATCAGCATTAAGCTTGAAATGCGAAGAAGAAGAAGTTCTATGAGAATCTAAATAGTTCGCGCAAAGGCTACGTGCCGCAAGCTGATATGTGCAAGGACTTGGACGGTAACCTTCTCACGAACGAGTGTGAGGTGATTGAGAGGTGGAAGCAGTACTATGACGAGCACCTCAACGGTGAAGCAGCAGAAAACGAAAGTGGCACGGCAACAGACCTTGGACCACGCGCAGAAGGCGACAAGCTACCGACCCCTGATCGAAGTTGAGGAGGAGATCGGTCGGCTGAAGAACAAAAAAGCAATTGGTGTAGATCAACTACCAAGCCAGCTATTAAAATACGGTGGTGAAGCACTGGCTAGAGCGCTGCACTGGGTAATTGCCAAGATTTGGGAGGAGGAGATATTACCGGAGGAGTGGATGGAAGATGTCGTATGCCCAATCTACAAAAAGGGCAACAAGTTGGATTGCTGCAACTACCACGTGATTACACTGCTGAGCGGCGCCTACAAGGTACTCTCCCAAATTCTATGCCGCCGCCTGTCACCATTTGCAAGAGAGTTCGTGGGGCAATACCAGACGGGATTCATGGGTGCCTGCGCTACCACGGACCAAATTTTCGCGATTCGGCAGGTTTTGCAGAAATGCCGTGAATACAACGTGCCACACATCATTTGTTCATCGATTTCAAATCCGCATACGACACAATCGATCGAGATCAGCTATGGCAGATTATGCATGAGTACGGATTTCCGGATAAACTGATGCGATTGGTCAAGGCGACGATGGATAGAGTGATGTGCGTTGTTCGAGTATCGGGGACACTCTCGAGTCTCTTTGAATCTCGAAGTGGGTTACGGCAAGGTGATGGACTTTCGTGTCTGCTGTTCAACATCGCATTACAAGGTGTGATCAGAAGAGCTGGGATATGTAGACATGAGTGGCACGATATTCAGGAAGTCCATCCAGGTTCTTGGTTTCGCCGATGACATTGACAGTATGGCACGGAACTTTGAGAGGATGGCGGAAACGTACATCAGACTGAAGGCTGAAGCTAGGCGGATTGGACTTGCCATCAACGCATCAAAGACAAAATACATGAAAGGAAGAGGTTCTAGGGAAGACAATGTTAGCCTCCCACCCCGAGTTCAGATTGACGGTGACGAAATCGACGTGGTCGATGAGTTCGTGTATTTGGGCTCGCTGGTGACCGCCGAAAATGATACCAGCAGAGAAATTCAAAGACGCACTATGGCAGGGAATCGCGCCTACTTTGGACTCCGGAGGACGCTCCGGTCGAATAAAATTCGCCGCCGCACGAAGTTGACTGTCTACAAGACGCTTAATAGACCGGTGGTCCTCTACGGCCACGAGACCTGGACTATGCTCGTGGAGGACCAACGCGCCCTTGGTGTTTTCGAACGGAAGGTGTTGCGTACCATCTACGGTGGAGTGCAGATGGATGACGGAACGTGGAGGAGGCGAATGAACCACGAATTGTACCAGCTGCTGGGAGAACCATCCATCGTCCAAATTACAAAATTGGGTGACTACAGTGCGCTGAGCACGTCGTAAGCATGCCGCACGACTACCCAGTGAAAATGGTTCTAGAAAGCGACCCAACAGGAACAAGAAGAAGAGGCGCCCAGCGGGCAAGGTGGATCGACCAAGTAGAATGTGACCAGCGGACCCTTCGCAGACTACGAGGCTGGCGAACTGTGGCCATGGATCGAGAAGATTGAAGACGACTTCTTCGGACAGCAGAGACCTTAGCCTGATTGGTAAGGTAAGTATGCTCAAACACGTACATTCTTAGACGCCTGCATACACAGTACCCAAGTAACAATTTTGGTTTTATGAGGGTTCTGAAGACCATGATTTAGACGTGTAGAATGCTATAAAACCTCGATAAAACACAATGTTACTTGGGTAAGCCCCGCATGGATACATTCACATATGAAATTTACATCTTTGCGGATTTAGTTAAAGCCTACACACTTAGAAATAACTTATTTTACACGTGACGGAATCCATCTTTGACATAAAAGATGAAACGTAAACAAACATGTCATGTAATATTAAGTGCTCTGAGACTGAAAAGTTCGTTGCTCGATGAAAAGTGCATCTGATTGAGTTGTTATGACTTAAATTTATGTCAAAATTGACGCTCGTATATGTCACTCTCAGAGCACCTAAATTTACATGCATTTTTCTAAGTGTGTAATTTATATCAGGAAAATTAACACAAGCGTTTCAAATGCTCATTTTTGTTAAAATGTTTTTTTTTCGGGATTATGAAACTATGATATATTAAAATGATGATTTGTTCTAGTAAGAAGCTAGAAGAGGATGTAAAATTTGGGTATAATACATAAAACCTGTTAATTGATAAAAACAATAATAAAAATAATTTAAAATACACCCCATTTATGCATTCTTGTATTGTTGTGGCAAGCAAGTATGAATGAAGAAACTCGAGAAATTTCTCAACCCGAAAAATAGCTTGATCGGATCGAGAATCGAACCCACCCATTGCACCCATGGTATAGCCCCTTTTTTGAATGCTGCAAGAGTTGAAGAAAATTTATTGCGTTAAGAGGCCATAAACTTAATGCGTGAATTGCCGCCATAATTGTCAGACAATACACAATATTTATAACCCCAATGATGAAAATGTCATCAAAAAAGGTGTTAATGATAATAAAGTTAATGAAAATCGTTCCTACTTTAAAAACCAACAACAACAACGTCTAAATCATTCGGCTCTACACCGACGAACGCACCTTGACAGTGGGCCGCTTGACGGAGGTGGCCTTCTGTTTTCCCCTGATTCACCTGATTGTAGCAGGCTTAGCTTAACAAGGGTGCATTGTTTTTCGAGGGTGGCCTGCTTGGGGGTCGCGAGCACTCATCCAAAAAGAGAATGGCCAATTTTAAGTACCCTGCACCGTCATCTCCGGAGAACATCTTGAGGGAGCGGAGGCCGCCACCGTGAGGAGGGTAATCAATGCGAAAATGTGTACTAAAGGTAGTTAAAGTGTACCTGTCCGTAAAAGAGTGTCGAATGCTATACTAAAAGCAGGTGCTGGAAAGGGGTGATGGGTCGGGCTCGGGAGAGAAAGAGCGAGAGAGAGAAGGTCGATCTTACCTCTATGCACTGCACTCTGTTGGTATGTATGTGCTCATCGTTTGCCATTTTCAGGGCACACGGATGAATCAAGTCTTCAGCTTGTGTACGGGTACATTATGCTGCGAGCTTGTTTACTCTGTAATAAATCTGGGATATTTGACACTTGACGTATAACAAGCAGTTACATGTTTCTAGTTGTGTTTTTACATACCTCTTGCTGCTTCCCATCAGCGTCAAAAAGGTCGACTCACTGCCTGTTCATAAGTTACGAAATCATTACCACCTCGTTTAAAGTCCCAACATTGACAACACTGATAAAATCTTTACAAAAATCGACAGTTCACTATGAATTTGTAGAATGTAACGTATTCTATAGATTCGCCTTATAACACATTCGTGCCATCCCACTCGAACCAAGGGGTTGCGTAATACGGGAATTTATACGTTCGTATCGATTAGCCTCGAAGGAAGGTCGCAAGGTGCAGGCGAGATACAGAAAATTGGAAAGATTTATTCACTCCGACATTGAACGAGTAACATCGGAAGCCTAAACTTCTAGGATTAGAAGCGGCTTTGGAGAAGGCCGAACGAGGGTTAAATGACATCTAATTCCAATGGTCCTATGTGCTTCGGCAGCAACAACAGCAGCAGCAAAGGGGTGGTATTGCGTATCGAAGATTCCGGCCTAATCCGTTGATGCGACATGGCATGCCTAGGTTATGCAACGGAACTAATACATAAACAGCAAAATAGTAGACCAGTGTTTTCATGTGCGCCGCTTTAAGCCTACTGTGTGATCGGAAATGTGTTTTTCTTGTGGGATTAGACAAAGTATCTTGTCAGAGGATTTTACGCAAAGCTGATTGCAACTGGATTTGACTAGTGAAAATTTTCCCTAACGAGATCCAAAATGCACCCTATCTGCTCCGCGAAAAATATTGATTTATTCCACCCGAAACCGCGTGCCGCTCACCCTGCTTTGGATTCAACTAGTTGACACCAATCCGGGCTCGGTAAAGTTGCATTCAAAATGCAAAAATAGCACCAGTCGCGAAATGCCATCGGCATTATTATCCAATTATTTGTGTTTTCGCCGGCACCCGAAATAACATTCCAATCGATTGGTGAATTGTTGCCGCCGAATGGGAACAAAGCGCGTACTAGGGGTTAATATTTTCCCCGGTGATGTTCAAATAGACTGAATTTTTCTCCGTCTCTTTCGGTCACTCTCCACCCCTCAATCAGGAAAGCGAACCGCTCATCGGCAAACATTTTATCACATTTAAATCAATGCCCTTCCGATTTTCGTTGCAAAATTTCAGCAAATTTATTCCTGCCTTCGGTTGATTTATACAGGACTTAGAAAGGGTAAATTCTAGCAGTTCATCAACAAATTTGTCATTGATGAAGTTTAGGTCATTAAAAAGCGGTACCTCTGTCCTCGCCGGACAATTCAAATGCCACATGTCCAGCTTTGAGGGTAGCAAATTGCAAATTCGGTACTGTATGTTTCTCCCCCGCTTTTCACCCAATTCGAGTCCCAACAGCAACAACAACGGGTTGCTGTGATGTCCTTCTGTCTACTCTATGATGGTGTCGCAGCACTTGTCGACCTCAGCAACCCGTGCGTTTTCCCTCGATTGTCTACACGCAGTAGAACATCTAGTTGGCCATCTGGTTGGTGTATCGCGTGACATCCATATTTTATTTCCCATTCGAATATTTATCATTTTGAAGTGGTTTGTACAAGACTATCAACGCAGCGGAACGAATCTACCGTCCGCTGGCCTTCCGTCGGTCCTTGTTCGGACAATTGTACTACACATCACTCTCGGTCGTCACACTTGTTGTTTTGTGTGAATTTGCGATCCGTTCTGTGGTGTGTTTTTTTTTCGGGATTCAACATACAGCATGCTGCACCTAGAGCAGCATTATGCATTGTGCACGCACAAAAAGTGACAGTGAAAAAATGCGCACCCGTTTTGCAATCGTTCCATAAATTATT
The DNA here is from genome assembly GCF_037179485.1 of Ochlerotatus camptorhynchus. NCBI lineage: Eukaryota > Metazoa > Arthropoda > Insecta > Diptera > Culicidae > Ochlerotatus > Ochlerotatus camptorhynchus. The sequence continues at coordinate 3,138,146 of NW_027040929.1, read as the reverse complement.
AATTTGAACTTGGACGGCAGAACGGATGGTTACCAGTTTGGAATTTATGTATGTCACGACTCGATTGGATTGTCCAGTAAAAACGGGTAATTTGCGCTGTGATCGATTTCGGTAGGCTGCTGGTTGCATACATTTTTTCTGTTCGGCTTTGCTGGCTGTGAGTAAAAAGACGCATGATTCTACGCATCGCTGAATGGAAACATAAGTTTACATGGGTATTTTTATTACGTACACACTAAATCCACCTACTTAAGATTTATTGAATAGCTATTTTTTTTCGTTGTTGCTGGTCAATTAATTTTTAAATCATACATTGGATCTTTTATATGATAATTAACGGGCTTGATATACCAGTGAGTAAATATGTACAGTCAGGAGATTCAGTAAAAAGATAATCACAGAAATTTTGACCACATGATCGGGCCAATAAGGCTTAGGAACTATTTTAAAGTAACTGCAAAGATCATTGGCTTAATGTTAATTAATTGGACAAAAACAAAAAAATTGGGTCATTACTGTATTTCTTACTGGTGATGCAAACAACTATGTGTGTAAACTTTTATTTATTTTCACGCAAAACAACAACTTGCAAGGAATATTCTGCTGTTATACCCATAACTGTCTCAAGTTCTATAGAATTCCTATACACCGTGGGACTCTTATGCGTATAACGGCAGTATTGCTCACAAAAATCGATGGTGGTATACAATATTTGGAATATTTTATGGATTTTCTCATAACTTTACATGATCTAATAGGGTAACTTGTGCGATATATGACGATTTATTTATGTGCATCATATTGAATAGAAATTTACAGTGCAGTCTAAAATGACCGATATTGAAGTCTACCGATAATCAAGTCTGACCTGTATTGTAAAACGCTGATCAAATCTGAAACAAGATACCGGACCCTACAGAACAGTTATTTATATTTTAATACCCTGTTATTTTTATAATAAAAATAAAAATTTAATTACTCTTTTTAATTTATAATAAAAAAATGAATAAAGATTATTAAGTTTTAACTCTGTGATTTAAAAATAAAATTCTATTTAAATAAAAAAAAAGACAGTATAGGGAAATGTATATAATGTTGGCCTAAGTGTCCCTAATTTGTGCCCAGACATAAATTCAGCAATCGACTAAATTTTCAATAGCAATCAAAAATATCCATCAGTACCGTCCCAATGACGCGTTCATCTAGATACAATTGATAAATAGCAGATTTTTAGCGATGGGCCCAATCTTAGATCCATAGGCCAACATTAGAGCCATTTCTCCTATTTGTGGAAATTGTGCAGCCATCCGTTGCTCATGAGCGGGAGCTAACCTAGACTTGCCTGTGCAACTACTGGAACGAGGAAGAGGCCGATAAAGGAAGATGTGGTTTCACGTACCTACCGATCGTTCGTTGTTGACGCGTACCCGAAGTCGGTTGGACACGACCACCCAACAAACAATTTGAGTTGATTAATAGTTGAATAAGCTATTTTTTAGCTGAAGATGCATATTTTTGCCTGAAAAAGCTCTTTTTCAGCTTTCAATGTTTGTTGGGCAGTGTTGGGAAAATATCAAAAAATCAAATCTCACCAACGCCCAAGATCACGCTTGATTTTCGTAGACAAAAATCAACAAGCAAACAACTGCGGTTGATTTTGCAATCTGTGATATCGCAGCTCGGAATATCAAGCTAACAAAACTCACCAACTGCAAATCTCACCAAACTGTGATTTTTGCTTTGCTCCCGAATGCAACCGAAACTTCCATAACGGCTTGCAGCAGTCCCTTCGCGTCTGCCATCGGTGAAGATTAAAAAGAGATAGCAAACTATGCTTTCTCTTTCTAAGAAAATGATGTGAAATGGAGTCATTTTTGTGTCGAGTCAACTCTTAGCTTGATTTTTGCACGTTTTGAATAGTCTCGCAATATCAAAGGAGCTTGTAAAATCAATATCAAGCATGATATTTTGTTCCAATATCACGCGTGATATTGCGAGCGCATGAGAGCGGAAAAATATCAATTGATTTCTGATTTGGCCAACACTGGACACGACGTTGGTTGATAGATGCCGAATCAAGAACTGTCAAACGGTGGTAGCAGTGGAGGGATAGGACACCGCATTCTTGCTATCCCACATCCTCCCCCTACACAAAAAAGAAAACCTAAGCCCTCGAACATCTTTGCAAGAAAAGGTTAAACTGTAAAAGAAGTGTTATTAAAATTGAAATTGAAGTATTTTCTTTTATGGTGACTGATTTCTGGGCTTTTGTTTTGAAATTTTGTTTATTTATTCGTTTGAAATGGATACCTCCCCACAAATTTATTTAAACTTCGTCCACTCTGTATATGTAATCCTGCAGATGACTGGGGGTCTATTTCTGTCTGATAGGTCGCTGTGAACCAACGGCAGCATCAACAGGTTCCTCGGCAGCTCTGTCGAGACTGTGAGCTTTCTCTCCACTCCTGAACTTTTTTGTCTCTTCGTTTGGTAACCCTGATCGTCAACTAAGACCAAATTTCCGTTAGATTCTTCTACGACCGTATGCCTGGTGGGAAGAAATCTTGAGTCTCCTTTCATTTTTAAGTGTCGAGCAATCACAACAGTATCTCCTGGTTGAACGCGACATGTGCGAGCGAGGCGCTTAGCATCCTCGTTCGCCTTCCATCTCACCTTAAAATCTCGATGATTGATAGCTTCGTCGTCGTGACTAAGTTTAGAGCTTCTAAGTAGCGGCAGTCTCCGACGTATTCTGCGACCTGACAGAAGTTCTTCGGGTGGAACCCCCGTTACACAATGAGCAGCAGCATTGTGAGCTTGTACAGCTTGCATAAGTTCCCCGGAGTAACTTGAACTATCTGCTACAGCCGCGGACATCGCTTTATTTATTAGCTTCATACTATTCTCAACGAGTCCATTATGCTGAGGAAAAAGCGTTGCTGAGTAAACAGTTTTAATGTTACGCTCGGCACAATACTGTTTAAATTCTTCCCCGTTAAACGGGGGACCGTTGTCGGATTTAATAAAGCGGGGGAAACCTTCTCGATTGAAGACTTCGTCGAGAACCCTTTGACATACTCAAAACTGGTGGACTTAACTTAATGTGCGATTATGTATCGTGATCTGTAATCTATGATAACCAGAATCGATATTCCCCCAAATTTTGAGTACGCCCCGTTAAAATCCATCGCAATCGTCTCCCATACCGTCTTTTGAGCTAGTATTCGACGCATTGGGGTGGGTCTTTCCGGCATCCCATTCAGTGAAAACACCGAACAAGACTTCACCCACTTTTCGGCATCCCTAGCCATACCTGGCCACCAAACGCGCTCTCTCAAAATACTTTTCATTTTCGCCGCATGTGGATGTCCTTTATGGGCAACTTCTAAGGCTTCTAAGTCACATCCCCTCTTTGTCACGATCCTTTTTTCAAAATTTAGGTCGTTCGCAACCGCCTGATATCTCTTCAAATCATTTGACCAATCACCGTCATCCAAAGATTTTGAAACTTTGAGTAACAAGTCGTCACGGGCTGTTACGATACGAACTTGTTCTTCTGTCAAGAATTCCACTGCGTTAGCCTCGAGACATGCAATTTCCCATGGACTCTTGACGTCATCGAAGGGAGCGTCATTACCTTCGTAGAGTCGCGATGATGGATCTGCGATATTCTCACTTCCCTTCACGTATTCTATGTCGTAGCTGTACGGGCTAAGTCTCAAAGCCCAACCATCAGCTCTGGTTAGAGCACGCTTTGAATCCTCCTTAGTTCTGTTTAATATAAACGCTACGCCTTTTGCATCCGTTTTCAACGTAAAGTGTCTGCCCAGTAGATGGAAGGAGAAGTATTCCACCGCCCAAACTGCACTCAATGCCAAACGGTGTTAGCAGCGGAGGGATAGGACACCGCATTCTTGCTATTCCACATGTATCTAATTCTACCATTCATACAAGCCAAATAAAAGACTATTGATGCTACCTTCGCACAGTCAGAATACTGCGACCCTTTAATATTATCAGTGGGCAGGTTAGACTTTTAATTAAATTCATAAAGACATGTTTTTGATAAACAAGTGAATATATAATTGGCTGAATTCCTTATTTAAACATGGCATTTTAAATAATTAATATTAATTTAACATACTAATTTTATCATAAATAAAAAATTTTAATTATTGAAATTTAATTGTTATTAAATAATTAAATTTAACTGTAAACAATAAAAAATGAATTATAACTAACTTATTATGGCAACCATTTTCAATCCCTTAAAATATTAATTTTATATTATAAAATATTTTTGACGTAGGATTACGTCTTTCGGCAACATATTGGGAGTGCAATTAAAAAAAAAAAAAAAAAATGACCGCGTTACGAAAAGTGGTCAGGTTTTGGCCACATATAACTCTGTCAAAAGCGGATGGATTTTAATTCTAAACAAGCCAATCGATTAGAAATGTTGCTACAAATCTGCTAAATTGAACACTTTATTAATTTTCAATATGTCGCTATTAAAAATTACACAAATGTCCAACTGTTGCAATAATGATCAAAATTATCACCGAAACAGCGCATTCCCTAACACAGATTTCAAAATCAAATTCGATCCTGTCCCAGTGCTTATTCAATAACCGTGTGTGGTGGTGTCCGGTCGGTCGTCAGCAGCAGCAGCAGTTCTTTCGGCGCGCGGCGTTGATTATTGTATACAACGAAATGCTGCCCGCAAGCAGCGAGCTGCAGCCACATCAGTGCCTCTTCATCGAAGAAGGAGGAAGAAGCCTCACCGCTACTGATCGGGATCCATCTTCGTGAGTCGCTGTGGGCCATCTATGCCAAGCGCGTTACCCTCGTTCCAAACAACATACAGCTCGCCAGCCTTATCAGTGTTGAACACCCGAATAGCTTAACATTACTCAACCATCACGACAAAACGGTCCCTTTCAGCACCACCATAAATTTGATAAAGAGTTTTGGACATTTATCAAGTTCATCAATCGGATGTCAGTTCCCATATGTTTAAATCTAACATAGGGAAAATGGATCTAATATTGGCCGATGGATCTGAGATTGGGCCCATCGCAATTCAACGACCTTCGTAGCAAAATCCAAGAAGTGATGCCTAAAAGGGTCTCCCGAGAGTTACAAGTCTATCGTGACCCAAGTGGAAGATCAAGCAAAAGTTTCAAATACTACTCAACGAGCACATCATAGCTTTACTACAACAGAGCCGACGCTGAACAACAAGGCCATTCATTGTTCCAGAAGTGGAACAACTTCTGAGTCTAAGTTCGCATTAACACACAAAAACCTGTCCGAAATTCCTATGTATCATCTCATTGCCGATTTGGAGTCCGTCATCAGGACCAATTCCAATACGGTGGTTCAAGAGCGAATGCGATGCTCGGAGGAACGCCAGATGCAGAACTACCTAAATAGGGCTCAACATGGTGGCACCAATGACCCTACAACAAATTTCTACAGGAACGGGGAGCGGCACACCAGGGAGTTCTTCAAGACCCACCCGGTGATAATTGTGGTAAGCGCAGACAAAGGCAACCGAACGGTGGTAATGGAACGGGAGCAATACAAGACCAGGATGAAGACCCTATTGGAGGACGATCGAACATACCAAAGATGAGCGAAAGACCCTACATTTCAAACCCAAAACAACACCATTGTAAAACGACTCCAAGATCTACACTTACTGGACCCAAATCGTGCCACAGAACGACCTACAGAGTGGTTTGCCCAAAAATCTACGGACAACCGAAGGCACACAAACCAGGTTCACCATTACGACCTGATGTGCCCTGAATAACAGCACCATCATACGAACTGTCCAAATATGTGGGCTAAATTCTGCAAAATTCGCTGGTCAGTAAATACAGCATCAAGGATTCGTTTGGGTTCTGTGAATATGTCAAATCTATTCGAAGTGGTGGCACTGTTTACCTCTGTCCCAAAAACTCTTGTTAAGAGGAGCATGTTTCGGCACTGGGACGACATTGAGAAAACACAGCGATTTGCTTGGACCTGTTTTGGGAAGTTACGGAGTATTGCATGGATTGCAGCTACTTTGTTTTCGCGGGAGCTTACTACCGGCATACGTTTGGCACAGCGATGGGCAACCCACTGCCTCCCATTATTGCGAACTACGTCATGGAGGACCTACAGGACAATGCGGTAGCATCAAGTGTCATCGCCGTGTCCCGTTCCTTAGAAAATACGTCGACGACCTGTTCCCAATCCTCCCCGCTGGCAAGGTAGCAGAAATCCAGAATGTCTTCAACCAGCAGTATCAACACGAATCATTTCTTACATCTCACTAACCCCCATCGCATTACTCACATCGGTGGTGAGAAATTGATGAGTTTTCTCACCTACTCCTTTTTCATAAATCACATCTTGCTATGTCACATCTCATATTTCACTTCACATCGCACTTTCATACTTTTACATCTCACATTTAATTTTTCATCTTTTTTACTCATATCTGATGCATATATTTCTCAACTACTCTCTTTTCCTCACTTGTCACATCACACTCTTCAAACCATACTGTTTTATTTCTCACTTACTTACTTTCCACATCTCTCTCGTTGTATCACACATCTCATTATTTACTTCTCACAGCTCATACTTTAATTTCTCGTTCACTCTGTCTCCTAAAAGAAACAAAAAGAAGAAGAACATTAGCGTTAAATCGAAGACAACATATCAAAAAGACTGGCAACTTTGCCTGAATTCAAGCGACAGACACAGTAGCGCTGCGCTCGAGCGAAGGTGGAAGCAACTAGAAACACTGGAATAAGAGACCAGTGGAGAAAAAAAAAGGAATTTGGCAACAAGATAAACATCAAAGCAATCCTGGCATCACTTGCATTTGTAACTGCTTGCGAGTGACTTCGCAAATGCACCGTCGAGCGAGTTCATGAGTGTTTGATAAACGATTTTAATACTCCTCCCTAATTGAAACAAACCATTTGTAAACATTTCAGATTGGAACCGCTTTTGACAGTTCGATTGGAATAATAGCACTGTCTCCGCTGGTCTCTTATTCCAGTCCCCATCCAGCCATCGCTATCCGGCCGTTGCCATCCGGCCATCGCCATCCGGCCATTGCCATCTTCCCCTCGCCTTTTGACCACCGCTTTCGGCCACCGCCTTCGGCCCAGCCATACGGCCCAGCCATACAGCCACCACCATCCGGCCCCTGCTATCTGGCCACCACCCTTTAGCACCGCTATCCGGCCACCGTCAGCTGGCCACTGTCATTCGGCCACCGCCATCCGGCCACCGCCATCTGGCCGCCGCCACCCGGCCATTGCCATCCGGCCACTGCCAACCGGCCACTACCATCTGGTCACTACCATCCGGCTGTTCCATTCCGTCGTCGTGACAGTCAACGTCGCCTCGCACACCAGTCCCCATCGATCCGCCCAATAAAAATTGTGAAGGTAAATTCATATACTGTGTTAGTTAGGAAATCTCTGAACCGAAAATTCCCCCACACCTACCAATCCTGAGACCCGGGAGCAAAAGAGGCCTTTGGTACCCACCCCAGTGGCTGCCGACAGGCTTAGACCAGCAGCCAGGGGTTTAGGCACGTCCCCTTCTGGGACGGCGCAGTATCTCCCGGGGACCAACAAAAAGAGTTTCAGTTTCTAGAAGCAACGCATAGAATAATGAGCAAGTACACAAACCTTTGCTATCCAATTCTACAACAGAGCCGACGCTGAACAACAAGGCCATTCATTGTTCCAGAAGTGGAACAACTTCTGAGTCTAAGTTCGCATTAACACACAAAAACCTGTCCGAAATTCCTATGTATCATCTCATTGCCGATTTGGAGTCCGTCATCAGGACCAATTCCAATACGGTGGTTCAAGAGCGAATGCGATGCTCGGAGGAACGCCAGATGCAGAACTACCTAAATAGGGCTCAACATGGTGGCACCAATGACCCTACAACAAATTTCTACAGGAACGGGGAGCGGCACACCAGGGAGTTCTTCAAGACCCACCCGGTGATAATTGTGGTAAGCGCAGACAAAGGCAACCGAACGGTGGTAATGGAACGGGAGCAATACAAGACCAGGATGAAGACCCTATTGGAGGACGATCGAACATACCAAAGATGAGCGAAAGACCCTACATTTCAAACCCAAAACAACACCATTGTAAAACGACTCCAAGATCTACACTTACTGGACCCAAATCGTGCCACAGAACGACCTACAGAGTGGTTTGCCCAAAAATCTACGGACAACCGAAGGCACACAAACCAGGTTCACCATTACGACCTGATGTGCCCTGAATAACAGCACCATCATACGAACTGTCCAAATATGTGGGCTAAATTCTGCAAAATTCGCTGGTCAGTAAATACAGCATCAAGGATTCGTTTGGGTTCTGTGAATATGTCAAATCTATTCGAAGTGGTGGCACTGTTTACCTCTGTCCCAAAAACTCTTGTTAAGAGGAGCATGTTTCGGCACTGGGACGACATTGAGAAAACACAGCGATTTGCTTGGACCTGTTTTGGGAAGTTACGGAGTATTGCATGGATTGCAGCTACTTTGTTTTCGCGGGAGCTTACTACCGGCATACGTTTGGCACAGCGATGGGCAACCCACTGCCTCCCATTATTGCGAACTACGTCATGGAGGACCTACAGGACAATGCGGTAGCATCAAGTGTCATCGCCGTGTCCCGTTCCTTAGAAAATACGTCGACGACCTGTTCCCAATCCTCCCCGCTGGCAAGGTAGCAGAAATCCAGAATGTCTTCAACCAGCAGTATCAACACGAATCATTTCTTACATCTCACTAACCCCCATCGCATTACTCACATCGGTGGTGAGAAATTGATGAGTTTTCTCACCTACTCCTTTTTCATAAATCACATCTTGCTATGTCACATCTCATATTTCACTTCACATCGCACTTTCATACTTTTACATCTCACATTTAATTTTTCATCTTTTTTACTCATATCTGATGCATATATTTCTCAACTACTCTCTTTTCCTCACTTGTCACATCACACTCTTCAAACCATACTGTTTTATTTCTCACTTACTTACTTTCCACATCTCTCTCGTTGTATCACACATCTCATTATTTACTTCTCACAGCTCATACTTTAATTTCTCGTTCACTCTGTCTCCTAAAAGAAACAAAAAGAAGAAGAACATTAGCGTTAAATCGAAGACAACATATCAAAAAGACTGGCAACTTTGCCTGAATTCAAGCGACAGACACAGTAGCGCTGCGCTCGAGCGAAGGTGGAAGCAACTAGAAACACTGGAATAAGAGACCAGTGGAGAAAAAAAAAGGAATTTGGCAACAAGATAAACATCAAAGCAATCCTGGCATCACTTGCATTTGTAACTGCTTGCGAGTGACTTCGCAAATGCACCGTCGAGCGAGTTCATGAGTGTTTGATAAACGATTTTAATACTCCTCCCTAATTGAAACAAACCATTTGTAAACATTTCAGATTGGAACCGCTTTTGACAGTTCGATTGGAATAATAGCACTGTCTCCGCTGGTCTCTTATTCCAGTCCCCATCCAGCCATCGCTATCCGGCCGTTGCCATCCGGCCATCGCCATCCGGCCATTGCCATCTTCCCCTCGCCTTTTGACCACCGCTTTCGGCCACCGCCTTCGGCCCAGCCATACGGCCCAGCCATACAGCCACCACCATCCGGCCCCTGCTATCTGGCCACCACCCTTTAGCACCGCTATCCGGCCACCGTCAGCTGGCCACTGTCATTCGGCCACCGCCATCCGGCCACCGCCATCTGGCCGCCGCCACCCGGCCATTGCCATCCGGCCACTGCCAACCGGCCACTACCATCTGGTCACTACCATCCGGCTGTTCCATTCCGTCGTCGTGACAGTCAACGTCGCCTCGCACACCAGTCCCCATCGATCCGCCCAATAAAAATTGTGAAGGTAAATTCATATACTGTGTTAGTTAGGAAATCTCTGAACCGAAAATTCCCCCACACCTACCAATCCTGAGACCCGGGAGCAAAAGAGGCCTTTGGTACCCACCCCAGTGGCTGCCGACAGGCTTAGACCAGCAGCCAGGGGTTTAGGCACGTCCCCTTCTGGGACGGCGCAGTATCTCCCGGGGACCAACAAAAAGAGTTTCAGTTTCTAGAAGCAACGCATAGAATAATGAGCAAGTACACAAACCTTTGCTATCCAATTCGTTCGGAGCATTTACCTTTGAGCGGCAGATGACGCGATTGTATCTGTCTCATAGCGTTCGTATGAGAAAATGGAAGAGTTGCCAGTTTTCTTGATTTGTTGTCTTCGGTTAAATACAAACTTTCACGGTTTTATATTGGATTTCCAATAATAGCGGGACATTTGCGCTTCTGAACGGTGTAGTTCTGTGTTTAGGCACTGGCGGTGTTATACTGGGCGGTAATTTCAAACTAATAAATATTCAGGAATAATACAGAAACCGAAACATAACAACAACTGTGAAAGCTCTTGTTAAACTATTGATTTACGTAACTGACCGTTCAGATTATCTGTAAACTGAGAAGGGCAAAACTTGAAAATTATTAAACATACCAGTCGCAAGACCTAACTAATTATATTTCGTGTCTCTATGTCGATCATTTAACCAATCTTGAAAATAGATTTGTTCTTCTTGATAAGCCTTAGCTCACTTCTGTCTTGAATTTTGCATCTTAGATTTGAAAAAAGAGAGTACAAACTGTCTCCATTTCAAAGAATTGTCGTCTTTACTTCGAAAGTCAGACTATTATAGCATACAAAACAGTACAAAGACGGAGAAGGAAGTACATACAAAAGCACAAAGCACCCACAAAGAAAATAAATCAAGAGATTGATCTATCTAAAGATGAAGAGGTCTCGAAATGAAAGTCTATTTTATTATTTGATTTCATAACATTATAACTTTTTCACTCAGTGCTGGTGGTGGCGGCGGCGGCTGGTGGGTGTAAATACGAACACGTGAAGGAGTAGCAAACCGTAGTAGGCGAGCGCGAACAATCGTAGGGAAAAAAGGGGGAAGAACGCTGCTACAAAGCAAGCCAAGCAGGATTGAAAAGTGACGCAGTGTCTGGCTGCTGAGATTGCAATTCAGTGGATCCATCGCCCGATAAGGAAAAGAAAAGGGCGAGAGTGATTCTTTTCGAGCTGTTTCAATTTTGCTTGCCTTCGCTCTTCAAAAGTTTGCACTTCTTGCTGCGTCTCTATGTCTTCATTTCACCTTTCTGACGAAAAAGGTGAGCTGTGTGGTTTTCTGGGTTTAATAGAAAATTTGTTTGCTTTTATCTTGACGTGGTGGAAAACTTTGCAGTCGGAATAGGATCAGCGAGGCGGGAGCGTGAGAAATCTTGGATATCTGTGAGCTCTCATACAATTTTCGTTTGCTTTCCTAAAATAAACAGAATTTGATCACAAAAAATCCTTTACCTTATGGATTTTTTTGCGAAAGCACAAGAGGAAAACGATATCAATATTATTAAATGTGATTGATATGGACATTGGTGTAAGCAGAAAACTTTTCGGCCGAAGAAAAAGCAAAGACAAATTCAATTCCGTTAGTACCATCTGGTCCCAGTGATGGGGATGTAGAAACATTATCTTATTGAATTGCATGAGCAAAGGAGCTGCACCATCTTACGTCGTCCGTACATTTTGGTGAACATTCGATTTGAAAAGAAGCACCGGCTTGCTGTTCGATGTCAAATTTTGCACCCGGTGAAAGGCCGAATGGGCAAGGCCCAGCATGTTGTTTGACAGTTACATAAAATTTAACTACATTTAGTGAAGGTTGACGCGCTGCCATTAATGGGATGCTTCTGTCGACGCCGACGGTGATGACGCATGACGGTGCAATATGTTATGGAAAATATGGCTGCATCAGCTAAATGCGCAATAATTTACAATTCAAGTCAAAGGTTGATAGGTTTTGTCGGTCAGAATTGAGACTGGGGGATGGGTTAGCACGAATCATCAACATCACGAGAGTAGGCCATGGCTGTTTGAGTTTGATGGCTTTTTAAATGAGTTGATCGGTCTACTATGTTGACTAGGCATTCAACACACAAATGACCCTTTATTTTTTAAACTGCCTATTTTTTCTCCCCTTCAAACGGATAACCGAAATGACATCAACCTGCAGGAAAGCTGAAATAAAATTGAATACCGTATTCCACTCAACAACCAAAAGGAAAACACACCTCCTTTCACAAGAACCGGCTATCGGTAATGGCTGTAGGAGAAAACTGAATTTTCTTTCAATTTTCTTCAGTCTTAGCCAAGAAGGCAAAAAGCAATAACAAGACACAATTTGTGTTCTGCCTGCCGATGAATGTGTTTACCCTTTCATGTCTCAGTCTTTCATTTGGAATGAGAAAAAAAAAAACGTTTCCCAAACCGAGCTCCATGTTTCATTACAATCCGTTCGCATGGAGGCTCACCAAGAAGAATGAAATACAGAGGAAACTATGTTTCTGACCATGCAATGGAAAATTCAATGAAAGGCCATTCTCCGTGAACAAAAAGAAGAAGAAACCAATAAGGCTGAGTAATGGGAGGAAATTGAAGAGAAAATTCGAATACATGGCCGTAGGATGAAATAAAAAGAATATGACCGAAAAATGGACCGGAATGGAATTGCATACAAACAGGATTTTCCTTCGAGAGTGACATAAAAGTGGAAAATGTAAAGAAAATTGGCCCGTCGTCGTCGTCATCTTCGTCGTCACCGTCGCCTTTGATGCACGCCACATTATGTAGATGATGATTGCCTAATGTTGGAGGAAAGTCATACATGAAAAGGGTCAAAAGTGAGGCTTCCGCTTAGCTTAAAAGGGAAATAACCACAATTTTATGGCTTGAGGATGTCATTTGAGACGATTATGGGACGAAAATGTGGTAACGATGGATAAGTTGGTTTTATTTCGTTGCCATTTGGTTTTCTTTTTATAGTGAAAAAGCAGCTTGCTGACTAAAGTTGGAATGCCTTTATGCGTTGGGAGCATCAAGTAGGCCATATTTATGCAAGGTTATCTTCGCCTGCTACGTAATTCATTTTCACTCACCTTCCAGTTGAACCAATTGCTTTCCAAAGTTAAGACTAACGGTGATGTGTCAGTTGGACAGCCCTTTTCCAACCGAAAAAACCTCCTTTCCACTTCCTCCCACTCTCGACGCCCAACATAAGGCAGTAAATGGAAAAATAATTGAAATCTTGATGCAGATAAGGGCCATCAAGTGATCTTTAAAGTAATTAGCCAACCTCATCCAGGGACGGGTCTCGCATGACGGCATCATGTGTCGAGTCACACGTTTCCTTGGTGCATGACAGCCAGCCAGCCAGCCAGCAGTCGGTCGTCGTCGGTCCAATCGAGACCATCAGGGAACATCATCAGCTAGAACGGAACGGATACAAAAAGGATTATCCCGCAACCAACGGTGCGCCAAAGTGAATCCTTAAAGCAAACGATGAGGAAGCCTGACTGCACTTGCTCTATCCCTCCCGCACTCCCACTGTAAATGATCGATGGCAATTTATCTCCAGCATCACCATCCTCGATTCGTGTGTCCCCAGCGACGGTTTTCACCTTTCGCTCCCGTTCCGTCGGTTTATTGAAACGTGACTCCAACGGTGGTTTTCACTCTTTATAAATACCCAACCCCACATACATTGCCGATCGGAGCGATACAGCCAAAGTATATGACAAAGTATTGAGTCGAGAGAGAGAGAAAAAAGGAAGTCAACTGGCGACGAAAGCTGCTTCCTTTTGGCTTTTATTTTATTCGTGGTAGGGTAGGTGTTCCAATTATGGCCTACGGGATTTCCATATGCCATAATTGTAACACACCATAATAGGAACGTATAGCCATAACTGGTATACCTACCCTAGTGTAGACCATGGAGGGCATGGGCAGTGGAAGAAAAGTTTCATCGTCATGAATTCAATTTTTCAAGCACTGCTTTTCCTGGCGGGTACCTAGCATTTCTTTCTGTCAGATTTCCACCAGAAAGACTTTCCCGGTGCATCCTCGGCGACGACGTAAACTCCTTGGGGCAGTAAATCGATCACTTCTGTTTCGGAAATGGAAGGAGGAATCGAACGACGGGAAGTAGGTAGGAGACGAACCAGAAATAAGTAATATTGATATGAAGTCAAATGTTATCAATTTGAGAAATTGCGGCATCCCTGTTGGGAGTTAAGGTTTGTGCTTATTTTAAAAACGGAATGTGTTTCAAGTTATTGTATGCTACATATTTAAAGAGCAATGCAGATAGTGTAGTCATTGAAATAAACATCTTCTACAAATCGCATTTAACATCGGTCATGTCGTTTAACTTAAAAACAACTGGCTGCCATTGCACAGTAGGCCAGATATGTAATCTGGTTGGACAACATTAATATCTCCTCGAATTGACGTCGTAGCAACTTGATGTTTTCAGCAAAGTTGCTCAGTGAATTTTTCGGTCTTACTGAACTTGACTGAAAACACCAAGTTGCTACAATGTTGTGAATGCGAAATTTCAGTTCAGTTGATTCATGTTCAAGCAGTTTTGTTTTGTATCTTTTGAACGAAGCATTTTAGAGACTTAGTTTCTATGGTAAAGTAAACATTGAGACTACGTTGAATAAAGCTGCTGATGACGTCACATCTGTCAGAGCAATTTCATGTCGAGTTTTAGTTGGTCTTGTAAAACTATGAAACTAGCTTAAAACGATTTATTTTTATTTTTTCCTTCACAACATATATTTTATACTTTCCCTAAAAACATGTATTCAACATAACATTTTGTTTCACAACGTTTATCTACTTTACTGGCAAAAATGGTAATTAATTGAGATTTTTAAATTTCAAAATCTCTCAAAAGCGCATATTTACGCAGAATGAAATGATTGCCGTCAAAAGTAACTAATTTATTCTACACCAAATGACAAATCGAGCAAATTCGGCGCTCTTAGATTTGCATGAAACTTTACATAAATGTTTACTATGGGCAATAATTCTAAAATTCTGGCATTTTGGATCTTGTAAAATTATCGAAATGGCGTCTTTGAAATTATTAAAAACAAGTGATCAACGGAAACGGCACTTTTGATCAAAATGACGTTTGATGCAAAATTGCAGAGAATAATAATGCTTTTCTGAGAAAAATATACAGAAAACAGATGTTCAAGTAATATATATATATATATATATATATATATATATATATATATATATATATATATATAATATCTCGAAATGTCCTTGCACGATTTTTTAAATTTTGAAATATGAATTATAAATTTTGAACACGTAAATTTTTTTAAAAATTGTGTTACAAGAACAGAAGACAATGGTTAAAATGATTTGAGTCATTTTAAATAATTTTCTGTGAAAAACTATTCAAAATAGCATACTAACATAAAATTTTACCAAAAGTTCTGGTTTTACGATTTTTGTGTCCATGGTTTCAAAAATTCGAAAAGTTTGCTCCTTTCAAAAGCTTTTTTTTAATAAAAAAAAATGAGATAGGGGAAATAGATGTAATGTCGGCCTAAATGCCCATAATATGGGCCCATACATAAATTAAAAAATCGACAAAATTTTTAATAGCGGCAAAAAACATCCATTAGTACCGTCCGAATGACACGTTCATCTAGATAAAAATGATAAATAGCAGATTTTTAGCTATGGTCCCAATCTTAGATCCATAGGCCAAAATTAGAGCCGTTTCCTCTATATTGGTTTATAGCAATATTTTTTTTATGCCAGAAAGATAATATTTTTCTGAACAATTTTGTGTCAGATGTCAGTTTGGTCAGAAATGCCATTTCCGAGCTACAATTTTTTGAAAAATTGCATGGACGCCATTTTGAAAATTTTACAAGACCTAAAATGACTGAATTTTAGTTGAAAGTTTCATTCAAATCGGAGAAGGTCGGTTCAAAAAAAGTTAGTTTTGTTATTTTGCCTGAAACTGCTGTCTTGAAAAAAAAAATCACATCGGTTTCTAAATAGTTATATTGGAACTTGTCTTCTGTGACTGCATTTATTCTTGTTTTTAAACATTTTCGACTTATTGGGTGGCCATAACCAGTTTATTCCTTAGCTAATAGCTCGGAAATAGTAGGCTGTGGAATTTTGAGATCTGCAGTGTTTATTTTTGAAAGCTAAACAACTTTGCCGAAGACGTCAAGTCTCTAGAATGTCAGAGAAAACTTTTAGGCACCATCTACGAGGATGACAAAGTCAATTGATGGACCATCTTATAATGATAAACTTTACTTAAGGTGATTTGCTGATACATCCTTATTCTCGTAGCTACTTCGAAACTTTAAGTGCACGCATATCAGCTTTTGCGACTCGTGCAACATTTAAATTGTTACTCCTCGTTTGTTGCACTGCAGCATACATGAAGTAGCAATTTCAAACGAAATGGGGTACTGATTTCCGAGATTTGTGTAATTGAAAATTCGAAGTGGAAGTGCCTACGTGGCGGCCATTTGTGAACTCTACAAGGAAGCACCTTAGGACACCAAGCCACAGATATGCTTCGTTTCGGAGTTATTATTTTGTCCCGTTTGATTGCATTCCTGACCCACTGTGGCAGTTTATTCCGTATCCAAAGTTATGTATTTTGTGATTAGTGTGAATTTATATCAGGAGAACATATTAATTTGCATGGTCACGAATCAAAATATTTAAAAACAATCAACAATTTATTCCACTATTTTTTAATTTTTTCTTAGTAATTCTAAAACAGTAAACTGTGGAAATTTGACGTCTTCGAAAGAGTTTTTTTTTTATTTTGTTAAGATGAACATCTTTGCTGAATACGTCAAGTCTCTAAAATACCGGTTTCTCATTACAATAATAATCTTTGTTGTGCGCACCTAATCACCGGAATTCTTTGTTTTGGAGTAATTAATTATGTCCAGCTAGATTACATTCCAGGCCTTCTGTGCATTGCACAATGCGCAGCGGTCCAGGGTGGAAATTTAGCAGGTCAAAAGTCCTAGTGCTTTTATGTAAAGTTAAAGAGGTTTAATGTCTTCAGTAAACTTTTCAGCCTAAAGCTCCTTCTTTTGGCCGTTTATTTTTGAAATTTTTTTGTGGATCTCAAATTATTGATGTAGCAGAACTAACATTTTTTATTTTTGAATTAAAAGTCGCATGTTCTTTAGCAAAGTAGCAGCTGTTTCAAGCTACTTTGTGGACAAAACGTTATCATTTCTTAAATTGCTCTAAAGTTTTAAAAACACCCAAAGTCAATTTAGAAAAACTGCTCTTAAATGAGAACATTAAAAAAGAACAAAATGTTGCTCCAGAAAAGTAGTTTGATATCATCTCAGTTTTATTTTTGACGTAGGATTACGTCTTTCAGCAACATATTGGAGGTGCAATTTCAAAAAACCAAAATAGACCCCATGACGAAAAGTGGCCAGGTTTTGACCACATATGACTCTGTCAATAGCGGATGGCTTTTAATTCTAAACAAGCCAATCGATTACAAATGTTGCTACGAATCTGCTGAGTTGAACACTTTATTAATTTTCAATAGGTCACTACTGAAAATTACACAAATGTCCAACTGTTGCAATAATGATCAAAATTATCACCGAAACAGCGCATTCCCTAACACAGATTTCAAAATCAAATTCGATCCTGTCTCCCTGAACGGTGCTAATTAAATAACCGTGTGTGGTGTTGTCCGATCGGTCGTCAGCAGCAGCCGCAGTTTTTTCGGCGCGTGGCGTTGAGCATTGTACACAACGAAAGACTGCCCGCAAGCAGCGAGCTGCAGCCCATATGAGCGTTCATTCACCGAAGAAGGAGGAAGAAGCCTCACCGCTACTGATCGGGATCCATCTTCGTGAGTTGCTGTGGGCCATCTATGCCAAGCGCCTCACCCTCGTTCCAAACAACATACATCTCGCCAGCCTCATCAGTGTTGAACACCAACCATCACGACAAAACGACTCCTTTCAGCAGTGTTGCCAGGTCATTTTCAGAAAAATCTGGAACAGTTAAAATATAAAATCTGGAAAAATCTGGAATGCTTAAAAAAAATCAATTTTTAACATAATGCTATTGAAATCAAAGTGATGTGCCAATCTCCCGTAAACATCGGTCAGTATGATCACCTGGAATTTATTTAAAGCACTAGAGTTGTTAAATGGAAATGTTTAAATATATTATACATAGCAAATAACTTGCTAGCATTGCTGAAATCAGTTGAAAAGTATTGACACAGTGTGCCCAAGAAGTTTAAATAACTATTACGCAGCTTTTCAAAAATTGAGTCAAATGTGGGTAAAATACTACAGAAAATATGTTTAGAATTCCATTTTAAACTGTAACTTTTTTAAACTAATAATAATCGATGTAGTCCTTGCTATGTGATGTAGCACCAGAATTTAAAGATTTTATTAGTTCTAAATAATTCAAATATTACCCTGAGGTTGATCAGATTTACAATTTAATTCTTGACATCATACAACATACAATACCCAGTAGACCAGTAGACAATTTTATTTTGACATCGTGGTACTCACATCGTGGTACTCACATCGTGGTACTCACACACAGTTTACCTAAACTACGGGTCACTCCAATATTCGCATGACCATTACAAATAATTTTATGCCAAAGAAAAATATTATTACATTACTAAAATGAAAATCTGATAGCTTCATTTTGGAAGTCTCAGAATCTTTAAATGATTCTAAATTCCGGAATTTATATTTTTCCTGGGTCCCAGATCAAGACATTTTTTACTTGGAACTCTTCAAAGGATATGTTCGCTCTTTTTTAGTTCCATTTGATTCATGCAGGAATTCCATCATACTTATTTTCTATATTCCCCTAAAATAATCTTGATAATATCCAAACTTTTTCAGCATTACCAAGTACTTTGTCAAAATGGTTTTGAAGGTCTCGCAGAAATTGCGCATGATTCCTTTTAAATGTCTTAACATTTTATTAAAATGAATCTCCATAGAAACATTGGACAGAATTCCATTGAAATTATTCTCAGGATTCGTATCAGCATACTCCTTAAGTTTCATCATAAGAATTTTCTATGATTTCTCTTCCGGATTGTGTTTCCTTTATTCACAAAATCTCCATCCATTGTCATCAGCGTTGACAAGACAATTGACACAGACAAGAATACCAAAAAATATGTCTACGTAGTTTATGAACAGCCCCTAATTGTTGTTAAAGAGTTAATTTTCATTGAACGTTTGCTCACCTTGCTGCCAGCCACATCACCCCCAAAGGTTTTAAATAATGTACCCGTCAAGTATTGAAATGTTACATAAAAATTCTCGCAATGACCGAATACCACATAACCATGTCAAATAACCAGAAACACTTCGTAAGTTTTTCTGCAGGTTGCTTGAAAAAGCAAAAAAAAGAAAATATACTATTGATCACGAATATCTCGCGATTGGAAAAATTTTACCAAGAAATTTTTGCTTTTTCATTATCTATTGAATAAACCAAGAGTTCTGTGCGTTTGGTGCACGAAAATGTGTAATTTTGACATCAGAAAACGAGGCGATTCCGTGATGGGAAAAGTAGTTTCTCTAACACAGTCGCAGAATATTGATACCAACCACTGAGTATGCCAGACCGTACCTATCTTTATGCAAATGCAATTATGAGAATTGTGCCAAAAAAATATCTTGCTGAATTCTCTTAATAGTATACGCTTCAAAATTGCATCAATAAGCATAAACGTAGGTATCGTCCGGTAGGCTCAGATTCTGTGATTGATGTGTTTTCTCTAATGCATATTTCATTTTCACACCGCTTCTCCAAGAACATCGAGGACAAATTTAAAAAGCATTGTTTTAAACTAGCTTTCAAGCTTCTTTTTTCCATCGGTCCTTTTCAGGACCACAAATGGCTGATAAAAGGGTTAACTAAAGAGTAAGAGCTTGAATCCAAGACATATCGTCCAGGATTGGCTTTTTCTACATATACATCGACAGAGCACCTCACAAACAGAACTCTCAAATTTCTTTCGAATTTCAACCTATCGAACTTTTTCACTGATAACGAGTTGAGAAACCAATTTAATATATGCTATAATTTTGCTGTGACATCAAAACTACCTTTCGTAATCCTACGTCAAATCTACCGTCGTGTCTTGGGTACAACCTCTTGCTTTTTATTAAGACACATGATTTATACTTAATTTTTTTTTAAATCAATCATTTTAGGACCACCCTAATAATAAAAAAAAAGCCGAAAGAAGCTGAAAAAGATCACACAAGATACTAGTTTTCTTAAACTCAAGCGCTAAGGCCATTGCCTTGTTAAATTTACATCTTGTACTTTGGTGAACGGGAGATATCGTTTTACTTTTCTTGACAACAACGTGTATTCAAGCAATCCCTAAAAATCATCTGAAGGCAGGACAGTCACTCTACACACTTATTTTCTTCTTCTTCTTCTTCGCTTTTCAAGCTTATTGCATATCGCAAATTAGCTTATTGCGTGTTCTCAACTTAGTGTTCTAGATGCACTTCCACAGTTATTAATTGAGAGCTTTCGATGCCTGTACCATTTTTGCATTAGTATAATTGTGTGGCAAGTCCAATCATACTTCTATGCCCAGGGAAGTCGAGAAATTTTCCAACCCGAAAAATTCCTAGACCGGACCGGGAATTGAACCCAGCCACCTCCAGCATGGTCTTGCTTTGTAGCTGTGCCTCTGCCGACTGAGCGAAGGGAGACCGACACACTTATTTTGCGCTAACTTTTTTCTCAGAGTGCCTCAAGTGTGCCGCGCCGTGCTGGCGTGCCAATAGTGCCAGTCATCGGACTGATTTTGATTGTGAATAAATACATGTTTGGCAACGCGGTATTCTGACAGCTTGAATATTCTGATTCTCTTGCCGTGAAGCTAATACCGGGAGCTCGACCGGGAGAACGGGACTGGCGCGATGAATTTACCTCAGAATTTATCAAGATTTGCGAAACGTTGTTGCAACTTTTTATGCTCGATGATGGAATGGCCGGTTTAGTAGCAGCAGCATCTACCGCAGTGGAAGAAATCAGGTAAAAAATATCTGTGCAAAATCACGACGAGTAGCTCCAACCGGATGTTATTTCTGGCTGTTAAAATGTTTTTAATTGTGCATTGACCTTCCGGACATAGGTCCACAGTCAGCTGCTCTCTAGATAATTAACAGGTTGAGCCCAAACGATTGGAAATGTGGTCGGATTTTCGCTATGGCTTACGATTCTAATTACGGAACAGTAGGGTTCATGCATCCGAAAGGAATGAGATTTTTACCGAGGATTAGAGCGATTAAATTTCTTGGAGGAACATTTTATTCATATCATAATCGGTGATGTTCGGAATGTGGATTGATTGAGTGGGATGTTGTTATGCATGCAATGTTGAACATTCTCAGCATAGTAGTGAGACCCCTAATTTTGGGATGAGCAGTTATCCGAATGTGTGAACGCAGAGTCTTAGTCGGAATAATATGCAACTTCGTACAGTCATTAGAATGTGCGCTGAGCTAACTGTTTTTTGAAGAATCAATGGTGGGATCGATTCGTCATTTGACGTGGAGTTGCTTTCATACTGAAATTCTTTGGATATCGCAAATCAACCCCTCGAAAGATCAAGGAAGACCTATACCTACAGATAAGAACGCTATTAAGGGTGAGTCAAAGTTATTCACATCCCAACAGGTGGATGTAAATCACTTCCGAGCCAAATCAACCTGCTGCGGAAGTGTCAAATGAGCATACATCTTCTCCAAAGAATCTGCTGAACAGACAGTCAACCCATCTGTCTTCCCAGAACTCTTTGAATACCAAATTTTCGTATGTCCTTAACCCTCGATGAAAAAAAAAATGGAAACTCCGACCCACGTACGTCATACAGTGGAATATAAGTGAGAAACGACGACAGTGCCCTCAAGAGGGACCATCCATTGGCGGTCCCACCGGTTCTTGCACTGTATAAATTGTTATAGATGGCAGCTCATACATTAAATCCACAATACGGTGCACGACAGCGACACACTACTGAACATTTTTCCCTTCCATCGTCCTTGCTTCTCGACAGCTCAGCGAAAGGATTCTTAACTCCCCCTCCCCCCCCCCCCTCCGCATCCCATCTTTTTACGTTTCACTTAATCCAGAATCGACGATATGGCACTATCTGCTGCTGTTGAGCCTTTCGAGGGAGCCAATGTGCAGAAACCATTTTCAATATTCGAAAGTGTAGTTCCTTTTCTCCCCCAACCTGGAAGTCGGAAGAAATCCGTTTGCAGTCCTCTCACTCGTAACAAAAAAAAAAACCGATTGGAAAAGGAAAACCTGAAAAGATAAAATTGAAAATTGAAGAGAAATGTATTTAAGGTTCAATATTAAAACATATAAATGTAGATTTTCCTCCATTTTTCACCGGTAGCAGCTGGCGGCGGGTCGCTGTTTGTCGTCGTCATCCTGGGGGTTGCGGGTGAATGGGTTTTCCAGGTGGAGGGTAGCCAAAAGCCATGGGAAAAATATTATGCAGAATATGGCCTAGGAGCGCCACAACCCGTATTCGAATCGACGACAACGAGCAAAAAAGTGTCGTTCAAATCGAGCGAAACTACTACAGCTGCTCGAAATGCGCTGCGGATGCTGCCAGCCTGGGAAGATCTTGGAACGAATGAATGGGGAATTGTTGACAATCGACATGTAGGATGGATGTGAAGGAGCTGCTGCTGCTGTCGTACGCGCGGGACTGAAGATGCGATTGGGGATTTTCAGTTATAAGTTCAACCCGGAATGGTACAACACACATATCCTTCTGCCAGTGATGGGATGTGTGAGAAGTGATTGAAGAAGACTCTGCTTCTGGGGTTGGGGACTTCATCCATCTTGGTTGTGACGCTTCTGTTGATTCAAATATCTCTATTTTTTGATAGCGGATGAAAATTGATGTCACTTCACTACTCCACCGCATGCGAACGGGGCAGAATGAGCATGGAGCACGGTGGGGAGGAGCTCTCTTGCTCTCTCTAGGGGGATTTCAACTGGAAGAAGCCAATTTAGGAACCGCATGATTTGGGGTTGACGATTGATAACTCTTTGTCGGCTGGATGTTAAGGTGATGTGCGAGTTGTTTGGGTAAATGGGCTGGTAAATTGGAATCATTTCCATAAAACGAGAAAGCCTCAATAGGAATCTAGTTAGAGCCAAATCGACATCAGCTAACAACCTTGTAGTGCATTGTGACAGTTTTCAATGTTTTCGCTGGTCCTTTTAAATATGCAGTTATTATGATTTCCAAGTTCCCCCAGAAGTCTGTCTGACTTACTCCAGAATTATCTTTCTCGTGTCTGCCGACTTCCTCTGGAAGTGTCTGCCGACTTCCTTTAAAAGTGTCTGCCGACTCCCTCTGAAAGTGTCTGCTGACTTCCTCAGGAAGTGTCTGCTGACTCCCTTTGGAAGTGTCTGCTGACTTCCTCTGAAATTGTCTGCCAACTTCCTCTGGAAGTGTCTGCCAACTTCCTCTGGAAGTGTCTGCCGACTTCCTCTAGAAGTATCCACCGACTTCCTGTGGAAGTGTCTGCCGACTTCCTCAAAACTTTCTCTGGAAGTTTCTTCTGAATTACCCCAGCAATTTCTTTCGGCTTGTACTGGATGTTTATCTGTTCAGCTTCCTCTAGAAGTTTCATCCAACGTTCTCCGGATGTTGATTCCATCTTCTCTGGAAGTTCTTTCCAACCTCTCCAAAAAAGTTTCCATTAGCGACCACTGGAAATTTCTCTTAGTTTATTGATAGTTTTACCCAGATTAAATATCTCGGGAATAGTTTCCTGGTCAGTGTGGGCTATCCTTAGTGAAAATGCATGCTTTTTATTTAGCTGTTTCTCAGGAAATCGAACAAACTTGCCGAGATTTGAGATACGTATTTTTGACATAATTGGTGGAAATTGATTCCCAAATAGAAATAGAGATAAGATTATTTAAATCACGTCATTTACGGCGACAGAAGTAGTGGTTATATATTGTGGTAGACAGTTTTGATAGAATTGATTAATTTCAAATATGCATGTAACTCTCATTCCGCAAGCATGGAAGTACCCCTAGCAACAAGACCATGGAAGTCGAGAAAATCTAACCAGGAATCAAGCTGGCCTGTTATGGCTTGATAATACTGTGACTTAACTGACTAGGCTACCAGAGACCATCCGAAAATAAAACAATATTTTAGTAGTGGGAACGGGCCCAGCGTAGTGATTAGCGTCCATGTCTTTTACGCTAAATGTCACGATTTCAAATCGTATCCCTGAACATGTCATGAATGACCTTAAATGTGTTAGAATATATTATATAGAAGGTAAGTAAGTTAGTACGTAGCTGTAGGTTAAGTAAGCATTTAGTAAGAAAGTTTGCTAGTTTGTAAGTAAGCTAGTAAGGGTCTGTCTATAAACTACGAACACTTGTCATTCCCCCTTGATTGACAACCCCAAAGTTGATTAGTTAGTAAGTAAGTAAGTTAGTAGGTATGCATGCAAGTAAGTTAGTAAAAGGAAGAAATGCACTCTGGTGTGTCTTCACTCTGTAATAGAGTGTATCAGCCATTGGCAAAATGGGTTCTTTATTAAGGTGAATAATCCAAAAATAACCGTCATGATGGCTGATATGCCCTATCACTTCAAGTTTTCTAGAGCACAAATCAAGACCAACAATTGAAATGGCCTTAACTCCATTTTGTAAACAAACCTTGTATGGCCATTTTCTCGCGAACGAAAACCTTCATTCGCAAACCTAAACCACAATCTGGTAGAGGAGAATTTCCCCTATCTGTTCATTATGGTGGTTTGCCTTTGCGGAGTTCGGTTCAAGAAAAAATGGCCTTACAAGGATTGTTTACAAAATAGAGTTAAGGCCATTTCAATTGTTGGTCTTTATTTGTAATACTTTTTTATGATAGCTGACATTTGTGCTCTTGAACTTTCGAGGTGATAAAGATGTTAATCATAAATAAGGCTTCCACAGCGATTCACCTTAAATATGTTTCAGAACCTCCGTCTCTCCCTGCGTAGACAGGGGCCCATTCCAATTTTAAACTTATATGAATCGTAGAAAAGTTTCAATTCCTTCCCATGCAGGTCATTAAAATTAAAATTTATGTGATTAAGGCATATTTCAACACTAAGAACTGAAATTTCCATGAATCAATCAACAGCAAAGTAACCAATTTCATTAAAAGCCCACATCGAATCAGTCAAGCGGCAGTTTTGAGGTTTGCCTTGATAGCCATTTTGCTGGTTGTAGTGGTTCAATACTGCAATACGCATTTGCTCGGAAGCGAAACTTGTCGGCTGTAATTAAATTTGTATATAAATGATTATTATGCAAATTTTAGCTGACGAGAGAGTTATATCGTTATCGCTTCAGCGCCGGCTACCGGCGAGAGAATCGCTTCAATAGGGGAACTAAATTGTCCTGCTGGGAGTGGCTGGTGTTGGCTGGTGTAGAATGCTGACCTCTGGATCCTGATGGTAGACACTGACTTCCATAGGCCACATCATCGCATCCGACCTCAAACAGTCCGTGGTGGCGATGGAATGGAATGGGAAATTCTTCGATTTGTACATTTGACATTTGATAAATTTTCATAGACTTCTCATACTGTCCGACTGTCGATCGGACATCCGGGCATTGAGCGGAAGGTGGGAAAGATGATAAAGTCAACCTCCGAGAGAGAGAGAGAGAGAACGGATGCCAATCGATTATTCGAGTTCGTCAGAGTATGGCACCGTATAGCTTCCGTTCCAGGGGCGCTGTTGTAGTATCGTTTATCGTACTAGAAACATATGTACCCCAACTGTACTCGAGGCTAGAAATGAATGAATATATTTTGAATGCACTTATCGGTTGTCTGTTTCTGTATTTTCAGTTGTTGGACATTTCAGAATCGAAAGTGAAGTGTGCCAAAAGAGAAATGCGGCTCAGCGTGGAGGGGGAAAAAGGGGGGTTGTGAACCTTACACAAACATGACGTGGCAGGCAAGCGATGAGCACTTTCACCGGAATAGAGCGTTGTGTGTGCATGGATCGAACTCGGGCTTGAACTGTTCTGTTGGGGGTAGAATTTACAGCAAATTTATGCAACAAGAGTGGACCTGGACACACTGGAGACCACCTAGCGTTGGAATATCCTGGCATAAATAGAGCGAGGTTGTTAGGGTTGTTGTGAGAGAGGAAACTCTGAGTGATGGTATTTTTTTTTATCATGAGAGATCATAGTTCTGTAAAAAATACTATTGAGACTCTTCACTAAAGTGAGGTATTATTATGGATGATGCAATTCAAGGCCATTATTCAAAATGGCAACCCGGGTAGAGAGGATGAGCAAAACCAGAGAAAAATAATATCTAATTTTACTTTCAATATCTTATTCTGTTATTGGTAAGTTGTGTGCTATCCGTGTTATACCTTATTTTGCTTTCAGAGCATATTTTGCTATTGTTATGATATTTTTAAAACTAAATAAATACATAAAAATAAAATAAATAAAGCAAATTGTGTGAACAACAAACTAATAAATAGCTCAATGAAATATAATACAAGCTTTGATATCATTTAGCTATGTATCACTACCCAAGCAGGAACGAATATCTCGATACCTCAAATTGGTATGGATTAGTCTGATATAAGGAGGCAAAAACCAAAAAGTCATACCAAAAAAAATGTTCGAACAATACCATTCCAATACCAAATTAAACAAATGCACTATCAAAACAATATCACATAGGTATTTTGTTGGTATCCAAATATAATTTTTTGTTATATGCGAAGTATTTTGCATGTAATTTTATGGAATCATTCTTTGGTATTTTACCTCCTAAGGCTGATCAACATTAAATTTTGGTATCAATAACAAAATCTTGTTCGATGTCCAGACTGAACCAGCGATCCGATCTTGAAGTTCTACAGAGTCAACGAGGTATTCTAGGATGATTCGTGGAGTCCCATGATATCTAGTGAGGAATTATTGAAATAGCAAACTTTTTTGACATAATATCTTAGGTTGTCCAAAGTGCGTGAAGTTCAGATCTAATCGCAAATATTTTGCTGAAACTTATATAGGTGCTATTTATTTAAAATTTGGTATTCCATGATTATCGAATAAACCTTTATTCATATTGATAAATGAATATGGTTTTTGAATAAAACCAAGGTTGCAAATACTCATTTCAGCTAAAATAATATTTTTCGGAATAATAAAACCAAAAGATGGTATGATGGCATGTTTTACTTGAAACTTACAAGAAGAGGTTACAAAGTATGCGTTTGAAACAAAAAACCAGTAAATTTTGCTTTCTATGAGTCACAATCAGCGATTTGCTGATCGCTGAGTGAGTAAGTGAGTGTGTGAAAAATCGCTGATTGTGACTTTCATGAAGTGAAATAAACAGGTTTAATATGCCAAACACATTCTTTACATCCTCTTCTTGTATCCTACCAATTCAAAATATGATCATGCCATCTAATTATTTCATAATTAAAAAAAACATTATCTTAGCTGAAATGAGTATTTGCAACCTTGAATAAAACAAGTATTCCTATGAATGATGATTATAGCCTATGATTAATGTATGTTTTTAATGATTAAAAACTATTTATTTATTTATTTATTTATTTCGTCAACCAATATATTTATATAAAAAAAAGTAGTGTCAGCTTTCTTGTCTTTTCTTTTATGAGTTGTTATTTCTTATGGAATAAAAATATTGCTTTAGTTTATGTCGAGACATTGTAAAGTCAATGGTTTCGCAGTGTTTATTGTAAGAGGCCATCATGCGGTTTAATGGCCCATATTTTGCATAATTTGTGCGATGATGTTTTATGGCAAATAAATTTCGATTTCGGAGTTGCCGAGTGGGTGCATGGAAATTTAATTTTGATAAAAGTTCTGTTGAGTCAATTCGCTGCGAAACGATATCATTTACAAATGAAACCATTGCATATTCACGACACTCTTTTAATGTTTGTATGTTTATAAGCATGCAGCGTGCTTCATATGATGGAAGAGGAAATGAAGTCCAACCTAATTTACGAAGAGCGTATAATAGAAATTGTTTTTGTACTGATTCTAATCTTTCTTCGTGCGTGATTGAAAATGGAGACCATACAATGCTGCAATATTCCAGTATTGACCTCACATAGGCAATATATAGTGTTTTAATTGTGTAAGGGTCCTAAAAGTTATAGCAAAAGCGCTTGATAAAGCCTAGCATGTTATTTGCCCTGTGAATAATTGTATTGTAATGGTCTATGAAAGTTCGCTTCGAGTCTAAGATAATTCCTAAATCCCTAACTCTTTCACATTTGTCTACAGTTTGATTTCCTAATGCAATTGAAATGTTTGAAGTTGTTCTTTTTCTACTAAATGATATTAAGTTACATTTTTTTACATTCAATTCTAGTAGACTTTTTTTGCACCATATGTAGAATATGTGTATTTCATTCCGGAATATATTGATGTCTTCTTCATTTCTTATTTCCAAAAATAGCTTCATGTCGTCGGCATAAATAAGCAATTTAAGTTTTTTGAGAATGTAAGATATGCCGTTTACGTATAGAATAAAAAGGAGAGGTCCCAAATGAGAGCCTTGGGGGACGCCTGAAGTGACTTGAATTGGGCTCGATTTCTTTCCGTTGAATTTAATTATTTGTTGGCGGTTAGTTAAATATGATTCAAGCCATTTCAGGAGCCCTGACTTAATTCCAATTTTTTGCAATTTAAAAAGTAGCATTGGTATGTCTATGCGGTCAAATGCCTTGCTAAAGTCTGTATAGAGAGCTTCTACGTGGTTTCCATTATCCATTGCATTCAATGAATAGTCTATAAATTCAAGTAAGTTGGTCGAGGTCGAACGACCCTTGAAAAAGCCGTGTTGCATGTCAGTAATTCTATTTTTGATTTGGAGAAATAATTTTTCGTTGATAATTGACTCGAAAAGCTTAGGAATGCAAGAGATAATGGCTATACCACGATAATTACTTACGTCAGATTTTCGACCAGATTTAAAGATAGGTACTAGAAATGAGCTTTTCCAAATTTTAGGGAAGGTTCCGGATTCCAGGGACATATTAAAAAGCCAAAACAATGGAGCAGTGAGTTCCATTGCTAGACATTTAATAAATACTGGAGGAATTCCGTCAGGTCCAGGACCTTTTGAGGCATCTAAATTGTTTAAAGCCTGCAAAATGTCCTGCACTTGAAGTTGATTGAGGCCAATGTCCCTTGAAAATTCTGGATAAAATGCAAAATAATCGCGGTCACGATCTTCTTCAGAAAATGTCGTATAAATTTCTTGAAAAATTTTTGCGAATAGATTACAGTTTTTTTTCCGAACTATCACTGACATTTTCGTCTAGATGCATTATTGAAGGAAAATTGTCAGATTTTAATTTCGTTTTTACGTAATTAAAGAAGTTCTTCGGACAGGACTTTATTTCACGTTCAGTTTTTGCATTATATTCTTCAAATGCAGTACTGATAGCTAAATTCAGTTGATCGCATAGATCCAAATAAATTAATAAATGATTACTACTATTGTGTTTTTTATAAATTTTATGTGCTTTTTGCTTCCGATTTTTCAAGTTTTTTATTTGTCTGTTATACCAGACTGGATTTTGTGTGTTTCTGTTGCGTCTTTTTTTCTTCAAAGGAATTTCTTCCGAAATTATTTCTGTTAAAATTTTGTAGAACACGTCTATACCAATTTCGACATTTCCTACATTCCTTAAAATTAATTGCCAATTGACACTGTTTAATTTAAATTTTGTTTTTTCGTAGTCTGCTAATTTGTATTCAAAGACTTCTTCGTATTCGCAGTCGTTGGGTCTTTGGTTTTCATGCATAAATAAAGAATATTCGATTGCTGTGTGAAACGCTTCATTTTTCCACAGTGGATTTAATGATTCGGTCACACAGAAATCTTCATAAATATTCGTTAGTAAAAAGTCCAAATAGCAATTTTGTTGGTTTTTGATGTGGTTAATTTGGTTCAGTCCTAAATTAGCAGTTTTGTCAAAAATGAACTGCAATGTTTCATTATCCCCAACGACTGGGAGTAAGATATATTCATTTTCAGAGTCCAGAATGAAGTCAGCATGGCGTTGATTAAAGTCTCCATAGATGTGAACTTTAACCTCAGGAGGAAGCTCAGATAGAATTTGTTCAGCACTTTGGAAGAAGGCTTCATAAGTGCTTTTATGAGCATGGTCTGGTGGAAAATACACTGAGGCGAACACGTGCGTTTCACCGGCTATGTGTGATTTCACCCAAATATGCTCAAATTCTGTAAATTTTGGTGTAAAGATAATTTCTGAGTTAAAATTGGCCGAAAGAGCTATAAGAACTCCACCACCTGACTTCTTCTGTGTTGCATGAATATTTCTGCCGTCTCTGAATACATTAAAGGTATTTCCAAACATTTCTTCACTTTTTACGCTTTCGTCCCAGCTTGTTTCAGTTGCCAGAATGACCGAAAAGGATGAGCATAATAAATGTTGATAAATTTCCTTCATTTTAGCTGGGCTTTTCATGCGATTGAAATTTTGACAATAAATCAAAATTTCAGTCGCATTCTGTCTGTGTGAAGAAATTGTTGGAAATACGTCGGTTGATAAAGTATGGTCATTGTTATTATTAGTTACCTCAGTCTCATGCCGAGCATCGTTATATAGAAATAATGAGTCTTCCTCAAGGTGCGTCAGCGGCGTTGAAAATTTACAGGATTGTAAAATTTGAGGGCGGCCTCCCTAGTAGATTGTAGCCGTTGCGTGCGTTCACTGGACAGGAATGTACGGTAGGATTGCAGGTCTGCCAAGGCGTCGTTTCGAGTAATTCCAAGTTCTTCATGGACGTCCAGGAAAATTTTGTGCAGGAGATTTCTGTCTTTTGGTAGTCCTTCAGCTGCTAGCATTAGAATAGCACTGGTTTTGGTGATTCCGCGAATACATGTTGATGAGGGCTTAAAGAAGGTCGAAAGGACAAAATGACAAAAGGACAAAACGCCGAGATGTCAAAAGGTCTACAGACAAGAAGTCGAAATACAAAGGTCTAAATGGACAAATGGTCGGAAGTATTCAAAAAATCAAAAGGCTTAAAAGCCAAAAGCTGATGTATATATTTTGAAACTGTTTTCTTATGATTTCAATCTATCTATAAAAAGTTAAATAGGATTTTATACTGGAGTCTTATTTCGCAAGTCAAAATGACAAATTATTTCATACAAGCGTTCATACTTTGTTTTCCATTCTTTGAAATCTATTCGATTTTTAACATTAGGTTTTCAGATTACTGTTCATGTATAATGTTGAATGCTTGTTCATTCCAACAAATGGATATTCGACAGGATTTAAATTATTTGTACATTCGACCTTTCCCTTTTCACACACTTGTTACAAAACTGTTGTGCAAATTTGTATGTGGCTTATTAAGGTCACTAACAAGTTGCTGCAACTTTCATGATGCAAGTGTGCTACTTGGGTTAGTTCTGCCTTTCGACATTCTATTCATTTGACCTTTTGACATTCGACTTTTTCATAGATTTTACAATCAACTAGAAAAAAATTAATGTTTTTGTGTTAAGTAGTCCCATATTTTGGATGATCCTGATAAACGAAAAATGATTGAACTTACAAAAATGGATATTACCTGAAAACTCCCGTGAATTTCGATGACTCATAGGAATAACATATACTTCGCCTTCAAGCACAGAAAATATATTCAAGGAACTAGAATTGGATAGAATTTTAAAGATTCAGTCACTATTTTAAGAAAAGTTTTATGAAAATTCCACAGAAAATTTGAGAAAAATTTAAAGGGAATTAATGAGATGATATCAATATTTTTCAGAGAACAAATCTAATGTAGTTCGAGAAGGAACTCTAAGGGTGTCATAACACAAACTTGAAGGTAATTGTAGAAACAATTTTAAGGAACAATTAACTCTAGGTGATATTTCAGGAGTATTCTGAATATACACAGTTCGAAAAAGTAGCGTAAATTTCTGTTCAATATGATGCACATAAATGGAGCGTCACCTATCATATACGTTTACATTATATATCATGTAAAGTTCTGACACATTTCATGCAATGTAGCTAATATAGTAAACAACATTGGCTGCAAGTTGCTCGGTTGCGTGAAATGAAATACAACTCTACGTGAATGAATGTTTACATCACCATTAAAATTCAGAATTTTTATCTGTGTGGATTAAGGTAATCCTGAGAAGAATTCCCAGATAACTGTGAGGAGGATTTATGGTCCAGTTATAATGAGTATTCTTAATAAGTTATGCGATACTCTGATGTGGGCTCTGATGTGCGAAAAGAACTCAAAGAGATGTCAGAGGAGACATTCAAGAGATCTCCGAAGATTATTCCAAAAAGCATTCTTGTTTTTCGTTATAGTTACTTTACTTCTTCTTCTTCTTCGCATTTCAAGCTTATTGCATATCGCATATTAACTTATTGCGTGCTCTCAACTTAGTGTTCTAGATGCACTTCCACAGTTATTAATTGAGAGCTTTCGAAGCCTGTACAATTTTTGCATTGGTATAATTGTGTGGCAAGTCCAATCATACTTCTATGCCGAGGGAAGTCGAGAAATTTTCAACCCGAAAAATTCCTAGACCGGACCGGGAATTGAACCCAGCCACCTCCAGCATGGTCTTGCTTTGTAGCTGCGCCTTTACCGACTGAGCTAAGGGAGGCTTAGTTACTTTAACATCTTAGGATAATTCGTGACTTGCCCGGGGTTGAGATTCAAACTCCTGACTTTGGCTTGAGAGTCATGAATGTTTTTCATAGAAATTCCAAGTAATTTTTAAAATAATTTGTAGTAAAGCTTCTAGATAATTTTGAGTTGAATTCCTCACTTTTCTTGGGTACAGTGTACTGAAATGCTAAAGAATGTTCATGTGAATTATCAATATTGAAAATAATCTTAAATTATGAAAGCAGTGCTTCGTGATCTGAGGATTATTTTGACTGATGAATGATTATTCATTGATTAGTTTATTTCCAATGATTATGATTAATCAATAATGGTTAAAAAATGTGACGGATTTCATTACGAATAATGGTAAATGAATAATCTCTTAAAAACCATGATTAGAGATAATGATTAATCATCAATCTTAATCAATAATCATTAATCATGATTAATTGAAGGATTGATCACGTACGCTCTAACTTCAGTCATAAATATTTTTAGAAACTTTAGTGACGGAAGAGTGCTCGAGAATGTCTCGATTAACCCTACGAATCTGTAGAGCTGCGAGGAATTCGATTACATAAGTTAAAGTTTATAGTTCGTTAAAAAAATAGGTCATCCAAAGTATCAAGAAATGATGATATGGTTTGACTAGCTGTATAAATACGTAGAGTTTCGTGAAATCTCATTTTTTCATGAACAATGCTCAATTGTATCGACAAAATATCTTCAGTTCTCCAAAATGACCTGGATTTGAGATTTTGAAGTTTTACAAGCTCATCGATGTCTCCACTGAATAAATGAGTCCATCGTCTGAATGAATGAGCCCATGAATAAATGATTTCCCATCGCATTTAGATATATTAAAAATATCTTAAGTAATTAATCGACCTTAAGTTCAGTTTTTGAAAATCTGTATTCTTAACGAAGTCTTGAACGATTTCTTGGCTGTATGTTAAATACCGTAGAGTTTTGTGGCACCTCATACCATAATTCCGGACTTATAGTAGTATTAACAACACACTAACCTCAACTATTCAAATAGCTCCATCTAGGATTTTCACGCTTCTGAATCGAGAGTTTAGCCGACTCTCAAGTTATTACTTGAGAGACTTCTTTGCCAACGCATAAATTTGTATATGATGTGACTAGCCCAATGAAACTCTTGGCCAATCTTCAAAATTTCTAAACCAAAATATTTCCTAGACTAGACTGGCAATGGAAACCGCTGCCTCCGATTGGTAACACTTTGTCTTTACTCACTAGGCTATCTGAGGCCCTAAATAGGCCTATATGTTTTTGTAAACCATTACTTCAATCGTCGATTTGTCGTTACTGCTAGCTCACTCACTCAAATAGCCAATACCTACGGGTAGGGGGAAGGTCCCAGAAATACTTTGTCGTTACAGCTATGGTATAATGGGGCTCCACGATGCAAAGCTGATTTGGAAATTCATAGATCTCCAAAGCTCTACAAATGTGTATTATAAATCAGGACATCATTCCAGATTTTATCAAACATGTGGATTACGCCAGGATAATTTGGAGAACCTAAAATATCCAACTATATACACTGCACGATATTATAGGTTCAGTTTAAAGATTTTTTTGGGCCATCGTACAATACCTCGTTGAGTCAGTTGAACTTCAAGATCTGAACTTCTGGATGATTTGGCGAATCAAAGGTAATTTTTAATGTAACTTCATACCTCACATGATGCTATGATCCCTCACAAAACATATAGAAAGCCGATTAGAAACAAATATCATTACATTTCACTAAACGTTCGCTAACTGAAAGGGACTTTTTGATTTTTATAAAATTCGCACTCCTACTAGATATAGAATAAGTGAATTTAGTTACAAACAAAGAGCAAGGAACTATCGGCTCCGTAAAGCTACGAATTGAGGCTTCCAAATAATGGAATCAGTTAAAAAAACTGAATCTTAATATGCCTGATTTATAATGTTATTGTGTCATAAGAAAACGAATTCTGCAAACATTCACCTTAAGTCTACCCTACCAACGCAACTGAACAATAAGCATCTATGATCCACATAAAGCCATCACAACCCAAGTCAAAGTTCAGGTCCAAGTAGAACAACCCCAGTACAACACTCTCACACACACACCGTCACCCTCACAACCATGAGGCCAACTACCACTGCCTACACTGCATATGGATGCCGCTGTCGTTCACCTGCGCTGGGTGATGGCATGGCACTGCGCCCAACGAGAGTGATATTTATGTGTTGAATATTTATAGCACCAAAGCTTCCTTTTCCTCTTAAATCCGATTTGGAAATAATAATCACATAATCACATTTGACATGTCCAATATGGAATTACCGTATAATGTGTCTCATGGCATGCTGTTTTCGTTGGCCTATCTGCCTTATAGTTATGCATATTAAATTTTCTGCGCATTGTCGATCATCATCATTCAGA
The DNA here is from genome assembly GCF_037179485.1 of Ochlerotatus camptorhynchus. Taxonomy (NCBI): domain Eukaryota; kingdom Metazoa; phylum Arthropoda; class Insecta; order Diptera; family Culicidae; genus Ochlerotatus; species Ochlerotatus camptorhynchus. The sequence goes on along the minus strand of NW_027040929.1, from coordinate 3,102,917 downwards.
GCTTGCTGTGCAGTTCGTTCCTAGGAACTTTAAATCGAATTCAGCGCCAGACCTTGTCCCGACGCACGGTGACGGACCGGACAAAAAATTTGACACTTCAATTAGGGGTCAATTTTGGCATCGATTGGAGGAGGAGTAGGAGCTTCCATTTGCAATAGATCTAGACGGGGGTTAAAAAAAACTGAACAGAGTATGCAAGCTTGCTCGTTTGCAATCCGTTGCCATCGGCCGGAAGGACGGAAGAGAGAATCAAAATCAAATTAACCCACTGAACCATATAATTAATTTTCGCGGATCATGAATTGTTTTTATCGCGCGGTATGGCCTCTGCTCTTCTACGCGTGTGGTTTTCCCCTGGCTGAGAGGAGGTTCGGGGGTTCGGGGGCAATTTGACAAAACTATAACTCAATTGAGTATGATAAATGAATCGAAGATGAACAAGAGATCTGCGCTGAAAATGGTGGAGAAAAAAAAATGTCGGTGGAAGTGAAAATGCGAAGAGGAAAACGTTCAACCGAGTGCGCATATGGAAGTGAAATTAAATTAGCTGACCTGTCAGTGTGAGGCAGAGGCTAACCGATTGTAGTAGGCTGTGCATGTTTCGAAAACGGTGATAGGGAAGGCACGTGTTGGGCGAAGGTGGGTTTAAAAGGGAATCATATCAAAGTTTTAATTTTTCTGAGTGATTGATTTATTTTGCCTTCTGGAGTGGAAAAATGGAACTCGTGAGCGGAGGATTGAAACGTTGTGTAATTATTTCGGACGGTAACATGTGGCGTTGAAGCATATGACACGGAAGGTGACAGCTTGAAGCGAGATTGAATAATTGTGAAAGGTGTATAGTAGTGAATGTGACGTAAAGTGAATTGGTCGAGTGGACCGTGCCACTGTGATTCATGTCTTTTAGCCTAAGCCTAGAAATGTGATTAACAAAGTGCTTTACTGCGTTTGCATAGAATAATTAGTTCTCATGAGATTCGTAATTGCAGTTCTCACCAGATCTATCAATCTAATTAGCGACTGCCGGAACATCCATTCTATATGCCCCCAATGTCCCTAAACGGTAAAAACACATAATAAATTCTCGTTGTCAATCTCTAAATCGATGAAATTATTTTCCCAGCACAGCTCATAATTTGCCTGGTTGGTATCCACCGGCTGAAATCCGGGGGGCTTGATGATATCGTTCGATCTAAAATGCCAGAACAAATGACCAAGCCATGCAGATAATTGCCTATTTGCTCTTCCGTACCGAAGCCCGGCTCTTCACCCACCCTCCACCCTTGATTGTAGAAACACTCAACCACCGACTGGCTTCCGCTACGGAAGTCCTGCAGTAATACACACATTCACTATATAGTGGTACGGGTAAGTACGTGCTGGTGTGAGTTCCGCCATTTTTGGTATGCAACCGGTGGTGGTTCGAGCCTAACCAGCATGTTTAAACTGATTAACATTAATTAATTATGAATGCATGTTTTAATTCGATTCAGTTATTTTCGCTGATCCTGGTCCGGAATCATGATGATGATGCTGCTGTTGATGATGTTGTTACAGTAGCTTTGCTTTGTGCGTGACGATTCCTGGAGGTCTCTTTGTCCATTTCAAAATCGTAGGCAGTGTTTAACACCCAAACTGCCGGTGGATTTTATCGCGCACCAATTCTCGTCCATCGCAGCAGGCCGTTCGAGGTATCGTTTGCATACGGCGACGACTACTGCGACTTTAATTCTATCCTTTTCCCGTGTGGTGCAGTATAAGGCATTTTGGCTGCTGGAGCAGTGTCGGTGTCCGCTGTCAGTTTAGCACTAGCCGGTAGAGGCAGTCGTAGGGATTGCAATCGATTTGGCTTAATCACACGCTCGTTTGTTTTACGGGATGCACGTTCGGTTGACCTATCTGCTTGCCTCCGCCCCGTTTCCAGCTTATCACTACCTAACTGACGTTTGTCGAAACATATAACAGTAGGCAAGGCAGCAATGCTGACCGGAATTGAGCTGTGTTTGGGATTTTATGGCAAACAGAGGAGGTACACACAAAAAGGTACCCGACCGATTCTGGAAGCAGTGCAGGATGGCCGCACAGTCGTACGCCCCGAGAACGGCTGTTGCGTTCCGATGAAGCGTCAAATAATTGGCGGTTATCGTTGTTGCTCGGAGGAATAAGGTTGGAATTTAATATAAATAGCAAGCGGTTGATTTTAATCCTGAGTGTGATTGTGAACAGTCTATTAGGATTATTTTCTGATGCTAGATGGTGGGTCGTACACAGCATTCTTTTTGTCAAAATTCTGAATGCGTAAATCAGAAAATCCTAATGCTCTTTTAAAACATCAAACACACCTACAGAGGGATTGATCCTTGTCAATCCTACCATAAGGACTAAACCTGACCACCACCAGCCCAGAATCCCTACTCTTCCCGAACCATTTCTGACTGATATCGGCAATCGGAAGCGATGGTGCAGTCATTCCGTATCCGCACATGAACGGAACCACTGCGAGAGCATTTTCCTTTTTTCCCATCCAGGCTTGGAAAGAACGAGCATCAATTGTAGTGCTTGAGGTATGTTTGTGTGATGTAAGCTTTTCTCCTCGCTAACCGGAGCACACCAACGTCGTTTTACGGCAATGAGTTTTATCAGTCGCTAGCCAAACACCAATTTTCGGAAGTGAGCTCAGAATTCTTCTTCCGAACAGGGCTTGCAGGCTGCAGTCCATTGCATTCATTGAATCGACTGCACTCGCTCGGTTGGAACACTCTTTTTCAATCAGATCAGACGTGACGGAATGAGTTCTGGAAACATGGACTATTAATTATGGATTTCCAACAGGATGGGTGGCAGAGAGTGGTGTTTCATTCTCTTCTTCGGTGCATCCCAACGACACGGACGGACGATGATGCCGTGTTGCAACACTTATCAAACGTAAAACGATCCCTCTGCTCGTTCTCTTAACGCTAATATCGGTTGGAGTGTAAATTTTCGGTTCTTTCTTGCCTTGGGGGGGTACTAGAGAGCAGCAGGGCTGTGATTTCCACCGGCTAGAGAACGGGTCTTTGTGTTTGCCTCCGGTTTTCACCGGGACCAGACGACGGCTTTCCATGTTTGAAAGCTGCTGAACCGTTGAATAAGCTGATTCTGCTTTGGCAGGGTTTCCCTTTTTTGACGATGACGACGGAATGGCATTACGACAGTTTGGACAGCAAATGCGATTGATTCGATTGATTCGAACGGAAAGGTGATTGGTTTGGATTTTGTAGCAATGCTACTGGTAGTAATTTGATTTTCACCATGAAACTTAAAAAAAAAATAGAGGACATGTTTTCTTTTAATTCTATTGAATGTTAAATTAATTCGTTGTTTTATTAGGACTTTTCTTAGGGATAAGAGTAATCCCTCCATATATCAATCCTTTAAATTTGTCGAACCTCTTAACGGAATCTCTTTATGAAAAGCTTTAAGTGGGCTGGTTTATTTCCTTTAAATTCCGTTATAATTGCTTATCTTTTGACAGATACGCGTATTTCGTCTAATATTTGCAGACTTCATCAGTGCCAAGTAGTGTTGAGTACTTGGCACTGGTGAAGTCTGCAAGTAGTAGACGAAATACGCGTATCTGTCAAAAGATAAGCAATTATAACGAAATTTAAAGGAAATAAACCAACCCACTCAAAGCTCTTCCTCCATATATGTTTGACCTGTTGATTTTCTGTAGATAAATAACTAGTTTATGATTGACACTTCCGGAGAACTTTGAGATTTGGGCGTAATTGCATTTGTAAACAAACTTGTCAATCGCTGATTTCTCGCGAATAAAAGAAAAATCTCGCAAACAAACCATACCAAATGATAGAGGAACCATTAATCTACCTGTTTGTGGTGTTAGTTTTTGAGATTGACCTTTAATTCGCGAGAAATCTTCAAATGAAGTGTTTGTTTACAAAAGCAATTACGCCCTAATCTCAAAGTTCTCTGGACTTATCACTTACAAAAAATCGGCGCAATTGGCAGCCGAAAAACAGCGGTTGGTGAACGGTACCACCCACCGCATATGTATATGTACATTGTTTAAGAATGGGATCAGGAGAGCAGTTTGGGGGTGGGGTTTCGTTGTCTCATCAGAGCGTTGTCGCCATTGTTGGTAGTCTTTCCCGATGACGAATTTCCTTAAAGATGTTTAATAATATGTGAGCTACTGTACGGGAACGAACTCAATAGTTGATGTGACATCGATCTATCGCCTTGAGTTCAAGTTGGTTTAGTGGTGTCCGGTAATTACTCAGTTCAACGTTTGATGCTAATATCAAATGGTATAGCCACAGAAGCAAACATCAGTCGAAAATCAGTTAATCTTGCAATCTTCTTCGGGAAATTTCTAAATACCTGTCAACGAAACAAATGCTTATCATGCTTCATCCAGTCAAAATAGTTGCCAAATGATTTCGATCTGGGGGTTTGCCAGTAAATTCAAAATAATACCACTTCAAACTCTTCAAACCCGTTGTTTAAAAGCAGTTTACTGGAAAACGCGTTTGAACTCCACCGGAGCTGTGGAGCCCGAGTCAGAATCAGAAGGAATTAAATGAACTGAGCAGTTACGAATACGACTCCAACTCCAACTCCTCGTTTGGACAATCATTCTCAAATCTCATTCAATGAGCTCTCATGAGAGAATAAACTCACGTGCGAATCAGCAAACAAATCTCCCGCTTGAGATTATCATGCATGTTTACGCACTCACACTCACAAAGCCTATAATTCATTCACTTATAAAAATCGCTTAAACGTCATTCTGTTAGTCGTTAGTCGAATAATCTAATGACAAAATTAATAACAGGTAATAGTCAACGACAAAATATAAATCATTTTTTTTTATCTGAAAATCTCACCGTTGATTATTGGATAGGAGAAATTCGCAAAGCAAAACTCATAGAGCAGCTCCACATTAAATGACGAATCGATTATGATTATTTGTAGCACGGACATTAATTCATATTCGAAAAACTTTAGTCTCTTTTAAAAAGAGTAAATGCTTACTTCACTCATATATGAGTAACATTGACGCATATATGAATGACATTTACTCATATTTGAGTACACATTTACTGATGCGATGAACGGTACTCAAATATGATTCATTTGCCGTCTATGTTCAATCATTCACATTTGTTCTAAAATTCGGCCATTTTGAACATTGCAAAAAATCATAATGGCGTATTCGATATTTTTCAACAAATTATGATCTAATCTAAACTAATCATATCTAACATCAACACCGCCAGTTCATGAAAGCATCCTAGAAAATGATAAATATACCTCCATCATCCCAAGTAACCAAAAGTTCTGATACAAGGCCATTTGTGGCTTAAGCAGCTTAGTTGGTGATGATCTTTAGAATTCTAAGCAGCCTCATTTTGAAGTCGTTATAAGAACTTGAAAGTTCCGGTATCATAATTGAAGAGCATTCTAAGCAGCTTCAGGCGGAACTTGAATGGAACTTTTAGAAAATAAATTAAAAAAGGTTTTTGTCCTCTACACCAATTCTATGTTTAAGTTCGCACTTTTATGAAAGTTATTTCTTAAGGCAGGTATTAATTTGTATTGATTTATCAGGCGTTAGTAGTAGAATTGGAGCTGTTTGAAGAATTAAACCCAGTCTTTCTCTGCGTGAGAGCCCCAGCACGAACCACTGCGTCATCTGAAATATATTAAAGTGAGCTGTTGTCCCGCCTACTGTTGGAGTTTTCTGGAGCTGACTGACTTGCGTATGAAACACAACACCTTGATGAATTTTAAATTGGTATTTGCCCGCATGGTATTTCAACACATTTGTGGCGCAGTGGTTAGCGTTAGTAGATCACATGCCGAATGCACGGGTTCGAATACAGAAAATTACTTTTTAATTATTTTTTTATATTTGGATAGAATGTTGATGCACTGCATAAATATAAGAATTATGATTTATTCGGGCCACTGATCATTTATTATTTACGTACATTAAATTTTGTTACTAATAAAGACTTGTGCGGATTGCTTCATGTGGCTTGAAAGTTCTATCGGAACTTTATTTGAACTTTATGGAACTTGATAGTTCTGTCGGAACTTTATTTGAACTTTATGGAACTTGAAAGTGATTTTAATCGTTGAATGTGGAACTTTTCGTTACTTGGGATTTTTCTTGTCTATTTGGTATATGATGCAGAGATGCGCAAAATATATCAAAACGGCCAGGCCTACTGTACAGCATTTAAGGGGCACGATGATTCAGGAACATCGCGCCTGTTTAAGTCAATGCTTTAAACACAATGCTTCAGAATCCAATAAATGGATGAAACGTGGACATCTCATACCGTACGTTCCGTTGTATTGTTAATTTATAAATAATTTGTAATAATTATAAATTTAGTGGTCCGGACATGAGCACTAACTCTTGTCCTAGCCCTATATGGCCTATGGTTATAGCGCCATTACTCGCTTTCTGAAAAGAGATGAAGGAAATGAAAAAAAGGGAAAAGAAGCTAGTTTTGTGGGCATATTTAAGATGAAGTTTACCGAACAGAATTTCTTTTTCGGTTCGTTTTTATTTTTCCAAAAATACCGGGAAAAAACATAAAAAATTTAAGAAAATTAGAAAATTAGTTCCCTACTCATGTCTTCAGTCTCATTATTGAAAAAATTAGACGCTCAGCAAAACCGAAAGGTCGCTGTTCCGTGTTTTTTTTTTGAGTCCAGCTTTATGTCATGATGACTAGAACATGTTTTTGCACATGAATCCTCCTCAGAAAAAATGTGATGTCTTTAGATTTCTGTTACCTCTCTTCAATACCTTTACAAAAATCAAAACGGAATTATTTTTTTCGGAGCCGCGAACTTCCCCTTGACTGGATATCTGTGTGTGTGAGTTTGTGTCTTCACGCCAGCTGACCAGAGTTCAACTGTGGAAATAAGGAAAAATTCAAGTCTGCATTATCGATCGATTTTCATTAACACCAGCAATGTCTAGAACCCAACACACAACTTGCTGCCATATATAAATTGAAATTAATATAAAATATGGAATGATCTCACCGAACTCTCAACATAAGCAGAAGAGCAACAACTCCTCTAGCGATAGATATGCGGCTGACCGTCTTCGTTCTCCTTCTTTTTCAGCTCGGAAACGTAAATCCAACGGAACTGCTGCTGGTTTCCGAATCTTCAGCATTCAGCTCCTCCGAAATATCAGAGGTAACCAAAATTTTATTCTTGAACCGCGCACTAGAAAATACAAATCTCACGACGGAACCGAAAATAACGGAAAACCCGAATCATAGCTCACACGATATTTATGGAAATAGCCTTCAATTTTTATACTCACGCACTTTTTAGTAAAATTTTATCAAGCGCCTTTAACCAAAAATCGAAAAAAACGCGACGAAAAAACATAGACGAAAAATATTTTTTTTTATTAATTACTTTATTTGTACAGGCTCAATCGAATAAAACGAAAAATATGACAACTGACAAATTTTCGCGTCCATTTAGAAGCAGGACACACTTCAATCTCCCGATATTTTTCAACAAATTATAACTCGAAAACGCCAATTCCAATCGAAATGACTTCTGAAACAAAGCTGTAGTAAAAAATAATTTTTTCCCAGAAAAATAAACTTTTATGAGAATTTGAATTCTCCTTATAATAACTTTGTAACTATTCTCTGATTCAGATTCCCTCTGATTACTCGTGAGATTTCATTTCCAATCATTTTCAGTTTTTGTTTACATTCCATTCTTGTTAAAAACTCCCTTAGAAAACTCATCAGAATTTCTTGGGGATTTTTTTCAGAAGTCCCTTAGTATTCTTTAAAAAATATAATTTATATAGAAATACCGTGGAAATTGTCCCTGCAATTCGACGTCACCAATGATCCGAGTTACACAATCCATCCACCAGCTCGAACTCATCTTCGTCGATTATCATACTTCTGCCAATGTGAGCTCTATGACGCTCGGTTCCTCCAACTACCAGATACTTAGTCTTCGTCAAATCTAATCCAACTTTTTCAGTTTCACGTTTCAGCCTGGCGTACTACTATGCCACGGCTACTTCTAACGGCGTCTGCGAAGCAGATGAATTGGCAGGATTTATTGAAGATCGTGATAGTGATTCTGAATATTAGGGCTTATTATAAGCTTCAAAAGTTTTTCGTAAATACTTATAATTAAACAAACATACCGCATGCGTGATAATGTTTGCACCATTGAGCAATGTCAAAATTAAAAAAATTCTCAAAAATTTCGTTTTCGAGTTTTTTTTAATTTATTCAAAGGGGGGATGTTTCTCAGAGTCTTAAACTATGTTAATCATCGATCGAGTTTCCACTTGCTGCAATTACGGCCTCCACACGCTTCCGGAATGCACGGCAGGTTCTAATGATGTAGTCTGGATCCGATTCTCTCCAGGTACGGGTCAATATTTGTCCGAGGCTTGCAGTTTAGAACAGGCCTTGGCCTTCATGACGCGCCATATTGAGTAATCCAGCGGATTAAAATCGGGGCTGGATGGTGGCCACATATCCTTCGCCCAGAACGGAAGATGTTCCTGCAACCACGTCTGAGTGCGGTTCGAGGTGTGGCACGGAGCCCCTTCTTGTTGAAATACAACATTTGGCTTCGGACCGTACTGTTCTTTGATCCACGGAAGAACATACTTACTTAAAATCCCGATGTAGACCTCCGTGTTGACCTTGTCGCCTTCTGGAATGAACACCGGGTCAATTTTTTTGCCATCGGAAGCCATCAATCTAAACACCATAACGCTAGCCATCCTGCATCCTTTTGGTCAGATACACGTTCTTGTGCTCGTCGGCCACTTCTTTTACCGGAAGAGAACTAATATACCGGTCGGTTCTGGAATTTGATACGGGATCGATGGTAAACATGCTCTCGTCGGTGAACAGGATTACCGGATTTTTTCGCTTAAGGAAGTTCAAGATTTTCTTGCATCGTTCGACTCGTAGCTCCCGGATGCGGTTGGTAATCATGTGAGATTTTTTCCGTGCCCTGGACTTCGCCCCGCAATGTTCCTTCATGATCTTCCGTGCCGTAAAGTCACTGATCCCGTGTTCCTTTTCCATTTTCCTTATTGAACGCACTGGATTCACCCGAATCTTCCTTTTGATAGCAGCGATAACCCTCGGAACCCGAAATGACCTCGGACGACCTGTGGCCACCTTCGCGGATAGTTGTCCTTTCTTTTCTCGGTCTAAAAGCCTTTTGACGGTCCACTGGGACACTCCCACGGCGATAGAAATGGCTTTTTGCGACATTTGCGCGTGGGACAAATCTAGATAGAGTTGGAATTAGGGCCTAACAGCTTTTGTAAACAATGAATTCAATCGATGATTTCTAAAACCTCAAGGCTCGCCCACGCAAACCAACCTCCTCATCGGGTAGGGAAAGACTTTCCCTATCCGATGGTTATGGTGGTCTGCATGGGCGTGCCTTTAGTTCCTAGAAATCATCGATAGAAGTCATTATTTACAAAAGCTGTTACGCCCTTATTCCAGCTCTATCTAGAAATCACGAATACGCTGCCACTTCGTCATGGTGCAACTGTCAAACTAAGTAAATCATTTTCTTTTATACACAGCCTACTACGGTATGAGCTATAGGTTACGTGCTTGCAAAGAAAACCAAGGCATTGTATGCACAGGTGAAACGGGAACCTTATTTGTACGATGGTGCAAACATTATCACGCATACGGTATTCCCCCTTTTTCTGCATCGCGAGTGAGGTGAGGTGACTCACAGTAACTAGTGAGGTGACAAAAGTCACCGCGAGTCCATTTGATTTGTACAGAGAGTCACGTCACTCGTGATAGCCAATGCTGCGTACTGTCAACAATGTAAGTTGACGTAAATCTTACTTTTATTTCAATAAATCTACTTTTTTGTATGAATGTTGCATTGCTTTAATATTTCTGATGAGTTTTTTTAAATATCGGTTCTCGATCAGCTGGCGTACATAAGAAACAAATGTAACAGAACTTTAAATTTCAGCGGTCCCTCATTTGCGCACTGAAATTGTGGGGAATCACATTGCTATTCTAACTGTGCGAACTGATACTGATATCAGGAGGCTAGAGAAATTCAGCATTTTGTTGGTATTGATAATGATATTTTGCAACACTGGTGACAGTGAGTCCTCTTACCTCACTCGCAGCCCAGAATAAGGGGGATTTATCCATATCATAGACAATTCGCATTCAGTAAAGAAATACGTTTCATATGATTTTATATCGTCCAAAAAGGTCAATCAAATCGATAAATTGCACCCGAATAGAAAAGCTATGCAAGCCAGGTCATTTGAATTTCATTTTCAAGCACTTCCATTAGAGGAGTCAAACTCGCTTCCGAATATTGACATAACTGGAACATCAAACATCCTTCCGAACCGAGTGCCTTTATCTTTCCGTAGCCCACGGTACCCAGAAGCACAGCAGGAAGCTGCATCATAAAACTATAAAATTTTATTGAATAATTGAATACTCAATTGCTTTAATTTCCCCTCTTTCCCAGCTATAGAGCCCATCAATCCGGGTGGCATCATCCCAACTTTTTGCCCTCCAGACCAACAATTCAAGGCCTGGATCCTTCATGAGAATTAGTTGCACACAGAGGAAACCCTCTCGGAATTTTGCAGGGCACTTTGTGTTCTCATGCTTGGTGTATTCCTCTCAAAAATCAACGGCAGTAAGGAGATGGAATCAGAAGATAAGCGGAGGGTGTTTTTAGAGCTTGCATACACGCAATTGGGAAACCGCACCACCAAACATCACGTCGCAGTTTCATAGCTTTCGATCGTTGCCATGTCATGGGATGGGATGAGGCCCGGCATTGATGCGATGAGGTTTTCCTGCTTCAGCTTCTTCCAGTCGAATAAAGACAGCTGAGAGATGAGCTGTTCTAGGCTGCTGAGGTGCAGCAGTACCTTTTATTAGAGTTGAGCAATTTAATTAACGAATTTAATACTTGAGAATATTTTGTGAGTGTGGAAATTTCTCCAGGGTACGGAAGTGCTACACTTTGTTGGATCCAGTGGGAAGCTTGATTTGTGATTCCAGGCAGTAAACAGGAAAATTCAAATGTTTGGAATATTTAATAACTTTTAAACTGAATGGAATTTCATTGCTTGATGTGATTTGAAGAAAACGATCGATTAGATTCTTCGAAATCGTTGTAGTGTAAATGTTCGTTTACTGCAGAACAGGAAAACGCTTTATGAATACCAAAAAGCCTTCTTAAAAAAAAATCTAATTTGCGTAAAACCGCCGTAAAAACAAACAAACTAATACGTAATCAACGGTTATGCTCAACTTAAATATTTCGCAAAACCCCCATTCCCAGCCACAGACCAATGTGAGCCGCTTTACTACCACCGCAATCGCATTTTCCCAAGAGAACCAAATGGCCGAGCGATTCATCGGGCGCATCAAATGGTCCAAAACCATAATTCTCTCTCCGAAAAATAAAATTGGAAACCACAAACATCGCAAGCCCCTCCCCAATCAATGCCCGAAAATCTTCCCAGCGTCATAAACCTTTATCGACACAGAGACAGAGTGCGCGCGCTGCACTCAGCCCGCAGACCATGAATGGACCGTTGGAAATAAATCTCGGCCCTACCAACCGCGTTCACAGGCGTCCATCAGCCACAGCCCACACACCTGAATGGAACCTCGCTTGCCAGCCAGTCGAGACGCATGACTCATTCCACCCGCAATTATTGTTATTATTGCAATTGTTCTCTGCATGGACCTGTGGACCGACTGGGAATGGAAAGGGATGGAAGATAGCAGTCAGCTTTGAGGTCTACTAAAAGGTGGACGCGCCAACATCAGCAGAGGTTGCTAGTCGTCCATCCAGAAAGAATACCACCGACTGCCATGGATTAACACTAAAACGGGAGAACAGAAGCAGCTTAGCGATCGGCGCTAGTGCGAATAAACCACTATCTTTATATCAATAAATCATTTCTTTCTATATGGTCTCCACCCGCTTTTTTCACGGTTTCACGTGTCGGCCTGGGTAATCACCCATTCGAAGTACTGGAGCGCTAAAAATACCGTTGCTGGGTTGTTTTTCAGCTGTTCCTTGCAATGGAAAGTATCATCCAGTCGAAAATCTGGTCAGTTATGATGTGGGCACGAATCGGCATTCCAAAAACGCGAGCTAATGTGTGCATCGATGGGAATGGTTAAATATCACTCACACAGTTCATTGTTCGTGTTTGAACATGTTTGATAGAGTTTACTGTAGCTCATAATGGATAGAGTTAGAATTTATTAGTTAGTTTTAGTTAGTTTTTATTTTATTCATTTATGGACCAAAATAATCCAAAGGTGCAGTTTGAATCACCGTGTATGAATCCGCAACATAGGACTTCTACCATGGATTGATTTGGTGAGTTCGTTCCAGTTAAAAATACTTTTTTTTATTTAGTTCGTTTATTTGGAAGGCTCAATCGCGTTAGCTTTACGGAGCCGATAATTCATTGTTCATTGTTCAACAAAATTAACTTAATTATATGTCTAGTAGGAGTTGGGTCGAATACTCGTGGCTTACCCGAGGTTAGAGGGGTACATTGCCGAAGGATATGATCAGAAGAGGAGCTTGGGGGTGTGGTTTCGTTGTCTCATCAGAGCGTTGTCGCCAGTATGAACGGTAGTGCGGTTCTAGTTTTGTCTGGAGTTCGAACGGCTATGGTGAGCAGTGGGCGACGATGAGACTCATCTAGACGGGGGACAAGACAAACAAAAACTTTTAAAGAGAGGCAAAAGACAAAGGAATTAAATTCTTATGCTAGAAACTTGCAGAAAGACATAAATTGACGGCATATAACAGAAATCGCGGGTTAACGTCTCTGATAGGAACATAGGGTTGTCTTCCTTGGGCCTCGAGGGTATTCAAAAGTCGCTCTCTGGCGGCGTTTTATCCGTATATTGCCGAACTGCGTAATCGATGTCATCGTAACCGTTTCCACACCGACAGATGTTGCTGTCAACGATGTTTATTTTATGGAGATGTGCATCTAGCGAGTTATGATTGGACATAAGTCTACTCATCACGCGAATGAAGTCACGACTTAAGTCCAAGCCTTTAAACCACGCACTCGAAGAAATATTAGGAATAATTGAATGTAACCACCGTCGACGATTTCCAGTTTACCAACAGTTAAAAATCTTCTAATATATTTATTCTCATTTTCAGTGTTAAAAAAATCATTCTCAAATCTCATTCATTGAGCCTTCCTGAGAGGAAAACACGCATGCAAATCTGACAAACAAATTTCACACTTGAGATTATCATGCATTTTCACGCACTCGCAACGAAAAAAAAAAAATCATTCCAGCTTAAAACTCATAAAAACCGCTCAAACTTCAATTTATGGCATGCTAATGCATGTTGTGTTAGTTTTCCATCCACTGCACAGTGGTACAGAATGCAGATTTAGGTGGAATGATATGTTTTGAGCCTGAAATTGAAACTTTAGACTAAAAGTCTCTTCTACAAAGTTGTTTCTTATAGTAAGGCCCTCATTTTTATGACAATGAATTCTAGGGTGGTTCCTATTATCATTAAAATCCAAAATTTAACTTTTTTGTTTGAATAAATTAAGGTATACATTCTTCGTCAAAGTTATAGCTGAGCTAATTTCAAGCAACTTTGTTATAGATAACTTTTTTGTATCTCTTAAATTGGCCGATTTAGAGCTATTTTCTCGAATTGAGTTAGGGTGGCTCTTAAAAAAACAGTTTTTTTGCTTTTTTTTTTCTTATTTCGAATTTCTCAGCAAAGGTGTCTTGAGATAACTTTTAGATCTTAAGAAGGCGCAAATTTTTGCTCCACAAAGCTTGTCAATATCTTTCGCCGATCAAGAGTTATTGACGTTTTTATACTAAAAATATGCACTTTTCAAATGTTAATATCTCTGGTTGGGGCAAACAAAAAAAAATTTTTTTTGCAGCATTTGAAAAGGCGTATGATATTCTGAATAATATGAAAAAATTGGAGGTATGTTATTTTTTAAACTCGTTTAAAATCAATTTGAATTTATTTATATTTTTTACTATATTTGAGTATATCTTTTTTATTAGAAGAGATACAGGCAACAAATTAAGGAATAAAACATTCGTCTTAAAGAGTTTTAAAAGTCTCTAGAGTCTTCTTAAGATCTAAAAGTTATCTGAAGACACTTTTGCTGAGAAATTCGAAATAAGAAAAATAGAGCAAAAAAACTGTTTTTTTAAGAGCCACCCTAACTCAATTCGAGAAAATAGCTCTAAATCGGCCAATTTAAGAGATACAAAAAAGTTATCTTCAACAAAGTTGCTTGAAATTAGCTCAGCTATAACTTTGACGAAGAATGTATACCTTAATTTATTCAAACAAAAAAGTTAAATTTTGGATTTTAATGATAATAGGAACCACCCTAGAATTCATTGTCATAAAAATGAGGGCCTTACTATAAGGAACAACTTTGTAGAAGAGACTTTTAGTCTAAAGTTTCAATTTCAGGCTCAAAACATATCATTCCACCTAAATCTGCATTCTGGACCACTGTGCACTGCCACTAAAAAAACATTAATTACAATGAATAACGCCTAGCTATAAATCAATGATTTACTCTTCGGTGATTTTTGCGCAATTGAATTTGACAAGATAAAACTCGTAGGCGAATAAACTCACGTATGGGATTTGAGTTTTTGAGTTTTTCTGATGACCTCAATTGCGTGTGATCTATTGTTCGGTTGGCTAGGTGGATTAAGTTAGACTTTTATTCATGTTGAAACGTAATTCGTTCTTAGGGAGAACAAATTAGGTGCTGCGATCGCGATTGAGTAAGCAGGCTTGGCTCTTGCCCAATGTTTGTCCTTTGACCTTTCGTATTTTTACCTTTTGCCAAACAACCGCTTACGAAACAGAGACCGAAGGGAAATGAACAAGAATTAAGAATAATTCATAAAGAAGTTAATAAATAAAGTAAGTAATTGAGCAGTTTCACAGCAACGGACGATCCGGTTACAACTAAATTTTATAGTACTTCGCAAATGTATTCGTTATGGAACATATTTTACAATTTACTGCATTTCGATCATTTCAAAATGGCGTTTTCTTGGTCTGTCAGTACGTCATAGTACGAAAACGTCTCTTTTAATCACAATAAAGCCTAGGAAATGTTTGTTGGAAAAAGATAGTATTTCTAGAATATAAATGGTTGAAAAATCTTACCGTGTCCAAAAGTATAAGAATTTCAGAACAAAAAAAAATTACATCTTTAAAAATAATCAGATGGCATCCGCTAGCGGTAAAGCTACGTCAAAATTACAGTTAAATATGTTTTTCAACTGTTAGATTTTTCGTAGCACTAACAAAAACAATGTTGGTGGGCTTTAATTTTCCTGAATTTTTCAAATGAGGCACTTGACATCTGGAAAATATAACAACTTATTATATTATTATTTTTTATTGCCACGTTGATATCTTTAGGTCATCCTTTATTATATGTTTAAGACCTTTAAAATAATTTTCCAATGAAACAATTGGTTACTGTTCCGGTCCTCAGTAAGGCGAGAGGTTTTCACGAGTACAATCATTTTATTTTAGGTTCGGTTTTCAGTTCACAGGTTAGTATTTTCTTGGTGTCGGGTTTATTGATCACTAATAGTCCATCAACTCAATTCACTTCATTTACTTTAAATTATTATTTCAAAACTTTATTTCACTTACTCTATTTTGCTCATCATTAGAGAACACAATTCAAATTTTTGGTCTTCCCTGTATATATAGTTCTACTATTCCTTGCTTGATGTTAATCTGCTGGTCGGTATAATCAAAAAGAAGAGCCCTAGACGTTTTCGTTAGGTTTTTATATTCACGCTATTTCTAAACAACCCAAATTTGAATAGGATCTACTCATATCCGTCTAAAGTAGGGCTACCCAAAATTGAGTAAACAAAGTTTTTTTTTTCCTTTGGTTTGTTTTTTCCGTCGATCTTGTTTTCCGTGCTGAGCACCAATGCTACCGACGTGCCAGGAAGGCAGCTCCCACACCTGGACCCTACCTATCGACCCATCAACTCATGAACCGGGGACCAACGGCTTTACTTCCCATCCGAAGGAAGGTGTGATCAGAGATGTTATGCCTCAGAACATCCCGGCGGCGCTGACTGGGATTGAACCCAGGCCTTCTGGGGTGAGAGGTAATCACGCTTACCACTACACCACCGGCGCCGTTGAGTAAATAAAGTTGGAACTGACTAGATGACAAATGATCAACGTCGATTGGATTCAGGTCCACGTTGTCTACTCGTCATCTTGTCAGTCCCATCTTTGTTTACTCAATTTTGGGTAGCCCTACTTTTGACGGATATGAGTAGATCCTACTCAAATTTGGGTTGTTTAGAAATAGCGTGTTGGCTGAATCATCGGAGTCATTGATGACACGACGTGATGACACATCATCGGTTTTGGTTCAGTGCAGGATCCAATCTGCCTACAGGGAGCAAAAATACTACCTAAAATGTGAGTTGTCAAAAAAAGAACGATATATTTCAACCCAAGTTTCTTTTGAGTAAATGGCGTATTTTCAAATTTACGTGAATTAAACTTAATTTTAGGTAGAATATACTTAAGAGTAAGCATTTTTTTGCTGGTGTTAAATGAAAACTACTTAATGCGATTTACTCAAATTTGGGTTATTGGGCTGAACCCGGGAATTGAAGGAAAAGTACTTAATTTTGGGTAGTTTTTCATCTCCGTGTAGGTGGTGAAATTCGTCGATGTAGCCATGATGTAAAATACAGGTACGGTGAATTAGCTACTCACGCATGTTGTGCGAACAGTTACTTTAAAGGACTTGTAAAAAATTAAAAAAATATGTTGAAACGTAGTTTTATGATTCGACCCAAAATTTTTGTCCTACGAATTTTAGTGAATTTTTATGTATTTTGGCTTAAGGTACATTTAACTATCTAAAAATTTCAGAATAGTTTAGTTATCAAAAAGAAATGCAAATATTTGAAGGGTTCCTTTAATTGTTTCTATTTTATTTTTGAATTTTCGGTCGATTTTTTTTATTTTTCCAACGGAAGGCCGTCTACTTTCTTATTTGCATTTATTTATGTTAATAATTATTTGTTTTGCTATTTAGTCATGCATTCATTTGAAGAGGAATTTAATTAAAAGACATTTTTAAATTATTGATATATTTATTTATGATTTTTTAGGTTATTTAATTTATTGATTTTTGTATTTTTATTTATTTGTTTGTAGATTCTATTCTAATATTCCTTTTTTAACTATTATTTTTTTCACTAAGTATCTTGTTTCGGCGAGCCTCTGGGTCCAGAAAACTTTCCACACTGGCACGAAAGTTCGTAGAAACCCGTGTGTAACCCGACAAACAAGAGGGGGAATTTTGGACCGCGTACAGAATGTGTTTCTTAGAAAAAAAAAAAAAAAAAAAAAAAAAAAAAAAAAAAAAAAAAAAAAAAAAGTGTTATTCTATCTGACACGTTTATTGTGGTCGAGATGTTGATCGTTACTGATCCGTCTTTTACGTACGATCCAATTTTTCCTATATCCCTAATTCTGTACATTCCTTGTGATCGGTTATCGTTGGTTTCGAACTATGTAAATCGTTTTATCGCTCTTCGCTTTTAGCTCTTATGTACTTCCAGTAATAAGGAAATTAGATTTGTTTCAATTTAGGGTTCACTGCTCATAGTGGCCATAGTTTAAGTAGTAATAGAAGAAGTGAATTCATTTGCATGATAAATATAATTGCTTAGCTTATGTTTATGTAATTATTAATTTAAATAGTGCTAGTGTAGGTATCAATGAATTCATATAGTAATTAAGTTTATCAAAATAATACAACGGCATTAGCCGTAACACTTAGGCCACCTTAATATAAGCTAGATATTTTAACCATGTTTTTCATTCAGCTGTTCACGAATGTTGATGGTTTAACTGCGGGGCAATGTAGAGTCTGGTGAATTGATTACTCGTCACAAGTTCGAATTCCATCGGAGTAATACACTGGATTGGTGGCTGCCGGAAAAAAAGCAAAATTATTGAAAATCTTTAGGTTACCTCATTCTCGATGTCAATCGCAATAGTAGGTGGAATCGCAATTTTAGGTGGAATAGTAGGTGGAAGCGCAATTTTGACCACCGGACGGATGACGTTGTCTGCAGCGGCTGCCTTCAAAGTAACGACCATCACGATACCGTCTTGATCGGGATGAACCTTAGTAATGCGGCATAATGTCCACTGAGCGAGGGGAAGATTGTCGTCCTTAACGATGACCAGTCGTCCGAATTGGCTCGATGGATGGTTTGATGCCCTTTGAAGAGCGAGCTTGGAGTTGCTGCAGGTATTCAGTATTCCAGCGTTTCCAAATCGCCTGAAATCGCTTCTGTATCAGCTGCAAACGGTTGAGCCTGTTGTCCAGCGTTTACTTGTCGTCGAGTTCTGGGATCGATTGCATATTCGTACCGACCGAAAAATGGCCTGGCGTGAGAGTCTTCAAAACAGCAGCGTCATTAGAGATCTCGGTGAATTAAAGAAAATTTCGACCTGGGCGAGAAGTGTCAGCATTTCTTCTTGGGTGATCGTAGTATTACCCACTTCCTTCAGGAGATGACCCTTTGCTGATTTCACCGCCACCTCCCACAGACCGCCGAAGTGATGCGCACGCGGTGGGATGAATTTCCAGTTCTGCATTGGCATTGACTAGTCGAAGATAAGTTTTCGGCTGCAATCGTCGGTCTTCAGCAACTTGTAGAGGTAGTGTAGTTCGTTTGCGGTGCTTTTGATGTTTGTAGCATTGTCCGAGTGGAATTCGAACGAAGCGCTTTAGAGCAGCCAAGAATACTGCTGTGGAGAGATCGCTAACGTGCTTTAGGTGTACGGCTCGTGTCGAGAAGCACACAAATACTGCGATGTATGCTTTGATGGGTCCTGCTCTACGGTGTGGACCTCACAGGAAGAATCGGGCCACAGTAGTCTACTCCTGAGACTGAAAACGGCCGTGACGGTGTTACCCTGGAGCTCGAGAAATCTGCTGTTGTTTGGTTAATCAATACTGACTTGCGGCTGAAGCAGGCATTGGTGATACATTTGACGTAGTAGATCTCTGCCACGAAGTAACCAGAACCTTTGCTTGATGGCGCTTATCATTAACTGCGGTTCTGCGTGCATCAGTGTTTGATGGTTTTGGTCGGCCAATAGATGAGCCAATCGGTGCTTGCTGGAGATAACAATCGGGTGCGCCGGAGTATTGGACCATTGGAGCCACCGACCCTAATGAGACCATCCTTCGAGATTTCTGGATTGATGAATTTTATTGGTGATGATTTATCGACCGATTGGCCGCTGCGTAGGGCTTTTATCTATGTGGGGGACGTTTCGCGCTGGGAAAGCCGACACAGAGCAAGTTCAGCGGCTTGAGGATCGAAGGCAGTGAGGTACGTGAATGATTCGCATGATGCCTTCGTAGATGCCGCACAAGCACCATCAGGATGATTTTTGACGGCTGATGCATGCAGCACACGCATGTACCCGAGAAAGTACACCACGGACCTTTACATCTTGGCGTAGGACGAGTACTGGTTGAATAAGCGATCTCATAGCGGATCACTGGAAGTGACACTAGGCACACCTTACGTTCTTCGAAGAACGCTTTGGAGCATGACACGGAGCCGACGGGTTGATTTGGCCAATGGTGCTTAGTCAGCTTGAGCCATGCAGGACCAGTCCACCATCGCTATTGGTAGAGATGTTCGGATGGCGTAAGGCCACGAGAGATATCATCGGCAGGGTTGTCTTTTCCCGGAACGTGATTCCATAGATGCCCTTCTGTCGATTCTTGGATTTTGGACACACGATTGCCTACAAACGTCTTCCAGCTGGTGGGTGATGATCTCAGCCATTTCAGTACCGTTGTGGAGTCTACCCAAAACAAAATATGGGACAGTTAGCTTTTAAGGAACCAATTACCTTTCTGAATAGTTCCGTAGCAATGGTATTACCCTCGACTTCGCTGCCAGCAAGTGCACGTAAATGTTCTGGTGATCGTCTTCGGAACGCATATACACGCATGCACCGTAAGCCTTTTCCGAGGCGTCCGTAAAGAAGTGTAGCTGGGTGGTCGTTGCCTCGGCCACCGAGACAAAGCGGGGAATTTGGACGTCACCCAACAGATGTAGTTAATGATAGAACGTTTTCCATTCGTTTTGCAGCCTTGTTGGAAGTGGTTCATCCCACGTGTAGGACTTCCCTTCGTTGGTCGTCAATGTCCACAAGCGTTGCATCAATAGTTTGGCGATGGATATTACCGGCCTGGCTATGCCCAGTGGGTCATAGATCTGCGCGGTGTACGACAGAACATTTCTTCTTGTGAGCACGGCAGCAGGAGCTGGTAGCTGCATACGAAATCGAAGAATATCGGGCATCAGTTTCCAAATCAGTCCGAGAGTGGTCACCAAATGTTCGTCAAAGAATTCATAGAAAGACTGGATTGCCAGTTCATGCGAAGGGATTTCAACTAGAACTGCCGAACTGTTGGATGCCCATTTCCTCAATGAAAAACCAGCGGAATGCAACATAGAAGAGAGCTGGCTTCTTCTGGGGTATCTGCACCACTGATGACGTCGTCGTCCACGTAAAAACTTCAAGTACGGCCTTCTTGGCCATCGGAAAATTCTCACCTTCATCGTTGGCGAGCTGAACGAGAGTTCGAATGGCGAGGAATGGAGATGTACCGTATGTAATTGTTTGAAGCTCCAACGTGGAGATTTGGTTCGTTGGCTTGTTTAGAAAAAGGATTCGGATGAGTGATTGATCGATGCGCTGAACTCCAATCTGGTGGTACATTTTTTTCACATTATTTTTACGGATAGTCTCAGTTCTGTCGAGACTATTCGCTCCACGAGGCCGGTACAGTACTCCTCGTATTTTCTAATGAAAGTCTAAGTGCTTAATCTTTAAAATCTTATGTCATCACCTTCGATTCCGAGCAATGAGAAGGCGGACTCACTTGCAAACGTGGGCGCTATTTACGATCGACAAATCGCTTACAACGAATTTTTCTTCATTTATCGTCAACAGCCGCTCACGGCAAAATAAATGGAGTGAAGGGAGTTTTGGACGATGGCTTTATTCGATCATCCCTAAGGTGTCGAAGTATCCTTGGTTTAAAGGGTTGTAGGTGGGTTGACATTTCATTCGTGTGGCGTCTCGCCTCTTGTCCAATCACTATTCGTTAAACGTGCACTTGATCCGCGTTGGGTTGGGGGACAGCAATTTCTGTTAATGTGGACAAGGTCACCAGGGCGCAAATGACATTATTTGGTCTTGTGCTGACCATCGTGGAGTCAGATCTGAGCTATACGATTCCCTTCGGGCTCGAGGTAGACAACCTAATGTTCCAGGTCGGGATATTTTGGCTAGATGCGATCTGGAGTTTTGCAACTCATATATGTTTCTTGAAGTATATTAACCTTAGACTGTAAGTTTGATTAACCTTGTGTTTAGTTTGTATTTTGTGTATGTGTGTTTGCATTTAGTTATTGTATATTTAATTCTGTAATAATTTATATAATTACAGAGTTGATACAATGTTAATGGGATTAAGTACATGTTTTAGAAATAGTAAAATTTTAGAATGCATATTCCAAATTTCCTTCTACCTCTCCCCATTCATACAATTGTCATCCACTAACCTCGAGAAGACCGCGAGTAATCGATTTAAATTCTTTAATTTTAGATATAAGACATTCTGTGCAAAATTTTGCAAAAAAATCGCCATAAGTTGTTGTTATAGGCAAAATTTTCGTAAATTTTTAATTGTCCAACAGCAAAATTTTTATAGAAGATAGAATTTTTCATTAGCTTTTTTATAAAAAATATTCATAAAAATATTGAACAGGGTTATTTAAGGTTTAAACACTTTTGTGAATTTTTAACCAAAATGACTTGATTGTTTTTACAGTGTTAATTTTTCCTGCAACGCAATTATTTGTTCCTAAATCGTTATATCAGTCTTTATTTCATTTGGAATTGGCATTTTGGAGTTATGATTTTTTTTTAAATATCGACTACGCCATTTTGAGTTTTTTTTTTCAATAATCAAAATGACAGAATATTTACAAAAACGGTAATGACTTCCCATAAAAAACAAATGTGAAAGTTTCTTGCAAATCGGAGATCGATTCGTCATTTGGCGTAGAACTCTAGCTCAACTTTTACCACCTTTTCATCTGGCACCACTACGCTTGTGGCACTTGTGTATTGATATGACTCTTTGGGTAGGGTAGTTGCACACGTTTTGTACAAACATACCATTTCACTCACATAATTGGGGACAGTGGAAATTTGCCACAAAAAAAGCAAAACCCAACAAACATTGAATGTTGAATAAGAGCTTATTCAAGCAAGAATAAGCTTCTTCAGCTAAAAAATGGCTTATTTAGCTATTCATCAACTTAAATTGTTTGTTGGGAATTTTGCGATCGATAAATACGAAAAACTAGAAGTTTCACTGTGATTTTGCGGCAGAGTACTGCACTTTTTAAATATATTATATTGTGAAAATTCCTAAAATTCTGAAATATTTGGCACCCTAGTTGTAGTTTGGTGAATTGTCTTTAATAGACTATAATGAACATAATTTTAATAATAATTAAACCAATTGATGACTTTAAATATTTCATTAATAAGAAAAAGTCTATGGTAACATAGCGTGCATTATCTAAGTCACTTACTCTCTACTTCGATTGAAACCATTCAACTGGCTGATTATTTTAACGGCGCCGGTGGTGTAGTGGTAAGCGTGATTACCTCTCACCCCAGAAGGCCTGGGTTCAATCCCAGTCGGCGCCACCGGGATGTTCTGAGGCATAACATCTCTGATCACGCCTTCCTTCGGATGGGAAGTAAAGCCGTTGGTCCCCGGTTCATGAGTTGATGGGTCGATAGGTAGGGTCCAGGTGTGGGAGCTGCCTTCCTGGCACGTCGGTAGCATTGGTGCTCAGCACGGAAAACAAGATCGACGGAAAAAACAAACCAAAGGAAAAAAACCGGCTGATTAATTGATACAATTTCCCTCGTGAACCCTCCGGAAAGCCATTTATCTAATCTCGTCTCTCCATAACTGCCTAAATAACTGGCCAATTTCGTAACCTTTTGCTAATTTTCCCATTCCACGCACGATTTAGCCGATTGGAGACATTTCCTTCGGAGGAACAACTCTTACCCGTACGTAACACACGTGACTACGTCATCTTTCGCATCATCAAAACATCACCATCACCTCCAACATAGAAAGACGTTGACATTCACTCCAGCAAGTGTCCATAAAAAGATTTCGAGATCTTGCACCGCACCTTGATTCAACCGAACCAAAGCGGACCGGTCACTCCGGCCAGAAGAAAGTACTTTCATAGATGGATTTAAATAAATAATTGCAAACGAGCGGGACTGCGCGTGTGGTGCGCCAGCATCTTCATCATTAACAACAATATCGCCATCATCATCATCATCATCAGCTTTTGCACGACCGAGACCGACCAGTCGGAACATAACAAATTATGGGAAAAACGACTATTCCATTTCATTGACTACACATTCTTCTTGTCCCCGCCGTTGTTCGGATCAAAACCAACTTCTGCTTTTGGACTGCGACGTCGTCGCTCGATCGACGACAGAAACAGTTAAAAATCAATGAACTCACCTTTCGAACGATTATGACACAAATTAAATAGCAACTGGCTTGTACTACCACCGGGGATGGCACACGTCCACCAGACTGGCTCATCGTTCAGTCAGGATCCATTGGGGGGAAGGGGCGAGAAAGACGCGAAATGAACCGTAATTTTATGCTTCCCTCAATCGGGTGGCATTTTACCAAATTTATTTTTAAACCGATTATTATTTTTTTTTTGTTATATTGACCAAATGCACGTCGGTTGATGCAATGTGTGAACGGTTTGGGCACGATCACTACCGCGCAGGAAGAAGAGGTGCCTAGAAGGAGAATGGATCGCCACCACATGAGAGTGAAACAATGTGTTCAGGAAGGAACGGAAATTGATATTTCCGATTGATATGGGACCGGAATGAAGTCAGTTGTGGCTTTGTGTTCGTCGGATGGATATTTAATGGAGTAAATTAAGTAAATTTTTGGGCTGGCTCCGTTCTGCAGACGTTCATAACTTATTGATGGCCTTAATTAAAAAAGGACGATCTGAAATTTAACGGAGAACATGCTTATAAAAAAAGGAATGCAGTATACTCTCTATAGCTCGAAATTGAAGGTACAAACGAGTTAGGGAGGATATCGAGCTCTGAGCGAAAAAGTACCCATCATGATGAAAGTTATGAATTGGGATGTTTGTGAAATACTAAGGGGAATGCAGATTTATGTGTGTGTGTAGATACAATCCACCTCACACTGACCGGCAGTGATTTTATGGGGGAAAAAACCTGCCTGCACCTATTTGTTGATACATTTGTTTTTACCGATAGGTGCAAACATTTTAGATGAAAGGTGATAGCTCTACTGTAAATCCTATGACCCATTTAAAGAATGCCTGTTCATACACGTACATTCTGAGGTCATCTTCATATTAAATAACCCCCCAATGAACACATTCACTTGTCAAATGGATATCCTAAGTGAATTCACACTTCCAGTATCAAAATCAAAATTATACTTAGTTGCAATCAATATGGATAAACAAAAATAATTATATGATTCGTAAATAAACCACGGAACTGGAGGGATTTGGTTCACATATCATTAATCACTGCAGCAAACACTAGGAACACGTAGGATTTGATAATTATTACTTGAGGCACTATATAATACCACTTCTGTGGTTAGTTTTTTTTTTCTAGTTCTAAATTGTAATTGTTTTATTTTTTACAAGAGCGGAAACGACGCAGCAAAACAAAAACACGTCATTTTTGCAGGGCGGCCTACTTCGATCCCATACTTGACCATATGTACACACTTAGAAAAAAACAGCGTCAATTTTGACATAAAATCGAGTCATAACAGGCGCGAAATTCAACTCAATTAAACGTACTTTTCGTCGAGTAACGAATTTTTCAGTCTCAGAGCAATTAATTTTACATGAAATATTTGTTTTCGACTGATCCTTTATGTCAAAGATGGATTCCGTCACGTCTAAAATTAGTTATTTCTAAGTGTGCAGATTTGTATACAACATTTGAAATGTTTCACTGCAAGAACATATTCTGTAATGTGGTCGACGGAACGTTTTTGAAATAATATTGCAATTTTTAAGTCGGCTAAATTTTTGAAAAAAGTTTCCTCAAATTCACTGTGCCTAGAAAATCATCTCGTGAAGGTTTTATAAGCAAACTACTCCCTAGGCCCACCATAAAAATGACATCCCTTTTCTAATTTTTCAGGGTTAGCATTCATATTTAAAACCCTATTTCCAAGAGGTTTCAGATGAAATCCAATATTTAAATCTTAATATGGTTTCATGGTTAAGTTGGGGGGTGGGTAACGTCACTTATGTAATTATTATTCATAGGAAGATTTTAGCTTAGCATTAATCGATCATCTTAGAACTACTGATGAATAGTGATAATTAATTGGACCAGTCTGAACCAATTTTTTGTTAATATTACCATTCAAAGCATCAATTGTCACCATCAATGAAATATTGTTTTAATTGCAAGCTGAATGCTTCCCTTGCGTAATTTCTCCGCTTTCCTTGCGTTGGATTCAAATTCTTCCAAATGCACAGCTGCTGGCATCGATTATTGGCAGAGAACAGCATCGAAGAAAAAAAAAAAAAACCACAACAATCCAATTTTGTTGTGCTCTGCTTCCACCGAGATTCCACTGAAACCCCTTCACGAATTAATCGAGTATGGCTCGGTGACTGACTCTACTAAGTAACTGTGGGCTCTACTGCCTACGACCACGCCACAATTTCGTACCAACACATAGCATAAACCGTGCAAATTCCGCTCGTTATGCTCGGATTATTAAAATGTAATTGTTGATCACCGGCTGCATATAGCCAATAGCAAACTAAAAGCACAAAATGGAACAATCCACTTTTTGAGGCGAAATATAGAGCACCACCAGCGCACCATTGCCGATATCCATATCCAACCCACAAACAATAATGACCGCGCTCGGCTGGCTGGGCTCTCGCTCGTGTGCTTTCTCGCATTCAATCGCGATAGATCTTGGCCAGCTGGCCGTCCACGTCGTCGTGGTTCCATGAGCTGATCAACAATCGCTCAAGTGGATAGGCACAGAAAAACCAACTTATATTCTTTGCTGCACCTGAGTAACCATCTGGATCAAGTCACTGCACTGACGACCGGCAGCCGGGGCTATGAGGTATGAGTTTGATTGTTGTTTGTCTCTCTGGGAATTTATGAGGTTGAAAGTGCTTCAGGAAATGCCTTTCGTGCCCACGAGGATCACGGGTAGAGGATCGACTTATGTAACGCAAGCAGCAGTGGCCTAATGGAAAAAGGAACAGGAATCAATGTCATAACGCTTATCTTATCCGGGTTTTTGGGAGACCACAGTTGAGTCAGTCTAAATGGTGATTAATCCGATAGTTGATTTCGGTGCGGTGTCGTGGGCTTCCACTTCAAAAAGGTGGTATGAGGCGGACGTGGCAATAAAAGTCAAACATGGTTAGCGCTAACAAACATTAACCTTCTTGAACCGATGAGTCATACAGTAAGTGTGAACGACAAAGCATGATGAACTGCGATGAAAGGAAGAAGCAGAGAAAGCTAAGAAATTGAATGACAGAAATGGTCGTTGACAGAAGATTGTAACACGAAGAGACACCTGCGTGTTGGTAATAGTAGTACGAAAGAGTATGTACAGCGCTGTTAGATGAAATTGTAAGGATATTTGTTCAAGAATGTTTCATCCATTATCAATGAGCAGCTTCACAATAATTTTTTATTGCATTAGTTTTTTAATCATACGCCTGAGTTAAGATATATTTAATTAGCTAAACTAGCTAGCCGTATATGGGGCCAAACAGAAAAATACACTTTTCCCATACCGTCTCTTACTCATAATTAATTATATCTTAACTCATGCGTATGATTAAACTGTGAACAGCAAAGTTTAAGGACATTAATTGGGATTTTTGTTTAAAATACTTTCAAGATTGAACACTCACGAATAACATCTCAAAAGAGTGAAAATTGCTCAAATTATGCGACAAGTGAATTTTAACTTTAACCTACGAGTATCTCGAAAATATCAACTTTGGGCAGTTTAAGCATTATGAGCTTTTTTGTTGTAAATTTAATGTCTTTTAATATTAACACTATTTCAAAGATATTCGATAACTATAGGTAGTATTTTGGAAAATACCTATTTTTTCAATAATTCATGACTTTTTTATTTATGATTTGATCAGCAAATACACAATGTCAATAGGTATTATATTTACCTTAGCTACAAAATAAATATTAAAAAATATTTTAAAAAGATATGCAATTTGAGTAAACATCTCAAAAGGGCGATTTTTTTTTAAATATGTGATAAGTGAATTTTAACCTACGAGTTTCTCAAAAATAACAACTTTGGGCAATTTAAGCATTATGAGCTTTTTTGTTGTAAATTGGAAGTGTTTTAATATTAACACTATTTTAAAGATATTCGATAACTGTAGGTGGTATTTTGGAAAATACTTATTTTTTCAATAATTCATAATTTTTTTGTTTATGATTTGCCCAGCAAAAGCACAGTGTCAGTAGGTATTACTATATCTAAACTGCAAAAAAAAAAAAAAAAAATAAAAAAAAAAATGCAATTTGAATAATTTTAATTTTTTGATAATTTTGATTTTTTTTTGTAAAAAAATTATAATTTTTTACAGTGTATATTGTTTCTTGGAAGGCACAATACTTGTCCGCAACTTCTTCCAAGACACCATCTCGATCAAACAAATCGTTAGCGAGATATATAATTTTCTATTGATGCGTATCATTTTTACATAAGCCCTTTTCAAGTGTTAGTCTTGTGCAAAACTAGGGAACCAAATATGTAAAATGGCATGTTGGGCAATAACAAACAATTGGGCAAAGTTTCATCATAATCGTAAAAGGTCAATCCGAAACGATTCGCGAATCTGTGTGGAATTGCTCTATTATGGTTTTCATGGCTTGTAGATTGAATGGCCCAATGGTTCAAAAGTTATGAATTTTTCAGAATTTTTGATAACAATCGTAAATAATCGATTTTCTGGACCACCTTTACATGGAATTGGATACCCTAATGACAAAAAATACAGGTCTAATATTTTCTGAGAACCCCTATATCGTTTTGCTATTGAAAGGCTTCGTCCACTTCTGGACACCCTCGTTCACTACTGAACCCCTGCGTCCATGGGCGGACCCCTGCGTCCACCCTTACGTCTATTTTCCGGACGATTGCGTACACCGATTGGACCCCAGCGTCAACTGTCGTGCCCCAGTGTTAATAGTCGGACCACAACGCCCTACTGTCAAACACCTGCGGTTTCTCCGTAAGATCGCAGCATCGTATATGGACCCAAGCGTCAACAAACATTAGCCAATCGAACCGCAGCGTCATATAGTAAATTCAGATTTATTTAAAACATTCGTTTTTGGGGGCCAGTATGTTAGATCGCACCATCAGCGTTGGGCTCTGCCATATTTGAAGGTTTATAGCGGCAGCAACAAATCCTCCCGATGCGATGGAAGCCCAAGTAATATTTTAGGTTTTATGAAATACTACAAAGCAACTATAAAACAACATTCATAAAACCCTGGTCAAGGCTATTTTGTCATTAATGCATCCGCCAAAACCTCATTTAGACTAGAATATGTCTAGTTGGCCCACCCTGGAGAAGGTTCTGAAGGGTGTATTCTCGAAGCTCTTCAAGATTGATTTACTGCAAACGGTTGTATGACGAACGCATTGAGAAACATTTGAAAGCTACAATAAAAGCTATTTAGCAACAATAAAAACCCTTTCCGAGCCATTTCCCTTAGCCGCATGCTGAATCCACTAGGAAAGCATCAATCAAGATAGAAAAGGATTTATGAATCCGATCTTATCAAAATTAGTAAAATAGAAACTGATGGTATAAAAATCTTGTTGAATATCCAAATTTATTACAATATTTCTCATTAAGTGGCCTAGTTTTAAGTGCCATATTAAATTTAATGTGAAATGTACGTGAAAACATCGAAAAAATTAAGTCCACCCTCGTAAAACGTCGATTTGATCAATTATTTAACATTGAAAAAAAAATATATTCTTCAGAACGAGCTTGGCCGAGATTTTTTTTTATTATTTTCGCATTTAAATGTTTGCTCATTGCTAAATTTTCCAAAATATAGTTATATATAAGGAAATATTGATTGAAAATCGAAAATTGTACAAAACCAAGCAAACTAATTGTAACATGGCGGTGGCATAAAAGTTGATTTTCATGGGACATATGTGAAAAAGTTGTTTTGCTTTTAAGAATTCTTTACTAAATCAATAAGGTTTTAAAATGGTTTTTATGAAATAAAATAAAATGGGGTACGTTAATCGTTTGCTTGGGACCAATAGGCTAGTCAAGTAGTGAGCCAATTTAAAATCGTTAGTTTCGTATTGATTGTTGGTAGCTATCTGTTATGCAATAGTACCGTAGTACACTGTACCAAAACATCATCTTCTGTTCGAATGAAACCTCAGACCATTCAAATCGAAACATCGAAATCGCTTTTGCGAATGATGACAGATTATCATCCCAAATTGAAATGCATATGGTAAAGCCTGTCCACGTTAAATTTCGGACACTAAGATAATGTCGGGAAAAATAATCTACACATAATACAACAAAACCGATTGTTTATTTCATTAATGTAGACTTATATCGTTAGCAAACGTAGCGTATTTGAATATTATTTATTTTTTTCTGTAAAATTCTCGAACAGTATACTCAGATACCTTAATGGCGGCGAACCTCCATATACTCTTGAAATCATTGATGCCATTTGCTTTCCTCTTTGTTTCGAATAGTTTCCGCTTTACCGGAGCCCAGTGCCTTTTTATTGGACGAAGTTCTGGAAAGTTTGGTGGATTGGTTGGTTTTGGCACGTATTTGACCTCTTGTGCATTATAACAGTCCAGGATGGATTTAGCATACACACTACGAAAAAGACATGTAAATTTCAGTGCCATGAGACCGACACATGCAAGCGGCCCTTTTGACATAAGAATCGGTTGAAAAGGACGAGATAATCAATTCAATTAAACGCACTTTTTGTCGAGTTGCATATGTTTCAGTTTCAGGACAATTAATTTTACATTTTACAAGCAGCACTGTTTGTGATTTATTTTTCGTCAGAGTTAACGGTAACCAGATTTTTTGCATTAGCATCGGATAAATTTCATTCAGAAGTGAGACAAAAACAATTATAGAATCTTAAAATAGTTCAAACAAGTGCTTGGTATAACTTATAAATACCACAATGTACTAAATAAAGCGACGAAATGTTTTTCATCTAAAATAACTTAAATATTGTCAGTAGTGAATGCAATACTTGTAGTTCACTGGCTAAGGGAACAATCATGTTTATTTATTTTGCTTGTTTGGTACCCCGCTGGACCGTTCGATTGGTATTTCTGGCTTCACTCTTGGCGGGACTCTTATTATAACATCGTCTCTGGTGAGGCCCAGTAAATTCGTCGCCTGTTTTGTTCTCCGGCTGATTAAATGGATGACGGGATTTGACGTCAAACTCCTTCAACCGTTTACACAGCGGGATAACGAGATGACAAGTTCACTGAGCCATACATATTTACATCTCTTTGATGACTCAGTTGGCCGATTTGACAGCATAAAGTAGAGAGCTTCAGCGGTTCATGAAATATTTCAAAAAACTACACTGAAAAAAAAGTGTCCAAAATTTAACGTGGACAGGCTTTATTGGTTAAACCCCACTACGCAAATCATCCAAAACGATGATGAAAATAAGACTGTCGAACGTCGTTTGCTAATTTGAGCTGATAGACATAGTCATCGCTATCCGCGGTGGTACGGAACGGACATGGTAAACAAACCGATACTTATCTTAACCGATACTTGAGTTGAAAACGTAAACCCGCTGGTGACAAATCGTCGTTTTACCCGTGTAAATTTGAACTGTTTTAGTAGTGTTTTGTGTTATAGAGTGCGAGTTCGTTTGGTGTACCTCTGTGAAGTGTAGGATTTCGTGTAGCTTTGTGGATAATTTTTCGTTACGTGGTAGTCTTTGTTGCTTGTATAAAGTTTGCGTCGCATTTTTTGTGATCATGGCTTGCAAGAAGTGCCAAAAAACCATTTCGGACTCCGAACGTATTGTTTGTCGCGGTTTTTGTGGTGACACATTTCACGTGATTTGTGCCAAAGTTGATCTCGAACTTCTCGATCAACTTGGATTGTACGAGAAGAATGTCTTCTGGATGTGCGATCACTGTGCGGCGCTTTTTTCAAACGGCCACTTCCGTAATATCGTGAGCCGTGACGTCAATCAGACTTCTGTGGCTCCAAACGCGGTTGATTCGATGAAAGAGGACATCGAGAAATTTAATTCGGCTGTTATTGCTCTTGCAGCCAAAGTGGAATCGAAGATCCCAGCCAGCTCAACTCCACGTTGGCCTAAAAATGACCGCTTTGATTCCGGTCGTGGCACCCCGAAACGTCGCCGTACTTCATCTAGCACTGACGACAAGCCCATACTGTGTGGTAAGAAAGCACCTATCGACTCGGTCAGAACCGTGGACCTGAACGATGATCTGGTGTGGGTTTACTTATCGGCGTTTCATCCCACTACTACGAACGATGAAATTTCATCTCTTGTCTCTAAGTGTTTGTGTCTGGAAACAGACGAGAAACCTCGGGTTGCCAAGTTGGTTCCCAGAGGAAAAGATCCGTCAACGTTAAACTACGTTTCCTTCAAAGTCGGCGTCAACCAAAACAAACGGGATGTTGCCCTTTCCTGCGATTCGTGGCCGGAGGGCATTCAGTTCCGTGAGTTCGATGATTCCCGGTCAAAGAAGGTGACCAAAATCACCCGTATTGGTCCAGCACAGTGACACCAGTTCCAGGATACTTCCTTTTCAATTACTAACGTGCTGTTGGGCGGATCTGGGACGCAACAACACAGCGCTTCGGAAGCCTCTGATCCCTCCGAACCAGTCGAGCTGTTTGTAGATCTAATCATCAGAAGTCGTCCTGGCCCTGGTTTTGGAATCGGTGACGAGGTCTTGCAGCCTGTACTTACAGGCAAGTATCGATACGTTCCAAAACCTTCTTTTTCTGAGCCACCTTCCGCTTTCAGCAGCGAATACTTAACGCAACCATCCGATTCAACCTCGCCTTCTGAAAACGACGTAGTAAGCTCGATGTCTTCTGAACTCTGGATGAACCAATCTGCTTTGCAACCGGGACGCATCGTGGAAAGCTTTATGGAAGCCCCCGGTTCCTCTAACTCAGTCGTGCTAATTCCTGTCAGCGTTCATCATAGTCATCCTGGCCCTGATTTTAGATGTGGATTGGGGATCTTCCAACTTGCTAGAACAGGCGAGTACATAATTAATAGCGCAAATACGATGTCTGATGCCGATCCAAATTTCAGCACCTTGAATGCCGCCGAATCAACTCTCGTACCTCGGAGCCCGGAACGCGCCGTAGAAAGCCTCGTGGAAGCCCCTGATCCCTCCGTCTCAGTCCAGCCATTTGCTGCCGCCGCTCACCATAGTCGTTCCGGACCTGTAGTCGGATGTGGAGAGGGGGTCTTCCAACCCAGTCACTATGGCGAGTATCCGCATGGTATTGTTAATGTTCATTCGCTGCCTGATGCTTCCGTGATTTCTAGGGAGAACAGACGTTCGATTGTAAGCCGCAAGCAGGACATCGTGATTTTCTTCCAAAACGCCGGCGGAATGAATTCTGATGTTGACGACTACCGGCTTGCTGTATCGGATCGTTGCTATGATGTGATTGTCCTATGCGAGACGTGGCTCGATTCGCGAACGCTTTCCAGCCAGGTGTTCGGATCCGATTATGAGGTTTTTCGTTGCGATCGGAATCCAAACAACAGCCGAAAATCTACTGGTGGTGGCGTTCTTGTGGCTGTCCGTTCCGGATTGGAGGCGAGAGCAATCGAAAATGAATCGTGGAACAGTGTGGAAAGGTTTGGACAGCCATTAAACTGGGCGATCGCACATTATTTTTGTGCGCATTGTACATGCCACCAGATCGAGTTCGTGATCTTGAACTCATCGAGACTCACTGTCAATCAGTCTTCACAGTAATGGAAAGAGCGACTCCAATTGATGAGCTATTCATTTTTGGGGACTTTAACCTAGCAGGCGTTTCGTGGAGACCATCCCATCTATCCAGATCCAGAACGTTCTGTATTTCATGCAGGAGCTATCGGCCTTCTCGATAACTATAGCGTAGCAACGCTTTCTCAAATTAACTACGTAGTCAACGAGAACAACCGTAGTTTGGACCTCTGCTTCGTGAGCACTCAGGACAATGCTCCGTTCATTTCCACAGCACCTTGTCCACTAGTTAAGCTTGTTCCGCACCACCCTCCTCTGATTGTCACTGTTGAGGACAATCTCGTTCGTAATTTCGATAGTCTTCCTGCTGCGGTTTCTTATGACTTTCGAAAGGCCGACCATCGAAGCATTGTAGATGTGTTGTCAAACATGGACTGGGAGAACATTCTCGATCATGACGACGTTGAGGCCGCTGCGCAAACTTTTTCTCATGTCTTGGCATATGTCATTGACAGACACGTCCCGAAAAGAATTCAACGCAAAGACTCTCACCCTCCCTGGCAGACGATTGAGCTGCGTAGGTTGAAGTCGATCAAGAGAGCAGCATTGAGAAGATTTACGAAGTATCGCACGCTTCCTCTGAAACATCACTACGTGAGGCTTAATCACGAGTATCAGCGAGCCAGTCGTCGATGCTTTCTGCGATTTCAACGAGGTATTCAGCGTAACCTTAAACTCCACCCGAAATCCTTCTGGAACTACGTGAACGAGCAACGCAGAGAATCTGGCCTCCCATCGTCAATGGAATTGAACAGTGAAGTCGCTTCCACTCCGCAGGATATTTGTAGCCTTTTTTCTGTCAATTTTGCCAGTGTGTTCACTGATGAGAGACTAAGTGACGACCATGTTTCCCTCGCAGCCAGGAACATCCCACTAAATGGTCAAACGCTGAGTGCAATTGATGTCAACGTTGAGATGATTTCTAACGCTGCAACGCAGCTCAAATCGTCCTTCAATCCTGGACCCGATGGAGTTCCGTCCGTGTTTTTGAAGAAACATATTGCTTGCTTGTTAACTCCACTTCACCGTCTATTCCGGATGTCTCTCTCCAGTGGTATATTTCCATCCTTCTGGAAATGTGCACACATGTTTCCTGTCCACAAAAAGGGAAGCAAACGAGCCGTGGATAACTATCGTGGAATTACATCGCTGAGTGCTGTTTCGAAACTATTCGAGCTTGTTATTATGGAACCGTTGCTCTCTCACAGCAAGCAGTATCTGAGTGCTGATCAACACGGGTTTACTGGCGGTCGCTCTACAACCACCAATCTGCTATGCCTCACATCCTACATTACCGATAGTATGACTGAACGGGTACAGACGGACGTTATATATACCGATCTATCCGCGGCATTCAATAAGTTGAATCATGACATTGCGATTGCTAAACTTGACAGGCTTGGGGTGAGCGGTAATCTCTTGAGTTGGTTCCGTTTGTATCTTACTGGTCGCCAACTTATGGTTGCTATAGGAGATTGCAAATCAGCTAGCTTCTTTGCCACATCAGGTATACCGCAGGGAAGCCATCTGGGACCGTTGATTTTTCTACTCTACTTCAACGACGTGAACCTGGTTATCGAAGGACCTCGATTAGCATATGCAGACGACCTCAAAATATTTTTACGAATTTGCTCGATCGCTGACTGCCACAATCTTCAACATCAGCTTAATGTCTTTGCCAGTTGGTTTAAAGTACGTGAACCCAACAAAGTGCTCTGCCATAACGTTCTCACGAAAAAAGCAACCGATTGTATTCAGCTATGACCTGCTTGGAACGACACTCGAACGCGTGAATCAGGTGAAACACCTGGGTGTGGTGTTGGATTCACAGCTAACATTCAGGCAACACATTTCTTATGTCATCAATAAGTCGTCTAGGACTTTACGATTCATCTTCAGGATAGCTAAGAATTTCACCGATGTCTACTGCTTAAAATCTCTTTACTGCTCCCTCGTACGATCGACGCTTGAGTATTGTTCTGCGGTTTGGAATCCGAATTACAACAATGGTGCCGAGAGAATCGAATCTGTTCAACGTCGCTTTCTTCGTTTTGCGCTTCGTAGACTGCCCTGGAGAGATCCGCTTCGGCTGCCCAGCTACGAGAGTCGCTGCCAACTGATAAACCTTGAACCTCTCCGGATTAGAAGGGACACCAACAGAGCTTTGATTATCGCCGACACTCTACAGGGACGAATAGATTGTGAGGCTATCCTAAGGCAAATTGACCTAAACGTGCAACCCCGACCACTCCGTAACAACCTCATGCTGAGACTGCCACTGCGTCGCACGAACTACGGGGCATATGGTGCGATTTGCGGACTACAGCGTGTGTTCAATAGAGTCGCATCTGTATTCGACTTTCACCTCACACGTGATGCGCTTCGTCGGAGATTCTCATCTGTTTTCGCCGGCCGCAGTGACTGACAGAGAAAATTAGTGTATTTCCATTTATGTTTTTTTTTACATTCTGACCATGTTGCTTTGTTTTTCTTTCTGTGATTATTTGACATGTAATTTTACTATTATTATTTTTATGATTAGTATTATTAACATCATTTGGGCTACAGCCAGCCTGTTGATGTATGGCAACAATAAACAAACGATTTTTGTATCCATGGCTGTTCATGGCTCTTCAATATGGAAATACATATAAACAATCGTTCTATTCTTAAATTGTTGTCCTCTGAGCGCTGTATGTTTCACAACCAATTTTCAAATAAATATAATCTTTCCTTTGGATGATAGTCATATGGATGCTCATCAGCTGATGACAAATTCAACAATAAGGCGATCATTCGAAATTCGAAAGCACATTGCTAAAAGGTTCGAGCAATGCAATAAAGGGTGTCCCACATCAAATTACATCATGGAAAAAAACGCCGTAGAAAATTACCAAGCGGGTATTTTCTCTTGAAAATTTGGGTATAAGTAGTTTAGAGTGTATTGTTTACACTGTATTTTTATCGCTATAAGTTTTCCGAAAGTTGGAAAAAATGGCGTCACCCGAAAAGCAACGTCGTGAATTGATTTTGCGCAAGCACCTGGAAAATCCTCAACTCTCTCATCGAGACATCCGAAAACAACTTGTCAACGGTGAATCGTGTGATTAAACGTTACTACGAAACTCTGAGCATTGAACCGAAGGAGGAATGCGGTCAGAATGGATGGATTCTATTAGTGATCAGGATCACAAGCGTGTCGTGAAAGTGGTTAAGCGGAATCCCAATGCTTCGGTCAGGGATGTGGCTAAAAAGTTGAATCTTTCTTAGTTTTTCGTTCAGAGTGCAGAAGGCTCCAAATCGTGACGAACGGCAAAATACGGCGGGAAAGTCACGGGCCCGGAAATTGTACACCCAGATGCTGACGAAGCCTAATTGTTTCATCATGGATAATGAGACTTACGTCAGGGTGGACTTCCGGCAGCCTCCGGGGCTACTGTTCTTCACCGCCCAGCACAAGTTTGATGTTCCGCTTGAAGTAAGGAAGCAGAAACTTTCAAAGTATGCCAAGAAATACATGATTTGGCAAGCGATCTGCTCATGTGGCAAATAGAGTGCGCCGTTCGTGACTACCGGGAATGTAAACGGGAAGATCTACCTCAAGTAGACACTGAAGCGTCTGCTTCATCTGTTGAAGCGACACGAGGGCCCTACGATCTTCTGGCCGGATCTAGCTTCGTGCCACTATTCAAATGTTGTACTGGAGTGGTACGAAGCTAATGGGGTCACTTTCGTACCCATGGACATGAACCCCCCAACGCACCGGAACTAAGGCCCATCGAAAAATACTATTATGGCTATTATGTAGCAGGCACTACGGAAGCATCCCAAGGAGGTCAAATCTGAGGAAGACATGAAGAAAAAGTGGGTTTCCGTACAGAACTTAATGAGTGGAGTTAAGCGTACGGTGCGAGCGTACGGTTATGGTATTGAAGTTGAATGAATTAAATATTCCAAAAGTTAATGGGTTATATTTTATTGTCTGAAAGGTTGAAAAGGATAGGTCAACTAGGTAATTTTCTACAGCGTTTTTTCCGTGATACAATTTGATGTGGGATACCCTTTAACACTAGTTTACAAATAAAAGTTAAAAAAATGAACTTGAATCTTTGACCATTAATCATATGTAAAATCATGCGCTGAATAAAAAAAAACAAATTATTTTTAAAGTGAGGTTTAATTTTTTAGCTTTATCTCGAAAACTGCCTTATCAAATTTTTTTGGACTAATTTTGAACTCAGCGCACTATTTTACATTAGTAGTATTTGACTATAGAGCAGTCTATTAAATGTTCATATTAAAAAAATAAAAAAGGATAAATCAATCAGTTTTAGGTTGCTAATACGGCTGATTTACAGAATATATAAAAAAAAGCTGAGATTGAATTAAAAATCACACCATCAAACATCAAATCCGTTTAAAATTCCAAAAAATATTGCAATAGTAGTGAAAATTGTGATTTAGGTTTCGTGTTCGAAGAGTTGATAGACTTCATGGTAAATATGGAGTAAATATAATTCGAACCCAGTTCATCATGTTCACGTGGTAAACTCAAATCCACTTACCGTAATTCCAATCAATTTCGATTGAATAACATTCGACTGAACTGAATCGTAACTGACTGTCTGCTTACAATAAACCAATAACAAAAAAAAAAAAAACTCAATTTTCCGTCAACTCCGTCAAACTGCCCACGAATCACTGCATCAACCGTCAATAGGCAATACCTCGACCAACCAGCTGTTGTTCCTGCCGGAAACAATTGGCCCCTTGGACCACCGTCAAATCCTGATACCAACTACGACTGATTGATTGCTTGAATTTCGGCAATTTCCGAATCGGTGTTTGCGTGCCTCAATAGAAATCCACGTGAAAGTTGGGAAAAATTGCTCCTCTCCGCGCCCGTCTCCCGTTCCGTGCATCGTCATGTTGAAACATCGAAAGGATTATTACAAGAGAGAAACGTTGATTATGATAAATGTAATTTTCTCACCGAGAAGGAACTGTTGATCCAATCAATACAATATATATAGTAGACAATGCGGCGCACTCGTGTTTCTCTTTGGACACACCACAACAACGAAAAGAAGAAAAAAAACGTTAATTCCATCGTTTGCTGCAAATTGATAAAACACGCACTCGGATAATTTGTAGTTTTCGGTGGCGGTTGCCGCCTCTGCTATGGTCTGCCGGCAACAAAACCAGTCATCCTCGCAAATGTGCAAACGCGAAAAGTGAATTATTTATGAGAAAATAATGACGAAAGACAGTTGAGTCCAAGGCGATTTTCGTGTAAGTCACGCTTCGCTGTGACACGTAAAAATAGGTTGTTCCCGGGCCCCTCCTATGTGAGTGAGATGCGGATCTTAAGATGAGTCACTTGCCTAAGCCGGAGCGCTACGCCGAAAGAAGTAGGAGCGAGCTTTTACGAGCGAAAGCTCCTGTGGTCGCTCTCAACTCTCACTGAGTACATATTTCTATGCTTAGCTCGAGCATTGCGAGTAAAACATAAACTTGAGCTCGGAGAGGATCGAAAGAAGGTTCAAACCGGAGTGTGTCTTGCTGCAGCAGAACGCGGCATAGTCAGCAGAGCATGCACGTTATATTATTGTTATTGTTGTAAAACCACTGTCTGGCTGGTTTTCGGAGTAGAAAAGCAAAGTTTTACATTGCGTATTAATATTGCGATGAGCGAGGCAGTGGAGCGAAGAACGAGAAGTTGATATGAGAAAAAAAAACAAGAGCAGGCTTCACGATGAAGAAGAGAAGGCTTTAATGCAGTAATACGAAGGTATACTTTAAATGAATGAATTACCAAGAAATGCGAGATTGATGCAATAGGGCATGCACAGCGCACAGCGATCCTACTGGAAGCAGATGGGTGCGGGAAGGGAAGAGAAAGAAAGACATTACCGAGGATGAATTTAAATTAGATGGAACTTATTTATAAACGAGTCGTTTACTGTTCGTTTTTTTTTTTATTTTGCATGGTTCGATGGGGATGACGTACAAATCAGTATACCACCGCTGGCAGTCAGTGGCGTAGCGGTCTTTCTTCGCTGGTCAGTTGCATTTGAGACTAAATCGTATGTTATGCTCTGAATCTTGCGAGATAGTAAAAAGCAGACGGCTTATGAATTACTTAGGTCATTAATGGGAATTTAATGCAAAAGCTGCTTGCATAATTATATGGGAAACTTTATTTCTATTAAGAAGCAAGTGCACTAGAGAAATAAAGTTGCTTTGGTTTAGTAACTTTTCTTTTTTTACTCTTTATTTGTTCCAAATTCCAGCTACAATAGTAGCTTACCAGCCTTAATTGATATCATATATATCTAAGTGTGTTTACATTGTACATGGGAAACCCATAATACCCACGGCAAAAACCAGCAAACGATGAACTGTTGTATTTAGTTTTTGAATATTGTTGCATTTATAAATGCATCTTATTATATTCTATACTGGAATCAGAGCTGGTAAATATCACGGCCGTCATGTGACGATGAGAAAACAGGTCCTCTCACTATCACGGGACGAGACTACCTATCATCAGCTTTTTGTCATTTTTCAATGATCAAGCACTCATGAGAATAATTCTTATGCGGTTTTGACATCAACATTTCTAGCTGATTTAGATGAATCTAAGCAAACAACGGTATGTAATCGGTAGAGTGAATATATTATTAAGATTTACTCGGTGCAAGTAACTTTAATAGTATTAAATGAGCTAGTAATTACGATGATCACTATACTGTCACGTTCTGTCATGACAAAAAATTCGATGAGATTTTGAAGAAAATCTCTATCATCGTTTTCTCATCCAATGATAGTGACAGAAGTATCTCTGTAAATTTCGCGTGAGATCTTTCATTGAAAATGACATTTGCCAGCCCTGACTGGAATAAATTTAATTTTTACTAAATGGATGGATCTCACCAAATTTTGAGCTGGATCCTCGTCTTCTTCAAGCATAATGTAATGTTATCTTTACCGCACACTTTCACCAGTCCCTTTTCTGAATTTTATACATTTCTTCCATTCACAATACCGATTCTTATATACCAAACTTCCACTACCATCATGATTTTTGCATTTTTTCCCTTCTGAACTCCTGACTTCTGAAGCCATTATTAATTTTCAAAATTCGCTCGTCCCAACAGTAGGTATAGTTTTGCTCAACAACTTCGATACCGGACTTCACAAATTCTTCACAACTGCCAAACTCTTCCTTCACCCCCTCTTCCTCCACCAATAATCGTCAACGGAATATCAACGCATCCAAAACAGTACATCAACCGATCAACGGTGCCAAAACCACCACTGATAACGTTTTTCAATACCGGAAAATCACTTGCGCAAAATTGTAATTGTAATCCTTTCTTAACCTCTTATTTTCTTGTTCACGCTTTCCCGCTTTTTTTTCTTCTTCCTATTGAACATCTGGCCGTGTTCCCATTTGTTCTCAGACAGGTAATATTGGTACATGAGAGGAAGAAAGAAATAGAACAAGTTAAGTGTGAGCCGCATGCGTTGGTTAGGGGCTATCCATAAACTACGTAGACAGTTTATGGGGGGGGGGGGGGTTGACAATTATCCACGGCCCATACAAATTTAAAAAAAATTGTATGGACAATTGTCTACGCAGGGGGAGGGGGGGGGGTCAAGAATCCCAAAAAACTGTCTACGTAGTTTATGAACAGGCCCTTAGTCGTTTAGGTCATGGTGATGTGTTCTCTATTTAATTTGCCTATATTTTGGTCTCAGTTCGCATCACTTTTCCCCTCCCCCCAAACTATTATGGGTGAAAAAGAGAACCTATATTTTGTAAGACTGGTCACGATTAATATAGTATGAATAATGAGAATTGTATGAAGAAAAGACGATTCCAAAAGAAAGTTCCCTAGCAATAAAACTATTACTCTGTGCTAATTTTAGTTATTTCATAATGGTAATCCACAAACAACAGACTCAGAAACTATACCCAATCTCAACAAACTGTACCGAAATCAAAACAGCTAAACTACTCGGTAAGGTTTTGGTATTTCTATTTAATTGTATTAAGCTACTTTATATCGAGCTCTTTTCAATAATTGCAGAACAAGTTTAAAATTGTTCTAGACCCAAATTGGTTTTGAAAGAAAGGCCAAACTGCAACCTTCAAGTATGAACATTATGCTTTCCTAAGCGGTGCCTCCGCGCTCTGCCTCTGTTAACTCAAAACCCTAAAACTGATTCAAAGATTATAATAGAGAGAGTATAAAATAAAATATCCACCTGCCCTGTATTGGCCATTCAGAAATTATTAGACCCTAACCCACTTACTTGGCCAGACTTCAGCATCAACCGGTGGGCAGTGCACTCTACACTTCAAGTTCCTTTTATTTCACACTAGCTGAGTGTGTCCAGTCTTGCTCGGGATTCAATATTAGCTTGAGTTTATGCGCCGATTTAAAAAAAAGCATGCTATATTGTACGTGCCCCCCCCCCCTATTATCTAAGGAGCTACCCCCTATGATTATCTCCTTATACCCCCACACTCGCCTCCACACGCCTAATTTGGTTCCATTTGCTTGATTAGTTCTCGAGTTATGCAGAAATTTCTGTTTCATTTGTATGGGAGCCCCCCTTACAGAAGGGGGAGGGGTCTCGAACCATCATAAGAACCTTCCACGGTCCCAAAAACCCCTGTATACAAATTTTCACGCCAATCGGTTCAGTAGTTTCCGAGTCTATAAGGGTCAGACAGACAGACAGAAATTCATTTTTATATATATAGATTCATATATAGATTCATAGATTCATCTCAAATTTCATACTTTACCCATTGAGTGTCGATTAATCACAATACAAAGTGTGACCAAACGCGGACTTGAGGTTACAAATTAAATAATATAGGTCCTTTTTAGGATCATATATAAAAAATCCTATTCTGGCCAATGTCCACCGAAAATAAATAAAACTACTTTATGATTTACAATGCAATGAGTGAGCGTTTGTTTCGGGATCATTTTAGTGTTAGAGTTATGTCAGTTTTGATCAATAATCAGGCCTGCCGGCCAATCCAACATTAGTTACAGGCAGTGGTTGTTAGATCATGCGACACTGTAACTACTACTATATACATACTTATGATTCGTCAAGTTTATACAATTCAATGTTTCGATTGAGGTAAACTATTTATCATATAATTACAAAAGCAAACTTAAAATAACACTTATAAGCAAATGCAAAACAAAACTTGACAAATCATCGTCAATCCTCTTATTCTTGGGCAGGGCCTGACGATGTGAATCTGGTGTTGATCAGTGAACGGGCATCATATAGTGACAGCTCCTTAAAATGCCAACCGACATGGCCTACTCATTTATTTTTCGTAAACAATCTAACAATTCTTCTTGAGCCCAAACTTGGCCTACGGATTCTAAATTGGGCCTACCGCACTGAAACGACATTGAATTCACTTCGACTTATGATGAATGAATAAAAAAATTATTCAGTCGGAGTGATTTTTGTTTTTGAGAATTATGGATTCGATAGCTTTTGAACTCACGTATCGTACCAACTGCATAGTGGACTTGTTAACGCCAAAATCATGGATTTATTTAATGTTTTCTGCCCCATGGTTCCAAAATGAGAGATTAGCTGAAGTAGTTCTCTACCCTGTTTGGTTTTCCTAAATGTTTTATTTACAAACAATACTGAAAATCTCATGTGTTTGTGGTTTTAAATTTAGTTTAAAAAGAAGTAAATGAGAACATCATCCTGGAACTTTACTAGCCAGTGGGCGTCAAGATCTTTTGACACTTTGTTCGGATGAATAAGATTAACATAAGAGCACGCTACAATATTTGTTAACCATATCGTTCTTCTTGGTTTTGACACTTTTGACTACTATCAACTCAATGTCAAGCATTTCCACAGTTATTGAGAGTTTCTTATGCATGAATTTGTATACTTTGTGGCAAGCACAATGCCACATTATGTCCAGGGACGACAAGAACACTTTCAACTCGAAAAAGTTCTAGAATGGACCGGGAATCGAACCCACCACCTCCGGCTTAGCAATACCGTGTCTCAACTGACTAGACTATATGAGGTCCTTAACCATGTGTTTGTTTACCTTTGCGTACCCAAGCTCTTATGCCAAAAAATAGATATTTCTTCTTTTTCACTATCTCTTGACCGATTAACGAGATGAAATTATTTGCAACCGATTCAGTTACAATTCAATCAATTGATAACATTAGAACGACACAAAAAGGTCTCCATTGTGCCATCATTGAGACAAGATAAGTTGCATTATATTTCAACATAGTGACATCCTGACTTTGAAGTTACCAACGATCATTGTGTGACATTAATGCGTCCAACTAGTTTGAAGGTTTTTGCGTAACTTGATATTTACTTGATATGTAACTGCATACGTTTCATGGTTACTTCTGTGTATTCATTGTGTAACATGTTTCTCTTCCTCTCTCAGAGAAATATGTTACTGCTGCTTCTTGGGAACTTTGCAACAGCCAACTAGGACCTTACCAATAGTGTTCGAAAAAAAATAAACTGGGACACTTGTGGAAAATATTTGCTATTTCTCTCCAGACTTCAAAATGTATGCACCCAAATTCAAATATGCTTGGTCGTATTTTTCCTCTTAAGAAACCAAATGAAAACAACGTTTGTTGCAATTGGTTTTAAAAAATCTAAAAAAGCTTAACGAATAAAATGGTACCAATTTTTATTTCCTAAATAAATCACAGAAAAAGAAAATTGAAAAAAAAACTCCCGTGCAAATTTAGATAATAAAGGAACATGTTATCACGAGGTCATAAATACAGAATAACAATAAGTATCTCTTTCTAAATTAGGATGTAATCAGTAAATTACATGTTAGGATTTATCGCTAGTTGACGTGTCATCGCATACAAAATTGGCGTATTTTTTTTTTAAATTTTAATGCAAACTTTAGTGTTAAGCATGTATTACTAAAAAATCGATCTCCCTAAATAGAGTTTTAAACGATCGAACAATGCTTGAAATACAAGAATGATAATGCCAGATTTCTTTGAGGTCTGTTCAATTGTCATAATTTTTGGAAGTTATGAGCAACGGGTGAAAGCTTAGTAAGGCTCCCAAATGAGACGCAGAACGATAGTGATCGATCCTGTCAATTTGTTGTGAGTATGAGATCAACGAAAAAACGATTATTAAATCCAAAAAAATGATTTAAAGTCACCCAATGCAAGTCATTGGCATCATTGTCAACTACGTTTCCGCAACTTAACATGGGTTCATGCCAAAGAGATCCATCTGCACCAATCTGGTTACCTTTTATCATCAAAACTATAGAAGTTCACAAGCAGGTTGATGCAATCTTATACTGCTGCTTTTGATTAAACCATGCAATCTTGTTAGCAAAGCTCGAACATTTGGTTTTTGTAATTCGTTACTAGATTGGCTTAACTCCTGTCTGGTAGGTAGCAAATACTCATTTCAGCTAAAATA
Source organism: Ochlerotatus camptorhynchus (assembly GCF_037179485.1). Classification (NCBI taxonomy): domain Eukaryota; kingdom Metazoa; phylum Arthropoda; class Insecta; order Diptera; family Culicidae; genus Ochlerotatus; species Ochlerotatus camptorhynchus. The sequence continues at coordinate 3,057,994 of NW_027040929.1, read as the reverse complement.
ATGTTTTTTCCAAACCAAAAGATGGTATGATGACATGGTTTACTTGTAACTTACAAGAAGAGGTTACAAAGTATGCGCTTAAAACATAAAACATGTCAATTTTGCTTTCTATGAGTCACAATCAGCGATTTGCTGATCGCTGAGTTAGTGAGTGAGAGAGTGAGTGAGTGAGTGTGTGAAAAATCGCTGATTGTGACTCTCATGAAGTGATAAAAAACAGGTTTAATATGTCAAACACATTCTTTGCAACCTTTTTTTGTATCTTACCAATTCAAAATATGATCATAGCATCTATTTATTTCATAATAAAAAAAAAAACATTTTTTTTAGCTGAAATGAGTATTTGCAACCTTGCTGGTAGGTCCTTCAATTTTGATCAAAAATGCAATACTATATCAGAACTATTCCATGTCACATCTAGTGTTCCACACAGCGTTGCCAGTATTCCATATTTATCTGGATTTTTCAGATTTTTAGTCTGGTCAGATATACAGACAGACAACGTATATTTCCAGATTTTTTAAATATGTTCCAGATTTTTTAAAAATGTTGCTTGAAAAATATCACTGCAATTGATTTACCATCTAATCAAAAAATAAAAGCCAAACAAGCTACTTTATTAAAGTCCATCAGTGTTGGACATTATTGGAATTTTTAAGGTAATTCTGAAAATAGTTCACAGTGAAGTATAAGGTGAATTCCTTGTGAAATCAAACGAGAATGTCAAGCTAATTCTGAGTCGTGTTTCATCCATCTTTGTGAGCTTCATGGTCGTGCGCCTTCACCCGTCGTTCAGGCGTATTATGAGTGCCACGAAGTGAGAGTTCGAATCCCGCTTCAGCCGGTACATTTGACATTCGTTTAATCTTAAAATGGATTTCACAGGAGAGGCAAGTCATTCCTTGATGATTTTGCTGGCCACCGCCACCAAAATCCGCTCATTGTTCTCATAAATTCGGCATTATTTGGTAGCTGATATCAGTGCACATAGTCGGCCGCACTTCCGTTCCCAGGAAATATTCATAAATTTCCACGGATTCTTCATCGTCTGCGAACCAATATGCTGTCCTCCGATGGAATGGGAATAGACTGACTACGCCGCCCCTGTTAACGGAGTCCCAGAGTGATCGTTCCGTGGTCGTATTACGCTCGATTCGCTATGAGCCTGCAACTTGGAGAGATTTGCTGCTGGGGGAACGTCCAGTACCGTTTTTATCATGAAAAGCCGAAGTCGAAATCGATCAGAGCTACCGAAAACGAAAATCTAGGCAAAAATGATGACACTGCAGTAAACATAAACAACAACGGTGAAACGTCATTGAGTGTATGCGTTAAAGTTACACTGTTTTTTTTTACTTTGTAGCTTTCCACTTGACAGTTAATATCATTAATATTTATACTAAAAATTATAATATCTACCAATTTCAGCAAATTTTACACCAAATATTACTTCAGATCAAGTTGTACTTCCCCTAGGTATTACCTCTATTCATTGCTTCAATAGAAAAAATTACAAATTCCAAAAGATTAGAAGACGTTGACTGACCTCTAAAAAACCATGTTGATTATTTGAAATGCGATGCTTATGTTGGTTGTTGAAGATACCTGAATAATGTCAACCTAGTGCTCAAATGTTTTACGCTATCGCCGATAACATAACATTATATAATGTTATAACTTGTGAAGAAGATGCACCTTTTTTCATACTTGATCCTGTCGAGAAACGTGAAGTTTCATAATCCGGCACGTATGAAGTAGTCTTTGGAAATAGGCATTTATAACTGATTTATAATAAGACCTCCAAAATTGCATCGGTTTGTTCACTCGCGGTAATCTAAAAATTCTATGGTTCCTATTTTTTTTAACAACATTATAATCACACGCGATCATTGCAAAAGTTTAAGTTCGTCAAAAATCAACCAGCTGAAGTAGTTTTACATTTTTCTCACTAAATTTTCACTAAGGCTCTGAACCATTTGGTGGATTATTTTAACTTTTGGTTAAAATTTGACAGATGGAAAGTTATCTATTCACCCTGTTATCCGAGTCTAGTTACTTCTGACAGACAAGAAGTTTAATTTTGACAACCTTGGTTAAGTTCTTCTCGAAAACCGGTCGATCGACAGTCTAAGGATTTTCGAACATAGAAAATAACTTTCGAAACCAACTTTTAACCATGAGTTAAATTTAACTCGGCAAATGGTTCACAGCCTAAACACTCAGTAAAATTATCTAAAAATAAAACAGCAGCTAAAACAACAGACGTCAGTTTCAACACACGGCCTACCTCGATCCTCTTGGCCAGAATTCATGTGATTCTGTTCAATTGCATCTGTTCGGTTGCAATCGTTATTTCACCTGACCTGAATATCAAGTTCCATAGAAGCACCATGGAGTGTGATTTAATCGTCCCTGATCTATAGGTTAACACTGCATCAAATAAGAAATCTTAATTAAAATAAAATCTCTAAAAACCAAACTCAAACCACTATTACGAAAACTACTGTTTTATGGTTCATCAATCGCCATTACATGCGGCATGACTGTAATTATCTGTCCATATAACATGGTTTTAACATTCGGCGGCGGATGAATTAGTCCGGAATAACTGCTTTTCAAGTTACTACATATTCAACACATTACAGGCACCATCGGCAATAATCCGTTTCTGGCTCACCTATAACATCAATATGATCAACTTTCAAAGCACTGTGTTCGAATATTAAAACTCATCAAATGGGCATAAAATCAATCCACAAAGCTATGTGTTTTCTCGCCTGTGATCATGCGCCTTCTATAGGTAAAGCTCGAGATCGCTCAATTGAAGATCATAAAACGCGCACCCGCCTAGTATCTGCCTTCCAATCCTCGATCGCATAACCGTTTCACGGAGAACCAGTGCGCGGCGGGACCATATCGGCTCTGCAAATTATCTGACATTTTATGCACGCCTGGTGTGTAGCAATAATCTCTACCCGGTCAAACTTCCTGTTCGTTATTATTTAAAAACCACCTCTCACTGGTTCTACTCTACGACCCACGTTCACAAACCAGCAACCATTTCAAAACTTAGGACTTTCTATCTCTATCGTGCCGTGCAGTTCTTTCTCCCCTCTCTGCGAGTGCCTTTTGTTTAAAATTTCCCTTTCGTTTCCCTTTAATCGCTCCGGAATGCCATGTCCAAGCAGCGTAAAGTTGACCTTTTTCCTTGTCGCTTCGTTGCACTATCGCCTACTTCCGCTCCGACCTGCTGCAGAGCAGAGGGACCCCTTTGATTGTGTGACAGTCGCGCTATTTCGACAGTTGAGTCCCTTGCTTCGCATTGGAATTTTAAAGGGGGTCGCCGGGTTAGGCCAAACAAAAAAAAACAAGTGCTTGTCATTGTTATTGTATAATACGCACCGCTTGATTGCAGTACTGTTCCCACGGGTGGCAACCGTCCCAGTTAACTAAAGCCAAGACCCATCGTCACTTTGCGGCGGCGCGTTGATTAGCAACCACCTTTGACTCGGTACAAACGGTGTGAAGAAGAAACTTAAGCATATTATAGCTTCTGCTAATCGAGTTTCCCTTAAGCGCACTCCCATCACTTCTCATCACTTCCCATCCCATTCCCATATCAACGGGCTTCGACAGACAATGTTGCAGAGCACGGAGCCTCCCAGGCACACAGAAATCGATTGAATTTGGAGATAACCAGTTCTTTTTTATAGACAAAAGCCCCGAGATAGGGAGAGATGATGCTTGTTTTGTCGCGCGCACTCGACGCAAGTCCAAAAGCCATCCCAAGATACTTTGTCCGTGAAATGAAAGAAAACAATTAGCAATGGATTGGAACTCCGGCGCGTAAACCAGCATAACTAGATATCCTCGATCGGAATGGAGCGGCCAGTCGGGGAGCACTCTTGCAGAATGATAATGGGCTGTTCATTGGTCGGTTGGATGGTTGCGAAGTGATGTTGATTGAAAGAGCAGGAAATAAAGAAGTACGTTTCATCGCTTATTCGGGCGAGCAAGTCTTTCTGGTTACTGCTAATGCGTCTGGAATGAGAATCTACTGCTGGAAAGGATCAACTAGGAAGCATGCCCCCGTAGTGGTAAAGTGGTTCTTCAGGGAAATAGAACGATGGTGATGTTAATATAGAAGTATTTTCTGGATTAGGTGGACCTCATCTGCGTTATTATTTTATCTTTTATTGGATCTAGCAGATGTGCGAAGGCTTTGCACCTCAACCGTTCAAGATGTTTAATAAGATTATACTCATAACTTGCGATAAGATGAACGGCTCGGGGACAATCGACAGCGTTATAACTGTACTGCACAGTTGTTCTTGGGTATGGAGATTACAGTTACGTAATACCATATTGATCCGATCTGCACTGGACTGTGTACCGGATAGTTTGAGTCATACTAGGTAATGCTCACGCCTAGTTTACATGCAACAAGTGAATTTTGGGTTTGTTCTGTGTTTTCTCACGTGTATTTTGTTTGTTCACCAAATACGATGCCCAGACTCCAATCAAGATTCGTAAAGATACATTTGGAACTTTTTTTCAAGTTAAACGAAAGCATCAACTCAGGAACAAATTTGTGGAATTGTTGGAAGATGAACATTATGATTTAACAGCTACTTGACTGCCGTTTTTCAATCTGAACATTTAAAATTGCTTCCATGTCGTCAGCTCTCAACAGATTTTGACGAAAAAACTTTAAATCGATCAGGAATGTCAGTTGTTAGTTCTTTAAAGCTGAAATAATATACACAACCCACTTTTAACACATTCAAAAACTGGATACAATTACTGAAATGCTGATCAGCTTATAGTTGTTTCATCGCAATCCGTCGAAAGCTGACGAAGTTATAATGAAGCAATTCCCAATTTTTGCAAAAATGAAATAATTCGTTTTATGTTTTAAACATTATTGATCAATTCATCTGTTTGGGTATCCACGTTGCTTGAAACCGTTGTCAAAACCGGTTTTTCCTCTCATTGTTTATCACGTGAGCGTCCTTACAGTCTATAGGAGCTATTGTTCCGGTGTGCTCTGTTCACTGCCTGCAGCTCAGCCGGTGCTTTTTTTTTTAAAAGATCAATAGGGAAGAGCGCTACTTCGTCGTAATCGCCCATTTCCGTTCTATCGAGCAGAAATCATCAATAATATCAATGATTTCACCATGCACAAAACAATAATACGTTTGTTCCGATGCGTTAGTTCATTAGCTACGACATAAATCCTATTAGAGCGCATTGTATGCATATTTACGCTCATTGTTCTCAAAACAAAAGAAGCGCTCCTAGCGCATCCCCTTTTTCTCCGTTTATCCGTAGGACGAAGAAAATCTAATGGCGTTTCAATGCATTAGGACGGAATTGAAACGCGTAGGACGAATTTAGAAGCAAGAAGCAGTGTTAGATTTTTAATAATATCTCAACATTGTTTGACTCTTTATCAAATCCAACGGTACGTATGGAAAGGTGGATAAATTTAGAAGTTATCTTTGATGAAAACATTCCATGTTTTGTTCAAACGGTTTCCAAAAGGCGTGGTAAAGTGCGGGATGTCCTTAGTAGGACGGAAATTAGATCAAAAACCCTATGGCGGAAGTGAAAAACACGATAAGATTAGCCTTTCCCAATGAAAGTACAAAACCCACCATGAACAATATTATAAGTTTTGTGAAGGCATTGGATGTGAATCCCGTTGAAATGGTAGCAACGTACTGCGTTGTGGAGGAGAAGGAGGTTTTTAATAAATTCAATGAGAAAAAAAGCTAGAAGTTGTATCCAAGACATGACCGTAGATTTGACGTAGGATTACGTGCTCGGTATCAATATTTGGCGTCTGTGTTAGGGAAACCATTTTTACCCATCACAGAAACACCTCGTTTTCTGATGACAAAATCACGCAGTTTCGTGCTCAAAACGCTCGGAATTTTTAGCTACTTGCGGGGAGCCTTTCGTTGTGTACTGGGGAAAAATGTACAACGCCACGCGACGAAAGCTTTGCTGCTGCTACTGCTGATGACGACCGGTCACCATCGCTCACCAAACGCTTCTTTCTTCTTCTTCCTCGCATTTCAAGCCTATTGCGTATGGCATATTAGCTTATTGCGTGCTCTCAACTTAGTGTTCTAGATGCACTTCCACAGTTATTAATTGAGAGCTTTCGATGCCTGTACCATTTTTGCATTAGTATAATTGTGTGGCAAGTACAATACTCTATGCCCAGGGAAGTCGAGACATTTTTCAACCCGAAAAATTCCTAGACCGAACCGGGAATCGAACCCAGCCACCTTCAGCATGGTCTTGCTTTGTAGCTGCGCCTTTACCGACTGAGCTAAGAGAGGTCCAAACGCGGTGATTGAATAAACACCGTTCGGCGAGACCGGATGGAATTCGATTTTGAAATCTGTGTTAGGAAAAGCGGTTTTCTCAAGCAATCGGTGAAAATTCTTATTATAATAACAACAGTTGCACATCCGTGCAATTTCCAATAGTGGCCTTATGAAAATGGATAAAGTCTTAATTTTAACAGATTCATAGAAAAATTTCCTATCGATTGGCGAATGAAGAATTAATATTCATCATCTCTGGATCAATATCGGACCACTTTCATGCTGCGACAGACTTTGGTTTTTTTGATTTGAAGTTGCACTTGCCTTAATAATATATGGTACGTTAGATTTAAACTTCTGGGGACAGATAACCTTGACAAATGGCCAGAATCTTTAACAAATTTATGGTGGTCCTAAAAAGGACCGTTTTGTCGTGATGGTTGAGAAATGCTGAACTTTTAGAGTGTTCAACACAGATGCGGCAGGCGAACTGTATGTTGTTTGGAACGATGCTGCTGCTGCTGATGACGACCGACCGGACGACGGGGATTTAATAAGCATTGTTCGGCGAGACCGGATGAAATTCGATTTTGGAATCTGTGTTAGGGAAAGTACTTTTGCCAGGCAATCGGGGATAATTTTGAACACCATTCCAACAGCTGGACAATTGTGGAACTGTCTAAAGTGACTTGTTGAAAATTGAAAAAGTGTTCAATTTAGCAGATTTGTACAAAAATTTCAAATCGGTTGGTTTGATTGAAATTAAAATCCTTCCACTATTAACAGAGATATAAGTGGTCAAAACCTGACAACTTTGCGTAACGCGGTCGATTATGTTTGTTTTTTTTTTTTATTGCATCCCCAATATGTTGCCGAAAGACGTAATCCTACATCAAAACAAAGCAGTTATTACACAGAGAACCAATAGATGGCACTTGGGAGTAGCGTTCATCTTTAATGTGCAATTGCTGGTCTTTGTCGTTGAGTCAGTTCCTAGTCTTCCAGTGATGGTTTTTGTAACGGTTGTAATTTTCGGAGCCAGCGACTGCTAGAAAATTAAAATGATAAAACTTCGGAAAACAGTTGGATATCTTCAGAACTTGATTAACCTGAAGTCTTAAAAAAATATCCAAGGAACTCTACTAATATCTTCGTATATCTGGAGACTTTTTGAATATTTCCTGCTGTCTAGGACGTATGTCTTAAAGAATATCCTGTAACCTATGCAACGACGTTCCCTAAAAATCTACAAAACCAGGTGCTACGCAAATTTCTGCGAGTAAAACACACTGTGTTAGAAGACAGCACATTCATTTCTCATAAGACGTGAAATGTGTACTTATCTTCTTGTGATGGAGAGCGGCCGCTCCAACGGTGTAAGTTCTCTTTATCTCTCTCTCTAACCCTCTTTTGCTTTTTCTGAGAGTGTGCTTTTTCTATAGCTGTGGCGCTGTAGTACAGCTAGATACTGTAGGTACTGAAAGGCAATCAGTTGTCATACACACTTCGAAATTATCGCCGACTTCAGTAAATTTTATCGAAATCTGAACAGCTGAACTGTTCGGTAAAATTTATGCTTTTCAGCTACTTTGCAACTAAATCTCCACTAAAATGACAAGATTTGATCACTTAAACAAGGTTGAACATTGATTTGAAATTATTTTCAAATTCAATAGCCTTTAAAATGAAGGTCAAAGTTTTACCGAACGTTCAGCTGTTCTGATTTCGGTAAAATTTACCGAACACGAAAACAAAATCTTAGTGTGTAGCGAAAGATCATTTTTTTTATAGTCATTTTAACGCTCTTGGGTCATTCATGACTTGACTTGTCCGGGGGTAAGATTTAAATTCGTGACTTTGGCGTGAGAGGCATGGATGCTAACCACTACGCCGGGGTCGCCCCCTGTAACAAAATATAGTTACAGCAAGAAATGTAAATCAGACATTGGGCCGTATGAATAATGAGAGTAAATGCTCTCATGTTTTTCTTACGGAGAACTTAAACTCTTGCTTTCATACGACACATTTGATATGTTTAATGTTGATAAAGTAAAAAATCTAGCAAGATTGTCCTGCATTACTTTTTAATGGCTAAGAATCAATTTATTCACCTGCGCTTGAAATTTAAACCAAGCTCAGCTCAAACGGTAAACTGGTTTAATATTTAGACACAACACGCAGTTTCTTCGGGGGTTTCCTTACTTAAAGTTAGTTTGGGTGCTTACATTCCAAAACCGGGTGATTTTGAAATATTCTATCGGAAAAAATTAAAGCAAGTTTACATATGAAGAGCTTTGAGTGGGTTTGTTTATTTTTTTATTAATTCCGTTATAATTGCTTATCTTTTGACAGAAACGCGTATTTCGTCTACTACTTGCAGACTTCATCAGTGCCAAGTACTCAACACCACTTGGCACTGATGAAGTCTGCAAGTAATAGACGAAATACGCGTATCTGTCAAAAGATAAGCAATTATAACGAAATTTAAAGGAAATAAACCAACCAACCCATTCAAAGCTCTTCATAAAGGGATTCCGTTAACAGGTTCGACAAATTTAAAGGATTGAAGTTTACAAGTGAACCGTTTTTAATATTTGTATGGACAATTGTGATAAAACCAAATAATTCAAATTTTCTTCATTAGAATATTTTTAAGCTAATCGTTTTAGGAATTTTGGCAACTATACTAACATTTTGTGATGAAAAAACGAGTTACATGAAAGTTGATTAATTTCCAAGGGGTAAGTCACTCAGCAAATTGTGAGGAAATTAGATTCAGCACATCCAACGGCACACCTTCGGCACATTATCGTAAGCATTAGGTTGTTGTAAATTAAATGGGAGCACTGCTGGATAGCTGTCATTTAAGTTGTTCACAACATTACATGCTGTTTGACTGTATATTCAGGAACATCTTCCAATTGAAAATACCAGAGAAACTCAGACCAGAAGGTTCACTTATAGATCTAAATACAAAATGAAGGTTCTAAAGTGGGCTCAAGAGAAAGATGCAGTTATTCAGACCCTATTAACACCCTTAATTCACGTAATGATACAACTTACACAAAACAAACTACAGAAGTCTATTCGTCATCCTATATGTATAGTCGTAGTAGTTTCCTGCCGCTGATAGACCGTTGTTTTTCACAGCACACCACTTCCCGCGTCATCCTCAATCCGATTTATCCTTGCGATTTCAAACCAAAACATTCAAGGTTTCAGACATATCGGGTTGCCGGGATGGGTAATTTACAAACAATCGCAGCTTGCTCTATGACCGGCACAATCTGTACACCTACGGCACACTTTCGGCACACTGAAAAAAAAAAAGATGACCCAAGATTGGTGTGCGGAGCGACCTACCCCTTGTTAATTTCCCACTTCGGATACGTGTGCAGGTGAAGAGAAACAGTGGGACCTCAGCAAGCCTAGTCATTATAGGTGAAAATGTGTCAAACAACCTTTAATTTAATTGCTGATGCTGTTCTGTATGCAAAACTACAGTTTAACAGCTTTAAAACCATCCCAACTTTCGACTGGCATTTGGTAGATGGATTGAAGTTCTCTGCTATTTACCGCAAGAAGCTAAACTAACCACGCAACAAGAATTAAATGAGCAAAAGACCACATTAGTAGAAACACATAATTTGGTATGGCCACACTATTAGGCACCATAAAGCCACCACAACATATTTTTCATGATTGTCTATATTTTGCGCCCAGCCTATCGTCCATAGTCTTTCCTGTCGTCTCTTAACCACGTCTCCTCCGATCGAAAAGTGCTTCTCCCGTCAACACATAGTGCACTACTCGATTGTGTTATACGCAAGTAACACCCGTGCAGTGCAACTGCTCTCACCCAGATATGAATTCTCTCTCTCATTTGACTCATTCTCCTATCAAAGATAGGATACACGCTCCCATATTTGAGAGCAGCACAAGTATGTTTTGCACCACTCTGAGTTTCTAGTCCATCTCTGTACAAAATTTCCTCAACTTCTACGAAGTTCTCTGATTTTATTCCAAATTCCATATTTTTTTTTCCATCGCTCTTAATTTAATGAAGATCTTTGAACATCTTTGAACTTCTGGAAAGACCTCCATCGTCTACAAACATTCTTGTATATTTGCAAAATTCCTTGAAATTTAACGAAGGTCCAAAACTTCTAAGAACTTCATTGAGATTTTTTGGAGAAAGATATCTGACAAACTGCACCGAAGTTCCCGAAGCTAAATCAAGGATCCCTGGATATCTTAGAAGTTTGCTGAACTATTTTTAGATCTTCTACAAAATACCCTGCACTTATATGAAGCTTTATGCAGCTCCTCAATATGCTACGAAATTCGGAAAACTTGTACGTTTCTCGTTGATTTTCCGCGAAGTTCCACGTACGTTTCCAAGCTTATGAAGCTTCAAAAAAGAATCCTAAAATTATATGAGAGTTCCCACTTCTACGTAGTTTTTTGATCTTTTCCAAAGCTCCCTGAGTTTCTAAGAGTTTACCTGAAGCTCTATGAAGTTCCCAGAATTTCTACTAAGTTTTGTTAATTTCTACGATGTTCCCTGAACTTCTTAGAAGTCCTTGAAGATTTACGAAGTTCCCTGAGATTAAAGAAAAATTTCTAACTCTTGACCAATTTGTAGACTTGAAAACGTGGGGAGGGGAGGGAGCTTTACAATTCTGGAGGAGGTCTGCACCTATTGGCACCACCATTAGCTACACAGCTCAAAAAAAGTAATGTAAATTTTCCGTTACTATGACGCACATAAATGGAGCGTCATATATCATACTTGTATTGTATATAACTTGTTTAAATTATAGATCGTGTAAATTTTTGAGACATGTCATGCAATATTCCATATCAGGCATAACATTTGATAACGGCACAAAAGCATTTGTAAACAAACTTTCTAGGGCCCTTTACAGGCGAACCAAAGTACGCCCTCGGAAACCAATACCACTTTCGAAAAGGTGATAGTGAAAAATCATCGAACTGTTAACCGAACGTTCAGCTGTTGAGCGATTTTGGTAAAATAATCTTAGTGTGTACATACTTAAAAAATAAAAGTTCTTATATATGCAGACGACATGAAGCTATTCATGAGAATAAGTAATTCTAGCGACACAGAAGAATTTCAGAATGAAATCAACTTATTCAACACTTGGTGTAGTAAAATTCTACTCAAACTCAATGTAAAAAAATGCAACGCAATTGTATTTAGCAGAAAAATAGAAACACCTCTTTTTTAAATATTTTTAGGCAACCTAAAAGTAAAAAAAAAAATTTTTAAGGTACTTAAGTGTGATCCTAGACTCCAAACTCATTTTTGTAGAACACTATAATACAATCATAACGAAAGCAAATAGTATGTTGGGCTTGATTAAGAGGTTCAGCTATAATTTTCAAGACCCAAACACTATTAAATTATTATATATTACATACGAAAGACCTATTTGGGAATACTGAAACCTAGTATGGAATCCGTACATTGCCATACACGAGAAACGCATAGAATCCGTCCAAAAACAATTCCTTTTAAATGCCCTTCGTAGGTTGAATTGAACCGCATTTCCTCTCCATCATATGAAGCACGCTGCATGTTCATCAACTTACAAACACTCAAAGAACGCCGCGAATTTGCAATGCTTTTCTTCATCAATGACATTATTTCATATCGCATAGAATCATCAGAAATACTTTCACAATTAAATTTCTACACACCCTGTCGGCATCTAAGAACACGAAAATTGTTCTCAGAAAAATTACACAGAACAAATTACGCAAAAAATGGCCCCTTTAATCGAATGATACGACAGTATAATCTACACTGTGAAGTCATTAGCATCACTATGTCAAAAGAAGAAATTAAAACCCAACTAAAACATAATAGAAATAATGCATAGTATGTAAGTAAAACATTGTAACCATTGTATGTAGTCTACTTTGCTTGACGAAATAAATAAATTCTGTTCCGCAAGCTAGTGCCAATCACTGACGGACATCGATTGCCATCCATTGAAGGCAATCGAATGTGCACAAAGGCAGTTTCCACACCTACGTAGGATATCGCACCCATTCATCTACACACATGGGCCGGGACCAACAGCTTTACTTCCCTTCCGAAGGAAGACGTGACCCGAGATTTTTATGCCTCAGAAAAATCCCACTGACCTCGGCTGAGATTGAACCCAGACCAATTGGGGTGAGAAAACAGTCACGCTTACCACTACATCGACGGCGCCAGCTAACTGGTGTCCGATGTCCAATGTGTATTGAAGTCCCCAACAACGGTGTCATGAACGAATTTGGATCTGGATATGCGGGAGAATTTTAAATTTTGTATGGGAGACGAAACGAACCTATTCATTTGCTTGCCAAAAATTCAAATATTGCTCAAATTTCACGGAATCTTGTAAAATAGTTGAGAATACTATGCAGAACAACTTTGACCATGACAGTTAATCGATTAGACTTCTGAGAAGTAAAGTTATTATTATTCTAACTTAGACCTACTGATCCGCGCATACCTACAGCCGTATATATGAGCTTGTAGGAACGTGTGGAACATTTGGTCTAAAGTTAAAGATTATTAACTTTTTGTTCTAAGATCAAATCGATTGGCAGTCCTCGACAAAGTTGTTTTGTATCGTATTCTCAATCCAAGTCCGAAATTTCCATTTCCCATACGTTTTCCCACACACAATTTAAAATTCAGGAAAGTTGATCCACCATAGTGTACCGTATGTCTATCTTCATAGTCAGTTAATCTATATCTAGCGTTGATCACACTCAATTGCACCCATAAACCACAGCAATTTACATAATATAGGTATTGAGTTTTTTTTTAAATAAATCCATAAGCTCGTTTCAATACATCACTTTTTGCACCTGATACATACTTTCGAGGGTGAATCGCCTACTACTTGTTCACGCTATAGAACCCCCTTCAACATAATCACAACAAGCATGCTCGTCCAGCGATCACATGTGGTCGCTCCGACGGAGAGGGAGCATAACTTACAGGTATCAGGTGAGCGGAATACTTTGTGAGCTGCGCCAGCACTTGAGCGAGCTAGGAGCTAAAGAGCTTTTCGAGCCACCAGAAGGCCCACGGAGAAAGAGAGACCACTTGGCATTCCATTTCGGCTCAACCACCAGGTTGTTCTGCTCAAGTGGTTCAACCGCCGCCGTCCGACTGTTTGCTGGGGTTGGCAGAGCTAAGACGACCAACTGAGCGCTCAGTGCGGGTTTCGAGCTGGTTCGCGAAGCACACACGCAGTCACCGAGAGTGTAGAAGAGAACCACGCCAGTTGTGGCCATTTCACGAGCGCGCGGTCGCGTTGGGAACGATCAACGCGCACAGACGGTACACCGGTGAACACCTGTTCCGTTCGGTCCCGTAAGAACATTTCGGCTGTTGGTCGAGGGGGAGTAGTGCTACTTTCAGTGGTGCTTGTGGAAAATAGAAAAATTTCAACTGACCGGGAATGAAAAAAAAAAAAAACAGTGAAGAAAGAGCCTCTTGACAATCGGTCGGAAGTGTGTGCGTATTGAAGTGGATTTTGGATTTGTAGCGGACTAATTGGAATTGAGAGGTCATTGTTGTTTTTTGGGGAAAGATTTCAACGCCCCCGTTCTAATCGCTAATTCCATAGCGTGCGCGCGTGCTGGTGCTTGAATGAATGATGATGATGGAGAAGATTTTTTTGCTACGTCGTTGGGCGTCGTAAAACAAAAACCTCAAGGATGATAGCAGCAGTAGCAGCAAGTTAAACAGAAGAAAAAAAAACACCGACTCACTGTCGTTTGGAAACGGATTTGGTGGTGATTATGCGATCGACGGTGCTGCTGTTCGCGTCCGTACATACCTATATTGCCTGAAGCAGTAGTTTGCTGGCTGATGATGGTTTTCCCTTTACTGCGTGAATGACTTGGATTTGTGCTGAGTTAGCGATTCGACTATTCCCCGCCGCCGCCGCCTCAGTCAGTGGAAGTGCCGAAGGCAGAAGGTGTTTATAATGTTTTATTGTTGTTATTTAGATTTGGCAGTTCAGCACAAGCGTAGTACCTAGCTCGGGAGCACAGTGATCGACAGGTGAGTGAGAACTGTTAGATGTAGATCGCATATCATATAGTTGTGGGTAAATTTTTTCCGACTGTAGAAGTTCTACTGCCAAGTTTATGTTACTGTTTCTTTGAAAATTAAGGGATGTTAAATATTTTTATATACAGTCCACTCTCTAATTCTTGATATTGAAGAGACTGTCTATTAAGGGAGGAGAAGAACATCGAGTTATGAAGGAAAATACAAAAGATGTAGGTATGGGAGAAGTAGCCTTGATGTCCGTCCAGCGAGGGAGAAAATCGAGTAAGACCATGTTAAAAAAGGCAGTTTGTTTTTTGGTATTAAAGTTACTTAAACAGATTTTAGGTCATTCGTGACTTGTCCGGTGATTATATATGATCTCGTGACCTTTAGTGTGAAAGTCATTGATGCTAACCACTACGCCGGGCCCATTAACTGGGGTATCTCACTCGCTCACTTAAACCTCTACTGTCAATTTTTTGTCACTTTGCATGCTTTCATCCGAATGGCCTCCAGGCAGTATGATACAATCTTTGAAGTTTTTGTTTGAACTAGATCAGTTTAGCATGTGTAAATTGCAAAAAGTTTATGAATTTACATTTGGCACATTCATGTTTTTTTCGCCTTTAGTTGAGACATATAGCAAAAAATATAAATTTTACATGAAAGTATTTAATATTACTATCATTTGTATTGAATTTTTCATGTATGTGTGATTTTACATCGATGTCGAGAGACATTGACATTGTATTCAAGTGCCTTTTTCTTGTAAATTTGGTGTACTTTCAATGTATCAAGTCGAAAACATATTTGAACCAAGTTTTCCAAAAACTTATTTTGTTTCAAAAATCATTACTTTTTTGTCCATCACTTCAATCATTTTGACTTATAAAGCAATTGGTGGCATTCATTGTCCCCTAAAAGATATTTAAAAATAAAATAAAATACATAAAACGAAAAATCCTTTTTGTGAAAAAATGTTTTACATTTTTTATTTTAAATTTAAAAAGGAATATATTTAAGAGTGCATTTTTTCTAAATAGGGGAAGTGGATGTACTGTCGGCCCTAAAGCCCCTAATTTGGGCCCATACATAAATTCAGCAATCGACTAAATTTTCAATAGCAACCAAAAATATCCATTAGTATCGTCCCAATGACGCGTTCATCTAGATAAAATTGATAAATAGCAGATTTTTAGCGATGGGCCCAACATTAGAACCATTTCCCCTAGTTTTAGATGTCCCCTACAACATTGCCCAAGGTACCAAACCAATTGGATACATATTTTTTGAATAACAGTTTTCTGAAGAAAAGGTTAACATTTTTTTATAGGCCCTTTAAAAAATTAAGGTGATCTGAAGATGCAGTATGGCATTTTTGGTCATGAGAAGCGTTTCAAAAAATATTCAGCCAAATAAAAAAAAAAAAAAAAAAAAAAAATGCAAAAATTAATGGATTAGCGAATTTGTCTGGAATCGCTCAGTAACAGTATTTATTGATTGATCGGGAACTCTTTGAAAGAGCCATTTTTTTTTAACTAGTTCGTTTATTTACTAGGCTCAGTCATGTGTGACACTTTGCGGAGCCAAAATCAGTAATGTTTGATTTACATTTTAAATAGCAGTATTTCTAGGTTGGTATTGGGTACCAATTACTCGTGGCGGGCTCGAGGTTAATGGGTAACAATTTCAAATGGAAGGATCTAGGTAGGAAACTGGTTTCTGAAGCCTCCTTCAGATACTACTCTCGGACGGTTGACCAAATCCTGACTGGGCAGGGGCAAGTAGCACAAGAACAGGAGGATAATAAGACTGGGACACAATGGCGGGAAATTGTTTGGAAAGGAGGGGATAGTCACATCAAACTCTAACATCAGACAAACAAACGAATTCGTAGATCGCTTGCATGTAGGGAAGATCACGTGTTCCCAATACATCTCTTACTTCACGGAAGGGTTGTCTACCTCGGACCACTAGGGTATCCAATAGTCGTGCTCTGGAGGCGTCAATACCCGGGCAATACCAAACTGCGTGATCGATGTCATCATAACCGGTTCTGCACCTACATATACTGCTGTCAACGAGGTTTATTCTATAGAGATGTGCGTCTAGCGAGTAGTGGTTGGACATAAGTCTTGACATCACTCGAATGAATCCCCGACTTACATCCAGACCTTTGAACCACGCTCTCGAAGAAACATTTGGAATAATGGAATGTAACCACCGCCCAAGAGAATTATTTGTCCAATCGTTTTGCCAACTTAAAAGAGAACTCTGACGTACTAATGGGAAACATTCATCAAGTGAAATTCTTCTATCATAAATCTCACCTTGTTGTGCGCCCACCTTTGCGAAAGAGTCTGCCTTCTCATTGCCTGGGATTGAGCAATGTGAGGGGACCCATACAAAGGTAATCATATATGATCTTTCGACCAGCAAACTCATCTGCTCCCTTACCTTTGAAAGGAAATAAGATCAGTGCCTACCTTGTTTCATCGACCGAATAGCCTCAATCGAACTGAGACTATCCGAGAAGATGAAGTAATGGTCTATGGGCATATCGGAAATCATCCCCAATGCGAAGTTGATTGCTGCTAGCTCAGCAACATAAACGGAACAAGGTTCCTGAAGTTTCCGAAAGGCGGTTGAGTATTCATTGAAGACGCCGAAGCCAGTGGATCCATCAATGCGTGATCCATCAGTGAAAAATCTTCTATTGCAATTGACTTGTTCGAGCCATTATTTGTTTCTCTGTTAACCAAAAATGGTCGAGAAATGTAAACACTAGGGATAATCATAAACAATGTGAACATTTTTTGAGATTCAGATTGGTTCAGATTTATCAGAGTCCTAAATATTTTTTTAAATAATGATTTAATTTTTCCTGGCTCATTTGCTGTACCTTTGCGGAGCCGATATTCATTGCTTAGATAACAAAATTACTTAAAACTAACGTTAGTAAAGCGGGGTCCGATAACTCGTGGCTATCTCGAGGTTAGGGATAACAAATTGTAACAAATGGATGGCAAGGTAGGGATTGAGAACACAAGGTTTCGGGAGCAATGGGCTCTTGATCTCGAACTAAGCGATGAAAAAGACAAACATGGGGGTACCCCGATGGACAGCTAACAACTTGGGAAACACAAGATGACACTAGATACTAAATCCTCAGATCTATCTGTTTTATACACACATAAATTAAATTCAAATAGTCGAAATCTCGGCTAGCCAAGACATCTCTAACGGGTATCGCGGGTTGTTGGATAACTCAGATCTGGCAACACGGTGTAGGGTACATGACCAATAGAGTGATGCAAAATTTGAAATTTTCACTCCACAATACTTAAACGATTCCAAATCGGATCCTGACTAACCACTTAAAATTTGAACCCATTTGGTGAGAAACTGAGATGGCACAAACCATTTGAAGCTTGTATGGGAATTACTGTGGTAAAACCAAGATTTTTGTTCATGTCTATCTAATAATTCACCATATCGGTCTGCTTCAAACATTTTCATTTGTTCTTGTAGTAAATTTTTACAGCTACAACTTTGCTGAAGACCACTTTTTGATTAAATGCAAGGATCGAAAGTTATCAATGGTTCAATGCGCTGATGTCTTATGATCATGCTCAATCAACTGCTCAGCAGGCAACATTGGTGTTTCTGGGGCGTTGAATAGGACACAAACATCATGGCTACTATGTCACCCTGTTGTAATACAGTGTTGCCTACTTAGCAGCTGCTTGATCATTTCATAAGTTTACCAATCTCTTAAATAATTAATAACTTTTTCCTGTCTCGTTTTACTTAGAAACGATCTTCAGCAAAGTTGTAGCTGAGAAAATTTTCTATAAGAATGGTTATCGAACTGTTTCGTAGCTCAATATAGAAAAAGACTAGAAGGCAATGAACAAACAGTTGAGATTTCCCATAGTAATTTACATGTAAACTTAAAATGGTTTGTGCGAAGTCTGTTTCTAACCAAATGAGTTGTAACTTTGGGAGGCTAATCAGGACCCGATTTGAAACCATGTAAGCACTGTGGAGCGAAAAAGTTAAATTTTGCATCAGTCTAATGACCAAACAATATGCTCGATACCATGATAACCACTGCCACACGCACATAAATTGCTGCCTGAGAGCCCAATCCGATAGAAGTGCTAGTCTGACGAACAGTGATTGGACATAAGTCTTGACATAACGCGTATAAAGTCACGGCTCATGTCCAACCCTTTGAACCATGGTTTGTTCAACACCTGTGGGAGAATAGAATGTAACCATCTTCCCAAATCACCATCATTCCATTTTTGTTGCCAACTGATGAGGACTTGCTGACGACAATGGAGAAAAATTCGTTGAAGGCAATTTTTGACTCGAAAATATCATGATCATCATGATCAACAATATTTTCTTTAATTGATACTAGCTTCCCTTAGATTATATTTCTCGGGGAGTTATTAATTGAATTCTACTATTATTATTATCTAAATGAAATATATTTTCCAAAATTCGGTTCCCAAAAGAAAGTGCAGATATTTTCATTAGTTTGAGTGTTTCTTATGGATTTTACCATGAATAGTTTGAACTGATGTGAATTGCCATTCAATTTTTAACAGTACTTGATTTTCGATAATTTTGCTTTCTATAGATCCTATAGAACGTCAACTGAACTTCTGACTTTATTAGGCCATTCCAAAGGCATTGTTTAAGTTCTCGTCTTGTTCTTTGGCCTTATTACGTCCCCATCGGGGCTTTACGCCGGCTCTCAATTTTGTGTTTAATGGGCACTGTCACAGTTGTGAAGAGATCGAGGTTGGCCGTGCATTGAAACTGACGTGTTTTGAATTTGCTGCTGCTTTATTTTCCGAGATGTTTATTGAAAATTTAGTGCAATAAGTCCTTTAGCTGGTGCATTTTGGACACCTGAAAACTTTTTCAATAATTTTGCGTGTGTTTATTAGTGCTGTGTTTGGTTATTAACTAAAAATTAGAATCGAAAGAGTTTTTAAGATTACCGCGAGTGAACAAACCGGGTTATTTCTTCCCGCTGTGAAACGTTGCGAGAAAGCAGATCTCCGCTGAATTTTCTAATGTACGCTGTTGAATCGTGTCCGTATGGGATCAGTTACAAGTGCATAACGATCCGAAAGCCGGATGAAACAAAATAAGTCCGGGAGGTAACGGTGATATCCAGTGGAAGTAGGTTAAAATCGAACGTGCAAATTTTCTCCTGCAACGTGCTGCTGCCTGCAAGCCAAAATGGGCGCGTATCTATCGGAAACACTAACAACGAAAGATTCGAGCGAGGAGGCAATTGATTTGCTTACTTGCGGTTCCAGCTCGATGCAAGGCTGGCGGATCAGCCAGGAGTAGTAGTTTCTAGTGAAAGAAATGATCTCCATAACATCACTAAACATAACCACGAGCAATGACGAGGAACTACATCCCAAACCCCACGATAAACAAGGAACGGATGCATCCAATGAAACTTTTAAGCGCAAAAGAATCGTTACAAACATAGGAAAAATTCAGTAAGATCCTTCCATTTCATTATTTTATGATTCTTAAATATTGTACAAATATTTACACATTACACACAAAACCACATAGTAACTCGGAGCGTTTGGTACGGTATGTCCACGCATCCTTCCACCCCTGTAGATTCAAGAAATGTTCCCATTAATTTCCAAGAATCATCTTTGCGGCAAATACAACGCAGTAGGCCTGGCCGTATTGATGTTTATATAATATCTCAGATATGCTGTAAACATCAATTAGACAAGAAAAATGAATAGACCCCATCTTACCTAATCATTTTCCAGGATGCTTTCTCGTACTGGCTGCGTTTGTATTAGATTATATTAGATTAGATTATGGGCACTTCGACAGTTGTTAGTTAGAAGCTTTGGAAGCCTGTACCATTTTTACATTCGTATATTGTGTGTCATATTCTATGTCCAGAAATGTTAAGCAGTTTTCCAACACGAAAAATTCCTAGACCGGGTCGGGAATCGAACAAAGCCGCCTCCAGCATGGTTTTGCTTTATAACTGTG
Organism: Ochlerotatus camptorhynchus; assembly: GCF_037179485.1. Lineage (NCBI taxonomy): Eukaryota > Metazoa > Arthropoda > Insecta > Diptera > Culicidae > Ochlerotatus > Ochlerotatus camptorhynchus. The sequence goes on along the minus strand of NW_027040929.1, from coordinate 3,037,510 downwards.
CCTTTACCGACTGAGCTAAAGTAGGCCAACTGAGCTGTATGGTATGCAAAAAGCCATCCTGATCATCATGAACAACTTTCTCGTAAGCACCATCGCTAAACGTCATTTGACGCTGGACGCTGGACGTGCCAGGTCAATTTTGGAATGGGAAGGAGTATGCTGACGTGATGCTCGGTTTGTTGAAAGCCATGAAATTCTATGCACTTCCACAAGCCATAACTGGGATGTTTAAAATGTGAATCTAATATGTAGCAGGGTTCGCTTTGGTAAATGGTACGCTGAATTGAAGTGATTTGCGCATGTTAATAAAGAAAGTGATACGATATTAATTGGCTCATAATGTGAAGCAGTCTGAGACAGAACTCACGAATTTCAACTCAGTAAGCAAAAACAGTTGCCATTAGATCGAATTTCATCACACCACATATCATCGAGTTGTAGTTATTACTATTAAAGCTCGGTGATATGATCATGCTAACAAATCTACAATGTAATCGAGCCTGGAACCCAGCCCACAATAATTCTAATCAGTAAGCAAAAACGGTCACCCCAAGGCCTCCGAGCTCCTACAATTATAATACATCACTTTTCATCGAGTTGCTTTTAATTCCGTTCAATCCTGGAGATCGTGACGGTGATGGAGACGCTACTGATGCGAAAAAAACGTAACATTAGCATAATTAATGGTAAAGAAGTCACTCACATGAAATTACCTCCTCGGAAGAATTCTACCTTGATTTTCGATCGAGATCGAGAACACTGAATACTACTTCTTGTACACACGAGATCTGACTGAATTATGTATCATTTAATCATAATATGTTTTAATGATTTAGCGGCTTAATGCTGAATATATTGGATTTAAAGCTATATAAATAAGATTTACTGGACCGTCAATTTCCAACATGAGTTCAAAAATCTCGTTGGAACAAATCTCGATTTTAATTTAAAGGTTTATAAATGCTATAGATCTAGCAATATTTCTCATTAGCCGGCGCCGGTGGTGTAGTGGTAAGCGTGACTGCTTTCTAACACCCCGATGGGTCTGGGTTCAATCCCAGCCGAGGTCGGTGGGATTTTTCTGAGGCATAAAAATCTCTGGTCACGTCTTCCTTCGGAAACCGTTGGTCCCGGCCCATGTGTGTTGAATGGGTGCGATATCCTACGCAAGTGTGGAAGCTGCCTTCCTGCACATTCGATTGCCGTCAATGGATGGCAATCGATGTCCGTCGGTGATTGGCACTAGATTGCGGGACAGAGACCGACGTTAAATAAAGGAAAGAAGAACATTTCTCATTCTGCGATGATTAGCGGCGATTCCGGCATCGAGATATAGGAAACAAACAACGAATACCTCTGTATACGAATATGAGTAAAAGTGAGCTATCGCTCTCTTTCCGTCACATGCAACGTGTCTTTGAAGATGAAATGCATACTTATAGCGAATTTATTTTCTATTCGGGTCAGAGCGAATCTCAACCATCTCAATTAGTTTTGCAAACAACGGATCAAACTGACGTTTTTCTGAAAACTGGATGACCCAATTTTGATAATGGATACTAATTGGAACTAAATCAAACACAAATTCGGTACTTTCCTATCCCACAGCACCTTGGGGTCATGATCTGTTAATTTACAGTAGAGAAACTGCCCACACTTTGCAAATGTATTTAGTAAGAATCAGCAGTAATTTTTTCAAGTTCCTGATGGGGTTTTGAAAGAATTTAACATATTTGAAATCATTTTGAAGGATTTTTCGGACCACGACCGTTACAACCAAGCAACTTTTAAAAAGAGGAAAACAATTAAATCCAGAGTTATCACCTTTTTTTAAACAATAAACAGGACTAAAGCATATAATTTTAATTCTAGAAACTCATTTTAAATCATGCGTGCTCCATTCAAGGGCTAGAAACGAATTTCAACTGTGCAATGGCCTATATCTATCGGTATCCAGTGGCAATCTTCAGTGACTTACAATTTTATTCAAAGTTATAAATCGCTTAGTGCCCCATCTGAGCCCACAAACCTGCCAGCCACTGTTCCAGCTACCATAGCGAACTTACCTTTATTTATTTTTTTGCCGCATCCCACACCTCTCTCTCTCAATGCGATCGGTAATATCGTTTAGTCGCGCTGTTACAGCTTCTTTATTCAAATTTTTATGGTGCGAAAAAGTCAGCTTGCTTTTTGTTTCATCTTCGTCTGAGCGTTTTTGTTTTCTATTTCGTTGTTATTATTATTGTTTTCTGTATTTCCCTGCTGACCATCGCCATCAACGCCCCGGTGCTTAGCTTCTAGCTTAGAGGTGTTATTTTTAATGTTTTATGGTAGGTACCACCAAGCTAAGTATTCAGTTTTTTAAGTCACTGCATCGTAATCACAATAGAGCATAAAGGGAAAGATATATAATTTTCTCAGTTACGCGCCACGGCGTGGTTTGATTTGCCGCTGTTAGGTTTGAAGGGGGCAAAAACAAGTAACACTAAACTAGGTGCGGGTTGCCTGTTTTGGGAGGCGATTTTTTCGGTAAATGCCAAAGTGGTTTTGGGTGGGGAATTCAAGGCATCTGAGAAACGAATGAAAAAAAAAAAAACATCTCCACAACAACAGCCGCTTGATGATGGGGGTATAAAGCCCAAATTAATCTAACGTTACGAAACCGAGAGAACGTATAGCTATCGATTCCGCATCGAGAAAGGCTGAAAAGAACCCCAAAAACAGTCAGCAGTGGGCACTCAATTCATCAATTTATTATTTACCTCTACTTGAAGTGTTTGGTTCGTTGGTTTTCTTCCCCACCCGAACCAAAGCAGGCGGCGATAATTCTTAACTGTTTCGTGACTTATTGAAAATGAGTTATTATCGATAGGTTTTCCTTTTATGTTTCGCGCGATGAGTTCGCCTCGCCTACTCTGTTTGCTGCGAGAAAAGGCCGGCTGGAGCGAATTTATGAGTAGTAGGCCACAGTTTGATGGTGATTTCGTTGTTCCGCGGTGGTCAGTTGATTGAGTGATCACCGTCCGGCCGTTCGCATTCGTGGTTGTTGGTAGTGAGTGCCGAGAAAACGGAACACAAACATCGTCGGATTTCGGAAATAACAATTTTCGGAACCAGAGTGTATGAACGTGTAAAAGTGAGGAAAAATTGCACGTGAAAACCAACTAGCTTTGCACAGGCCGAAAAAAATATATCAGAAAACGACAGCGACGGAGCGAGAGTGTGGTTCAGTGCAGGTAAATATGAAAATCTTGGCCATCAATTTGGGGAAAATAGAGCCGACTTTCACGCTCGTTTCGCGTACACATGGATTGTTGTTGTTGTTGCGGGTTGGGAAAAGTCGTATGTGTAGCTGCTCGAGGAATTCGATGCGTATCTTTTGATTTCACGTTTGTTTTTGTGAATGGTTGGCCGAGCTGTTTGTGAGTGCGGTAGGGTTAGGGGTGAGCATATGTTTAGTGAGCCAAATTAGCCGAATCTAAAACGATTTGTGTGTGAAATTTACCAAATTGGGTGCCTGTTTCCATTAGATAATGAATGGATGGTTAAGACAGCTTGTTTTTCAATTTGAATCAGGAAAGTTGCTGCTGGTGGTTGAGCGATTTGCGGAAATGTTTTCTTTTTGCAATTGAATGATTGGATTAAATCAATAATTGGAACGTTGTTTGATATATTTAAGAAATAAAGAGGTGAGAAAATTAACGCTGCTTTGGAATTTATTGCGAAATTGATGGAAACATATTTGGTAGACAAGAGTCGCTGATCACGATACTTTCAATCATTTGTAATATTTTCATAAATTTCAAAATTAAGCCCATTCATAAATTTCAAAATTAAGGCAATTTTAATGATTAACATTGGTGTAGCTATTTGGTTGCTTACGGGATCAGGCCCCTTCCAGAATTGTGTAGGCCTTTTAGATGGAAATCAATTCTCTTATTCGGACTTTTTTTTAGGACCTTTTTAAATTGTAATCCATCTCAATTTTATTTAAATCTTCACCCTACGTTGAAATTTTTGGAAAAATAATTTCATTTTCAGAAAAAATAACAACAATTTCCGACTTAAAAAGTTTAAAATCAGATTTTAAAGAAGTTTTCGTGTTATGATTTTTACCTTATACAATATTCATAAGTTGATTTCTGAGGCCATCGAAATTTTTTTTAGAATAATTATCTTATTCAATCATTCCTGGAAATTTATGTATCCCTATTGACTCAGGTTAAATTTATAATTTTGTCCAGATCATGGTTTTAAATTTTTCTAAGACTTAAAAATAAACGCTCATATTGACTCATATTTTGTACGAAAAAGTTTCATCGACGAGATATTTCATTAGCAGACTCAAAATTCCGGAAAAATCCCATTTTTCGAATAGTGAAGCTTTTGGGAGGTTTTGTTTTAATGTTATTCTTATAAAGACACCATGCTTTCTACTTGATGTTAGATTTTTTACGGAAAATATTGACGTTCAAATATGTAAAAATGATTTGAATTTCAACAATTTGCTACAATAATAAGATTAATACAATAACAATAAGAATAAGATTCAGATCAATTTTATATAAGTCGTTTGGGGACATGAAGCTCATATGGAGTCAATGATCGTGATATAGAGTGTTCATGGGTGACGAGCAAATGTCCGAATTGAACTCGTAATTTTTATTGAGATATGTATAAAGCATTTGTGCTGTTATTTTCTAATCTGAATTTCGTTTTTGACTTAGGGGAATTTACGAATTTTCGTCAATCTAAGCATCGTCTGTACATCTCTTAGCATTTTCTCAGCATTTTGCACACATATGATGTGTTTGTTTATTTACATTTATATGCTGTGTACTTCTCTAACCATACCAATCTACAGAATTGTTCAAAACTGTTTGAAAGCGATTTTACAACGCTCCAAGCTTCTCAGGTGAGTGTAACTATTGTCGGCAGCCTCTTTTTCTTCGGCAACCTTTCCATTTGAACTGCATGTTAACTAGCTGTTCTTTTATCGGTAACTCCAAATCAGCCATATTTTGTAGTGCGTTTATTTCATTTTAAGAAAAATCTGGCATAACAGGATTGTTCAGTCGTAAAACTGAAAGACTAAGGAATCATTTGAATACATCCAGCGAAGTGTTTTGATGAGAAAATAGAGTGCAACTACCGTTTAAATTTAGGTTGCCGAAAACAGTCAATGAGTGCCGAAGCCGAAATTTACCCTTCTAAGAAGATGCAAGTTACTGTTTAACAAAAAAATATGCAAGTTTCTAGAATACAGCAAACTATCTCTGTTAATAAAGAAAACTAATCTAAACAAATCATCAAAATATAGAAGCACTTAGAACACAAACTGCAATAAATGCTCTAGAATTCCGATGAAAATGTTCCAATCTGCATTCAAGGAATGGAATTCAAGCCATTTAATAATAATTTCATCTTGGGTCTGGTTTTTCTATAGTGATGAATTTGATTTGAATGATGTATTTTGGAACGTGTGATCCGGGATACCTAATATGGCCTGTATGACATAATATGGCGATATTTTGTTCCTTAATTCTCATGCGTGGTGATGCGTTGCATCATGGATTTTAGCCCAAAATGCTGAAGTCATAATTTTATCACTTCTTTGAGGGTACCCAGAACATGTTCGGACGTAGCAAAGGTTGTTCCGAGCAAGTCCTGGGCACTGGACATGACTGTAATAGAACTTATCGTCTAAATATTACATTATTTGAGATTCCTCTTGATGGGTGTTGGCTCAAATCAGAATCTATCCACTTCCTTGAGTGCACTTGAACATGCTCCGGGGCGGTTAATGAGGTCTTGTGCACTCGGCATGGCAACCATTAAACTTACATTCGAATTCTCATGTGATTTGAGGTTTCGTACCAGTATATACAAAAGGCGACAAACTAGAATGTGAGAACTACCGAGCGATCATTATTCTTAACGCGGCCTACAAAGTGCTTTCCCAGATCATCTTTCGCCGTTTATCGCCGCTAGCAAACAGATTTGTGGGAAGTTATCAAGCCGGTTTTGTGGACGTGCGATCGACAACGGACCAAATCTTTACGTTGCGGCAGATCCTCCAAAAATGTCGTGAATATCAAGTCCCTACGCACCACTTATTCAGGGATTTCAAGGCCGCTTATGATACTATTGACCGTGAAGAGCTATGGAAGATTATGGTGGAGAACGGTTCTCCCAGGAAGCTGACCAGACTGATCAGGACTACGATGGATGGTGTACAGTGCTGCGTGAAGATATCGGGTGCGTTATCGGACTCTTTTGAAACTCGCAAAGGACTTCGACAAGGCGATGGTCTTTCCTGCCTCCTGTTCAACATGCGCTAGAAGGTGCTATGAAACATGCGGGCACGATCTTCAATAAGTTCAGCCAGTTCATCTGCTTCGCTGACGACGTGGACATTGTCGGAAGAACGTTTCAGGCCGTGGCGGAGCAGTACACCAGGCTGAAACGTGAAGCAGAGAAGGTTGGATCAAAGGTGAATACGTCTAAGACAAAGTATCTGTTAGCTGGAGGAACCGAGCGGGATTGGAATCGCATAGGCAGAAGCGTGACAATCGACGGAGATGAGTTCGAGGTGGTGGATGAATTTGTGTACCTCGGATCATTGGTGACGTCGGATAACAACTGCAGCAGAGAAATTCGTCGGAAGTCTTGCTTACTACGGTCTCCACAAGACCCTGAGGTCGGGTACAATTCACCTCCGTACTAAATGTACCATGTACAGGACGCTGATAAGACCGGTAGTTCTTTACAGACACGAGACGTGGACGATGCTCAAGAAGGACCTGCAAGCACTGAGTGTTTTCGAACGACGAGTGCTTAGGACCATCTTTGTCGGGGATGTGAGAACGGTGTATGGAGGCGAAGGATGAACCACGAGCTGGCCCAACTCTATGGCGAACCCTGTATCCCAAAAGTTGCGAAAGCTGGACGGGTACGATGGGCGGGACACGTTTTAAAAATGCCGGACAACAATCCCGCAAAAATGGTGTTTGCCTCGAATCCGGCCGGTACAAGACGAAGAGGAGCACAGCGAGCAAGGTGGTTAGACCAAGTGGAGCAGGATCTTGGAAGTGTGGGACGGTCAAGAAATTGGAGGCAATCAGCCACGGACCGAGTGAATTGGCGTAACATTGTGATGCAAGTGCAATCCTGAGGGATGTCGGACCAGGTAAAGTAAAGTAAGTTACCATTTTTTTTTGGCCCAAGTGATCATGCATTAATTATGTAAACACTCCCGTTTGTAGTATAGCTTAGTCATATTTAACAAAACCAAACCCTTGCCCCCATCCCTTTGCAAGATTCTTTATCGAATATTTAAATACTCTGTATGACTTGTTCATGCTTATGTAAGATATTTCTGAGACCCCCTCGCTCTCATGTAAGAAAAAGCAAAACAAATTCTAAAACCCCATCCACCATAAATACTTAATATCCGGGTGTGGTCTTGCGCACTCGATATGGCTACTATTGAACTTGTGGAGGTAGAAGTAGGCTGTGTCCGTGAATAAATGTCACGTTCGATTTTTCCGCTGTAATTTGATTTCTCGGTAATTTCCTGCTGATCTAGTAAAACAACTTTAGTGAAAACCCGTTTGGTACGATCTGGAGGATTTTGCATCTAAATATTCAACTTTATCCGAAAGTCGATAAAGGGCGAACACGAAATTATTGCGACACCGAAAATGTCATGCCAATTTTCTTATAATGTTTAGAATCAAACCAAAATTTTAGGGTAGTTTTATACATATATTTACTTCAAAAATCAAAAGAAAAGTTAATCGATGGAGCCTTGAGTGTAAAATTGAACGCATTTTCGCTTGATGCCCTCCATCAAAGTCTTTACAGTGTCATCCGGTACCAGTTTCTCAGTTTTTTTTTCCATTTTCTTAACATGTCCTTCTCGTCTTTGACTGTCTTCTTGCTCTTCCGAAGTTTCCGCTTCATTATTGCCCAGTACTGCTCCACCGGGCGCAGCTCCGGACAGTTTGGCGGATTCATTTCCTTTGGAACAAAATGGACAGAATTGGCCTCATACCACTCCAGGACACTTTTAGAATAGTGGCATGATGCCAAATCTGGCCAAAATAGCGGAGCTTCGTCGTGCTGCTGCAAGAACGGCAAAAGGCGCTTCTCGAGGCACTCAGATTTGTAGATCTCGCCATTTACTGTGCCCTTTGTCACGAAAGGCTCACTCCTCAGTCCGCAAGAGCAGATGGCCTGCCAAATGAGATATTTGGAGGCGAACTTCGACATTTTCTTCTTCTTAAATTTGTCGTCCACATCGAACTTGCTCTTGCCGGTGAAAAACTCCAACCCCGGAATTTGCTTAAAATCGGCTTTTATATACGTTTCGTCGTCCATCACACAGCAGCCATATTTTGTCAGCATCTTCTCGTAGAGCTTCCGTGCCCGAGTTTTAGCCGTCGATTGTTGCCGCTCATCGCGGTTTGGGAAGTTCTGTACCTTGTATGTATGTAGTCCAGCTCTCTTCTTTGCATTCTGGACGTAGCTCTGCGACATGCCTCCGTCTTTTTGTTCTCCGGTCCCGGTTTTCTTCCAGCTCCTTTGCCGTGGTCCAACGTCAACCGTTCCTGGAACCGCTTCAACACTCTGGAGACGGTTGAATGGTGAATGTTCAACATTTTTCCCAACTGCCGGTGCGACAGGTGTTTGGAAAGAATTTGTTCTCTCAACTCGCGTTGGTTCACCTCCATTTTCGTTGAATCGAAAAACATGACTGCGAGTTTGACAGCATGTACACAATACACATCAATGAGAAAGTGTGCAAAATTTGGTTGATTTTTACCCAATGGTAAAAAAGCTATGCCCTGTTGAATGTGTCGCAATAATTTCGTGTTCGCCCTTTAATTCCAAGCGCGGGGAGGGAACCATCTATCACAGGATGAACCATTTCATATTCATCACCGTCAAGCAATTGGGATCACTTATTACACGTCACCATGGCTATATGGGTTGAAGAAATGGTGCTGCATTTGGGAGATGCATTTTGATCCAGCTTAGGAAACGAGAAGGCTGACTAATTATAGATCATTTGGGTGAAACCCTTCCTTTTGATTTACATTTATTTTTCAATCAGTATTTATAAAAACTACAAGCTTCAGCCCAATGGCGTTGTACGAACCGTTGACGTAACCCCGTAATGTAGGTAGATCACCTTTTCGTGGTACGTTACGGGATGTAAGATCTACCACCGATTTCTAGTCATGACTACTTCAAACTAGGGGAACAGGATTTTTCAGTAATCAAAGGAACACATCTTATTCCTTGTTACTTTTTATGCCTTGTTGATAGTGACAAGACTCGGCTTTGTCCACCGAGGATGATCATGAAACAAGGAAAAAATGAGTTAGTTAGTCTTCATCTATGTGATTCCTAATCTTCTATTCGTTGTTCCCTAGTTTGAAGTAGTTAAGACTAGGGTTCTGATGCATGGTCATTATCGGTGTCATTTTGTTGCTAAGGAATCCAATATTGAATGACAAAGAGGCGCGTCTTTGGAGGGTGTTTCCACACTCCGAAAGGTATAAATAGCGGGACCTTTCAATTGTAGTCGGATCCTTGCGATAAATGCAAGAATGACAACTGTAAAAAAAATTGAAAACTTCATCTTTTCTCAATAGTGATGGAGTAATACGACATGCACTAAACTAAAGACACGGCATATACTACAATAGATCAAATTACTGGTCGCAGTGGTGTTAGATCCCGAACAGAGGCAAAAAAAAAAACCGTTGACGTAGGACTACGCTACTAAATGTTAACTATTTTCAGTAAAACATTATTTCATATAAGATTCCTATAAGATTGGAGATCAGTGATTGGAATTACATGATCCAATCAGGTTGTAGCACGTGACGGGTGATTCCTAGAATTTTTCAAGCGGGTTTTACTTCGCTTGGTTTTTGACAACTTGGAAGCAATATTATCAAAATTAGCTCTATAGTGGTAACATTAATATTATCGCCCTGAAAAGAACGTTTTTGAGTTGATGCGCATGGTCATCAATCGAGCGAAAAGCAAATTCATGCCTTTTATATCCTTAGGCAACAGGATAGGCGGAACCCCACTCTTTGTAATGGCAACGCCAGACAGCACTTTGTTCAGTTCTTCGTCATTACGGAAAGCCAACAGCACTCGACGAGGTGTAATGTTTGTCTTTCTTCAAAATGAAAATCATAAAAAATATTGGAATCGATACGTAGAGAAAATTGCGATTGATTGATGTCAACATATTGAAAATGTACCTTGAAATAGCCGAGCTACAATCATTCAATACCTAACCACTTTTCGTTACATGTTCATTTTTCGTACTTGCAAAGTGTACCTCCACAAAGAAAATACAGACAGTCCTTCGTGAAAACTTGACCAAATAAGGTCCTCAAATCTAAATTGAGGACCTCGGTTAGCTTGGTGGCTGCCACTTTTGCTTACTGAGTAGACGATCGTGAATTTACTCCCAAGCTCCTCGACAAACGAAACAAATACTATGATCACATCGTCTGCTTAAGCAAATTCTGACTCAAATCCCCAACTATTCAACTCCATAGCATCTATGGGGGCGTCTATGAGTCGCTGGCCTCCCGTTAAGTAGGTGTTACATCAACAATATCCTTCCTTTCCCCGTATCGGAGAAGATGGGCGTGGCCAGAAATGGTAATTGTCATGATTTTTATGTTCTGAACTTTTATTGGAGCGCTATTCACTCCCTAAGAGTTTTCCTAAAGCAATCAGAATAAGAACGATAAAGTACATACATGACAGTTGCCTCCCTTAGCTCAGTCGGCAAAGGCGCAGCTGCAAAGCAAGACCATGCTGTGGAGGTGGCTGGGTTCGATTACCAGTCCGGTCTAGGAATTTTTCGGGTTGGAAAATTTCTCGACTTCCCTGGGCATACAGTATGATTGTACTTGCCACACAATTCTACTAATGCAAAAGTGGTACAGGCATCGAAAGGCAATTAACAACTGTGGAAGTGCATCTAGAACACCAAGTTGAAATGCGAGGATAAAGGCATGGCAGTTGTTAGTATGCAATCTACGAATTACTCCGTTACAAACGCAACGCAAAACGCAACGAATAAAAAATTATCATGTGAGTTGAGGTGTTGCATGATGGTTTCTGGCTCAAGTCAGAAACTGGTCACTTTCCAGGGGCACCCGGAACATGTCCAGGTGCGGCCAGTATGCTCTTTGAAACCCGGAATGACCACCACTGAACTTAACTTCGAATTCTTAAGTGATTTAATGAGTCGCACACGTTTCAGGATGGTTCTAGTGTCATGACATGTACTCAACGGAACATGATCCGATGATATCACAGAAACCACTGCACCAAAATACACACAACATACGCCAAATGGAAGATAGCGTGGCCCCATTGAACACTTTTGAATATTTTTGGAATCCATCATCCATAGGCTTGCGTTTTGTGTGTCTATTTTGGTACAGGGGTTTCTGAGAAACAAGACAAGAAACAAACTCGTTCCCCGTTACTGGAATGCCTGGTTGCTGGAACACGTTCTGAAGTATAAATGAGGCTTGGGACGCTAGTGTAGTGTATTCTGAACCCGTTGGTGTTATACGTGGCACTTGAATACCAGAGATGTTCCGGTCAGATTTCTAGATCCAGTGGACCAATTGCAAAAATATTCAATAATGACTTGTACTTTTAATTTGGCTCCTTATATTTCAGGTACACACACAAGCCATCCATTATTTAAACTTAGATAAGTTTTCCATAAAAATAAAATAAAACTTGTGAGCAAGTTGTCTGAACTTCTGAGGAGTAAGATGATCGAAGAACAAACCATCTACAATTCAAAATATGTGTATTAGGGTGGGTCAACTTAGCAATCCCCTGTTCCCACTACTCTTTCGATACAGGTACTGTGTTAAATTTGAACGATTTTGATCTGGATTTTCGGGATAACTTTGTGTTTGTATGGGAAACGGAAACAAACTATTTATTTGCTTGTCAAAAATTCAAAAAAATCTAAATTTTTACCAAATATGAGTATTAGATCGGTAAACCTTGCCGTTGATTGCAAATAGATTCGAATTTTGTGAAAAAAGTTATTAACTTTTAACTTTAGGCTAAGTGCTTCCCGCATATCTACAAGCTCATATACACGCCTGTAGGTGGGGCAGAAGTGAAAGGTTAATAAATTTTTGCACAGAAGTCGACTCAGTCACCTCAGCTTGTTCCGCCTGCTAACGTCAAGATCCATCTTGATAGCACTCCCATTGAATGGTCGAGTGAAGTAGTCTACCTTGGTCTCACCCTCGATAGCAAATTGCTATTGCAATCCCATATGGACAAGAAATTCACCAAGTGTAACATCTTGTTCAGGACGCTCTACCCTCTGATAAACAGGAAGTCCACCCTGTCCCTCAAAAGCAAGCTTGCTGTCCACAAGCAGATCATTCTGCCGCTATACAGTATATGCCAATCTGGGAGAGTTGTGCTAAGGGACACCAAAATAGGATCCTCAGAATGATCCTTAACAGTCCACCGCGAGCTCGTAATTCTGAGATTCACCACCTGGCCGGTCTTCAAACACTCGAGGAACGAAAGACGTCCACGCTGGAAAGGTTCAGAGTCCCCTGTTTGTGTTTTTAAATTCAAACGAAAACAAGCCCTTAAAAGGGTATCCTGTAAATTAGCGCTAAACGCAATCATCACATTAGAATAATTAATTAACTAGAACAAAGATAAAGAGCCAAAGTCTAACCAATTGAAATGTAAAACCAAATGTTGAAACTTAAAAAAACCTACTACTACGATTCAGTCAGAGAAGACCTTAGATATCCAACCCATCAACACGTTGGCCTGGAGAAACAGCTTTACTTCTATCCCGATTCCGAAGGAAGACGCGAGACTAGAGATTTTTCGATTCAGATTATTCCAACGACCTCGGATGGGATTCAGTCCAGATCCACTGGGCTGTGAAAGCAGTCAAGCTTATCACTGAACCACCAGCGCCCCATCAGCTCGTTGTAATCAACTTGAAGCTGTTGTCTGGCCAAGATTTAAACCATCAATTTACATGGGTAATAGTAATGACGATTCTGGCTGCCTTTCAATAAGGTTAGAGTAATATTAGCGAAATTTAATCATCCTTCATAGTATACCCTACACAAACTTATGACCGTGACCTCTAAATCATCATCAGTCTAACGTATTTTTATCACATAAGTAATAATGAATAAAATAACTAATAATACTTTATATTTTTATTTAAATGAAGTAACCAAGTGTTGATACAATTCATATTTATTTGCCTACTTAAAAAAAAATCAATGCTCTAGTTTTCACTAAGCTTCTTGAAACTTGTCAGCGATTTAATCTGCTATTCGAATGCAATCCAGTCAAATCAAACACACGCCAATACACATTCAACTTTCTTGCCCTGTACAATGTGTCGCATTTGCCTGTCCCGACCACCAACCTGCTTCGATAAGCATTTCAATTGCTTCTCATTTAACAAGACATTTATCTCGAGCCGGGAATGTCCTTTCCAAGGAATCTCGTCTATTTTTCTCATTCCAAACAAGCAGCACCATAATTAAAACCCAATTACCATCCATCATGACTGGTTCAAGTAACACCACTTCTCCTCCCAGCAATAGGCCAACACCCAGGCCCCATTAAACCTGTAAGCCCCGTGGCTGCTGCTCTCCTACTCCTCCTATCACAACATTGGATTAATAATGAATGTGATTTATGAAACAGTCGAGAACAAACCCGCAACCAACGATATTGCTGACAAGTGGGGAGTGTTTTGTGTGTGTGTGTAGCTACAAGCCGGCTGCTGCTTATGAGCAAAGCCAGCGTTGAGAGAACCAGTTCAAAGAGCCAGGACCGACCAACCAAGCAGCCAGACACAGCACTTTACCTTTGATGATTAATTTCAATCTGTGAATATACACGACAACAATACAACACACTAACAGCTCAAGGTGGTCCTGGTCTAACCTTTCTCAAATAGGGCTATCGGCAAAGCTTCGACACTGTGTTGGAACTGCACTGCTAGATCGAGTCAGCCCAAGTTCCGCGTCCTGGTTTCGCTGAGAAATAGATCGGAGCCTGATTTTCATTTCTTCAAGAATTGGAGAAACAACTTGTCAGCAAAGGCCAGGGTATAATTAACTTTGGCACGCTATACACATGTCTGTTCGAGTTCAGTTCACTCCGAGCCGATTATGACTATGACACGAACAATGTCTCAAAGGTTCGAGGCATAGCTGGTGCACTTGACTTAATCGTGACGATTCTTCTCCTCGGCTAGAAGCACATATGGAGATTGTTTTCAACTCTTTCTCAATGTTGAGGTTGTACACTTGGTTTCTAGTGTACACATTAGCGCGCCTCGTTACCCACTTCTCTCCCTACTACAGTCAGCGGGCTAAATATGTGTCGTTTGTTGTTTTATGGTTGTTGTTTTGGTGTGCTGCGAACGGTAGTTTTGCAGACCTTTGTTGTTGGCATCGACGTGTGTTTTGAATGTAACTCCAGGTACACAAGGTGAAGCAATCCTCCGAGGGGGTCACAGTAAAAGCTCTAAAGATGCTTCCATGACTACTGACGTTTAATGGAACATGCTTGGATTTGGAGCATCTCTGCCGGACTATCAAACCTTGATGGACTGCTGACGAAGGCACGACAAGTGTTGAAAGTCTAGAATGTGTTTTTGTTTTCTCAGGGCATTGCGGTTTGCTTAAAATAAATTATGAAGCCAAATTGAAATCGTGAATCGCAAATTAGCTCTCCACTAACTGGTCACTAGTAAGAGTTGTGCACCGTCACGTCCCGTCGTTAGCTGTCTATCGTGCATGAATGGTACTGATCTAAACTGGGGAAGGCCGAAAGTGGTAGATGCACTAAGATGAGGTTATTTTTTTTTCAAATTCGCTGATAGATTGTCGTAACTGGTCTGCATTTATGATGGCATGGTCAGTGAAATCCGATAATCAAAGCTGTTTTCTTTTCCTTTAACTTTTGACATGTTTGGGTTAAGGAAATATATAATATTAATATTATATAATTGGTTTAAGGCAACAAACTCAATCCAGTGACAGTCAACAGTAAACCTAAAGAGTTCAAGAAGTCTTCAAGTACTAGTTCAGTGCATTTTGGCAGGAAAATTGAAAAACTTATGTTAACAATTATTTCCCTTACCAAGGTTGCAAAGACTCATTTCAGCTAAAACAATGTTTTTCTAAATTATGAAATAATTAGATGCCATGATCAAATTTTGAATTGGTAGGATACAAGAAGAGGTTGCAAAGAATGTGTTTGACGTATTAAACCTGTTTATTTCACTTCATGAGAGTCACAATCAGTGATTTTTCACAAACTCACTCACTCACTCACTCACTCACTCAGCGATCAGCAAATCGCTGATTGTGACTCATAGAAAGCAAAATTTACAGGTTTTATGTTTCCAACGCATACTTTGTAACCTCTTCTTGTAAGTTACAAGTAAAACATGCCATCATACCATCTTTTGGTTTTATTATTCCGAAAAACATTATTTTAGCTGAAATGAGTCTTTGCAACCTTGTCCCTTACTACTACAAGAAGCTTCAGGATGAGATTCAAAGACAAGCAGCTGAAGACTTAGGAGATTATAATTGAGAGTATATCACGTTTTCACAGAAAATCGCTGGTTGTTGTGGAAAATTTCAAGCACATTCCGTGGGAGTTCATTTAGTAGTCGGTGTGGCTTTTGAGGCTAGCTAAATATCCTGGGTGATATGCATATTAGATGCGGTATCTGTGAACTTCGGTACATCGATGGCAAGTTTTAATAACGTAATGGGAGTGCACGTAATTTTTGCAACACTGACATTTGCACATAACTCATCCTGCATACGATGAAAAATTACCAAATTTTGTTGAAATATACTTTAACTTGTATTGTTTACATCCTGTAAATTTGGTGCGATTCTGTTGTGTAGATTTCATAATGGAACCGAAACAGAAAAGCAACCGTGCAAAGATTTTTCTCGCATACTAGGATAATGATACACAGCTTTCCCCTGAAGAACGCGTTACCCACTCAGTTCTACCCACCGCTTTATCTCGGTGGGGTTTCAACCAAGCACTCTGATTTTCAGCGAGTGACTAGTTCTCCAGGGCACATGCAAAAAATCAGACCGACTTTTTGAAACCACGCCGAGAAAAAGCGGTGGGTGCAACTCAGTGGGTAACGTGTTCTTCGGGGGATAGCTGTAACAAAAAATTCCCATTAACACACGTGTATCATCTTCAATCAACAATTTGCTCGTTTCCTTTAACCGCCCCGAGTGAGCTGTGTCGCACGAGCTGCTTGTCATGACAAAAAAAGGAAGAAGATTATAACATTATTGCTTTCCACTTCTGACAAAGCGTTATCAATCGGTTCGTTGATCGCTTGTCATTTTGTCATTTGGAAAAATGCATTTCACCTTAATGTATTATCGAAATATTGTCGAGGCTATTTTATAAGACAAACAAAACGGTAAAGTCCTACATTATGTTTATAACTTTGCCTAAAATTTGAACAAATTTCTGTAGGAAGTAAAGGGTGGAACGAGCAAAAAGTAGTCAATAATATAGAGCATTTTTGTTTAGAGTGCACTTTATAACATAACCATCGAATTCGAAGGTCTACGAGCCTACGAAGTCTCTTGCCATTTTTGGTTCTGGAATTTTGCATTCAGTTTTTAGGATGGCTACCAAACAAGAGAACCAGCGTTTTAAAATTCTGCACGCCGCATTCGTTAAATTCAAATCATTCTTTGGGAAGGCTGATTTTAAACAGCTTCCTGGTCAAGATTTTTATACTGCAACCGGAACAGAACTAGTTAAGGACAACTTATCCAAAAAAAATCCGATAAAATTTTGAAGAAAACTATTTGGTCGTGCAAGAAATTTGCACTGGTGAGCTGAAGAGCAATTAGCTTTTTAACAGCTGGCATCATCATCCAAAATATTAACGTGATCGAGTGTTTGAACAAATGTGTATTGATTTTTACTAGAAACCACTGATACCCTTAGCTGTATTGACCTGATTTCGTGTCTTATCATTGCGGTACAGTTACATGGAAATTGTATGAAACCAACAACGTTGAAGTTGTATGTATGTATTGTATGTATGTAAAGGACACCCCTTATTGTTGCAGGGCACAGCCATTAGACAGTGACAGTGACGAGATGAACTAGTCAATGAGCTAAAAATCTCGTTAATAAAGTTTTAAACAAAAATCATTAGACAGTGGACTGTCCACCTCGTATGACTTGATCAAGTACTAAACCTGATTGTATTCAATTCACCATCGTATGAAGGGCCAAAACGGAGGTTAGACCCGTGTGCAGAGACACTTACGCATGATCCACGGGAGCAAAAAGAATCTCCTTCCAATGATAAAAATGTTCCAACCCGATACAGCACAAGCCTTCGTACGAGGGGATGTCTCAATGAGTGGGGAGAAGAGCCCACGTTCAATTCACGAAATGTTAACAATAGGGAGTTAGAAATTCTACTCTCCCCATCCAAATCGCTTCAATCAAATGGTCCCAATGAATTTATATGTTAATTTTGAAAATATGTAGAATATAAGAATATAATACTACCCATGATTTTCCGCTCAGTAAGCAAAAACGACCCCTGCAGGGTAATCGAGCATCTCCAAACCACAACACTCCACGACAAAATATGATTAAGTTTCCGCTTGGTGTGATGTACAACAGAGCTACGCGATAATGCATATAGTTTCTGCGGTTGATGGTTAATTCTAAATATACGAATGGTGCTGCCAATGGTGACTATCATGACGGCAACAGCGAACTTGGGACTTACGATTTGTCTAGGATTTAACACATTTGCTTGGCTCCACTGGATCTTCATGTCCACCATCTGCCACTGTTGCAATTGTAGTCAAAAACTAGAACCCGTAAAATTCATTATACTTTGGCCATTTTTTAAATATTGAACAATCATTACGAGAAACCTCAAGAAGAATCCAGAATAAGTTGATAATGTTAAAAAAAAAATGAAAACAAAATGGCGTACATTGTCTAACGACTTAATTTAACAATACAATAAGGTTGTGCAAAACTAAATTGAAGGGATCAACCGTGAAGTTCGTTAGTTCGAATTTGGCAAAGCATAGAGTGAACTCAACAATATCAGGGTTTCATGTGAGAGTAGGCTGCAAAAATAACATAAAATGGATGATTAATTTATTAACGTTGCAGTTAACTTTGTGTGACTTTTTCTCGTTCCACCCTTTAATATTCAGGAATGTTGTTTGATTTAAAGCAGGCCTGCCCAACTTTTCTGAACTTGTTTTGGTGTAGGACTATGTCTGTGGTTTTTTATATGGGGGTACACTCTGTGAAAACCGAAAATCGAACATGTAACAAAATTATGACAGGTTTTGAACGTTAATAACTCAGCTGCCTCTGAACCAATTTCAATAATTTTATCATCAATCGATCAGAAATATTTCTACGCATCTTTGAATTAAAGACTTTATAACTTTATTTTTAAATGTCACCATTGAAAATTGCACGAATGTGCAACTGTTGATATATCTGGAATACCCCAGGGTAGTCACCTGGGACCGCTAATTTTTTCTAATTTACTTCAACGACGTGAATCTGGTAATTGATGGACCACGATTAACTTTCGCAGATCACCTTAAGCTCTTCGTTTGAATTCAATCAGTTGAAGACTGTTGCTTCCTTAAACGTCAGTTGAATGCTTTTGGTGATTGGTGTATTCTGAATCATATGGAGGTTAACCCATCCAAATGTTCGGTTATCTCTTTTTCGCACAAGAAGGAGACCATTATGTTCAAGTATGTTCTGTTATGCACTGAAATTGAGCGCGTCTGCCAAATTAAGGACTTAGGTGTGATTCTGGGCACACAACTCTTTTTCAAGCAGCACATCTCGTATGCCGTCGACAAAGCTTCCAGAATTCTAGGGTTTATCTTCAGGATTGCCAAAGACTTCACGGATATCTACTGCCTTAAATTATTGTACTGCTCCTTGCCTCGCTCCATATTAGAATACTGCTCGGTTGTCTGGACTCCTCACTACAACAACGGTGTCGCAAGAGTTCAGTCTGTTCAGCGACGGTTCCTGAGGTATGCGCTACGTGGACTGCCGTGGACGGATCCCTTCGTTTGCAACTGATCGTTCCGAAGAGATACAGCAAGGGCATTGCTAACTGCAGATATTTTGCAAGGACGCACCGATTGCCTTGTTCTCCTTGAGCAAATTGACATCAATGTTCAACCCAGAGCCCTACGGTGGTTTACAGAGACTCTTAAATAAGGTCTCCGCACTACTGGACTTTGACCTGACTCGCCAGCTGATGCAGCTGGCGAGTCAGGTCAAAGTCCAGTAGTGCGATGCGCAGGAGATTGAGTTCGTTTTTTTCTAGATCAGTTTAGTTTGTCTAGCAATGTTCCTTTTTTACGACATTACTATTGACTTATTGATGTTTAGATTTAGTACTTTTAATGTTTAGTTTAGGTTGCATCATTGGGGCCAATGATGCCTGTTGATGTTTGGTCATACATAAATAAATAAATAAATTATTAAAATTATCACCGATTGCCTGCAAAAAGTGATTTCCCTAGCACAGATTTCAAAGTTGAATTCCATCCGGTCTCACCATACGGTGTTTATTCAATCACCGCGTGGTGAGTGGTGGTGTTCTCCAGTACACAACGGAAGGCTGCCTGCAAGCAGTGAGCTGCAGCCCACATGAGTATCCATAGAAGGAGGAAAAAGCCGCACCGCTACTGATCGGAATCACAGTAGCTCTTCGAGAGTCGCAGTGGGCCATCTATGTCAAGTGCGTCATACTAAAGAGTGTAAACAAAGAGAACCCCGCTCAAATTCCTATTCCTCACAAACTCCTGCTGCAGTTAAAAAATACGATTTATTATATAAGACCACGTAGTCCTACGTTACCATTGCGTACAACCCCATAGGGCTTTCCTTTGTAGTTTTTTTAATTGCTGTATGACTTCAAGCTGCATTTTGTTTAGTTCTCATTGATTCTTGGCTGAAATTCATAATGATGAATAAAATTATGACATGATACCATTGCTGAGATCCAGAGACCACATCTGGCCCACGAACTGCACGTTGTGCAGCGCTAATTTAAAGGTGATCTGTCCTTGCAATTATCAGGAGGCCACATAAATCGGCCACAAAATGGCGAGTTGACAACCTGGAAGGTGCGTAATACCTAGTTCCTCACAAGTTCCTACCTCCATCCTCCTCGTTTTGTCATATGATTACAAAAGACTACCAGCTGAAATATGGACACGAATGGATAGCGTTGCCTTGGCAATGCTATCAATTCGACAATAACAAAGCGAGTAGATTTGAAGGCATGTCTTCATTGCGAAGTTATTTTTAATTCTGTGAAGACTTTTTTTCACAGGCATTTTAATGTTTTGTGAAGAATTTTTAAGACATGTTGAAAATGATGAAGATTTCCGAAGGCTTTTTGATTTTGCAGTCAAGTGAAGATGTTTTCTTGAGGATGTTGATTATGAATAATGGAATGAATATCAGTTTCTTACAAAGTAAAACTTGATCAAC
The DNA here is from genome assembly GCF_037179485.1 of Ochlerotatus camptorhynchus. Classification (NCBI taxonomy): domain Eukaryota; kingdom Metazoa; phylum Arthropoda; class Insecta; order Diptera; family Culicidae; genus Ochlerotatus; species Ochlerotatus camptorhynchus. The sequence goes on along the minus strand of NW_027040929.1, from coordinate 3,016,858 downwards.
GTGGAGTCTTAATAAATATCCAGAGGACTTGATTGGATTTTTCCAACGGATGGAGATCTTTTTAATGCTTCCTGTTCAACCTACCGCCTTGGATGAATATCTGAGATAGTTTCAATTTCTGAACAATTACAGATCTTCAGAATTGTTCTTGATCAACCTGAAGTCTTGAAAATGATCTAAGGGACTATATTGATCGAAAATCCGTGATTATCCACGATGTTCTTGAAGATTCTGCAAAACTTCCCGAACTTCTACGAAGGTTCCTGTTTTCACAAAGTTTCATGAATCGATATCCATGAACTTCTTTCCCATTCCTCGAGTTTATCCGAAATATATGATATTCTCAGAACATGCGGTGTTATCCGCAAACTTCTGGAAAGTTATTTTACCTTCTACGAAGGTCCATGAACTGCGATTTTGTGCATAGCTAGTCCAAGTTTCCTTAACCCCTAGGAAGATCACTGCATTTCGGCCAAGTTTGCTGAACTTGAACGAATGCCCTATAACTTACACAACATACCCTGACCGTAATTTCCAGAAAACTTCCTCAACTTCTACGAAGTTTTCTGAAGTTCTATAGTTTGGCCGAATGCCGTTTTTCCAAATGCAATTTGCCGTAATGAGTCACTTGCTCGAATGCCGTTTTGGCCGAATGCTTTTTGACCAAATTCCATGAAACGAATTCTGAATATTTTCTATAGAACTTCTCATGAGTAAAAGAATGAAAAAAATTGAAATGATATGTGATTAAAAAATAGAAAATTTTATTACTACTACAGTTAACTGAGGACCTACGGTGCAAAATTATTGACTAGCAGTAATCGGTCTATTTTAATATGAAAAATTATATTTATTAATTATAATAAAAAGTAATGAACGATGCTCTTAAGAGCGATCCATCCCTGCAGTAAAGTGTACTAAAAGGATGTGTTAGCTAACAAAAGCAACACCAAATGGAAACCAAAAAAATGTTAAAGCTGCCGAGTTATTAGCGAAAGAGAAATCGATGAAGAGAATCGATCACGATGACAGCAGTTAGGCTCTTATGATTCTGAATGCTAGATATAAAAATCTATATGACATACCTAATCACGAATTTCACTATCCTTCATCATTCTTCAGTCGTTAACCAAATGACTAAAAACTATGTCCTCATTTGCCGCATTTGTTCGAACGAATCTAAGCAAACACTGTAAATTTCACAAATCTAACACCACCTGGACTGATGTCATCACAAGATGAGAAACGAGTTGAACCTTTCCATTTGCCCGCCGATCGTCCGTCGCCGATAGTCGCCGCTATGTTTACCGCAGCACAACACCGCCAATCATCGCGCATCATAATACCACAGAGTCTTAATTGAATTTGGCCGCTCACAAATCGGTGAATTACTGCCAATTGGTTTCGTTTTTTGTTGATGCTGGCTGCTTCGTTGCTTGTCTTCTTGTTCACCGCAAAACCGCCTGCCTCAAGCACTACAATGCCTACACATTTACTTCCACTTGTAGACCAGTTGCACGCGGGACGAGGTAAGTAAGCTATAGAGCTATGAACTGTGAGGCACTTGCAAAAGGCTCAATTGGCCCGCGCTCGGCGAAGCGATTTATCACAGAACAGTGATCTTTTCTTCTTCTTCTATTTTACCATCCAGCTGGTGGCAAATCGCAAAATCGTGTGATCAGCGAGGTTGAAAATAAAACAGAACATTACCTGCCATTAGCATTGTGGATGAAGGATTCTAAGCCTTTTGCGCGAATCTTCCTGCACTTGGTCTTGGTCTGGTGATGGTACTGATGGAAGAGTCCAAGTCTAAGTCTAACCTCCGTCTCTCATAGGTCTTGATTAGTCTGTTGCTAGACAGTGCGGTTCTGTTTTATGATGACTTTTATTAGACCGTGTGGTTGCTCTTTAAGACTGATGAATGAGCGGGACAGTGCTTTTTCAAGTGGAAAGGAAGAACGGTGGTGAATGGTGATACGAGGAGAAAAGGGTGGCCATTAACTTCCATTGGGTGGGATCGCCATGCAGCATGAGGAAGGCTCGGAGGCAAGTGCGCTTTGAAGCCATTCAGTGGAACACTATGAGCTGCCTGTCTGTCTGCCTGATAAGTTGGTGAGATACCTAAACTGTTGCTGCAATGTGGCCGTTGAACCTATTGTCTTTCGAGCTGTTGCCCAGAGTGAGAGGGCTCGCTGTCTTCATGAACAGCGTGACATGGGAGGAGAAGAAAATGTGGAGCATGGAAAGAGTGCTGGACGGACTAATTTTGTGGCCATGTGTGTATTGGCGAATACATGCGTACGATAAGGTAGCGATCGCCAAGCCATGGTCGAGTGCAGCAGTGAAAATTGAGTAGGTGCGATAGTTTCCACTGCCGATCGGAACTTATTCTACCAGCAACAATAAGCCTTCAAGGTTCAGCTGGTCGCCCCGATGCAAAGTAAAACAAAAATATTAATTATCTATCTATATGGGGATGGGCTTCCGTTAGCTTTCGGCTTGGTGCGGTGCTGAGCACTCGCACTCACACCATCGAGAATTTAATATGAGTGTGGTGCCGGTTCTCTCCGCAGCTCGGGCAACAGTAGAAATTTTTCAATTTTCACGTCTCCCAGAGTGGGTCGAATTGTGCGTCCCCACCGGGTCGATTGTATGCATATTCGAAACAACAACAACAACATCAACTATCAATGGGGAAAGCGGAAAAAGCGGTTCTTTTTATTGATTGAGTTTTTCGATTAAAACTGAAATGAGGAAAACGGTTGTTTCCGAGTCGGTTGACTTGTCTTATTGCGGTTCGTGGCGTATTGTTTGTGGAATGAATGTTGGGTGCTGTATTTTTTTTTATTTAAGTTGAGTGGGTGGACGTGCGACACTAGCCATGCTGTCTTTAGTGCTCTCAATTAGGTTGGTGAGGCATAGTCACTAATGTTCATAAATACTATAAGCCTGAGTTAAAATATTACTCATTTTTGAGTACCGTTACCTCATTTATGTATTGAATTTGAACAAACATTTGAAGAAAAATAAAGCTAATCCTTAATCCCTTATTACTAATGCCTTATTATCAGATCACCAGTAATTACTCAAAGAACCAAAGGACGATGCTTGCGACTAACAATCACCTTCATTGTGTAAAACATATCGGTCGCTTCAAAATGTAGATCAATCAGGGAAATTGGCAGGGATGTGCTGACATGATACTCATTTGTTGAAAGCCGAGAAATTCTACGTACTTTCTCGAGACAATCCTGAAATATTACATAATGAGCTGGAGGGTTTGTCAGTCTTATCAGATTTTTGAACTTGGGAAATATACGTTTATAATTTCAAATGTGGAGTAATTTTTAAGATTTCATATTCGAAATCTAAATAAATTGACGCTTGAATTCAGATATTTTTTTTTCTAAAGAATTCTTATGAATACAATCTATTTTATTTTTAAAGGTTTTGAACACGCCACTAACGAGAATCGTGTGATCTCAAATTGTAACAAAATTAAATGCAACTTGTTTAAAAAAATCATAGAAATCAAAGAAAAATATGGTGATATTAAAATTGCTGTACCCTGCATGATGACAACAAAAAAGAATTCAAATAACTTGGAAACATAATTAAGAGTATGCATCACGAGTTTTTAGGTGATTCATGAAAAAAATATAGATTTTTGTTAATTAATTTATTTGTGCAGGCTCAATCGAATAAACTTTACAGAGCCAAATACAGAAAAATTAAGAAAAATTCTGAAGGGACTTCAACGGGTATATGCCTTGAATTTCAATATAGGGGTTTTGATCTAATTTCCATCCTACTAAGCACAACCCGCGCGTTACCTTTCTTTTTTGAACGAGTTTAAACAAAAAATGGAATATTTCTGTAAAAGATGACTTCTAAATTTATTCACCTTTCCATACGTATCGTTGAATTTGATAAAGAGTCACAAATTGTTGAGATATTGTTTAAAATCTAATACTGCTTCTTGATTCTAAATTCGTTCTACGAGTTTCAATTCCATCCTAACGCATTGAAACGCCATTAGATTTTCTTCGTCCTACGGATAAATGTAGAAAAAGGGGATTCGAAGAGAGCGCATCTTTTGTTTTGAGAACAATGAGCGTAAATATTCATACAATGCGCTCTCATAGGATTTATGTTGTAGCTAATGAACTAACGCATCGGTACAAACCTATTATTGAATTGTGTACGGTGAAATCATTGATTATGGGCTGACTAAGTAGCGCTCTATCCAACCTAATTTGGAGAAGGGTATCTCATATTAAGATAAAATTTCTTCATTTGTTTTGAAGATATCAAGCTGAACATTGCATTGGGTTCTGAAGTAACATTGACAGATTCTCTTCTTTGACTTTCTCTTGCCATGTAAAAACATTTCTAGGTATTTTCAGCACACAGACCGATAAGAGAAACTTTTGTCTAGCATATAATAGGACAAACACAACAAGAAACGGTTATGTGCTTAAGTTATTAACGGAAGAGAAAATCGACAAAGAGAATCGATCAATGTTACTTAGGACCTAATGCAATGTTCAGCTTGATATGTCTTTTCTCAAAACATTGAAAAACATCCAGAGAACTTCATTGAACTTATATTGAAAACCTATGGATATCTAAGTTCTTTAATGCTTATACGAAGTATCCCATACTTCTACAAAGTTTCTTTAATTCAATTCCACGAACTCAAATAAAGCTCCCTGAACTTCTTCCCTATCCGTTTAACTTATCCCTGAGCCTTTATGAAGTTCCCTAAAATTGTGGAATGTTCTGCGAATAGCTGGAAAGTTGAGTACAGTTATACGGCATATTCTGAACTTATACAATTTATTTATAGCTTACACAAATTTCAACAACTGCACTTTTGAATATTTTCTATGTATCATTCTATGTTAACGGAAATTTGACCACGATCTCAAAACATCATGTTGAATTTCTACAATATTCCCACCTTCAAAACTCCCTGAATTCCACGATATTCTCTAAAATATAGCCGAGCATCTAAAAAGTTCCCTGCCAGGCGACATCGGTGGTAGTATGATTGCCTCTCACGTCAAGGGGCCTGGGTTCAATTGCAGTCAGTGCAGCCGGGATTTTCTGAGGCACTAAACCTCGGATCACGCCTTCCTTCAGAAGGGAAGTAAAGCCGTAGGGTCCAGGTGTTGGAGCTGCCTCCTTGGCGTCGGTAGCATTGTAAATAAGTACGGAAAACAAGATCGACGGAAAACACATTCAAGGAAAAAAAAAGCTCCCTGAGCTTCTACATAATTCCTTGCCCACCAAAGAAGTTTTGCGAAGTTTCTCGATTTTCTATTTAATTCTGTTGGACAAAATTGCTGCTAAACATTCGCTGCTCTTCTATGAAGCTTTCCGAACTATTAAGAATTTTGATTTTCTATGGGAGATTCTGATCCCTAAAGTTCTATAATGAAACTTAAATCCTATGCAGTTCCCTAAACTATTCATTTTTTTTTAATTCTGAAGGTTCCATAATAGAGCTTCCTGCAATGAAACCAAGTTTAATTAACTTCATTGAAGTTTCCCAAACGTGTTTCCCACTTTTATGAAGTTTAAAAAAATCAAATCATTTATACGATTTCACAACATTTCCAAAGCCCCCAAATGTTCAAGAAACTCAATGAAGGCAATGAAAAATGTCAAAACTTTAACGAGCTTCCTCAAATTTATCAAAATTTTTGAAAAAGGTGATGAAGTTCTAGTACATAATTTACATTTCTACGCAGTTCACTGAAGTTCACTGAATTTCTATGAAATTTGCCAAGGTTTTACCCAAACAGCTGAGCTTCTGTAACATTTTTTAACAATTCTAGAAAATCTCCAGAATTTCTACGCAGTTCTCGAAGTTCTTAAAAGTTTTATAAGGTGCTATGAAATTTCCGATGTCGAATTTATGAGGCTTCTTCAACTTATATAACATTCCCCCATGTTTTCCAACATTTTACGATGTTTACTGAAATCGCTTAGGTCATAGCTTCTACGAATCCTGTCCCTGATCCTCTCTAAAAACTCAGTTTAAAAAATCTGAAGGTGTGTACGTCATTCGCCAGACATTTGTGAAGACATTTTGTCAGTCCCCCCATACTATCGATGGTTTATTGTTTATGTCTTGTCAGCTAGGGCCATGCCCCCCTTAGCTCAACTCATTTTAATTCCATAGTAGTAGTGAAGAGAATATGATGGGGAGTGTGACGAGAATTCCAGAGAGGAAAATTTGAATGAATGTTAGGAAGCAGTCGAAGTGAATACAGAGAAGAATTTAAAGTTAATTAACTGAAACTGCCCAGCGGCGCCGGTGGTGTAGTGGTAAGCGTGATTGCCTCTCACCCCAGCAGGCCTGGGTTCAATCCCAGTCGGCGTCGCCGGGATGTTCTGAGGCATAACATCTCTGATCACGCCTTCCTTCGGAAGGGAAGTAAAGCCGTTGGTCCCCGGTTCATGAGTTGATGGGTCGATAGGTAGGGTCCAGGTGTGGGAGCTTCCTTCCTGGCACGTCGGTAGCATTGGTGCTCAGCACGGAAAACAAGATCGACGAAAAACAAATCAAGGAAAAAAAAAAAAAAAAAACTGAAACTTCCAATGCAGATTATTGTGTAGTCACTAACAAGGTGCCTTCCATTCATTTTGACTAAAAAATAAATTTTATAAAATTATGGAACAATAAGATATTATGATGATATTTTGTATGTGTAAGTAATAAGAAAAGATTGTAAAGTTTGTGTTTGACACATCAAACCTGCACATTTAGTTTTGACAGAGTCACAATACAATGAGCATTTTTCTGATCGCCTCTTCGCGAAGAGTGGGTGAGATAAATTACAAAATCGCTTATTGCGACTCTCATGTAGCAAAATTGGCAGGTATTATGTGTCTAATCTAATCTAATCTAATCTACTACAAACGCAGCCAGTGAGAGAAAGCATCCTGGAAAATGATTAGGTTACATGAGGTCTAATCATTTTACTTGTATAATTGATGTTTACAGCATATCTGAGATATGATATAAACATCAATACGGCCAGGCCTACTGCGATGTATTTGCAGCGGAAGCATGCGTGGACACACCGTACCAATCACTCCGAGTTACTATGTGTAGTTGTGTGTAATGTGTAAACATTTGTATAATATGAAAGAATCATAAAATAATGCAATGGAAGGATCTTACCGAATTTTTTCCTATGTTGGTAATGATTGACTATAAACTACCAAAGTAACCATAGGCACAGCTGAACAACGACTTTATCAGTTTTTGTAAGTTCCGATGAGGCCCGCATATAGCCAAGGCGATATAACGTGCCTATGTTTACTTGGGTGAACATCAAATGATAGATCCATCGGAAAGAACTAAACTTATCTTTGTTTGCTTCTTCCGACATGTTACACGAAACGAAAATCAATTATTTAATTCATGTGTTTCACTTATACATTTTTGCCAAAGCATCAGCCTTATACATTCCATAAGACAAACCACATAGGTCCTATTAGAATGCATAAAAGGTATGTGTGACCGCTTATACATTTCATTTGACACATGATCTTTATTAACTTTTTGCAAGGCGTCTGCTTATTAGTCGACTTATACAATTTATGAATAATCAGCAATGGAAATTTGTCAAAAGGTATAAGGAGATTTCTATCCGTGTACATGGAGGAACCTTTCAAATCCCCATACTCCAGGTATGTGGCTGCACATTTCGGGAAACTTAGCGGAACTAAACAAAACATTCATATTGGCAATCCTCTGCTTCGTGCCCCACAAGCCAGCTGCTAATGGTACACGTCAAGAGCTTTGAGTCCCACTCATCTTGCACACAATTCACACGCGTATCTGTTATGCACTTTTCAACATTGATTTAAAAGCTTGGCGACACTATGCTTAGGACACTGTTCATTACAAACATTAAATTAAAAATTGATGAATCAACGGAAGAAAAACACGCAGCAAAAATTCACACGTCAGTCTTCAAGCGCGGCTCACTTCGATCCCCGCAAAGTTGGCAGGTATTATGTGTCCAACACAAACTTAAAAATCTTTTCTTGATGTTTACACAATCAAAATATTTTCATAATATCTTACTATTCCATAATTTCTTAAAACATTTTTTTAATCAAAACGAATGGTCACTAAAAGCAAAAACATCAATTTTCAGTAACAACCTTGTCGATACGGAGCAATAGTTAGTTCTCAAAATGCACACTGAGCGAAGCACAGTAAGAGTAACAGCAATAACAAACAGATAAAAACAACACAAGATCGGCTTTTTTTTTGAACGAATACAAAACCGGGAAGAAACATTTACTGCTGGATCCGGCCAATGCGTTGAATGTCATATACAATCATGTTCAGAATTATCCATGTAAAAAACTCTGAAACACTCAATAAACTCAATCTTGAGAAGAGCTCCAAAGGAATGCCGGTAATCATTCCAAAGAAATTAAATTCCAAACCCAGCAATACAAAGGCTTTCGGTGAAATGACGTTCGGTGAAATGGCGTTCCGTGAAATGGCATTCAGCCAAATTTTCTATATAATTTTTTTTTCACCCTTCTCTAGCTCAAAACCTGGCTACGCCCTTGAAACTAATGTTTAATATTTTCCAGATAATTCCATGTCCAAATGTAGGTCAAATAGGGAATGGGAAGGAATGTGTTGACGTGATACTCGCTGTGAAGTAAAGTGAAGTAAGCCCCGAGAAATCCTCTGCGCTTCCATGAGAAATCACTGGGATGTTGGATGTGGGGAAAGGATTGCATTGGGGATCGTTTTGGTAAACTAATGCTGATAATGAGGCACCTTAAATAGATGAAAAGGATAGATCTTACCGAAGGAATCAAGTGGACCTGCAACAAGCTGCCTCATAGTGTTTTTATATACTGTCCTCAAATAATTCTTCTTCTTGACGTAATAGTACCACCCGTAGACGGTCCACGGGGATCAACATGAACTCGTCCAGACTCTTGTGGAATTTATTTGAAATACTCCTACTTTACTTCTGATAAAGTTTTTGTGTCCGTTGATTGGCCATTCTTGAAATTCGTGGGGATTCTGAAGCGAGAAATTGGTTCTAGAGCACTGGTTGTTTGTAGCTTGCGTGCTCTCCTTTGAAAACTTGTCCATCAAGCACAAGTATGAATCATTGCCCATAGCATGCAATTTTGCAAAGTTTTATGCAAATCGGAAAAAGTCGGGTCTGATTGATACGTCATTTGACGTGGAACTGTTCAACTGTGAAATTTCTATTATCTAACCCTCTAATGAACTTCCTGGTAAACGGCTGGAAAATGCATATAATGGTCCTTAGCTTCTTGCCCAGTAATTCCTAACCTTATCTCTCCGCGGTACTGACTGGGATTCGAGTAACCGTCGGTAAGATCGAGAAACGAACCCTGGTGGGACCATGATCGTTTACTGACAGGGATGGTAGGAAGGAAGGGGGAAAGGGATGCTCTTATCTATTCCCTATATAAGTGCGGCTCAAAATCAGCGTCTGTTCCGTGTGTTAGGGTCAGCTGATCATCGTCCTCGTGCCAGCGTGGAACTATAATCAGTTCTGTGCACGATGTATGAGGTAGCTAACAGGAAAAATTCCAGATGTGCCTATTGTGGTCCTGTTTACTCGCGTTCAATATTATTTTCGAATTATAATGTGATTTGAGGTGTCGCATGATGGGTTTTGGTACACCTGTAGTGACCATCAGGCGATCTGGTACAGCAACAGCCAACGGACTGGAGGAGGAGAACAAGCCAGCGGAAATGAGAGATGAAAGCATTCAATGCGGATCTCAAGGTAGACAGCAGCCTCTCAAACCTGATGACATGTGACTTAATCATGCCGAGGAAACTGAAGTCAAGGAACAATCAGTGTCCAGTATACTGGTGGAACGGGGCACACAGCACCCTCTGTGTTAGTTGCCTCGGAGCCAGAAGACGAGTTCGAAAGGCCAGAAGTGAAGCAGACAGAGCGGAGCGCAAGGAAGTGATTTCTAGACGCTGATGTCAACCCATGGGGCGACCCAACAGAGACCCAACGACACCCTCTGTAATGCGTCCAGACACGTTGAAGGTCATCATTGAGGGACTCTTCCCGGAGCATGACCCAACGACCTACCTGGTTACCTAAAGCATACGGCGAGACAGAGGGAGACAACACTGAAGGTATATAAATCTCCAATGAGGAACTCGTATCAGTTCCGAAAGGATTACAGATGAAGAAAGCCCCCAATCCGGATAGAAGCCCCAATGTGGCTCTAAAAACGGCAAGGGCTTACGTGGTCTACGTAGTTTATCAACATGACTTATAACTTTTTTTAACTATCATTTACTACAGATGCATGATTAATTTAGCGTCACCAGGCTGATATTCTCTAAAGACACAAACACTCACAAAAATCACCATCTGCACATTTTGCAAAAAGCAGAAGGTAAATTAAAATCGTGCATCACAAATCACCTGAAACGTCAGAAAAATAGTCTTACACCAGTAAAGCTTTTAATTTTTGTGTAGTAAAAACCAAATGACACAGATTTAATTTTATTCAATATTGCCACCTATTGGACGTCGTCGGCTTTCCGATCTACCCCGTTGACAAGCCGTTTAGGCCTGTGAGAAAAAAATGCTTAACCAGCCACACCGCAACATCAAATTAAATTCATTATGTCAAATAAAATCACTGACTCGGTGCGACTACTCATGACGACTTCGCTGGTGGTTCTGCTGCATGCTGCTTCCACTTCTCCAGTCCGGTTAAGATAAGTTTCATTAATCTCCAAACTAGACGTTTTCGCCTACAGCCCACACAGATTTTTTCCAGGTTATAACTGGAGTGTTGCAAGCAAACACACTTTGGAACAATTGCTCGCTCTCCCTTTCGAGAGATTGGTAGGTATTACTAAGACTGTGTTAGACGAGCCCTTTCTGGTTCGTCGTTCCGTAGGTCGGTCGTCGCGTCGCGCTTACAAACTATCCAACCAACCAACCTACATCGTGACGATTTATCTCGCGCTTTAAGTTGTTCATCCAGCCCTCGAGGCTTGGCAGCGTCCCTTTCCTTGACACCCCCCCCAACTTACGGTAGACTGCTGCAATATGCGCTGGCGAGGGCTACGTGCGACTGGAACTATGAGATAACTTCTCCGACTTGGTCGGTGAGACGGCGTGCGCCACGGTAAAATACCAGTAATATTTCATTGAGGGAAAAATAAAAACGAAACCTGCGAAACATTTCTTTCGGTCGGGGTCTCACTTTTTATTTGCGCAATCCCATGGACGATTGAACTGGACCTACCGCCAGCCAGCCAGCAGCACCAAGTGGATGTCGGACTGGTTGCCCTCGTTTTGGTTCCTTCACCGACTACTGCGAGCGGGCACTTTGCCCAGCGGATTCGACACCGCATCAAGATCGAAGGAGGCCGGTCAGTCTTTCATTCATTTGTTTCATTTCATTTTCAGTTTCATTTATATTTCACTTTTCATCTGTATGATTGCCTTTCTCGCTTGGACTTAACTAGATTATTATGTTCGAGCTGTGGCTCCTGTGGGGATGTGCTTTTTACATGTACGCGCGTTTCATTCACTTACTACACAACACCGGGCACTTAAGGTGCCGTACGGTGTTGGTTGACTGGCTTACTGACTGACTGCGAGCGAGTGATTGACTGGCTGACTAGTATTGAGTGGATTAATGACCGCTAGATGATCAGTTTCAGATGCGGTGCCGAATTATAGTAATTCTGAGAAAATCAATTAAATCGAACAGCGGCACCCGGTGCGGAACGATTTGCACACTTTCATTTTCACCGAAACTCAGCTGGAAAGAAACCGAAAGGTTTGGAAATTTTGAATTGAATATTGATTTCCGATGGGTACGTACAATGAAAGGGGAAAGGTGATTCCTGAGAAATCGATTTGAATTTAATTTGCTCAATACATGGGGACATTCGTTGACCCTACGTTCATAGTTGTTTTACATGATAAAGTTTGTTTTCAAAATAATGATGTATTATATCAAATTATTAAATTGAATTATTATCAAATATAAAAAAATGCTTCTTTGATCACTTCGCACATTTTGAAAATCGTTTTAACATATGGGTTTATATTTCATTTCCTAGAGTAATTCAGAATTGTATGGCGGCTGATCGGTCACGTAAGAAGATAATTCAAGTTTTATAGATAGAGATATCAAGATTATAATTGCTCTTGATAGTCTTGAAACAACAAAGCTTTTGTATGGTTTCTTTATTGATAGGAATAATCATGTGCCTGCAGTAGAAAACAAAATCCAATTCGATTGGGTAACCGTATGGGAGAACTTAAGTTTTAACTTTCTACCTCTTCAAGACCGTGCGAAAATGTTCGTTTTTGTAAACGATCTTGTTCCAAATAAAGCTCAAGCTTAACAGTATTGGCCATATTGCATCAACTAATTGTGAAAAATGTGGTTTGTCTGATACTAATCAACATCGGATCATGCAATGCACAAAGTCTAAAATAATTTGGGATTGGTGCAGCGCACCCAAATCATTATAGAGCGGATGAATGTTAAGGTAAAGGATATAGAAGATATTCTTCAATTGTTGATTTAAAACTCTTCAAAGCAGCTAAAATCTGCTTTGTGACTGATGATAAGAGCGGTTTCTTTCAACTTGAGGGTTCTCGAGCCTTCTTAGTTTATTTTCAAGAAAGAGATAAGAGAGATGAGATTTAACAAACGAGTAATGTTTCACGCTGAGTTCGGGAATTTTTTGGACATTTGTTGATTGTTCCTTGAAGAATGTAGATAGGTAAGCTACTAGCATACTTAAGTATTGTGAACTCGAACTGAATGTAATAAATTTATTATTTAAATAAAGACAACAAATTAAAAAAAAAAGAAACCAGCCATGGGTTTGTAGTGGTTGTTTAGACCTAGTAAGAATAGCGCTAAAATCCGCCTGTGATCAGAGATGTTATGCATCAGAGCATCCCGGGGCGCCAACTGGGATTGAACCCAGGGCTGCTGGGTGTCATAACTGGGCATCATCCTATTCGAGATTTCGCTCAGTTCCTTCTCCCTTCCTGCGTCGTTTCAGGGGCTCCCGTTTCACCTTGATTGAGCACGCTCGGTCACAATTGGGGCACACTTTGTTAACGTGGAACCAGTTTGTCTCTGGTTTCTTACTGGACCGCGACCGAAAGTTCCCCTACCACGGCTATTGCTGTTTCCTCTAAAAGGCTGGAACTGACCGCGGCGATGTTGGCTATATTCAGTTGGCTGACGAGATACTGCTGCCACCATGGCGGAATGCTGCTGGTGCAGTCTGCGGTAATCGTCCTCATTCTCGAGTTCCACTTCGAGGATGCGTGCTTGGTCAATCAAATCATTGAGACTTCCTCCATCGGTAAGAACCCGGTAAGCTAGGGTTCTGATACGGCTGTCTGTCGATTCTCTGGTCACCGTTCGTGAAATGGCTTCAAATTCCTCTTCCGATTTGTAGTTACATAGCTTAGAAGCCGCTGCAACCATTTTCACGTATTCAATGTTCCACTCGCCGCTTCTTTGTACCATGTTCGACAGCTTACTAAAGGGTGATACGGTCAAAATTTGGTCAATATCAACTTGACGTATTTCTTTCAATTTTGCATTTAAAAAACCTGAACACCCCTCATTTTGAAGGTGTGTGTGTGTAGAATGTTGCTCCTATTTTGATTTTGGAATTCACTCTTCAGTTGTCAAAATGCCGTCCAAGCAAGAAGAGCAGCGTATCAAAATTTTGCTCGCGCATCGCGAAAATCCGAGCTACTCGCACGCAAAGTTGGCAAAATCGCTAAAAGTTGCCAAATCAACCGTTACAAATGTAATTAAAGTGTTTGGGGAACGTTTGTCGACAGCCAGGAAGTCTGGATCGGGGGGAAATCGAAAACCGGAAGCCGCTGAGACGACAAAGAGAGTTGCCGGTAGTTTCAAGCGAAACCCTAACCTCTCTCTCCGAGATGCCACAAATAAGCTGGGTGTATCGTCTACAACCGTGCATCGAGCCAAAAAACGAGCCGGACTATCGACTTACAAGAAGGTAGTGACTCCAAATCGCGATGATAAACAAAATACGACGGCCAAAGCGCGATCCCGGAGGCTGTACACAACGATGCTGACGAAGTTTGACTGCGTGGTAATGGACGACGAAACCTACGTCAAAGCCGACTACAAGCAGCTTCCGGGACAGGAGTTTTATACGGCAAAAGGAAGGGGAAAGGTAGCAGATGTTTTCAAGCACATGAAACTGTCAAAGTTCGCAAAGAAATATCTGGTTTGGCAAGCCATCTGTACCTGTGGCTTGAAAAGCAGCATTTTCATAGCTTCCGGGACTGTCAACCAAGAAATTTACGTGAAAGAGTGTTTGAATAAACGTCTGCTGCCTTTCCTGAAGAAACACGGTTGTTCCGTACTGTTTTGGCTGGATTTGGCATCTTGCCATTACGGTAAAAAGGCCATGGAGTGGTACGCCGCCAACAACGTGCAGGTGGTTCCCAAGGACAAGAACCCTCCCAACACGCCAGAGCTCCGCCCAATTGAGAAATACTGGGCTATTGTCAAGCGGAACCTAAAGAAGACCAAAAAAACTGCTAAGGGCGAGCAGCAGTTCAAGGCAAACTGGCTTTCTGCAGCGAAGAAGGTGGACAAAGTGGCTGTACAAAATCTGATATTTTGTATATATTTTTCCTGAATTTTATACTAATTGAACTTGAAAAAGAAATTTAATTTGATTTGTTAAATAAACGATTTCACCGATTTACACGCGTTTTCCCTTGACCAAATTTTGACCGTATCACCCTTTACGTTGCGACAAAATGCATGCTCTAGGCCCAAAGTGAGCGTCCAGTCTTGCTACTGCGTTCGAATATGGTAGCTGTTTTTCATCCGGCATTCCTGGCTGCGTCTCGAAGTACCGTCAAGCAAATCGAGTAGCAGTGGTCCCGCTTTCATACGAAACAGATCAATCCTGGTTGATTCATCGACAGCGTGGATGAGGTTCATTGATGCGCTCAGAACGTTTTTCCAGTGATCGTACGCTCGTTTGTTGAGATACGCTTCGCCTGCTGCTGGTGTGCACTCAGGGATATTGAGACTACGCAGCGACATGTTATTCATCGTCATGAGCAGTGACTCGTTCCCGCTTATCTGCTCCTCACGCATTGTGCTCGATCTTGCTTCGCAGAATTCGACATCGTCATGACCCATAGTCGCCAAGGTTCGGCTCAGCTCTTCCTTCTCCATCCGTGTCCTTTCCAATTCTTCCTTCATTTTTGATAATTCGTCCTTCAGCTTTTCCGTAACCTTTCGTTTGGATTTTCTGTATAATTATAATAATTTTCCTTAGAGGCTTGGATACCAATAAACAATGACTTTTTTTTAAATTAAAAATTGGTCCAAATCGACTTCTTAGCAGATTACTGTAAGAATCCATAGGAACGAAGAGAAATTTTCCAAATCGGTGTCAATGCAGGATTAACCCGAAGGATCCACACAAAGATTCGAAGAGGAATATGGAACAAGCTTATCCAATCATAATTCTATCTATTAAAAAAAAAACATCCGCGATTTCCATCGGTGTTTCCTTAATATTTCCATCTTTTCAATTGGAATATTATTTAACTTCTACTCTTCCTCTTCTATAAGAGTCCATTCATTCTATATTACTGAAATTATTGAACTCTTCCTTTTCCATAAGAGTTCAAGTATATATTTCATCTTTCCTTTTGAAATATACCTTTGATATCTGCTTATTTCAAATCGTCTCATGATTTCTCACAATTCCTAAACTTACCTCTTGATAGAAGATTCGACATCGTCACCGACTGCGCCATTGTCGTAAGTGGGCATCATCCTACTCGAGATTTGGCTGGATTGCGCTACTTATTTAAATAAGAGGGTTTTCCGTGCCAAGTACTCGATCGTAGTAGGCTGCCGGTGTTTGCTGATCGGTACTCGGTGGTTGCCTTGGTTACCGTCGACAGAGGGCTCGCTTGGGGACTCTCGCTTCCAGAAGAAGGAGAGGGCTCGTCGTTTGGTCGGTTGGTTGCTTGGCTGATTTGCTGGTGCTGCCGGGTTGCCTTGGCTACCGTCGAACGACAGAGGGCTCGCTTGGGAACTCTCGCTTCCAAAAGAAGGAGAGGGCTCGATTGCTCGTCGTTTGGTCGGTTTTCTACAGTTGCTTGGTTGATTTGCTGGTTCTGCCGGGTTGTAGCCAAGGCATCGTTCGGTCGGTTGGCTATCTAGCTGCTGTTCCTTCCTTCTTTCGAAGTAGATGCTACCTTTTCAGCGTCAGAATGGAGAATGACCCACATGGACAGTACACCCTCTTTAAATAACTGAAGACTTTCACAATCAGAGATTGCGAAGGGGAATTCAATCTCATTAGGGAATCTTTTTACTTACTCCTTATTATTGTTATTATTATTATTATTATTAGTATTGTCGGTTACCTGTTGATTAATGGGGACATAACTTCGTTAGTAGTTCCGTATTATATATTCTGGATATTAAAAAAAAAACAATTATTATTTTCTAATTTTATTTATTTATTTTATTCGCTCATCGCACCTTTATGAAGGGCGAACACGAAATTATTGCGACACATTCAACAGGGCATAACTTTTTTACCATTGGGTAAAAATCAACCAAATTTTGCACACTTTCTCATTGATGTGTATTGTGTACATGCTGTCAAACTCGAAGTCGTGTTTTTCGATTCAACGAGGTGAACCAACGCGAGTTGAGAGAACAAATTCTTTCCAAACACCTGGAATTTCCTGACCTGTCGCACCGGCAGTTGGGAAAAATGTTGAACATTCACCATTCAACCGTCTCCAGAGTGTTGAAGCGGTTCCAGGAGCGGTTGACGTTGGACCACGGCAAAGGAGCTGGAAGAAAACCGGGACCGGAGAACAAAAAGACGGAGGGAAAGGTGAAGCGGACGATTAAAGCAAATCCCAACGTCTCAAGCCGTGATTTGGCTAAAAAGATCGGCATGTCGCAAATGCGTTCAATTTTACACTCAAGGCTCCATCGATTAACTTTTCTTTTGATTTTTGAAGTAAATAAAACTACCCTAAAATTTTGGTTTGATTCTAAACATTATAAGAAAATTGGCATGACATTTTCGGTGTCGCAATAATTTCGTGTTCGCCCTTTACTACACTGGGGTGAGAGGTAATCACGCTTACCACTACACCACCCGCCACCACCATCGCCGCTGTGAATATGTTATTTTTGAACAGACAAGAATGTTTAGAAATTACTTGAAAATGCGAACTAGCAAAAAGTTCAACCATTTGACAAAAAGTTCTAGCTCAACAATTTTTATCAATTATCAAGTGTCCATCATTATTTTAAATAATCCAAAAATTTGCAGTGTTTATGAGATGTTATTGTAATAAAATATTTAAATAACACTTGTAATTCTTAAAATATTTTATGTTCTAATAATTTATGGAATTTTTTCTCATAATTACAAATAAAATGTCATGTATTTTTAACCAGGAAGACTTTGTCTTGGTGTACAGATTTGCCTCAGACGTCATTTCGATAAGAATTGACGTTTTCGTACTACAATTTATTGAAAAAGGATAAAAATGCCATACACGATTATGCAAAGTTTAATGCAAATCGGAGGAGGTTGAGATTTTTCGATTCGTCATTTGCCGTGGAACTGCTTTTACTTATTTTAAAAATTAAGGAGAAAGGATCTTCTACAAAGTTGTAGCTGAGTTAACCTCATACAAATTTGTTGTAGAAACTTTTTTTTACTAGTAGTTTTTCAGAATTAGATTAGGGTGTACCTGATCAATAAAGTAACATTATTTTTATTCAGTGAATAATTCATTAATTTGATGAAGAAAGATGTGCATACTTGTCAACACAGCAAAAAAATAATTTTAATGTTACATCAAAGTGGATGCACTTCTATCGGGTCGAAAATATGCACACTTAGAAAAATTCATGTAAGTTTAGGTGCTCTGAGAGTGAAATATACGAGCGTCAATTTTGACATAAATTTGAGTCATACCAGATGCGAAATATAGCTCATTCAAACGTACTTTTCGTCGAACAACCAACTTTTCAGTCTCGGAGCACTTAATATTACATGATATGTTTGTTTATGTCTCATCTTTTATGTCAAAGATGGATTCCGTCACGTGTAAAATTAGTTATTTCTAAGTGTGTGGTGTAATATTACTTTCCAAAAAGGACAAAATTATCTTTAATGCAGTGCATGAACTAACATTACGCTGCTTTTACTGCATTTGTTTATTTTTGTGGTCATAAAAATTACATGAGATTTTCGACATGATCAAAGTGCATCCTCTTGGATGCAATATTAAAATTTATTTTTTGCTGATAAATTACGATATACGATGGAGGGATGATAGTTTGGTTAGTATATGATTTATTTTTATTAAATACTTGTTGAAATATTATTTGAATAGGTTACAAAAAATAGAAGAATAGATTACAAAAAATAGAAGAATAGATTACAAAAAGTAGAAGAAATTTTATTTGTTCGCCCTTAATCGTTGGATTTTCATTAACTTTTAATTCGTACATACCATTGAAATACCATTCAATCATAGCTTTCAAACACAACGGCACTCTGCAGCCATTAAACCTCGATCCCAAAATGCAAAAGTTCAATCCCGACCATCACAAATCGTTAAAATAACATACCCTCACGTCGATTCCACGCAGCGAACGGTACATGTTCGTGTATTGCGCCTTCGAAAACGCCAAAACGCAGTCGGGGTGGTTGATCTTGCACGACAAAAAAAAAGCTACTCTCCGCGGTTGTGTGCAATATGAGAAATTCACAGCCCCAGCCCCTTTTATTGTGTGTTTTGCGCGATGCGGAGCGTAAGGAATCGTGATGTGATTACGTTATGACGTGGCTGTGTCGTTTGTCAGCTGAGTGCTCAGCCATTTTTGACGTCTTCCCGAGAAGACGCGTACTACAGCAGCGTGTGACTCACGGGTCCGAAACAAAGTTGGCCGAGAATTTTTCCCAAGCCAAGCAGGAGACGATGGCCTACTGTTGGTTGATTTGTCGTGTGCTGGAACGGTCTACTTTGATTGGAATTTATCACAGAAAAAAAGTCTTACCATTTCAATCATTAATAAGCGAACAATGATTTCTACAAACAGGAGACGAACCCTCAGTAAACAAATTCCCTAGGTGCAGCCACCGTGAATCCCGCGTAAACATGCAACAGCTTCCCAATACTGATGACGACGACGACTTCCATTTGAGTATGCAACTGGCGTTACGAATCAAAAGCAAATTGATTGATTGTCATCGCCATCGCCACACACCCGCTTAGAAGCGGAACGCGAGGATTCCCGCAGAAACTCCCATCGAAGTACAGAGTCGGCCGTGTCGCAACGCGACGACCAACGCAACGTCTCGCCACGTTCTCGCGAAAGCTTTCCAACATTTTGTGTGTTTGTGTGTGCTTCAATCCTTGGAACAACTCTTTTGTACCATTCATGTGAATCTTGCGTCATAGAGCGATGACGAGGGACGAGGGCGGTAATGCGCTGAATTGATGTTATGGTTGGCATTTTTTATGTGTCACTCCTTAGCCAGGGCTTGAAGCCAAGCTGAGCAGCCTTTGAACAGTGCGTATCGAATCGCGAGGGACGTGCAGGTGGAGGTTGGTAGGTGGTGCACCAAGGTGACAGCAAAATCACAATGCCTGCTGCCACACAGACGGTTAGCTGACTGCACGACGCCGGAAGTGTCGATATTTAGTAATTTCCTTTTTCCTCTCTTTCTGTGCTGGCGTGTTTTCGGTTTCTAACTTTGTTGATTGTGACATATGAACGCATTGCTACTGCTTCTGATATTGAATTGAGGCTACTGCGATTGACGTATGGTGATTTTTTTTTTCGGGAGCAAGTTTCCAATGGATGAGTGCGCAAAAATCGAATAATAGAAAAGGTGGGATTGGCAGCTCAGAAAGGCTAGTCGCATCGAATAGTTTTTTTAGGAGTTGGTTCGATTCTTGGAATATGACCGAAGTGTTGTTTTATGATAGAATCGACATGTGAATTTCAATTATGAACAACCGAAAGATCTAAATTAGTATGACGCTGATAAAAGACGATGTTTTACAAAACCTGATCTCCATTAAATCTAGTCACCAGTTGATTTTTTGCTCCCTCTTCAGGTAGAAGTGAAGGGGGTGTTATGACTACCAGATTGACACCTTCTAGGTCAAGTTCAGCATAGTAGGCATTCAAAAGTGTCTGAGAGCTTTACAAGAGTGGCACAAAACAAGTGTTTCTCAATAAGAGGAGGTCCAGTTTTGAAAGATCTAACAAACAAAAAACTCGGCTTTGATGAACCTGTTTCAGAATAGCAATTTGTCCAAACTTTTACTTTTGTTTCGAGCTTTGAGAAGAAGAATATTGAACTGATGACCAAAAACAAGTATTACTATCTTCATCTTGCTCAACCCGCGACCACCGGCTATTTATTACTGATCCCAGCTCCTACCTGAAAACTGGGGACCTGTTTGCTAGCAGTAGCAGCGTGCCTGGTGAGTACATCATAAAATTGCGAAACAAAGCATCAATCGGATCCCATCAGAATTCCTGATGAGTCTGCTGGTGCTACTACTGCTGGTGAGGCCATTTATCAACGCAGTCACGGACGATGATGGTGGTTGGCGCGCTCGATTCGGGGGAAGCTGTCTGCCCGATTAAAACTTTTTATAGGATCTTGGAACAAATCTTTAGCAGCGCGATAAATATTTGCTGCTGGGGCGATGGCCGATGTTTGGTTGGGATTTTGTTTTTCTTGTTTTGATAATTATACCACCACCAGACAGCCGAAGGTCGACTTGGTTCTTGGGCAGTTTAATTGTATCAGATCAAGGGGCCCGTGTTTGGTGGCGATGGATTTTTGTTTTAGAGGAACCGGTGTGGTTGGCTAATTAGCAAGAGTTTAAGGGTACTAATGACCGGGCTGGTCGGGTTGAGTGCTGAACCGCATTTCAACCGCAACCGCAGCGACGGCTTAACTCTGGGATAAGCAGGCTATGGTTTGATTGTGTGAATATTTGCTAAACGGTGATAAATGGGCTTTGTCAGCAGGTTTCGACATTATTATGGGGCAAATTAAGTTATTAGTCAGGGTATGATTGCTCGGAGCTGTTGTTTCCTTGAGGCAGTTGATTCGGGGTGGATTTCTTTCTAACCAGGGTTAATGACTTAATATGACGAGCTATGTTTGGATCTTTTTTTTTTTTATTATAGTCACTTTAACACTCATGGATCATTCGTGACTTGTCCGGGGGTGAAATTTGAACTCCTGACTTTGGCGTGAGAGGTATGAATGTTAACCAGTATGCTGGGGGCGCCCCTATATGCATGGATTTTTGAAGATATCTTTCAGATTGATTTAACGATGAAAAGAATGAATGATGAAATGAAATGAAACGACTTTGATATTTCCATTGTTCAATCGATGGACAGTTGGGGGGCTGTTGCGTTTGTTATCTTTGAAGACTGCGCAGATGTCTCGCAAAGGTAAGTTAGGCGGCTACCAGGGTTACGGTTAGTGGAACTGCCGCAGCAAGTTTAACTGTAATCGTGTTCTACATTAAGAAAAAATCAATCATTGCTTTCATGTTGCCGGACACCAATAGAACCAACCAAATGTTTTCAATGTATCGGACACATTAATCTGAACATCAATTAAAAGTGCGATCACATATACTTTTCATGGTACTCATGAATTTCTTGGAATTTTACTGTGTCTTTTGTTTATGTGAGCTCAATAAACTTCTATATGGAAATAGAGCGATGACGTAGTTTATGAACAGCCCGATCTGAGTAAGCTACCTGTTGTATAGAAAACTTTTTAGAATCAAATCGATGTCGGAAGCTGCACATTGTTTTTGGCTAATATCTGAAGCTTCATAGGTTACGTTTTGTTGACTTATGAGTCAACTATAAGAGCCTTACAGATTAAGTTATATCAATAGAAATTTTATGGATCAACACTGAAGGTATTATGAGCTTACTTAGGATGCCTTACTAGATAACTACAGAGGCTTGTTGGAACTACTTTGATTGCCTTATGGATTATCTCCAGAGGTCTAACGGGTGTTTCCTCATAAGACACTTCATATAATACTCTTTGGAAGCCGGAGGCTTCTCCATGTATACCTCGTCGTTAAGATCACCGTGTCAGGCCTGTTATGGTGGTTACTCATAGTTGCTTCATGAGCAACCAGTTTAGAAAACCGATTTTCTTTTCTATCAATAGTAGCTGGGCGCAGATATATGAATCTACATGCATCCAGTTTGATTGTATTTGGGAAGAAAATTTAGCAATGCAATTTTCACTGTGCGGTCTTGAAGTGGGGAAATACTGTAACGCCCTTGGTGCTAAAAACTAACGTTTGACTTTAGCATGCTAAATTTACATGAGAAAACATAATCCAAACCTTTATAAATATTGATGTGATGTGTGTAGATTCGTTGATCTGTTTTTATTCATTTCATTTTCGTGTTACATATCAAAGAACTTCAGGACAGTTCCATTAATTTCAGGGTTAATTCAAAATTGGAAAGTTTCGAGCTCTTTAGGTTAATTAAGAATACTTCAGTGATATTCTAAGAACTTTAGTGGATATCCGAAGTGTTCAGAGAAGTTCAAACACTTCAGGAAAATTTCAAGAACTACAGTTAAGTCCAAAACTTTGGGGAAGATTTATGATCTTTAATGGTTAATTCCGAGAAATTCAGTTCAGTTCTATGAGCTTAAGAATATTTTCCTGAACTTAGCTGTAGGTCAGACAACTTCATGAAAGTTGCATTAACTTAAATAAAATTCTGGGAACTTTACAAGACCTTCAACAAACTTCTGCAAACTTCAGATAAGTTCATAGATCTTTAGGAAAATTCAGAGAGCTTCGGGCAGGTTCTGATTATTTCAAGGCAGTTCCATGAACATCCGGAAAAATGTGAAAACTTGAGGGAAGTTCCAAAAAATTCGGGCAAATATGTTGAGAACTTAAGGTGCGTTCAATCAACTTTATAATAATTTCAGGAACTCTGAACAGATGTTCCACGAACAACGTCCAGAATGAAATTCCAAGAACAATTGGAACATTTTGAAAACTTTATGGAAGTTATATTAACATCAGAAACATTGCGAAAACCTTCAAGAAGATCTGATGGTAGTTCCAAGAATTTTAAGACATGACCTGTTTTTAATTTTTTTTTCTTCTATGGAAAATTCGATTCAAATATTCGCAAATAATTTTTCACTTTTATTTGACTCCTTCTTCATATAATGAGCAGTTCTTTAAAATTTAAAATAGTGTTAAAAATTCAATTGAAATAATCACAAATTATTTTTCCCCTGGATTTGACTCCTTCTTTACATCATGAGCTGTCCTTTGACAGATAAAATAGTTCGAAAACTCCAATTGAAAATTCTCAAAAAGTAACAGCTTCCTTGGAGTTGTGTGCTGATTGATTTTTTTAAAGAAACATTCAATTGAAATATTCACGTACATCCGATTGCAAAACTGTATTTGAAAAATGTTCTAATGCCCACTAAGAATTATGGCAAAAGTCCACAATCGAAAATAACAGTATGGAGAACGTCCAGCAACGTATGGCAAACGTATTTATGGCTATGGGTGTCATCGATGAAAAGCATTACCAACGGCAACGACATCCTTCGAACGTTACACAGTTGCGTTTGACTACAATGATCTTGGATCCCAAATGGCCTTTTTCAGACTATAGAATTTTTTTAAGATCTCTAGATGGTGAGTAAAACAGCTTCACAAAATTGAAATATTTTTGAACCATCGAGAAAAATCACTATCAGCTCTAGGTCATTGAGTCTCCGTTAGAGAATAAGCTTGCGTAAATCATCCAGCTCTAAACCTTCCCGCAGACGTGGCTGCAGCTTCTTCTGTGCGGAAACCCACTTTTCCTTGGCTTCGTAACACTCCATGACATCATTTGAATAGTGGCACGAAGCTATATTCGGCCAGAAGATCGTAGGGCCCTCGTGTTGCTTCAACAGAGGAAGCAGAATGGACTGTAGACACTCCTTGAGGTAGATCTCCCCGTTTACAGTCCCGGTAGTCACGAATGGCGCACTTCGTTTGCCACATGAGCAGATCGCTTGCCAAATCATGTATTTCTTGGCAAACTTTAAACATTTCTGCTTCCTTACTTCCTCTGGAATATCAAACTTGTGCTGGGCGGTGAAGAACAGTAGCCCCGGAAGCTGCCGGAAGTCCACCTTGACGTAAGTCTCATCATCCATGATGAGACAATGAGGCTTCGTCAGCATCTGGGTCTACAGTTTCCGGTCCCGTGACTTTCCTACCGCATTTTGCCGTTCGTCACGATTTGGAGCCTTCTGCGCTTTGTACGTATGCAGTCTCTCCCGGTCCTTCCGCACTCTGAACGAAAGACTTGGATAGATTCAACTTTTTGGCCACATCCCTGACCGAAACATTGGGATTCCGCTTAAACACTTTCACGACACGCTTGTGATCGTGATCACTAATAGAACATTCATTCTGACCGCATTTCTCCTTCCGTTCGATGCTCAGAGTTTCGGAGAAACGTTTAATCACATGACTCACCGTGGGCCATGGGCCAAATTTGCGTGACATAATTAATGGACCATCCCCTAACAGATAATGTTTTTCCTGCTGAGTTATTAACGAGAGAGAAAGTCAATTAAGAGAATCGATCAATGCAGATATGACCTATTGAAAAGTGACGCATGAATTATTAATTGGGTTGTTAGTGGAGTACTCAAATTTGTAATTTATAAAGAGCAAGACGTTAGTAACCAAATGGAATTGAATGGTACATTCTCGCTATTTTTTTATATTTAAATTAATTTATGCTTTTAGTTTTATCGATCGTTTTAAATTAATCAAATATTTTTAAAATAACAATCGATTCATTCGACTAATTTAGAAGAAACTGGACCTCCCTAGCCACTAAAAAAAAATAACAACTAAAAACTTTATTTCAACGACATACTTTAGCGCTGTGATCATCCAAATCATTCGCGATTGAATCTTTCTGGCGTTTAAAGCACAACCATGTGCGCCTTTTAACATCGCCGGGGAAATAATTTTCAATTTGCCACAAAACGAAGATTTACGGCACGAAAATATCCATCAAACGACGGTGCGCACATTTACTTCGACTTTTAAATGGAACAATACCATTATACCCGTCCAAATGGGGACACATCGCGTGATTCAATATCGCGCGCGCGCGCGCGTCTCCACCTGGTATAGTATTGGATTGTCAAAAAAATAAGCGATCTTGAATTCCATCAAGATTTTTAATGACATCTCAGTCAAAGCACTAAGCATTCGGCCGACCAAACAAAAAAAAAAAAAAAAGAATCCGCCACTTAAAATACCCGTTGCATGGTCGAGTGAGTTGAGAAGTTGAATGCGGTGCGCGCATCCGCCTCATCGCACAAGATCCGCTCATGTTCACTGTCAGAGTCAACAACCAGCAGCGCACCAAGGGGAAGCGAGATGTCTCCTCCTGGAGGACAACAACGCAACGGTGACGACGATCTCTATCTACGCGAATTTCTTAAAAGGTTAACTCACCCCATAAGATTCGTTCGCCCCAGAGACTATCGTCAAACAGAAGATATAATTGAATTCGGGGCCAATTATTTGCCGCTTGTTTGCAAATTGAAAACCAGAAACCATGAGGGACACTCCTTGAAAACTGTTAGGCCCCTTTATTATTCATCTGCAGTGGAGGTGGTGGTGTGGAGATGTCTGAGATGTTGAGCACCTGTGAGGTATTATGATGCTGGTTGACGCTAGTGGAGCACGTTGGAGCCGAGAAATGGCAGCAGAAAAAAGCGCTGTATGTATGATCTTACTACCAAATGGTACAAGGCACTAGGTAAAGGCCAAATGCTTAGTAGTGCGCTTTTGAGTTGTTGATGAATGCTGTGGCTCAGTCGAGAAGAGCCTGCTAGAGTGAGCTGTGAGTGAGCGCCGCGGCAGTGATTTTGTGTTTATCCATTCAAATTTATGTATTAGAGCTGGTACACTTGGCTTAATCGTCGGTTGCACCGTAATATAATCTGTTTTGAAGATCCAAAGTTGGGCACGTTCTCAGAAATGGCATGCACACGCGGTGTTTCTGAGTTGGGATTATTTGCGAAAATTGCATTTTGATTATCATATTTCTTAAGTTTATGAAACTAATGAATTTTGTTTTGTTTCTGATTTACAGATTTGGTTTCTTCTAATCTTGACAGCTTTTATGAAGTATTTACAGGTAAGTGCCATAATCGTTTGTTCTTCATCTTTGTTTATCCATTGTTAGCATAACTTAGAGCTTTTCGCATTATGTTAGACGTGGTTGGCTTGCACATTTTACTAGTCAACACATTCCTAACGAAACTTGATGTTTTTCACTATCTGATATTTTATTTCAATTCATCATCTTTAAATGACGTCAAGGCTTTGAATTTTAATCTTTTAAATTTGTCGAACCTCTTAACGGAATCCCTTTGTGAAGAGCTTTGAGTGTGTTGGTTTATTTCCTTTACACTCCTTTATAATTACTTATATTTTAACAGATATGCGTATTTCGTCTACTATTTGCAAACTTCATCAGTGGCAAGTACTCAACACCACTGAAGAAGTTTGCAAGTAGTAGACAAAATACACGTATCTGTCAAAATATAGGCAATTATAACGGAATTTAAAGGAAATAAACCAAAAAACTCAAAGCACTTTAAATTTTAATTTTTTAGCAGATCTTTTTTATGGGGCAACCGAATGCTGATATAAAATTTTATTGCTACAGTTTTGTCAACTTGTGATTTTTACTGTTTTAAATTTTAATTGTCTGTTTTTTAAATATTAGTTCGCCTTCGATAATGAATATTTTTTTATAATTAATAAAGATTAATTCAAGATAGAGCGATTTCAAATAAAAAAATTCCTGGAAGAAAAACTTTTCACGAGTTTTTCAAATTTGATGAATTAGAATGAAAAAGAATATAATAATAATAAAATATGGTTGATTAGGTCATAACCCAATGACCAACATCCTAAACGTAGCCGTTGTTGAGAAATTGTAAAAA
Organism: Ochlerotatus camptorhynchus; assembly: GCF_037179485.1. Lineage (NCBI taxonomy): Eukaryota > Metazoa > Arthropoda > Insecta > Diptera > Culicidae > Ochlerotatus > Ochlerotatus camptorhynchus. Next base: position 2,989,671 of record NW_027040929.1, on the reverse strand, counting down.
ATAATTTTTAGAAAATTTGACACCTTTTAACACCAAGAAGATTGGACGAATTGTTTTTATGCAAAGGATGAATACAAGAAGAATATTACATTAAATGTGGAGAAACAACATGATTGTTCGATTCTCCTTTCAGCTTTCAGCTCATGTCTATAAACATTTTGTAAAATTTGGTGCTATCACATACAACATACCATACGAGCCTGACCAGAAATGTAAACAATTACTTTAATCGTTGTTGTTTTGCGACTTCCATAGTTTCATGTATAGGCATGAACTTACTTACTTACTTATCCTGGTCGGTCCTGCACCTGCATCACAATGTTATACCAATTCACTCGGTCCGTGGTTGCTTGTCTCCCATTTCTTGACCGTCCCACACTTCCAAGATCCTGTTCCACTTGGTCTAACCACCTTGTTCGCTGTGCTCCTCTTCGTCTTGTACCGGCCGGATTCGAGGCAAACACCAGTTTGCGGGATTGTTGTCCGGCATTGTACCCGTCCAGCTTTCGCAACTTTTTGGATACAGGATTCGCCATAGAATTGCGCCAGCTCGTGGTTCATCCTTCGCCTCCATACCCGAGTAGCACATTTCCGTCACAATAAGTTGCAGCAACTTGTTTATGGCTGATATAAGTTGTATAGAAGTTGCCACAACCGATTTGTGACAAGCGTGCTACTAGGGATACACCGTTCTCACATACCCCGCCAAAGTTGGTCCTAAGTACTCGTCGTTCGAAAACACCCAGTGCTTGCAGGTCCTTCTCGAGCATCGTCCACGTCTCGTGCCCATAGAGAACTACCGCTCTTATCAGCGTCTTGTACATGGTACATTTAGTACGGAGGTGAAGTTTACCCGACCTCAGGGTCTTGTGGAGTCCGTAGTAAGCACGACTTCCGGCAATAATACGCCAACGAATTTCTCTGCTGCAGTTGTAATCCGGCGTCACCAATGATCCAAGGTACACAAATTGATCCACCACCTCGAACTCATCCCCGTCGATTGTCACGCTTCTGCCTATGCGATTCCAATTTCCGCTCGGTTCCTCCAGCTAACAGATACTTTGTCTTAGTCGTATTCACCTTTGATCCAACCTTCTCTGCTTCAGGTTTCAGCCTGGTGTACTACTCCGCCACGGCCTGAAACGTTCTTCCGACAATGTCCACGTCGTCAGCGAAGCAGATGAACTGGCTGGACTTATTGAAGATAGTGCCCCGCACGATTCATAACACCTTCTAGCGCAATGTGGAACAGGAGGCAGGAAACACCATCGCCTTGTTGAAGTCCTTTGCGAGTTTCAAACGAGTCCGATTACGCACCCGATATCTTCACGCAGCACTGTACACCATCCATCGTAGCCCTGATCAGTCTGGTCAGCTTCCTGGGAAAACTGTCCTCGTCCATAATCTTCCATAGGTCTTCACGGTCAATAGTAGCATAGACAGCCTTGAAATCGATGAATAGGTGGTGCGTGGGGACTTGATATTCACGACACTTTTGGAGGATCTGCCACAACGTAAAGATTTGATCCGTTGTCGATCGCCCGTCCACAAAACCGGCTTGATAACTTCCCACAAATCTGCTGGCTAGCGGCGATAAACGGTGAAATATGATCTGGGAAAGTACTTTGTAAGCTGCGTTAATAATAGTGATCGCTCGATAGTTCTCACATTCTAGTTTGTCGCCTTTTTTATATACTGGGCATATTACTCCCTCTTTCCACTCCTCCGGTAGCTGTTCTGTATCCCAGACTATCAGTCGGTGCAGACAAGTGGCCAACTTATCTGGGCCCATTTTGATAAGTTCCGCTCCGATACAATCTTTCCCAGCTGATTTGTTGTTCTTAAACTGTCAGATAGCATCCTTAACTTCACGTTTCGTGGGAGCTGGCATGTCTCCCTCATCCGCTGTACCCACGAAGCCATTCCTCCTGCCGCCTTGGTCCTCCGCCTCTGCGCCGTTCAGATGTTCATCGTAGTGCTGCTTTCACCTTTCAATCACCTCACGTTTGTCCGAGATACCTCCTTCCTTATCCCGACACATTTCGGCTCGCGGCTCAAAACCTTGGTGAGATGCGTTGAGTTTCTTGTAGAGCTTGCGTGTCTTTTGAGAACGATACAGCTGTTCCATTTCTTCGCACTCCAGCTCTTCCAGGCGGCGCTTCTTATCCCGGAAAAGATGGGTTTGCTGTCTTCGTTTCTGTTTATATCGCTCGACATTATGACGGGTTCCTTGTTGCAGCATCGCGCCCGCGCTGCGTTCTTTTCGTCCAAAATCGTCTGACAGTCTTCGTCGAACCAATCGTTCCGTCGATTCCGCTCCACGAACCCAACGGTGCCTTCAGCAGCGCTGTTAATGGCTGCTTTCACGTTGCTCCAGCAGTCCTCAAGAGGGGTTTCGGTGAGCTCTCCTTCATCAGGCAACGCTGCGTCGAGGCATTGCACGTACTCAGTTGCGACTTCGGGCAGCTACAGTCGCTCCAGATTGTACCGTGGCGGGCGTCGGTAACGAATGTTGTTGGCAACGGAAAGTTTTTGGCGCACCTTGACTATTAGAAGGTAGTGGTCTGAATCGATATTTGCGCCGCGATAGGTCCTGACGTCGACAATGTCCGAGAAGTGCATTCCGTCGATCAAAACGTGGTCGATTTGCGATTCTGTCTGCTGCGGTGATCTCCAGGTGTACCGATATGGGAGGCTATGCTGGAAGTAGGTACTACGTATGGCCATGTTCTTAGAGGCGTCGAAATCGATGAGTCTAAGGCCGTTGGCGTTCGTTCGAGCTTTCCTATAACCGGTCTGAATTCCTCCTCCTGGTCGACCTGAGCGTTAAGATCACCGATGACGATTTTGACGTCATGGCTTGGGCAGCTGTCGTATTCCCGTTCCAGCTGCGGGTAAAAAGTGTCTTTATCGTCATCGTCACTTGCTAAGTGAGGGCTGTGCACGTCGATTATGCTGAAATTCAAAGAACGGCTTTCGATTTGCAAGTTGCACATTCTGTTGTCGATTGGTCACCACCCAATCACGCGCTTCTGCATTTCGCCCATCACGATGAAAGCTGTACCCAGCTCATGTGTATTGCCGCAGCTCTGGTAGATGGTATAACCATCCCTATACGTATGTACCTACGATCCCTTCCAGCAAACCTCCTGCAGCGCTACGATGTCGAACTTGCGGACCCTCAATAAATCGGAAAGAATGCGGGTACTTCCCAAGAAATTGAGAGACTTGCAGTTCCATGTTCCGAGTTTCCAATCGTTAGTCCGTTTTCGTTGCTTGGGTCTATGCCGATTGTTCCGGTCCGTATTTACATTGCCTGTACTTTTATTTTTTACGGCTGGCTTGTAGGGCCTGCACCAACCCCCATTGTCCCGCCGGGGGACCATCGTGCACAGCACTGTTTAGAGTCCCACGCTGGCACCAGGACGTTGATCAGCCGCTCCTAACATGGAGAACAGACAACGTTTTGAGCCGCACCTCCATGGTGAACAGACGCTCGAAGACTGCACTCTCCGGAGAGAGGAGTCCCGCCCTTCCCTGTCAGCATACGACCAAGGTCCCACCGGGGTTGGTTACCCGATCTTCCCTATGGTTACTTGTACCCCAGCTGTCACCGCGGGGAGGCAGGGATAGGAGTTACTGGACAAGAGGCTAAGGACCGCTAGTGGGGTTTATTTTATACCTGCAGATCAATAGTATGAATTGTCCAGCCGTTTACCAGCCACTTTGTGAAAACCGAAAATGGAACATGTAACAAAATTATGAAAGATTTTGAACGTTAATAACTCAGCTGTCCTTGGACCAATTTCAATAATTTTATCACCAATCGATCAGAAATAATTCTATACAAATATTATTATAGTTAGATTTAAGGTTTTATCATTTTTCAAAATGTCACTATTGAAAATTGCTATGATACCAATGGAATACCCATGGTAGTCACCTGGGACCGCTGATTTTCCGGATTTACTTCAACGACGTGAATTTGATAATTGAGGGACCATGATTAACTTTCGCTGATGATTTTAAACTCTTCCTTCGAATTCACTCAATTGAAGACTGTTGCTTCCTTCAACGTCAGTTGAATGCTTTTGGTGATTGGTATATTCTGAATCATATGGAGGTTAACCCATCCAAATGTTCAGTTATCTCTTCTTCGCGCAAGAAAGAGACTATTATGTTCAAGTATGTTTTGTTATGCACTGAAATTGAGCGCGTCTGCCAAATTAAGTACCTATTTGTGATTCTGGACACAACGCTCTTTCAAGCAGCACATATCGTATGCCGTCGACAAAGCTTCCAGAATTTTAGGATTTATCTTCAGAATTGCCAAAGACTTCAAGGATATCTACTGCCTTAAATCTAGCTACATGAGTCGTTTGCAACTGACCCACCTGGAGTCCCTGTCGGTCCGAAGAGATACAGCAAGGGCATTGCTAATTATGGATATTTTGCAAGCATGCACCGATTGCCCTGTTTTCCTTGAACAAATTTATATCAATGTTCAACCCAGAGCCCTACGGAATAATTCAATGCTACACCTGCCCATACAACAAGCTAATTATACCATGTTCTGCGCAATCGGTAGCTTACAGAGACTCTTCAATAGGGTCTCCACACTATTTGACTTTGACCTGACTCGCCAGCTGCTTCGCAGGAGGTTTAGTTCGTTTTTTCTAGATCAGGTTAGTTTGTCTAGCAATGTTCCTTTTTTACGAGATGACTATTGACTTATTGATGTTTAGTTTAGGTTAGATCATTGGGGCCAATGACACCTGTTGATGTTTAGTCATAAGTACATAAATAAATAAAAAATTAAAATTATCACTGATTGTCTGCTAAAAGCGATTTCCCTAACACAGATTTCAAAGTTGAATTCTATCCGGTCTCAGCATTCGGTGTTTAGTCAATCACCGCTTGGTGAGTGGTGGTGTTCTCCAGTACACAACGAAAGGCTGCTTGCAAGCAGTGAGCTGCAGCCCACCTGAGCGTCCATAGAAGGAGGAAGAAGCCGCACCGTTATTGATCGGAATCAGTGGCTTTTCGTGAGTCGGTGAGGGCCATCTATGTCAAGTGCGTCATACTGAAGAGTATAAACAGAGAGAACCCCGCTCAAATTCATATTCCTACACAAAACACAACAGTTAACAAATAAGATTTATTATATTAAACCACGTAGTCCTACGGGACTTGTAGTTTTTTTTCTTCAAAAATCCTGCTTTTTTTCAGTGTTAATTTTTTCCAATGAAGCCCAATAAATTTTCTACAACTTCTTGTCAGATACAATTTTATTTCAATAAACGGGTTTAGAGTTAAAATTTTTGAAAAAAAAAATTGTGAAAACACATACGTCCTTTTAAAAATAGTCTTGAGTCAAAATGGTCTCCCATACCGAATACATTTTGAAATATTCATCTAAATCGGAGGGGCCCGTGTCAAGTCGAGTGCTCATTTGACATAGAATTGCTCTAAATTGAAAACTTGACAGAACAAAATCGCTTCTATCTTCCTTCTTAACATGATTGTATAAGTTTGCTATCAATTTTTGAATTATGAAAATGCTGTTAAGATTATCATATATCATTAATTTTTAAGTCCGGGAAGATAATTTTTCAATTCAATTCAAAATCCCAACCACCCCCTCGAGAAGTGCCAGAATATGCCCAAGTTGCTATCCGACTCGTTAAATCATAATTATCATTCATATGCATATATTGAGCGCCGGGGCTCTGAACGTCTGAATAACCGACCATGACATAATTAAAGCATCTATTCAAATCTTGTGAACGAGAACGTATGGAAGTACCTACCGAACGAGCACGCAGCACAGCCACCGGCCAGCTGGAGCGTATAGAGGGCAACATCGATCTGCTAAGCACAACAAGTGTACGACGACGATAGGTGCTCTAGTGTAAGCGCGTTAAAGCACCTACCTACAATCTTAAAACATACAACTGCTGGGTACGGCGGGCATTGCTTCTTCTGATCTCGCACGCGGATAGGAAAACTTCCATGCCACGGGCCAGCCAGCGGGAGTGTGTGTTTAGAAGTGGATCACAAGCTAGGTATACCCTCTCCTTTTGAAAGGAGGTCGTGAGTCAAGTGGCTTTGGAGTGCGGCGGCTCTTTCACACACCATCATGATGTGGACGTCCTGCACCCCGGCGACTTTACTGTTGAATTGGATCAAATCCAGTGGTTGTTTTGGTCTCATTGTGTGGATTGGTAGTGGCATAAATCTTCTTAATGGGGTGGTAGATCGATGATATATCAATCAAGCAAAGACCTACTGTGCGGTGAATTACGCGCCATAATTTGTACCCCCCTCGTCGGGCGTAAATCTGAATCGCCAGCTAACAACAGCGGTGCCGTTGGCTGGGTTCTGCTGAGATAATTACTGCTTTGGAATAGGGTGAGATCTGGTCGCACGCAGTTATTTTTTAATAATGTCACTGATTTATATCTTACTCTAGCTCGTTTAAGGTTGCACCTACCTACCGGTTTGTGAAACATGCCAAGCACATGCATTACGGGATTGGTCTTAACAAAAGTCAGGCTCGATTCATTCTTGAACTTTTAAGCAGCTAGATTTTAGTACTTCCTTAGACGACCTCCTTGAACTCTTCACAAACAAACAACATCTAGTAGTAAAGGTTGTTGCGCTTCCACTTACATAGCTTGAGCATCCGTTACCTACTTTGCAGCCTTTCGCTGGTTGGTTGGATCATGATGGAACTGACCTATTGGCTCATTCCGTACACCTTCAGAGCATAATTACACTGTACTAAAAATACACCTAATTGCCGAACCCATTACATACAACCACCCCACGGGGGATGCCAGGCTCAACTCAGTCAGTGTTACAATTACATCACCAGCATGAAAAACTATCTTTCCATCCATCTCTGTGTTATACATGTAGGTGAAATTACGCACTGGAGAGTACGCTCAATTGGATGTGATTTAACGCACGGTCATACGCGAAACCATCCTCCAAACATTACACTCGTACAAAACCAGGCAGCAGACGGACGAAAATCTGCGGTTTGTGTTTAATTAGCTCCCATCAGACGTTTTAAAAGTACTACACATTTATTGCGCCAGACTTGGATTGCTTTCGCTTTTTTTTTTTTTTTTTGGTGAACGACCTCGTCCATACAGCAGCAGCATCAGCAGTCAGTGTAGAGCAGTGCAAGAGAGGAAAAAGGAAGAAGGGCTGTAAATTCCAATTATTGCAATAGTCACAATTTGAGCTTAAAACGGATCATCAACTGCGAGCTGGAAAAGGGTATTATGGGCTTGAACTTTTTTTTTTTAGGCGAAATTTGATCGTGGAATAAATATTAATTCGCAAAAGGAACTGTGTACCAGTTTCGTGCTCGCTTTTTCTTCGAATCGGTCAAATTTCGCAACTACATCCGTTTGTTCGAGTACAAGGCAGAGATCATTGAAGCCCTTGTTTTTGGTCGACGGTAAAACGCTGCTTCCTATGACGGAGGTTATGCCCCCCCTACCGACAAATTGCATCAACCGATGATAGCCCCGTCGTCTGCTAATGTGGATAGAGGAACGGATGGGATAGGTGTGGTGATGCAGTTTCGGTTTTGTTTTGGGGCTTCCTCCTTGCATTTAAGTCTTCTTACTTCGCTGTCGATGATCTGGCTTTCTTCGGTTCGGTTTCAGTTCGGTAGTGAGAAAAAAACAATATTTTGAATACGGATAGAGGCGATTATCGTCACTGTCGATTTGAGCTGGTTTTGCATGGGCACTGGAAGGTTTTTTTTTTTGAATGAATGTGTTGATGTTTTCTGATAATTTTGAGATATTTTCACCCTCAATAGCACTGTAGAAAAATTTGGTATTCAACCAACCGGGAAAGTAACCCGACCAGAAGAAAACAACAAGGTTATTCTATTTTGTTCCATAGATTTTTGTAACAACGATTGTTACCATTTAGATGCTGGATGTAGTTGAAATAACAAATCATATATAAAAATACTTTGCATAGTATCAAAATTGTAACAACTGCTGTTAAGGAAACATTTAGCACATAAACACATGCATTTAGGAAACCGAGAAGTCCTCTGCGCTTCCACGAGAAATCACTGGGATGTCGGATGTGGGGAAAGGTTTGCATCAGAGATTGTTTTCGTAAACTAATGCTGATAATGATGCACCTTAATCACCAATGGATATGGATTGTAAATAGATTTTTTTTTCCTTTGGTTTGTTTTTTCCGTCGATCTTGTTTTCCGTGCTGAGCACCAATGCTCACACACCTGGACCCTACCTATCGACCCATCAACTCATGAACCGGGGACCAACGGCTTTACTTCCCATCCGAAGGAAGGCGTGATCAGAAATGTTTATGCCTCAGAACATCCCGGCGGCGCCGACTGGGATTGAACCCAGGCCTGCTGGGGTGAGAGGTAATCACGCTTACCACTACACCACCGGCACCGTTATTGTAAATAGATTTTTTTTTTTAAATTCTTTATTTAAGAGATTTTTAGCCTTAGGCAAGTTCATCTCTAGATTGTAAATAGATGAAAAGGATAGATCTTACCGAAAGAATCAAGTGGACCTGCAACAAGCTGCCTCATAGTGTTTTCATATACTGTCCTCAAATCATCCTTCTTCTTGACGTAGTAGTACCATCCGTAGACGGTCCACGGGGATCAAAATGAACTGGTCCAGACTCTTCACTTCTGATAAAGTTTCAACGTTCGTTGATTGACCATTCTTGAAATTCGATTGTAGTGGCGATTCAAAAGCGAGAAATTAGTTCTTGAGCACTGCAGTGTACTGGTTGTTTGTAGCTTGCGTGCTCTCCTTTGAAAACTGGTCCATCTGCGGAATGCTTAAATAAAACAGCAAAAAAGTGTTATCTTCCATTTAATTCCACTTAATATGCATTTCGACTACAATGTGCAGTCTTCATCAGTGTCATTCCCACTAAAGAACTTATCAAAATCTAACCCCCTAAAGTACTCATCTCCTAGGTAAAAAGTCAAGATCACAGGTATAAAAATGAAACTACAATGTATTGAATCGGAACCTACCTAACTGATAAAAACCAAAGATTTAAATAATTAGAGAGTTGTATAGATTTTTTCCAACAATAATAATGTTAAGAGATAGCAAAAATCTGTCTTCTGCAAAGTAGCTGTTTTGTTACACAGTGTTTAAGCAAACATTATCACGTATACGGTAAACCTCTAAAACTTAAGACAATAGCATTAGGACTTTTGCCTAGCTAAATTCCCATCCTGGGCCACAGTGAAATGCCTTTCCATCAGAAAAACTGAAAGACAATTTATCGGGGTTATGCTGCAATGACGATTTTAACTTAATGAAAAACGCTTTCTTCTCCGCAATCTGGTGTGTTGCTTACACCTTGACATGATTCGCATCCAATGTCATCTCCAAATTGGTAATTTCGCCCATGGTTGGCTCCGTGTATTGAACCTAACGGGTGTCCAATAAAAAATGAGGATGATTTCAATACCTTTCTTTAATTAAAGTAAAGAGCGCTCTCTGGACTCCCTAAAAATGGGTGGCATGTTTCTTTTCGCTCGGGTGCTGTCAGTTCAATCGAAGATGGCGCCGAAACAGCAAGCACTCCGCGAGCGTGTTGTACGGTTTTACGAAACGCTTGGTCATCGTGGAAAAAAGTTTACGAAAGACGAAAACGTACCCGTGAGTACAGTTTACCGGATCCTGGCATCTCTGAGCGTGGAGCGCAAAGCCGGTAGTGGCCGTCCGGTGAAGATAATGATGAAGAAGAAGAAGGAAGCGTTGAAAAAGCTGTTCGACAACAAGGACGAAACGAGTTTGCGTGACGCAGTCCGAAAATATCACTGCTCCCATACCTTGATTCACCGAACCCTCAAGATGGAGGGCATCATCTGTTGGAAGAAGACTCGGTCCCCCAAGTACACGGACGAGGCGATAGCGACCGTGAAATCGCAGTGCCTGTGCATGACGAAAAATTACCGCGGGGCGTCGTTCGTGCCGAAAGAAAGGAACCCGACCAACTTGCCCCAGTCAATCCCATTGAGGATTTTTTCGGCTCCCTTAGTGCTCTGGTGTACAAAAATAATTAGCGGGCCAAATACTAGTAAATACTAGCTATACTGCCGTTATACGTATAAGAGTCCCACGGTGCATAAGGATTGCATAGAACATGGGATAGTTATGCGTATAACGGCAGTATATGACTGAAAAAATTCTCATTTTTTATTGAACACCCGTTAACTGTTTCGAACAGAAAAACTATCGACATGATAATGGTTTCAAAGTTCCTTCATGGTGAGGTATGGAAAAGAATGTTTTAAATGCTTGTATTAAGCATTCTAATGAAATTTGGTTTTCACTGCGTGGTTAAAAAATAGAAATGTACATATCCATGCAAATATTGATAAAATAAGTTAAGCAACTTTCTCGTAGCCCTTGAAGTTTTTAACCTCGTAGTGAATGCGTAGTGTTCGAAAAATACAAGCATTTAAAAAATTCTCTCTTATACTTCAACGTGCAGGAATTTTGAAACCATTATTCTTTACACAGTTCTTACTTCGAGCAGTTTTGAGACAGTTATCGAACCTAGATTTGAAGAAAAATAGATAAACAAAGTGCAGATTTATTTTGAGAGCACGAATAAAACCCTATTTTCTCGAGATTCTAGAAGCAAAAAACTTATTCCGTTCGATAATTCGAGTTGGATATAAGTAAATAAATAAATAAATCAATTAGTTAAACATAAAGAAATATTTATTTATAATTTATTCTTTTATATACATGTTTATTTAATTATTCATTTATTGATTTATTTATTATTTTATTTATTTTATTATTTATTTATTTGTTTATTTATTAATTTATTTGTTTATTAAGTTATGTATTTTATTTATTTATTTATTTATTTATTTACTTATTTTTTTATTTTTTTTTTATTTATTTATTTATTTATTTATCATTTATTTATTTATTCATTTATTTACTTATGTTTTAATTTATTTTTTTATTAATTCATATATTAGTTTATTTATTTATTTATTTATTTATTTATTTATTTATTTATTTATTTATTTATTTATTTATTTATTTATTTATTTATTTATTTTTTTATTTATTTATTTTTTTATTTGTTTATTTATTTATTTATTTATTAATTGATCTTTTTATTTATTTATTTATTTATATATTTATTTATTTATTTATTTATGTATTAATTTATAAATTTAAATATATTTATTTATTTATTTATTTATTTATCTATTTATTTATTTATTTATTTATTCATTTATTTACTCTGGTCTCTTTCCAATCTTTGAATTAAGAAATAAATAAATAAATAAATTAATAAATTAATAAATTTATTGATTTATTGATTTGATTATTGATATTTTAATTTTTTTATATATTTATTAAATAAAAAAAAACAATTTTATTTTATACAGAAAGTAAAACATTTAATAAAAAAAGAATGAATAAATGAATATATCAATAAATAAATAAATTTAAACTAAATAATTAAATACAGACATAACTTAATTAATAAATAAATAAATATAAACAAAAATAAATCAATAAAGCAATAAATAAATAATTATTTAAAAAAAAATCAATTATTGAATAATGAAATAAATATATATATATATAAACCAAAATAAATTAATCATTTATTCAATAACTTAATGTAAAAAAAATATATCGATAAATGAGTACTTAAGGGGAAGTTCACCGCTCCGAAAAAAAATAATTACGTTTTGATTTTTCTAAAAATATTGAAATAAGGTATCAAAAAATCTAAAACCATCACATTTTTTCTAATTTTTCAAAGAAAACTCACGTGCAAATTTTTTTTTTTATAAGTCATGTTGGACTTAAAAAACCACAAAACATCGACTTTTCGGTTTTTCTGAGAGTCCAATTTTTTTTCATGATGATACAGAAAAAATATTTTTATATGTTATTTTTGACAAAAATCTAAGGAAGAAACTGATTTTCTTGGATTTGTGATAATTTTTCCCAATATTTTTGGAAAATTAAAAACGTACATAATTTTTTTTTTATTTCCGGGCTGGTAAGCTTCCCCTTAAATGAATAGATAACTAAATAAATGAATGAAAAAATAAATAAATGAATAAATAAATAAAAAAGTAAATGATTTAAAAACAAAAAAATAAAATAAAATTGATAAAACAAATAAATAAATTAATAAATTAACTAATACAAAAATATATAAATAAATTAATAAATAAATAAACAGATAAATAAGAAAGAAAGGAAAAAAAAAATATAAAAAAAATGATAAAATATATGAAAATAGGAAAACAAATTAATAAATAAGTATATAAATAATTAAACAAATAACAAAATAAATTAATGAAAAAATGAATGAATAAATAAATTTATAAACAAAAATAAAAAGTCAAAGAATAAATAAAAAAAAATAAAAATAATAATTAAATAAATAAAAAATAAATTAGGAAATGAATAAAAAAAACATTAATTAAAACTAAGAATATAAATTAATAAATAAATAATTTAATTCATAAATAACTAAAGAAGAAAAAAATAATAAAAAATAAATAAATAAATAAATAATTCAATGACTAAATAAGTAAATTAATAATAGAAAAAAATATTAAGTAAATAAAATGATAAATAAACTTAATAATTGATAAATAAGTTTGCAGAGATATAAATAATTAAAAAAAATAATTAAATTAATCTAATAAAAGATGTTTACATAATTGATATGTAAACAAATAAAAAAATAAATAAATAAATAAGAACGCCAATAAATAAATGAGTAAATAAATAAAAAAAATGAACCAATAAATCAATATAAAAATGTTTAAGAAGAACAAAAAAAAACATTAAAATTAAAAACAAATAAATAAATAAAAAACTGAAAAAAATAAATAAATAAATAAATAAATAAGTAAATAAATTAATAAATAAATAAATTAATAAATTAATAAATCAATAAATAAATAATTAATTACAAAAAATAAAAATAATAATACATATATAATAAAATAAAAAAAAATGAGAAAAAATATTTAAATTAATAATTAAATAAATACCTTAATAAATATATAAATAAAAAAAATAATAATAAATATATAAAAAAAAAATAAAAAAAAATAAACATATTAAAAAATACTTAAATAAATTTAAAAAAATAATAAATTAGTTAGTAAATAGATAAATAAAAAAATAAAAAATAACAAATAAATAAATAAATAAATAAATAAAATAGTAAATAAATCAATTAATCCATTACGAATTAAAAAAAAATATAAGAAAATTTAAATAAAAAAAATATAAGAGAATTAAAAATTAAATACATAAAAAAAAACTAAATACATAAATATGAAAATAAATAGGGTTAATGATGGCTTCGGCAGCCATCGATTGTTTTCGGCAATCATAATTTAAACGTTAATTTCGATGTATTTTTTCACTTAAACACTTCGCTGAATGTGTTTAAACGATTCCTTAGTCTTTCAGCTTCAATCCTAATACATTTTTACGACTGAGCAAACCTGTTATGCCAGGTGTTTCTTCAAAACAAACATAAGCACATCAAAATACGGCTGATTTCGAGTTGCTGATAATAGAACAGCTGGTTAGCACGCAGTTTAAATGGAAAGGTTGCCGAAGTAAAAGAGGCTGCCGACAATAGTCACTCTCACCTGAGAAGTTTGGAGTGCCTTAAAAACGTTTTCAAACCGTTTTGGACAATTTTGTTGATTGGAATGGATAGAATAGCTAGCAGCAGATGAATGCAAACAAACAGACACAAACAGACACGTGCGTGACACTGAGAAAATGCTAATAGAAGTGCGGAAGCTGCTAAGATTGACGATAATACGTAAATTCCCCTGAATATATAAATAAATAACTAAAAAAATATATAATTTATTTAATTATTATTCTTTTGAAAATAAATAAATTAACAAATAAATAAATTAATGCATGAATAAATCTTTCAATAAATAAATTAGTAGATAAATAAATAGACATTTAAATAAATAAAAATTTAAAAAATCTAAAAAAAAATAATAAGCAACTATATAAATAAAAAAAAATTAATAGAAAAAAGTAGATAATGAAATTAATAAATAAATAAGTAAATAAATAAAAAAATAAATATATAAATAAATTAATAAATAAATAAATAAATAAAGATAGGACACTTTTAAACTGGGTAACTGGATTATGTTATATTTGCTTCTTCCCGGACAAGTCCCGAGTGAACTAAACTGTGGTAAAGTGACTTCAACAGGGCTGGTTATTGTTCTTTGTTTTAAGTAATTTTACATCCAGCGCATACATTCGTGTCTGTTTTAGTGTTTGAGTGTAAAAGTGTGTGGGTGTGAGTGTTAGTGTTTATAATACAACTAAAATTTCACTTAGCTTTTGTCTCCTATGCTCGTTTCCTCTTCTTCTGGTTCTGGTTCGTCGTCTACTTGACAATTGCATTTCATCTCTTGTTTTCATGTCTTTTTCACCTTTACTTCTTCTATCTCTTCAGTATCTAATTTTCCATCATCTTTGTTTTCTCCGTAGCCTTTGTGCGTTTCTTACTATCCACCATGTTTTTGGTTTGCTCCAATTGCGGTTCCACTCTCCTTATGCTTGTTCTTCTTTAATTATTCTATCACCATTTTTGAATTACGAATTCGACGAGAAATTTTCATACCATGAAATCACGTAAAACTTACGTGAATGTCACTTAACTTTCATCAGCATGAAATGTGGACTGGACTAGTGAATCCGGTGAAATTCTTTACCTTGTCATTGAATTTTATGTGTGGCACGTGAACCTTATTGGTATTTTGGAGAGGTGGCCTGAATTGAATTACGTACGAGAAAAATTACGTTTCCCATTGGTTCAGTGTATAATTTTGACAATTTTGACACAATGATCCTGGAAAATTTTCAAATCTCTACATTTGTTCAAAGGTCAGAAATTTTAATAATATTTGACACCTGGTTGCTTTAATATTTGATCAAAATGATGCCTGAGAAGAAGTTACAGATCATTAAATGCTGTTTAAGGAAATAATGCTAAGATTATTATAATCACAAGCAGAATCATTGGTTTGATTCACTTATACATAAGGTATAACGCAATGGTATTGCCAAAGTATCAGAATGTATGTAAAATATTGCTTCGTCAATAATAAAAAACCCTTTCAGTGCAATGCCTCTCTGACAAAAGAAACTCATCGTACTCCCTTGTTTTTTTTTGAATGAACTGCACCTGTTGCATAACCCACGTCGACGCAGTCGGACGCAATTATCGTCACGATATGAGTTTAGTTCTTTTTTCGACTTCCCCTTATTTATCGCCTCCATCTCCGTCTTAATCTTGTGAACCGATACTCAAATTATCGTTTCTTTTTCCATTTCCCCAATTTTCCCTTTCAGCGCATCGTAGCAGCGAAAACCACCACCATTCGCCGCACCGGTTATCATGTCCATCCTTACGGATTGGACCAGTTGCATCGCTTGGTCTGATTATAGGAAGCAGCAATTAGAGCAACAACGATGAACATCGCCGCTCAGGCCGCCGTCAATCGTCTCACCGGCAGCAGCAGCAGCAGCGCCGCAGCTGGTCATGGACCTTTGGCCACGGGTGCATCGACGGCGGCGATCGCTTCAATGGCCGCGGTAGGTCCTGTGGAGATGCCTGTCAATGGCGTCTACAGCAAATCCAAAGAATGCTGGGTACTGCCCAGCAACCATCCGCTGATGGCACCACGGATGACTAGTGAAATTATAAGCGACGAAGATGAAGATGAAGATGAACAGGAGTCCCAGAGTGACGACGATGACTCATGTGGGACGGTTAGCGATTTCTCAACGGAGGAAGTCCCAGTGTGGATCAAGGGGGAGCAGAGGTTTATCTCCGGGGTGACGGAAGAAACGACGTGCGGAGATCTCATCGAAGCGTTGATTCAGCAGGAAAACTTGGCGGCAGGATCGAATGCAACGGAAACGAAGGAATATTGCATAACGGAGCGGTGGCGACAAGTGGAGCAGGTTTTGGACGGCAAGACGAAGATCCTCCAGATTTGGTCTGCTTGGGGAAAAGCACAACCAGAGGTAGTATCATAAATCATCTTCGATCAACAGAAGGTTTAAATTCCAATTATTTTGCAGGTAAAATTCATCCTCCGCAAGACGGATGGGTCGCATGGAATGTCAATGACACCCACGACGGGGGGCGTGCTCGGGTTGCCCACCGAGCGCGACAAAGACAGTGGCCGTGGGAGCCCCACGGGGAGCATAAACAGTGCAATAGTGCGCCGGAAGCGTCACCGAGCGTCGAAAACGTCCTTCGCGTGGATGACTCACGGCACGACGATCCATCCAAAGTCGTCCAAGAACTCGATCGAGCGCCTCATGAAACTGATTCTGGAACAAGGGGACATTATTCAACAGCAACTGTCCAAACTGAGGTGAGCACAGAACAATGAAGCGATAATGGCTTCAGATGGTGACGGTGATAATTAATACGGGTGAAAACGACATGCCAACGAGTGCTGGTGAGGTGACATTAGGGGTTAGCTTTTTGTTTGAACAAGATTTGAGCTGCTCGAGTTGATGAATATCCACTTTAATTGGGTCCATCCGACTCACGACGTTGACTCAGTTGGAGGTCTCCCAGTGAGGGTTGATGCTTTTTTCGTGACATGAAGGCCGACGCTTTAGTTTTTCAAATAATGAGACAACGGTCATAAAATGGAGTGTTAAATTTGGAGCGATTAGAGTTGATTAATCGATCGTCAAGGGGGTCCGATGACGACGACGATACGATGATGGAATAAACCCGGCGGGGAGTTTCCATTCCGTGAGAGATGTCACCACCACCATTTGATGAATTCGGTTTTATATGGTTCATTTGTCAATCGGAAATAGAGCTCATGTTGTAATTGGAGCGCGAGAAATGTAAAATGTTGTAACTTGATTTTGGTTACATTTTATTGTTGAGTTGTGGATTGATTGGTGAAGATCATTAATCATGAATATCAAACATCACGGTGGCCGTGTATTGAAAAATCTTAGTGCGTTTTAGAGTTTCGACTTAGTTCAAAAATATATTTCTCTATTCATCGGGTGATTTGGATTCAATGGCTATAAATAAATCAAGAAGATTTATTATCGGCTACCGGACTATTGACTTCTTTGCCACTGAATTCGCTCATCATATTTCTCTGTGAAATAGTACCGTTAACCATGGGGAAGTTGATCACTTTTAATCGATAGACCTGAATATTTTTGCAACCATATGTTTGGAACACAAACAAATGCCACTCAAACATGTTCTAGCAAATGCTTTTTTAATTTACGAATTTCGTTTTGAAATTGCATAGGGAAAATTGAAATTGCATCTAGATAAAAATGGATGTTATGTCGGCCTAGATGCCCCTAATTTGGGCCCAAACATAAATTCAGCAATCGAATAAATTTTCAAAAGTGACCAAAAATATCCTTTAGTACCGTCTCAATTACGCGTTCATCTAGATAAAATTGATAAATAGCAGATTTTTAGCCATGGGCCCAATCTTAGATCCATGGACCAATATTAGAGTCATTTCCCCTACTAAGTTAATTTTTTTTAAATTTAAAATTAGATTTTAAATGCATCTGGCATGAAGTTGATCCTGTAGATTTTGCAATACAAAATTCATAATTCACCAAGTATGAATTGATTTGTGTACACTAAAGAAGAATTTGATGTTATCATTTCAATAATAGGATAACTTGCTCTATTATGGAGGAACTAAGCGCAGAGTTGGGATCTCAAGTGTGTTTTTGAAAATCAGAGTAGTGAATTTGAGTGGAAACTCATAGTGAGAGACTAAAATGGTTCAATATCTAAAAAATTATGACAAAATAAACCGTGTCTTGCACTTATATTCATTTATTTTTAAATAAATCCAATGCCAACACTAAGCTACATTGTTGCGGTATTTTGTCCTATTATTGTGGTAGTTCTGTCCTATTGTTGTGGTATGGGAATGAAGCACATTTTTTGACTTCAATAAGGCCGGAACAAATCACAAGTGTTTCTTTTGTCACTCGATGCTCGCACCAGTCAAGGGGGGGGGGGATAAAAAAAAACAAAAAAAAAACATAAAACATTTAAAATTCGTTTTACATTATATCTAAACCGTTTATTTCAAACGCTAACATTTTTTCTTAGCCTCCGGCTTAGCCTTTAACTTCTTTGAAGCCGTGATTTTTGACACTAATGCCACAAATGTTGACTTTATTATGCGTAACACTCGAGTTATCAACAAGACATTTCACGCATAAGTTTTTGTATCCTTTCAAGGAAGAACATTGGTAATAATGTAGATTAATAGGATCAAAGCAATTGATTTATGGGAATTGATAAATCCCGGATAAACCATCAAGCGGAATACCACAAACGTAACAGTTCTTATGAAAAAAAGTTCTGTTTTCGATACTTCCTCCCTATCCAAATATAACTCAGTTTTCTCAACAATTGTTCGTGCTTCAAAAAATCTAACTAGACGTATGGATTTAGGAAGATCTATTCAACACAATCCAAGCGTAATATTCAAAGAAAGGAGCCAAAATCCATCTTGGCTGAACATAAAAACCAAATTTTAACAAAAATACGTAGTTTTGTCAATTTAAACCTGGCTTTAGGTGTGCTTTAAAAAATAATCATCATATATGAATTCAGCAGGGTCAATTCTATAAAATCTAAGCATAACATTTAAAGGATAGTATCATAATCCAACTTAGCAGAAAAGGAAAACAAAAAAAAAACCTTTCGAATTACAAACCCGGTTCAACCTTCACGTATGGATTCGGCAAGGTGCATTCTAAAAAATACAAGCCTATTTGTCAAAGATATGAGCCAAAATGCAATTTGGCAGAACCGAAAAACCAAATTTCTATGAAAATACGCATGGATTCAGCAATTCGGTAAAATCCACTCCTATTTTTCAAAGAAAGGAGCTGAAATTCAACTTGGCTCAACAAGAAACCCAAATTTCTATAAAAATACGTACTTTTGAGAATTCAAACCCAGTTTTCTAAGAAATTGTGCATGCTTCAAAAAATTTACCATCACGTATGGATTCAGCAAAGTCCATTCTATAAAATTCAAGCCTATTTTCAAAGATCGGAGTCGAAATTCAACTTGGCAGAACAGAAAATCAAAGTTTTTATGAAAATACGTACTTTTGTGAATTTAAACTCGGTATTCTCAAAAATTGAAGAAATTCAACCCTTACGTATGGATTCAGCAACTTCTTTTAATATACAAGCCTATTTCTCAAAGGTAGAAGCCAAAATTCAGTTCGGAAAAACAGAAAAATTAATTTTCTATGAAAATACCTTCTTTTGTGAATATTAACCAGGTTCGTCCTTTCGTTAATCAGCAAGTTCCATTCTATAAAATCCAAGTACAAATTTCAAAAGATTGAACCGAAACCCTAGTAGCACGCATGTCACAAATCAATTGTTGAAACTTATATACGACTTATTTCGGTCATAAACAAGTTGCTGTAACTTATTGTGATGAAAGTGTGCTACTCGGGAATCCAACCTGGCTTCAAAAAAAAATCTACCATCACGTATGAACTCACAAAGGTCTATTCCATAACATCCAAGCCTGTTTTTCAAAGGACGGAGCCAAAATCCAACTTGGCTGATCAAGAAACCCAAATTTCTATAAAAATACGTACTTTTGTGGATGTAAACCCAGTTTTCTCAACAATTGTGCTTGCTTTAAAAAAAAATCTACCATCAGGTAACACACGAAGGTCCATTATTTAAAATCTCAGACTAATTTTCAAAGGATGTGAATCTCACAAGAACGAGGAAGGGATCTAAGGGAGCGGAATCTACGTTAAAGGTTAGGTAAATCACGTCAGGAAAGCTCAGACTAACATTCAATATAATTTAATCACTCAACAGAAAAGTTTGGACTCCCTAAGGAAGGTTTTTAACCACTTCAGAAAAGGTTGGACACAATTTGGAAAATTTAAGCTAAAAAAATTGTCGGTTCACTTCGGAAAACTTTCTACACTTTCACTAAGCAAGATTGTGTCCTTGCCAAATGCCAAAGCAGTTAACAAAAATCTGGAGCTCACTTAGGAAAATATCAAATCCGTTCTGACTAGTTCAGTTCGGAAAAAGTTGAATCAATGCAGGAGACCTTTGAATCATTTAGGAAAAGGATTAATCAGCTAATGTTGCCTAACTTCAGAAAATGTGAAACCAATTCTTTAAAGATTGGATTTGGAATATGTTGAATCACTTCAGGAAAGTTTTGACAACTTTAAAAATGATTTAATAACATAAAAGAAAAGTTTAGACTCAGTTATAAAAATAGTGATGACTTATTCGAAAGTTTGAAATCACTTCAAAAAAGTTTTGATTCTGCTTTGAAAAGTGTCACCTCATTTAGGAATTTCCTGAATCGTTGCTTATTTGGTCTCACTTCTAAAAATTTTAAACCAATTTTTAAAAGATTGGATTTAGCTCGGAAATTGTTGAATCACTGTAGTAAATAAGTGAATCATTAAGTATCATTGTAGAAGGTTTGTGAGTTAAGAAATGTAGATCGAATGCAAAAATCTGGTGACTACGGTGGGCTGGGCACATCGTAATAATGTCGGATAACGACCCACTGAAAATGGTTCTTTGTAGTGATCCGACTGGGACAAGACGAAGATGTGCGCAACGAACAAGAGGGATCGATCAGATTGAAGGTGGCTTACCTAGTGAGTTGCCAAACAAGATTAGGAATGATGTTCGATAAAATCCGTTTTCAACAACTGAAAACGGCTGATCCGATTTCAAGGACCTGTCATGCCGTTCTGGTCTAGTACAAATTTATGTGAAAATTCTTTAAAAGAACAAGGTGATACAACAACAATGATGATGATGGTCCCACCTCTTACCCCAACAAAGGTTTGAGCTGGACGATTTATCTTTAAGATAATTGAATATGACAATTTAACCAGGTTGGCAAACAAAATCGAACTGGTTTCAGTTACAGATATAAATTCCCTCTAGAGTTTACAGTTACTTTACAGCGATATAAATGTGGAAAAGCTCAGGCATCCACCTCTTAGTTCGCATTTTTGTCCACCTAAAATATTCATAAGTATTACAAGCAATCAAGAGTTAATGAACAATCAACAAAGCATCCTATTACACTAGCAACTTCGCAATCTGATGCTATCATAATTTTCAGCAATGTCAGGAATGCTCACGAGCCCCTAACATTTGCCAGAAAACTTACTACTAACTCAAGGTATCTTTCAAATAAGCTTAAAAATTGCATTTTTTTATATCAAATGTTAATTTCAGTCCTCTATATCCGTAATACGCGCGCGAGGCTCAAACCTTTGTAGACTACTTTTGTTTTAATTAATCTACTATTAAATCAAATATTAAAAATCCATCATCATCCTCGTGGCGAACAAAAATAGTTTTTGCAGTGCTACAATAATTATTAAAAAGTCGTCATGAAAGCTATCCATATAAAATAATCCGTTAGAGATAACTTCGTCAAGATACATAATTTGTCAATTCATAAAAAAAAACACTGGATAACTGTTCAAAAGACAGTTTTAACGTGTGAAATGCAGTGCCTTTTAAATTCTGTAAGTGTTGCTAAACGTTTGATATGTCTAGGCATCGAATTGAAAACATTTATTCTTTTATAATATAATGAATTTTGTGAAGCAAAAGTCAAGAAATGTGGTGTTCTTATTTCAACCGCGTTTCTAGTACTATATCTACGAAAGTCACTTCCTATTTCAATTCGATCACACAAATATCGAGGCAGCAAACCGTTAACTACCTTAAAAATGAACACCATAGTCGAATATACAATTCTTTGCTTCACCGACAACCATTGTAAGGCGTCTAACATCAAAGTTGAGGAAGTGAATCTATTACATCTTAAAATCAAACGCATTATTTTATTCTGCAAGCGCTGTAATCTCGATATTTGTGTTGCATTGGCCAGAAATAAAATGGAAGGGCAAAAGTCAAGATGAGGAGAGATGATTGATTTGTATAGCTGTATTTTACTGGCAATAGTTAAATCGTTTTTCAGTCGACATAGAATTCCATACTTCTTGGCAATTTTCTTGATGACATTGTCAATGTGAGAGTTGAACTTAAGTGTGTCATCAATAATCACGCCAAGATATTTAATCTCCCGAACGCGATCAAAAGTCTCATCATCAATTACAACAGAGACGTTCTCATTTACTCGATTCCGCGAAATTACCATAAATTTAGTTTTACTTGTATTCAATTTTAACTGCTTATACTTCAACCATCTACTTAGAGAACGCAAATCTTCATTCAAGTGTAAAACGACATCATCTCAATCCTTAGCTGCAATGAATAACACAGTATCATCTGCAAAAAGATTAATGTCGTAAAATCGTAAAACACGTCGCAAGTCATTAATATACATAATAAATAACAGGGGCCCTAATACACTTCCCTGGGGCACTCCAAGGGTATTCCCCACGGGACTGGAAACTGAATCATTAAAAACAGTCCGTTGAATTCTGCCAGACAAATAGCTTTCAAACCATTTATATGCAGTACTCGTAATTCCAAAGCGCTTGATTGATCTTAACAATAAGGGCCTAGAAATTGTTTCAAAAGCGCGTTTAAGATCCAAAAAACAGCAACAATCGTATCTTTACACTCCAAGTTATTTTTCCACTTCACTAATACCAAATTCAACGCGGTTTCGCAAGAATGACCTTCCCGATATCCCGATTGTTCTGATATCAACAAACTATTACTATTTAAATACTCCAACAGCTGGCCTTTAACAACAAGTTCTAAAATTTTCTCTAATGTGTGCAACATGTTGATGGGACGAAACTCTTTGGGTTTAATCGTTCCAGCAACTTTTTGAATAGGGACCACTAAAGATTCCTTCCAAATTTGTGGCACATGTCCAGTTTGTAATGATTCATTAATAAGGTCCAGCAAGATGTGGCCAATGACATGAAAGCAATCTTGAATTACTCTAGCATTAACATTATCTACTCCAGCCGATTTTCCTAATGAAAAACAAATAACTCTAAGTTCATCTAATGTGATTGGGTGAAAAACTTCAAATCTACAACTACTATTAACTGGCTGTTTTATTTCGTCAGGTTCATCGACCAATTCAATAGATTGATTAATCAATGAAACGCTATCTACGAAATAATCATTAAACTTAGCTGCTATTACTTGTTCTGACTGTTCTAATGTGCCATTAAATGTTATGGACCGCGGTTTGCAATTACTAGGTTTTAATAAAGATTTCAAAATTTTCCATAACTCTTTGCTGTTGTTTTGATGCTGATCAATCTTCCTTTTAACATATTCACAACGAGTTTTCTTTATCGATTGTGAATACTTAATACGCGCGATTGTGTACCTAGTCCAATGATTGTCATTATTAGATCTACAAATCTTTTTGTACCATTTGTTCCTTTTCCGTTTAAGACGCAAAAGATCCAAATTGTACCAGCTGTTCGAGTTTTTCAAAGAAACAAACTTTTGCTCAACTAGTTGATTGGTACACGTTTTCAAAGCGTTATTAAGAACAGCTGTAGATTCATCTAAGTTACCGGCCGCGAATGGAAAATCCAGGCTTCTCCCAACAAGATTCGAAACAGCTTGCATCGAATATTTCCTCCAGCACTTCAATTTTACAAAATTATCGTTATCGTTAACATGGTCTAAGACATTAATCACTAAAGTCTCATGATCGGTTATTTTCAAATCAGTATCCGTAACTGAACAAATGGAATCAAAATTGGAATAACTTCTTCTTCTTCTTCGCATTTAAAGCTTATTGCGTATGGCATATTAGCTTATTGCGTGCTCTCAACTTAGTGTTCTAGATGCACTTCCACAGTTATTAATTAAGAGCTTTCGATGCCTGTACCATTTTTGCATTAGTATAATTGTGTGGCAAGTACAATCATACTCTATGCCCAGGGAAGTCGAGAAATTTTCCAACCCGAAAAATTCCTAGACCTGACCGGGAATCGAACCCAGTCACCTCCAGCATGATCTTGCTTTGTAGCTGCGCCTTTATCGACTGAGCTAAGGGAGCTAATTGGAATAAACGTGGTCCATTAAAGTTCTACTGTGCCTGGAAATACGCGTATACTCATTTACCGTTTGCTTTAAATTAAAAAAAACTCAACAACAACAACAACAACATAATAAAATCTAGCAAGCGAGTATCCATACCTAAATGAATTTGCGAAAAATAATTATACACTGAAAGTTTTATTTTATTTCCCCTTGGTGATATTCCAAAATTTTGAAGGGGTGGGTGACAAAAGAAAAGCTTGATATTTGTTCCGGCCTAAGATTAAAAAAAAAATCGTGGACACGGCAATCATGTTTTTTAAATTCGATCAGCATTATACGGTATCGCCAGATGGGGTGACATTGGACTACATATCTTAAATCACGTGTATTGACAAAATATACTTTTGATCGAAAATTGAGTGGTAGCGTGGTAGGTATTATTGTTTGCGACAGTAAAATCAAATCGGTGTAGAACTTGCAAAAAAGAATTCGTTTTAGAGGTACATTCGCAGTAAATAAGAATATGCTTGAAAACTTATTAAAACCCATAGTAAGCGCTTAGCAATAAAATATGAATGATTCTAATTTTCATTGATAAATAACTCCAGAATTCTGTACCAACTAGTCTGACATTCCCTGGATTTATGTTTATATATTTCAAGAATCTGGAGGAGAAACTGGTTGCTTATTTTATTTTATTACTATTTTTATTTCAAAACATTCGCATTTTATCAGAAAGAGAAAAGTTATACAGAATTCATATTATTGCATTGGTTCGTCAAACGCTTTATTTTGCCGATCGTTTTTGCTTCCGGTTACCAATCCCGGCCTTCCGCAAATTTTCGCACTCAGCTTTTCTCAGTAATGCTTCTTCACGTTTTCGTTCCTTGGTGGCTTCTTTCAACTCTTCAGCTTCAAGTTTAGCTCTTGCTCGTTGATCAGCTTTTGCTTTCTTCTCAAGAATAGCATTTTGCTTTTCAGACTCAATTCGTTGAAGTTCATTAAGTCTCTCTCTCTCTCTCTCTCTCTCTCTCTCTCTCGCTGTTAGGATTGGATAAGACTGGCGTTTGTAATTTCAATGTGTCTTTGCACACTTCGGAGTTGCGGCACACTGCAAAAAGGATGATATACTCGTCTTTCTCTTCAATGTCAATCTTTTATCTTCACTCTGAACAAGAGAATGATGAATATTCTGGGCTTGCTCAAATGACGGGTTGTCAATAGTTTCATTCAGCACATTGGCAATGTTCTTCAAAACGTAACTCGATTTAGGATCAGTTAGGGACGTTAGCGTTGACGAAGTATTATCATACGTTAGACACATCAGGTGAATCAATTCCAATTGGTCCGTCGTTTTCAAATCCGACGGGGTCATCTTCGGCCATTGGTAATGTATCTGAAAAATAATATCTCCATGGAAATAAGATGCTATAAATCTAAAAATGCTAGATACCTACCTATTGATAACTCGACAAGTTCAGTTTCTCTTTGTTCGTCGTTCAAGTCAACAGGATCACCGTCCAAGGTAGGGATTTCTAACGTCTGTGGAATTTGGTAATGAAATGGCTTGAGGAGTCTCTCATAAAGCGATCGTATGACTTGTTGATCCTCAGTCAGATCCGTCGTTGACATTATTCGATGTAAGCGAGCGGTTTCGATACTCTCCACAGCTTCGTTAATCGTAGTACACGGGATCCAGACTGATTCTTTCACATAAAGAGATGAAATCAGCATAACTGGAGTATCTTCAATGATCTCAATCGAATTATTCGAAGTTGGAAAAATGGTACCTGGCTGAGCTGGTGATGAATTTATCGAAACATTTTCACTCTCTGTAGCTATGTAGCTTACTGATAGTACAGACGAGTACGCTTTGGCTATGCATTTGCTAAAATCCACGTTTTCGACATTGAATGGGTACAAACCGCACACTCTGAAATCATTTATGATGCTCTCTTTCTTAATTCCACTCTTCATAGCATTCTGAAGGACTGGTCCGAAGTGCAGCAATGTTAGTGTTTCACCATCATTTTAACCACGCCAATCCGAAACCGGATGCCATTTCAAAAAAAAATTTGAACCACTTCAGGCCTGCAATGAAAACATTAAATAGGGATTAATTATACTATTAAAATATAACACCTTAAATAAAATTTACCAGGAGCATTGTGTTTGTTTGGATTTGGTCTTTGGTCTTCGTCGAGGAATCTCTTGATCCTTAAAAACACAGCCTCTTTCACGATAGGAAATCCTTTACGTTCCAGTTCCTTTATCCATGAAATCAATGTTCCTTCTTCATCAGTTGAGAGCACAGTTGGGGGACCACTTTTCACTCAAGCGAAATCGAATCGAAGACTCCGGAACACCATACAATTGAGATGCCTTGCAAACGGATTTTCCGCCAGCTTTCACCGATTCGATGCATTTGTGCATCGTTTCTTCACTGTTATTAGTTTTGTTCCGAAGTATTCTCACTATATTGTCAGAATTCATTCCGATTGGTATCTTACTTTCACTGTTTTGTAAATGAAAATATGACAGACCGGGTTCAACTATGTAAACATACAAGATTAACACAATTGAAGTGCGTAGAAAATTAGCATTTCAATGTATTAGTGAACTGACGTCATAAAACAGGTATAATTTAGGAAAATTTAATATGTTAGGATGGATAAATCTCTTATATCTAGTGAAGTATAGATTTTCAAATAAGATGAACACATGCCGCAGTAATATGCAAAATGTTCTTTCTGTGAGCCTATTGTTGAGGTAAAGAATTTACTGCAGAAATCAATCATTTTATTCATAAAATCAATATCCATCATATAGTCACATGCATTTGGAAACAAAATAGCACCTTATTATATTTTTTGAGCTTCTATATACCAAATCTCATGATTAGCTATTTTCTTTCTCAAAGTAACGAATCAGTAAAAAATGGAGACTCACAATGGCTCTTTATGGAAAAGTGTTCATAAGGGGACTAAATTCATCAAATTTCAAAGTTATTCATCGAACAATGCTTTTAATTGAAATGAACTTTGATTCCCATCAATTTTCGCCTCCAAGGTACCGAGAATTTTCGGAAAAAAAAGTAGAAGGGTCTGTGCCTAGGGGCACGAACGGAAGTTCGACGTAGGACCGCTAGTGGACGGAACAAATGTGAACATTTAGTTCTTTTAATTGATCACTCATCAATTATCTTAACTCTTTCCGTTTTTTATTTGTAAGCGTATCAAATTTGTAGTATCTATTTCAAAGAGAAAGTTGATGAAGAGAATCCAAGGGACTGTCAACTTGAGTATTTTCGATTCATCTACCCGACTTTAAAAGGTGTATTTTGATTTTTTTGTTATTTATGAATTTTTATGTTTTGTGCATTTTGGTATTAAAGTGTATTCAATTCACCCCTCACAGGATTTCCTTCCGAATTATATGAATGGGGCGGGGCGGAAAGTATCGTTTGTGCAGAATATGTAAAAAAGGAGGGACTTCGAGCGATTGAACTCGTGAGAGCTAATTTTCTCACAAATTTGATTTTATTGGCTTTCTGGGACTGAATATACACCCAAAGCGAATTATTCCCACTTCTCTCAAATTCTATATGGATTTTTAACACTTCCTACCAGCGTGTTCTGGAAAATGATCGGACGATGATTAATCTCACCAATACATTCGGGCCTACAATTCCACACCTTCTATAGAGACCAGGTTGAGCATTGATAGCTAGCTGCTTGCGGGAACTGATGACCTTGACAAATGTCTTCTTCCTCCTTCTCTATGGTTGCTCATATGAGCTCTGCAGCTCGCTGCTTGTAGGCAGCCTTTCGTTGTTGTTGTTGTTGTTGAAAGCACTCCTGCTGCTGCTGCTGCTGGATTGGACACCACCACTTACGGTGATTGAATGAGCACCGTTCAGTGGGACCGCATCCAATTCGATTTTTAAGTCTGTGTTAGGGAATGCGCTGTTTTCAGACATTTGGTGATAATTTTGATCACCATTTCAACAGTTGGACATTTGGTATTTTTCAATAGTGACCTATTGAAAATTAACTAAGTGTTCATTTTAGCAGATTGGTAGATAAATTTCCAATCGTTTGGCTTGTTTAGAATTAAAATC
The DNA here is from genome assembly GCF_037179485.1 of Ochlerotatus camptorhynchus. NCBI lineage: Eukaryota > Metazoa > Arthropoda > Insecta > Diptera > Culicidae > Ochlerotatus > Ochlerotatus camptorhynchus. The sequence continues at coordinate 2,961,411 of NW_027040929.1, read as the reverse complement.
TATCTGCTATTGGTTGAAACCTGACCTCTTTTCGTAATGCTGTGCATTTTGGTTTTTTTGAAATTGCGTGGATTCTATAGATCCTGTGGAGATCTATCTAGCCCTGATGTACGTGATGGTAGAGGGAACAATGTAAACTTTGCGGGAGACGATGTCTTAACACTCGAAAGCAATTTTGTGAAATATGAAGTAAAACAAATCCTAGCATAGCGGTGCAGCTTCTTCCTCCTTTGATGGTTGCTTATTTGGGTTCTGCAGCTCACTGCTTGCAGGCAGCCTTTCGTTATAATGAGAGAGAGAAGGATTATTATTTTTCATTTAATTCCACTACATTATTTGCTTATCCTTGACGGATACGCGTATTTCGTCTACAATGTGCAGACTTGTTCAGTGTCTTGTACTAATACTCAGTCGAGTATTAGTACAAGACACTGAAGAAGTTTGCACATTGTAGACGAAATGCGCGTATCTCGTATATCGATGCGTAGCCATATTTCTGATCGATTGGTGATAAATTTATTGAAATTGAACCAGGGAGAGCTGAGTTAATTACGTTCAAAATCTTTCTTAATTTGTTACATGTTCCATTTTCGGTTTTCACAAAGTGTACCCCCATATAGAAATCAAAAACGTAGTCCTACGTCAAAATCGATATTTAATCGAATACCGCAATAATAGGGACTACCACAACAATTGGTCGTTTTCCCCTAGTTGTGGTTTACAAAAAATTGCATTTTTTGTTTGACATAGTTAAAAATACGGCCTAATGTAGGCAATTGACAAATATTTTAACATACAATAATGTTTATGATATTTAATCATTAATTTTAACAATACTTATTTCAGATCCAAAATTAATTTGAATAAGTAATTTTATGTTCAAATATTCTGATAGGATGTTTGAGAACAGTTAAAAGTTGAATATTTTAACACTTCCACAAATTTGTACATTTAGAGTGGTAGAATGCTACGTTTGTTAGGGGAAAACTTTTCCAAAGTAATGTTTCAAAAAACTCAATGAAATACTGCATACTACTTATTTTAAAACATGAGAAATAATTGCTGAGAAACGAAAATTGTGCGGATTGGTGATCAACTTCACTTCACATCGTTAATCCTTTAAGGAATGCACTTATTGAAGCGTGGAGCGTTTCCTATCTGTCGCTTAGAACGAGATTGTACGCTTTGTGAGTCTAACATTAAAAAAAAATTGATTTGTGGTTTTCACCACAATTTGAACATTTAAATTTCTTAGGATCCTATGAAATTTAAATGCGTGAGAGGAATTACCACAATTCATGAATTTAGCTGGCATGTAGCAATCTTTGGTTCCGTGAACCCATCCCTGGCACTTACGACACTGGGTAAGGTTTATTCGGACAAGGAGCATAAGGCTAGCCTTTTCTAAGACCTTAAGGTTGTTTGGTTCACAAGACTTGAAGTGAACTAAATAAAAATCATTAGAAATCCCGTTGCGCGAATCGACGGGACGGGATTTCATTTTCATTTTGATTTCTTGGACAGGCTCAACGCCAAGTAATTTAGTCAATTCATCTTTTATCTGACCCTGGGATTCACCATTGAGCAGACCTTTCAAGAAAACCTTGAACAGACGTTCAGTGTTGGTGTCATAAGTAAAAAATGTGTATTGCTTCTCAGCCCGGCGGCCAATTTGGAGTGAAAACATAAATTGAAAGAAGTTCAAATATTCCTAGCGAAGAGCATGGAAATCGGAAGTGGTTACAACAATAGGGGGAACCTTTCCTTTTTGACATTAAGCCGGGAATGTTTAATGGAATTTTGTCTGGATGATGAATCATTCTCGTCATCCGTAAGCATATCAAATTGATTGCTCAATTTAATTTCATCAGAAGGGGGATCAAACGATTGCCTTTTTCTTTTGCGTTAGACATGACGGCAGAACCAAGCTTCTCCAAATCAACTTACAAGCAGATTACTATGAGAGTCCGAAGGATCGAAGAGGAATTTTCCAAATCGGTGTTCAAGCAGGATTACCACGGGTAGGGTCCAAACAATGATTGAAGATGAATAAGCGTCAAACAAGGTAGAAGTTTTGCAGGTTGAGCACTGAAAAGTGCTGTTCCATATTTAAAATATGTTAAACACTATCACCATTAACTCAATGATCGCGTCGTTTCATGAGCAAAGATTTGTCTCGTTTGACAGGTCTGATCGCCCTTTTAACATATCAAATCGCTCGTTTGACAAATAGATTTGCGGGCAAACGAAATACTCCAGTGTCATGTCAGTTCGTCGTTGATTCTACTAACGGGACTCTCAATGGAAGATTTAGAGAGTGAAAAATATAACTGTTTCTTGCATATTGTATATGAGCTATTTGAGCAAATCAAACGCCACATCTATTGTGAGAAAGCTAGGAGGGTTTATTTAAATCTTTGAATTAACCACTCCTATATCGTTCACATCAAAAGATTGGCTGACATAATCTTAAACTAATGGTTTGGTCGCTATGATTTCCTTCATTGATAATCCAATTGTCTTTACTATTCTAGGGATCGCGAGCTTCAGATCAGCAAAATCGAAGAAGACCGACACCGAGTTCGCGAACGAGCACACGGGAAAAACTACCTCCTTGAAACTTACCTAAAAGGGCTACCGGAAACGACGGAAGTCGATCGCAACACCGGTGACAGTGGCGTCACCTCAGAAGCTACCACCGCAGCATCCCCCGAAATCGAATCTTGCATCGAACGGGACGCCGAATCACCGACTACATCGGTGGAGAAGGATGGAAGCATCAAGGAGCAGATCAATATGCTGGAAAAGATTGTGCAGTTGAATAAGCAGATTGTGAAGGAGGAAGAAACGGCGGTGAAGCTGTACGATCGAATCCGACGCTATCAGCTGGACATTCCGAATCAGTCGCAAACTCAGATTGAGGATAATTTGTCCAAGGTGAACGTAAACCTGGAGAAGAGTGAGAGCGAACTTCAAATGATCGATGAGACTTTGAAACATTCCGATATGGTTTTGAGGGAGAAGTCTTGCCTGCTGAAATGTCTGCAAGATGAACTTCAAGATCAAGAGTTGCAAGCCAACGTAATCATGGACTTTTCACAACCAAATCCGGTGCTCAGTATCGGAAGGATGGGTCCAGCGGCGGAAGCTGCCGGACCACTCCAGAACATATCTCCTGTTCCGAACAGTTACCCTCTGTATACGATTAATGAGCAGCAGCTACAACAGCAGCAGCAACAACAACATCAGCAGCAACAACAGCCGGTTTCTCACACACTTCCTCGAAGCCAACGGTTTCCAGTAACGGCTCAAAGTACAGTTGCTCAAATTTCCGTTCACCAGATCAACAAATTCATTCAAAGCAACAGCAAGTTGGGAAACAACTGCAACACCATGCTGGACGATAAGATCTGTCCGAAGCAGCTGTTCAATTCAGCAATCTACGCACAACCGATGAAGCACCATGGTCTGGAAGGGCCCACAAAACCTCCGGACGATGACCTGACTAATATGGGAACACTAGTGTAGAGTACGGTGCTAGTAGCTTACGGGGTACTTAATACAACAATCGAAACTCAAATCAAAGAGAAATGAGCAAAAACAAAAATATTTTCATCGAAAACTCTTAGCTTAAGTTGAATAGATTTAGTCGCACTAAGGGAAAAAACAATCATTCTTATAACCAAACATATCACCTAAGAATAGAGGATAGAATACGGTTAGTAACTGTAAGCTCAACGGAAAAGCGCGTCCACATCCATAGGAGTGCACGGCTTTCTACAAATCGAGTGTTTTTGCGTTTATTTTTTTTGCTGTTTATGTTTACTATATTTTCGTTTTGCTAAGCTAGTCACGGTAAGATTTCAATTGCATTTCAAAAAATCGAGTGGAGCAACAAACAAATTGACAGAGAAGAATTTGATTTGAGAAAAGAAAGGAAGCAACAACAAAAATCCGCAGCATTCTTATTTATAGCGAAATAGTTAAGAAACTACGTTTGTCGTTTGGTTCTCTATCGAGTGTAATTGTTTTTGCATATTTATACCTGGACTTCACCAAGATATTTGGCAATAAAACTGAAGCTACCAAAACACCAAAATAATTCCTGCGATCGGATGCATTTTTCTCACAGCCTGCTGTGGTTCCCTATATAGCAACCCAAAACAGTCGTCGCTCACTCTGATTACTTCAAACCCACGAAACGTAGAAGGAACAATTTTCCGGTTTGTTAAACGAATTGTTTGGAGTCTGCACGGCGGCACTGTGGTAATTAATTTAATAATTTCATTCATCATTTCAAACATTTCCCGCGCTCGTTGGAAAAGCCAAGCTCAACAAGCGGTAATCACATTCTCATGCATACGTATCATGAAATTCAAATCGAGTTGCTAGGATTTTCGCCTCTGGGCAAGGATTGTGACCGCACGTGGTATTATCAAACCCGAGCTGTGAAAAAATTAAAATAAAAAAAAAAACTTCACGAAATGATAATATTTCAAAATCCACCTTTCAACATAGAGTTCAAAATTCATTATTTAAAACAAATTTTCAGTCGTGAAAATTAATGTTAATCTCATACATAAACCCGATGCCACCACCGTCGTCACCCGGATTTTAGAGCGCCAGGTGTGGCGAATCCTACCGTAGAGGGTTCCTGGGTACATACTCCAACAGGAACCAGACCGAGAAGCGAACGAAATAATAATAATTGTATTCACGTGCAAGGTACTCGCGAGATTCGTGTTTGAATTTCGAAACGGGCGTAATTTATTCAGCACCCATGTTCACACAATGCATACATTCATACATACATACATACATGCAAACGCGACGGACCGGGTGACGCACACATTTCCGTCCAAGAGTTTCCAGCCAGGGCAGGATTCGTCGCCGTTGTGCGCCCTCGGAATGGAACACAAAACGTTTAATAGATGGGAATTGCGAACGAGATAAATGTTATTAATTTAGATTTGCATTTATAATCGCATGTGCCGGTGCGCTCGCGGGGGAGTCAAGACCAACCACCGACGACACCCGACAAAGGCATTGATTCGACGGGGACACTTTTTCACACATGCAAATGTGTTGCTGTCCTGGGCTGCTTGGCTTTGCAGGGCGTTCTGTCATCGTCAGTGTCGTCGACTTGCCGGTTTCCGGTTCCGGTTCTTCCCGCTGTTTGCCGTTGTTGCCACCCACCCCCACCGGTGCACTGTGTTGAGTTGAGAGGCCAGAGTGTGAATTCGATCAACCGATGGCAGTTGTCAGGGTTGAAGCGGAATGACTTGTCTGTTTTCTATTACTAACTTTCTTTCAAGGGCATTGTCTATGAAAGCTTCCCGTCGTCCACCTTGGATGCTATTTTCTCCAGCAAACTGGAAATGGTTGGGTACGAGTATTTTTATCCGAAAGGTGACCCATACCGTACGGTGGGTTTGGGTCGGGTACAGGTAACAGCAGTTCGGGTATTTATTTATATATTATCATTATTCATCACACTATTTTGTTGCCTTAATGAATGTGATGGGAAAATTTGGTTAACGGAAAAACCCCATATACCCCCCCCCCCTCCTACAGTCAACTCTCCACAACTCGATATTCGAATACTCGATGGATTATGCGGTCCCTTCATTTGTTTATGTTTCGTACCCTCCATAAGTCGATATTTCTACAAGTCGATGTCTCCTTTGGTCGATGATCTACACGGTAAGAAAAAAGCACCCAACGGAAAGTTGACTTTTACCTACTTTTGACTAGTTTGTCTCCTTTTCTCCTTCTAATGTTGTCAAAAACGGAGGAGCAAAACCACCCAACAAGGGTAGTAAAGTGTGGGAACCCAACGTTGAGTATAATCATATTTACCTACTGTTGGTTAAAAAGCCAGTGGAAAATTCCATACAAATTGCACACAAGTAAATGAAATTTACTTTGACCCGCTTTACCTACTGTTGGGTTCCTTTACTATAGTGCCGAGATGAGTGAAAAAAACTTAATTTTGGGTACTTTTTTCTAACCGTGTATTTTTGTGTTTTTTTGATTCGGTAACTCGATATGTCAAAGTGTAGAGCTTTTGAATTCTGTGATGTTGATGATAAAATCAATAGAACTTCAAAAATATGCTAACTGGTTATCATATCGAGTACCAGTGTTTGGGCCGAACAGTCACTAGGTAAAATTTCGGGAAATTATGTTATGTGTTAAGAATTAGGATCTTTAGAGGTATTGAGGAAAATGCATATTTGTAAACTGCTTTAAAAATGGATCCAAAATTCTACATTTCATAAATTTTGGTCCACTGGAACTATTATGAATAAGTGCAATACCATCATAGCGCCCCTCAGAGGTGATGTTTTATGGGAGAAAACAGTCAATTTGGTGGGGCGACTCCGGCGTAGTGGTTAACATCAATACCTCTCACGCCAAAGTCACGAGTTCAACTCTCACCCCGGACAAGTCACGAATGACCCTAGAGTGTTAAAGTGACTATATATAAAAAAAAGTCAATTTGTTAGTATAGTGTCAAAAAGCGAAGTTATTATTTTACTTAAAATCTTTAAGTGGGATCGAAAAAAATTTCGTTGTGCTCAGAAAAGCCCTTTCAGATAATGTTTAATAACCGATATATACAGGGTGTTCGGTTCCTTTAGTGAAAATAATTTAAGGAGTGATAGAAGGTCATATTTGAAGTAAAAAAAAATCTACGCCTATTATAAAATCTCAAAGATTACTGAGTTATTGAAGTTTTTCTGTTTTGGTCTATGCCCAGGGGTGAGTCAGGTTTACTCTGAGTTGCTTTTTTGCATCAAGTAACCCGCGAATAACTCAATGTACCTCAATATTTAATCGACGTTCATCGATTTTTTTTTCTCTGCTTACTCCGTTTACTCCCTTTAAGAATATCGACAGTGAGCATGCATAAGGGCGAATACGCGATGATCGATTCTCTTCATCGATTTTCTCTTTGGATTGCTACAGATAAGCGAAAATTTTTTCTAGAATTTGTTCAATACAGAGTATTAACAGGTTGTATTGGCTATCAAAAGCAACAGCAAACGCACCGAGAAAACCTGAATCTGGCGAGTTATTAACAAAAGAGAAAATCGACGAAGAGAATCGATCATCGCGTATACGCCCTTTTGCATACTCACTGTCGATATGCTTCTCATATTAGACGTCAGTTTTGTATGTAAACAAAGTAAGCCCAAGTGTATCCTGAGCCTTTCAAATAGCTTGTATATTATGGAAGAACCTGTGCCGGTGCCAGGTTAAAGGGCGAACACGAAATTATTGCGACACATTCAACAGGGCATAACTTTTTCACAATTGGGTAAAAATCAACCAAATTTTGCACACTTTCTCATTGATGTGTATTGTGTACATGCTGTCAAACTCGAAGTCGTGATTTTCGATTCAACGAAAATGGAGGTGAACCAACGCGAGTTGAGAGAACAAATTCTTTCAAAACGCCTGGAATTTCCTGACCTGTCGCACCGGCAGTTGGGAAAAATGTTGAACATTCACCATTCAACCGTCTCCAGAGTGTTGAAGCTGTTCCAGAAGCGGTTGACGTTGGACCACGGCAAAGGAGCTGGAAGAAAACCGGGACCGGAGAACAAAAAGACGGAGGGAAAGGTGAAGCGGATGATTAAAGCAAATCCCAACGTCTCAAGCCGTGATTTGGCTAAAAAGATCGGCATGTCGCAGAGCTACGTCCAGAATGCAAAGAAGAGAGCTGGACTACATACATACAAGGTACAGAACTTCCCAAACCGCGATGAGCGGCAACAATCGACGGCTAAAACTCGGGCACGGAAGCTCTACGAGAAGATGCTGACAAAATATGGCTGCTGTGTGATGGACGACGAAACGTATATAAAAGCCGATTTTAAGCAAATTCCGGGGTTGGAGTTTTTCACCGGCAAGAGCAAGTTCGATGTGGACGACAAATTTAAGAAGAAAAAAATGTCGAAGTTTGCCTCCAAATATCTCATTTGGCAGGCCATCTGCTCTTGCGGACTGAGGAGTGAGCCTTTCGTGACAAAGGGCACAGTAAATGGCGAGATCTACAAATTTGAGTGTCTCGAGAAGCGCCTTTTGCCGTTCTTGCAGCAGCACGACGAAGCTCCGCTATTTTGGCCAGATTTGGCATCATGCCACTATTCTAAAAGTGTCCTGGAGTGGTATGAGGCCAATTCTGTCCATTTTGTTCCAAAGGACATGAATCCGCCAAACTGTCCGGAGCTGCGCCCGGTGGAGCAGTACTGGGCAATAATGAAGCGGGAACTTCGGAAGAGCAAGAAGACAGTCAAAGACGAGAAGGACATGTTAAGAAAATGAAAAAAAAAAAACTGAGAAACTGGTACCGGATGACACTGTAAAGACTTTGATGGAAGATGGATCAAGCGAAAATGCGTTCAATTTTACACTCAAGGCTCCATCGATTAACTTTTCTTTTGATTTTTGAAGTAAATATATGTATAAAACTACCCTAAAATTTTGGTTTGATTCTAAACATTATAAGAAAATTGGCATGAAATTTTCGGTGTCGTAATAATTTCGTGTTCGCCCTTTACTACCAGCACTACCAGCAAGAACTCATAGTTCCAGCCAGCTTACAGCAGTTGTTCTTCCTCCTCAGCAGCCTGTCCCAGTTGTCACTTCAAAAGGATCATCGCAGATCAAACAAGCTCTCCAAACAGCTTTTCATCTGAAAATCTGGAATTTTACCTATAATGTAACGATCCCATCAGCATCGATTGATCCAGTAGTCGTAACAGCAGTCCCATTGAACATGGCAATAACTAACTCCGATCCCCTTCTCATTAGCACCATGCAAGTTAGCTACAGCGTGAAGATTCCATCACTGCACATCAAACATAGCGAGGTGAGCAATATTCCAACCGTGACCTCTCCAATAGAATCCGCCGTTACAGTTTACGATTTAGAAAACATTTCGCCCGGTGAGGCAATAACCGATTAACACCCAATTCAGCTCCGACGATAACGCTAACAACCATTATCCCCCGCGGAATGTTCAGCCAGAGCAGCCGCCGTCATTTCCGAAGCCGAAGAAGAGGAGGACGTTGAAGTAACCACTACCAATGTTTCCGGTGAGTGCGATCCTCGTCAGGACTTCAAACCCATCAACGATCAACCGGACGAAAAAGAAGTGAAAACCGGTCAGGAAGACGAAGAACAAATCAAGCTGACAGATTATCTTTGTTAATCGCAGGATCGTCATGAGACGTGATCAAGTTCACAAGATCGCTACCAATCACTCGATATCGTCAGTGATGGAGACGAACAACAAAATCTACACCTGGGCCGCTATGGACTTAGCCAACGAGAAACCGAAGAATACACTATGTAGTTCTACTTTACAGGAGACTGCCGTCGACGGCCGCAGCAAAATCACGGTGGTGTATCGCAAAGACCTGGGGCCTCCCTTAGCTCAGTCGGTAAAGGCGCAGCTACAAAGCAAGACCATGCTGGAGGTGGCTGGGTTCGATTCCCGGTCCGGTCTAGGAATTTTTCGGGTTGGAAAATTTCTCGACTTCCCTGGGCATAGAGAATGATTGACTTGCCACACAATTATACTAATGCAGAAATGGTACAGGCATCGAAATCTCTCAATTAATAACTGTGGAAGTGCATCTAGGACACTAAGTTGAGAGCACGCAATAAGCTAATATGCGATATGCAATAAACTTGAAATGCGAAGAAGAAGAAGAAGTATCGCAAAGACGGGACCGTATCACGATCATCCGGAAGACACAGGAAAAGAGGAAGGATGGATATCCACCGTCAGTAGAACGGCACAGTGGTCATTCAGAGATAGGTTTGCAGTTTCATCCAGTGGCAGTTTGCCAAGCCATGGAAACGGGATTGCTTCGACGAGTATTTTAGTACGGGCGGGGTACGTAATTTGCCGGATTGTCAGTATTTGGACAGGCAGATCGAGTTCCACCATATCAAGCCGGACAAACATTCGCCTTTGGTAAGTGTAAGGCAGCTAGGCAGCAATATGTTCCGTTCACTTTCACAGTTAGTAAGGGTTGAACGAATGTTATTAAGCAGAGATGATACAGGATAATCAAAGCAATCAATGCCTCCGAGTTTTGCTGAGTTATTGAGTTCTGTAAATATGTTTTTATTTTATTGTTGTTTTGATTGGCAGCAGCTTTTCGGCTTCGCATGAAGGTGCACCGTCATATATTGCTGTGATGCGAAAAGTGAGAAAGCAAATGACAGTGATCTTTCTCACTGACCAATGTGAGTTACTCGAGGTGCATCAAAAGCAACTCAGAAATTGCTCATGATTAGGAGCTGTCTTACCCCTAGGCAGACCCCCTTCACTCTTTGGATTTTTTAGAGACAGATAACAGCGCCAAACGGTTTGTGACGAGACAACGTTGAACTGCAGCAATGGAAGAAAACACGCACACCAACATCTATACATTAGACTGATGCAAAATTTAAAATTTTCGCTCCACAGTGTTCAAACGGTTTCAAATCAGGTCCTAATTAGCCTCCGAAAGTTTAAAATCACTTGATAAGAAACTGACTTGGCACAAACCATTTGAAGTTTATATGGGATTTACAATGGGAAAACCAAACTTTTTGTTCATTGTCTTCTAGCCTTTTTACATATTGTACTATTAACAAATTCTATTGCTATTATTATGGGAATTTTTACCAGCTACAACATTGCAGAAAATCGTTTTTCAGCCAAACGTCAAATTAAATAGTTATTCATTGTTTAAGAGATTTATAATCTTATGGCATGATTAAGCAACTGTATTGTGGGCAACACTGTATTCTGCAGTGTGACATGGTAGCCATGATTTTTGTCCTCTATTCTACACTCCATAAACACCAATGTTGCCTGCTGAACAGTTGATTGAGCATAATCATAAGACATCAGTGACTTGAATCATTAATAATTTTTGTTCCTTACATTTGATCGAAAAGTGATTTGGAACAAATTTGTAGCTGAGACAATTTTTAACAAGCTCAGCTATCATTTTCTAAAGCCGAGTAAACTGGTGAATTTTAGGATCGATATGAACCGAAACTATGGTTTCTCCATAGTAATTCCTATATAAATTTCAAATGGTTTGTGCCAAGTTAGTTTCTCACTAAATAAGTTTAAATTTTGGGAGGCTAACCAAGGTCCAATTTGGAACCGTTTGAGCACTGTGGAGCGAAAGCTTCAAATTTTGCATCAGTCTACTATACATGTACGAATCCACCCAACTGAGCGGACGGTACAGCGCAAATCAAAACACGAAACGGTGTCATCACTCATCGTCTTCATTCAGCTTCGGCTACTTCCGTTTGCGTTTGCTTTCAAAGCGTTGACAAATACTTCCTACGTTATAAAATAGGAAAGTATTGATTATTCCAATGGCCAGAGAAGACGGCATATTTTTTACGTTTAGCAATGATTTCGATACGTTGCATTTCCAGTGACAGGGGTGTTGTAATAATTCTTTAGAGACAGTGAATGCTTTTCCCTTGTTTACTTCTATGCTTATTAAGATTCTTTTGAGCACCAGCTCCGCAAATCATCAATTACTATTAGAGATTTGCATCTTACTGATACCGTATATTGGAAACTCTTTCGTTCGAAAGCAAAACATATTACAAGCACATCATGATGCGCGCTTGGATGTGCGATTGTTTTTTCAAGTGTTTCTGTGGTAATGATTGAAAATCGGAACAATCACAAACAAGAATCTTGCTATCGCAATATAATGATGATGACTTCGAGGATGATATCCACGCTAACTTGAAAGTATCCATTAATGGTTGAAAAAGACTCATTTTGAAGAAAAGTGGCTTAACTCATTAAATGAGTAAATTTTTTACCCATTAATGAGTATCTGTTACCCATTAATGAGTGATTGTTAATCATTAATGGGTAACAGATACTCATTAATGGGTAAAATTGTTTAATCATTAATGAGTTAAGCCACTTTTCTTCAAAATTGGTCTTTTTTTACTCATTAATGAGTACTTTCAAGTTAGCGTGTCGTCCTCCTTCCTCGGCTGATCATCAACGTCCGCATTGACATCTATCATGGTGACACCTGTCAGTTATTGAGCCCAGGTGGTGAAGCTGGCGGGGAACTCCCAACAGTTTCAATGTGCACTCAACAGATGGCACTGCGATCACATACGGGTGGTAATTATATGCCTTGTATGAGGAATTTATTAGTGGGATATCTTGTTAATTAAATATCTTTGCCCTAGGTCTATGCTTGCCATAAATTAGCTCTAACTCAAAAACTATGCCAACAATTTCCTACTTGATAGTGTCATTTTTACTTTAAGTGAGCTGCATTTAGACACATTTTAGAGATAAACGAGTCTAAACTTGTGTTTTTCTACTGGTTTTCCCATTTTTTTTTAAATACGTGTTAAAGTGTATTGTTTTGACTAATCAAAAGATGCTTCTCAATGCGTTCTACAACTCTCTTTTTGACACCAATTTTCTATCTTGTTTAGTATTGTCGCAATTTTGTACTAAACACATCATGTTCGGTCTTTAATTAACGGTTGCGTAAAACACGAATTCAACCCCACCGTGCGTTGCTGTTGACGTCTGTTTGCAGCGCGCATAGCACACTTGATCGCCACGCGGAGTGACGGTATGAAAAGTGTGACAAGAAAAACAATGCTCCGGACGGTTCAATTGAACGCATGATGAAAATTGGAAATGATCTGTTTTTTTTTTACTCGATACCAATGCATATTTTCCAATGATTAATCAAATTGAAACACTGATCTTCGTTACGTGCTGTCAAATCAGCCTACTGATCATTCTTATATGAAACTGGTTCCAAACGTAAACAAACCCTGTAGGTTTCTTATGGCTTGTTTACGTTTGGAACCAGTTATGCGCCTTATGCGAGGTAGGCGACGATTGTTCGTATTTGACAGCCACCTCCCCCCTTTGGTGGCGATCAAGTGTGCTATGCGCGCTGCAAACAGACGTCAACAGCAACGCACGGTGGGGTTGAATTCGTGTTTTACGCAACCGTTAATTAAGCACCCAACATGATGTGTTTAGTACGAAATTGCGACAAAACTAAACAAGATAGAAAATTAATGTCAAAAAGAGAGTTGTCGAGCGCATTAAGAGACATCTTTTGGTTAGAAAAAAAAAACAATGCACTTTATACCGTATTTTTTGAAATAATAAGGGAAAACCCGTAGGAAAACACATGTTTTAGACTCGTTTATCCCTAAAATGTGTCTAAATGCAGCTTACTTAAAGTAGAAATGAAACCATTATGTAGGTAATTTACCAAACTGTCCAATGGAAGCAAGAGTTTTGTGGTAAATGGCACAGTGTTTTAGTTAGAGCCAATTTATGGCAAGCAAAGACCAAAACAGAAAAAGTTCAATAACTCAGTAATCGTTGAGATTTTATCGTATGCGTCGTACAATTTTTTACTTCAAATATGATCTTCTATCGCCCCTTAAATTATTTGCACTAAGGAACCGAACATCCTGTATATATTTTTTAATTATACTAAACTTTCCTTGGATATAACCACAGTATTTTTGGGGACTTATTCTAAGATTTTCACTTAAATTCAGAATGCCCTAGAGAGGATGTCTTGGAATTCTCTTGAATCTTTGATTAGAATTCCCTTGGTAATTTTATCCGATTCTCCTGGAAGACACTCAGAGTTTCTCTGGAAATATGCTTAAAATTTCCTGCCTAAACCCTTGCGGAAACTCGTTGAAATTCCCTCAAATTTTTTATGAATCCTCTTGAAATTGTCGTCAGACTAGCTTATATTCTGGATAAAATTGTTTGAACTATATTAAAAATTCTTCATAATTTTTCTTCGATTAATTGATTTATCAATATTTAAATTAAAGAGATTTTCAGTCGCAGGTGACCATTGTAGTTAGTTATATAATCATTATGCTTCACTTTGAATCCTACTCCGAATTCCCTTATAATGCCCTCTAAAACTCCTTCTGATTTGCTTTGGAGCTCCTTGCATTCTACTCACAATCCCCATAATAGTCGTCAGAACTAATTTGGAATTCATCTTTAGGTTTCCTTAAAATTTTCTTGAAATACATCTCAAAATTACCAGAAATTCTAGTCAAATTTCATTGGAAATTCTACCCAGTATTACTTTAAAACTATCTCTAGAATTCCTCTTCGATTCTCCTTAATTTAGTTCGTATTCTCATAAGAATTATATGCTAGAAGTGAAGTATCAGAATATTAAAATTTAGTCCAAGTTCATAAGTCATGGTTTTTTTTCTCTATTTGAAATCATTTAAATACGCCATACTTGTCAGAAATCTCCATAAGCTCAAGAATGTAAAAAAATTGCCTAGCCCCAAAATTTGGAACAAAAATATCATATTATCTTCAAAAAAAAAAAAAAAATCTTCAAATTTTATTCTGTAGATTTCATTGTTTTCCAATGGAAGTTCTAAGGTCATTCTATGATTTCGGTGAAGTAGGGAAAATGAATATAATGGTGGCCTTAATGCACTTTATTTGGGCCTATACATAAATTCAGCAATCGACTAAATTTTCAAAAGCGACCAAAACTATCCATCAGTACCGTCACAATGACGCGTTTATCTAGATAAAATTGATAAATAGCAGATTTTTAGCGATGGGCCCAATCTTAGATCCAAAGGCCAGCAATTAAGAGCATTTTCTCCTATGTAACATAATATAATAAACTCGACATGCATGCAAATGCATCGAAATGTATTTTGTTTGAAGGCTCTTCATTATGACAGTTAATGAAAAAATTGATATAACGTTTGCATTTTAAAAAATGGATAAAAATTGACAATTTTTCATGGGTTTACCTTCACCCGCACTGAAGAAACTACCCATGCAGCATCAATCATAGTAGCCCATGATTCAGCAGACAAAATTTGACAGCTCTATCAGTCGAACTCTAACCGTGATGGCAAAAACAGTGAAGCAACTCTGTTCAGAAGTGCGCGCGTTCAAAGAGCGGCATCGTGCGGCATTTTGTGGACGCCGGATACGCCCGTTCCGGCATTTACAACATCTTGGCACTATTAGACAACAATCACAGCATCGAAAGAAAGCCCGGTTCCGGACGGCCGACGACCCTGAGCGACAAGAAGCTCCAAAGGATGTTGAAGATGAAGACCGTGGGAAAAGTGGTTACATCGCTGCGTGCGCTTGGCCGGGAGGTCGGTGCAAACGGCCAAACAGTGATAAAGTACCTGGCGAACATGAACATACATGTCAGGAAGCGGAAGTCACGTCCACTGGTTTCGGAGCTGCAGGGAATGACGCAGTGGCTGCGGTTGAATAAGATGGTCAACTCGTTTTGCCCGGCGAATCGCGACGTGGCGGTGGTGATGGACGACGAAACCTATCTCACCCTGAATGGCAACGACTGGCAGGGCACTTCGTATTTTACTTCCCCCACGAAGGAAGTGAGCTCCGAGGTGAAGTTCATTTCACACACCAAGTTCCCCAAGAAGGTGCTGCTGTGGCTGACAATCAGCGAGAAGGGGATGTCAAAGCCGCTCTTCTTTCGCTCCGGACTGGCCGTGAATGGGGAAATTTATAGTACGAAATGCCTGCCGGAAGTTGCGTCGTTCATCAAGAAATACCATAAGGGTGAAGACGCGGTGTTCTGGCCGGATCTGGCGTCGATCCACTACTCGAAGCGATCGTTGGAGGAGATGGAGCGGCTGAATATCGATGTGGTACCCAAGTCGGCGAACCAGCCTAACGTCCCCCAGTTGCGTCTCATCGAGAATTTCTGGGCCATCCTGAAGCGTAAGATCTACTCCAACAATTTTGTCGCGAAAACTGAGAAGGAATGGATAAATAAAACGAAGAAAGAACTCAAAACATGCCTACATGCATGTTTTCGTCCGCCATGGCGAATATTCTGGTTAACTTCCGGAAGGCCGCTCGCAAGGGCGTAGAATTTTTAGCAAGTAAGCTTAAATAATTACCTTCCATGGGAAATTTATCAAAAGAAATTATCTGTCTTAGCTTTTTTTATCGCCATCCGTAAAAAAGCCCATTTTTTTAATGCAAACGTTAGCTGCTAGATTTGAACTCACCTTTAGCGTGATGTTCACTAAAATTGTCACGTAAAATTTCTAGAATTAACTTAATAGTCCGTTAGACTTGTTATGGATACAGAATTTCCCTTGAAATCTTATGGATTATTTTCATGAGATCATTTCTAGATGAAAATTTCAAAGGTCCTACCTGCTTAGATCGATTCTCTTCATCGACTTTCTCTTTTGATAACCACAGCTTTACACCGCTGTACCAACCGGTGGAAACTAACGATTTTAAATTGGCTCACTGGCCTATTGGTCCCAAGCAAATAGATTAATTTACCCCATTGTAGTCAAAATTTCTAGTACTACACAATGTTTGTTTTGATTCGCTATGAAAGTTTGACAGATAAAATGAGGGGTTCGTGGATTTTCCTATGCTTCGAGGGGTGCATCAATTAGCTTGGAACCGGAAAGAGTACCAGAGCTGAGCCAAAAACTTGAGCACGTTTCTTCGGGACCTTCTGATCTTAGAGTTACCTCTATGGCTGTACCGTTTTTGCTTACTGAGCAGAAGATTGTGGGTTAGAACACAAGCACCTTATACTATTGAGCATAATGAAATTCGGTTAGAAGGACGGGTACGTAAAAGAAGTAATATTTGAGTTTTAGGAAAGACGTGTTGATTGGAGATCCATCTCAAATTCTTATCAAGAGCAATTTTTGCTGTCGTCGGTGAGGTCGTCGCCGGTATCGAAACATAGTAACAATTGAACGGAACTTGATCGTAATTGTCTTGGGATATAAGGAACTCGTTGGCCTAGTGGCGACCGATTTTGCTTACCGAGTAGCTCCTTCGCGCTATTTAATCGTTAGGATATCAATTCAGCATATCGTTTACCAAAATGAATCCTTCTGCAATCCCAACCCTTCTATCCAACATCTCAGTGATTTCTCGTGGAAGTGCAGAGGATTTCTCGGCTTCCAACATAGCGGGTATCATTTCAGCACATTCCTACCCATTCCTTTCTTGACCTGCGTTCGTGTGCTGCCGGCGCTGGTATTGACTAGTTTGAGATCACCAGTTTTTACACATTGAGGATGAATACTAGTCCCAAGCATCATCTTTTGTTTCTCTGTGTAATTGCAGCTGATCTGGCAATAACAGAGTAGCATCCGCGGGCGAAACACTTCAACCCTGCCGCTGGTGCGATGACAAATGTGACTTTGTATCCGCCACAGTCCGTGTGGTACCAGTATGCCTCTACCCCTCCCCGCATTCTGGGAACAGACGCTGAAAGCGAAAGGATTGACCACCACACCCATTAGCTCTGTTTTTTTTTCCTCCATCCTAGTCCAGTCCCAGTCCGGTCCAGCCTGTGGCCATTTGTCTCACCACACAGTCAGAGGCGACAAAGGCAAAACCCGAACAAGAAAGCCAATCAGATCAAATTTTTAATCCGATTAAATCCAATCGTGGAAATATAAATTATTTTGCAGTCGGAAAATTGTAGCTTTTCCTCGCGACCCGCATTTCTGAGCTTGCCAAATTAAAGGGCTCGTGGCACGAAATAACTGCAAAGTCAAACAACGAGGAATGAACAATTTCAAGAAAACTAGGCAAACAAATATCCATCTACTCGAATCTACTGATGCCTTCTTTCTTCCTCTTCTTCTTCTAAAGGGCATCCAGTGAAGGGAGAGGCACATTTTCCGAAAATCACTTTTCTGTTGATGTAGAAATGGTCAAATATTGACATTTGCTCAGTCGAAGGCGGTGGCGGCGCTAGAAAATCCCAATTCAATGATTCATTTGCTCGTTTTGTGCGATGTGAGAAATGCTGGTTTTGTATGTGGTACTGAAAGACGTGCTACCAAAAACCGATTTCCCACATTGATCATCTTAGATGCTAATCACGTACTTTTGCGGCATTTCCAACTTTTTTTTTTGCCCCGTCGAAGACTACATCACCACACATGATCGTTCGCTGGAAAGCTTAAACTGATTGCGAGATCTAGCTGGTTGGTTGGCGTAGCAACGTGAAGAGTTGAGCAAAATAATAAAAGCATGCCGGGAAAATTTCGGCAGCAGAAAAGTAAGCCAGGAAAGCAATCATTTGCTGACTGACTTTTATTTCCGACAACGACGACGACGAAGAAGAAGGCTACGAGTGGTTGAGGAGAATCACAGTTGGCTGAGAGATTTCCTTGCTGTGTTTACAGTTTTTCAAGACCAGACTTGCTTGGATGGATAACTGTTTCGGTGAGTAATTTCCAGAAAGTTCGTTAAAATTCAGCGTGAATCTGAAAGTTGGACTTGAAGTTTTTTGATACATCGAAAGTGTGAGAGATACTAGACGTTTTGAGATGATTTCCAGTAGCCAAGCGAAAAGCTAGCTTTATTATTAAGCTGTCCCTTTATGGCCTTAATGCCGCAAAAGTTATGTATAATCGTCCTGAATCATATATGCAAAACTCAGGGACGGTCAATAAAAATAACGAGTCCGGTGTAATTTCGAATTCCATCCCCTTCACACAAACCTTTCAATGGGAAACGGATTAAAAGAGCTGCAAAGTCAAACATTGAAATGGTGGCTCGTTTGGCCAACTGTTTCACCCGGTTTCGTGTTAGGCATAGGACGGGAAATATATCAAAAAAGATGTATAACACAAGAACAAACAAGGATTTCCTAGAGAACATGCGAGCGTGTGAATTTGTGAAAAATTTCTACCAAACCGTTCTTACTCCAATTCGTCCCTTTCAGGTCTATCGGCAGAGAGAAACATTTTAATTTCGGATTCATACGAGGAAGTGGAATAATTTTCGGTGCCTTTGTACACTATTAAAATGCTCTTTTTGAATAATGTTGCCGCTGCATCGCTTTGTGTTCAACATTTTTCACCGTGCCCAAACGGATTCGGCCAACTATGCTTTCCTCCTACATATGCCAAATAGATGGTAACCAAGGCCCTCGCAGTCCACATTATCATAACAAATTCAACAATGGCCTGCTTGATGTGCTTGTTGTGCCTCCCCTTCCAGGAGCTCATCCTTCTCCCTCCCACAAAAATAGAAGGTTCAAGTAGCCTTAAATTATGCAACCATTTCTAACGCTTCGCGGTTTGCTTTGTTATGTTGGTTTTAGCTTGGCTGGGAGGAAGATCTCCCTCGTACGAGCATATGTGGGACCAGCTCGCAACAGAACGACATCCGAATACGAACACATAAAATTATGCCAGATAACTTTAAAATGATGTTTTTATTATTTTTAAAATTCCTATTCCACACAACCGAGGGGAAGGAGATATGGGAAAGTTTCCCCAACGGCAGCGGTTGGATTGCATAATGTGAATTCCATCACCCCATCATACCGTTTAGGTCCGACGGCATAGGTTCAAGGAGGATTGTCAAGGAGAGGTGAAGAAAAAACTCAACTTCAGTCATATTCAACTTTTATATTTCATCAGCAAGTACACCCAGAGGGCTCACAGACGTGTGACTCCTGTGTGTGTATGTGTGGGTGTGTAAAATTATGCATGGCAGAGAGGCGGGAAAAGCTCATGTTCAAGTTAAAAAGTTTACCTTTGATCATTCCAGCCCGTTTGGTGGAGGTTCAGCTGCAATTAAGGAAATTGTGGGCTGGATAAAGGTACACAGTGAAGGGGAAGGGCGAGAAGTTTGCTTCGTAGTTGAAACTTTATTCAAATTTTTACACAAACAGCTGGGAGGATCAACACTAATGATGGTAATTTCTTTTGGCATCTCTGGTGACCCCGATGGGAAGAAGTTTGGTTGGAATGAAGTGAATTAACTTTGATTCTTTGTAGATTATTAAGGCGACAGTTGGTAGCGGCTACTAGCATGAGTAAGATCATGATGTCGAGAGCAAGGCATCTGGAGGTACCGGGTGCTCTTATATACTCAGTTTTTTTGGACAAATAAGCAAGGGTAGAAGGAGGCTGGAAACTGCAGTGTTTATATTTTTAGAAAGGGAAAGCCCAGCTCCGGTGACGTCAGCTTAAAAAAGGGAATCCCTGTGTCAAAGCAAAACCATCTGTTTTGTACTGGCATTAATTAGAAAGGTTTACTTTTTGTCTCCTTATACATGTCTTCTTCTTCTTCTTCTTCTTTGCATTTCAAGTTTATTGCTTATCGTATACTAGCTTATTGCGTGCTGCTATCCACACTTATTAGTTGAGAGCTTTTGATGCCTGTACCTTTTTTGCATTAAAGGGTGATACGGTCAAAATTTGGTCAATAGCAACTTGACGTATTTCTTTCAATTTTGCATTTAAAAAACCTGAACACCCCTCATTTTGAAGGTGTGTGTGTGTAGAATGTTGCTCCTATTTTGATTTTGGAATTCACTCTTCAGTTGTCAAAATGCCGTCCAAGCAAGAAGAGCAGCGTATCAAAATTTTGCTCGCGCATCGCGAAAATCCGAGCTACTCGCACGCAAAGTTGGCAAAATCGCTAAAAGTTGCCAAATCAACCGTTACAAATGTAATTAAAGTGTTTGGGGAACGTTTGTCGACAGCCAGGAAGTCTGGATCGGGGGGAAATCGAAAACCGGAAGCCGCTGAGACGACAAAGAGAGTTGCCGGTAGTTTCAAGCGAAACCCTAACCTCTCTCTCCGAGATGCCGCAAATAAGCTGGGTGTATCGTCTATAACCGTGCATCGAGCCAAAAAACGAGCCGGACTATCGACTTACAAGAAGGTAGTGACTCCAAATCGCGATGATAAACAAAATACGACGGCCAAAGCGCGATCCCGGAGGCTGTACACGACGATGCTGACGAAGTTTGACTGCGTGGTAATGGACGACGAAACCTACGTCAAAGCCGACTACAAGCAGCTTCCGGGACAGGAGTTTTATACGGCAAAAGGAAGGGGAAAGGTAGCAGATGTTTTCAAGCACATGAAACTGTCAAAGTTCGCAAAGAAATATCTGGTTTGACAAGCCATCTGTACCTGTGGCTTGAAAAGCAGCATTTTCATAGCTTCCGGGACTGTCAACCAAGAAATTTACGTGAAAGAGTGTTTGAATAAACGTCTGCTGCCTTTCCTGAAGAAACACGGTTGTTCCGTACTGTTTTGGCCGGATTTGGCATCTTGCCATTACGGTAAAAAGGCCATGGAGTGGTACGCCGCCAACAACGTGCAGGTGGTTCCCAAGGACAAAAACCCTCCCAACACGCCAGAGCTCCGCCCAATTGAGAAATACTGGGCTATTGTCAAGCGGAACTTAAACAAGACCAAAAAACTGCTAAGGGCGAGCAGCAGTTCAAGGCAAACTGGCTTTCTGCGGCGAAGAAAATGGACAAGGTGGCTAACCTCGAGTAAGCCGCGAGTATTCGGCCCAACTCCTACTAGACATAGAATTAAGTGAATTTTGTTACAAACAAAGAACAATGAACTATCGGCTTCGTAAAGCTAACGCGATTGAGCCTCCCAAATAAACGAACTAGTTAAAAAAAAATAAAAAAAAAGTGGTCCGTATGGCGGTTAACTTGGCGGCAGGTGCAAATATCTCCTCGTAGTCGATGTGCCTCCTAGCATAGCATAGCATAAGCGATTGCACAAATCGTGGGGGGCTATATAATGGTCAACCAATACATTTTGTAGAAAATATCGTGTGTTGTCGTGAAAAAAAAACACTTGAGGCTAGTGGTTTATCCCACGAATTAAAATATACAAATCATGCATTGCATTATACACCTGGCCACATCCTTATAATTGCAAGGGATAGGAGGAAAAATTAGTTCAACATCTACTTAAGAAGGGGAGGGAACCCATACTACCTTCATAGATGCCATTTATCACTCTTTTGCCTGCACTACTGTATTGGCGTTGACGAGAGCTCTGTAACTCTTTACTCCTATGGAAAAATCTCATATGTAACTGTCAGTCTATGTGTGAAACATGGCGGACTTTTTCTTATTCTCTCACTCCAACGCAAAACCCCATAAGGAACTGTCAAAATGTAGGTGAAGAAACGTCACTTCGGGACTGGTGTCAAGGCGAATTGGAAGCAAACCGCAGGATTCACAACAGAATGCGCAGACCCTTTAGTGTTTGGAGTACATCTGATCACCAACACCATCTTAGAACGATTAGAAAACTTAACACCTCCGACGCAGGCGTCGATCGCTTCACTATGCTACACATTTCTGGTCCTGGAGTACCTGGGGGGGGGGACGTGCTGTCAAATAAGGCTACTGATAATTCTTGTATGAAACTGGTTCCAAACGTAAACAAACGCTGTAGGTTTCTTATGGCTTGTTTACGTTTGGAACCAGTTATGCGAGATAGGCGACGATTGTTCGTATTTGACAGCCACCTCCCCCCCTTGGGGAGTACTCGCGAAGAAAATAAAACAAGTATGCAGATAGCGACATCTCTTCGGATTCTTGCAAACACGATGAATCACGTTTCCAACTCCCTCGTAGTCGATGTGCCTCCTCTGCATAAAACCCTTCGCATTGTAACGAACTGATTTGCCATCACTGTCGGTCTTCACCGTGAACACCCACTTGTACGAGACAGGTAATGCAGTCTCGAGATATTTTAAAGACAGGTGGGCAGGAACTCACGGTCTCCCAGTGTTGGTGAGTTCTTTGCCGTTAATGTTCACGAAAAGTTCACTATTCTGCCATACAGAAATTCAAAACAAAAATGTGTTTCATACGACCGGAAGGTGTATGCTGGTTACAAATGTCGTGCCAAACTGATTTCCTACGCAATTAATCAATCTTTGATGTGAATTTCGCTAATAAACACGAGGAGCATTTCTAATAGCAAAACTTGCCATATCAAAATGGGCGGTTCATTTTAGTAAACAAACTAACACTTCTTCCGACTGTGACACATCTCTAACTCGCCTAGATGCAGTCTAGTGATGGACGGGTATGGGTATTTTCACCCGAATCCCGACGGGTTCGGGTCGGGTACGGGTATTCAAAAAAATAAATTTCCGGGTTCGCGTCGGGTACGGGCAGAGATGCCAGATTTTGTTTTCAGAAGTCTGCAAAAAATGTCTGTGAATTTCAGAAATGTCTGTAATTGAGCTACGTTAAATTAGCCAATAAGCCTCCGCGACAAGAATGGGACCCGCTTCCAGTGGTTTCATTGTATGTCAGATTCGCCAACGGGAGTGGTCGCAAAAAGTGGTCAGCACTCACACATTCATCACGAAACGGTTGCTTTCCAAAGTCGAGGACGCATCGGCTGAAAGAACTGCTGATGAAGAACAATGAGGACTACCACCAAGACGGTTTTATGACAGGTGGGCAGGAACTCACGGTCTCCCAGTGTTGGTGAGTTCTTTGCCGTTAATGTTCACGAAAAGTTCACTATTTTGCTATACAGAAATTCAAAACAAAAATTTTTATCTGCGGATTTGAACAGTTTTTGACCTGTTTCATACTACCGGAAGGTGTATGCTGGTCACAAATGCCGTGCCAAACTGATTTCCTACTCAATTAATCAATCTTTGATGTGAAATTCGCTAATAAACACGAGGCGCATTTCTTATAGCAAACATGCCATAACAAAATGGGCATGGTTCATTTTAGTAAACAAACTAACACTTCTTCCGACTGTGGCACCTATGTATTAGGCGCCGAGGACTACCACACAATGGTTGCTGCCGAGTAAACAGACGATCGCGTGACACACATTGAGAGTGGTCTGCTTCTGTCGATAGTCGAGTGAACACTGATATTGATTCTAAAAATCCACTTCGGATGAGCGAACTTTTTCAGTGGCAGGAGCAACATTAGACGCTAGAAGAACAAACCTCTCACCGGAAACTTTGAGTACATAGACATTCGTTCACATGAATAAGCGTTTTTGGCCTACCGGTAGAGTAATCTCATATTCACTCCTTTATTCTGTAAAATACTGAATATGAACGATGACTAAAAAATAAATATGTTGTTAAATGATTTTTATTTTTGAATAGCATTCCGAAAATTTCAGTTTTAGCTGGATATTTTGGATCGGGTTCGTTTCGGAAACGGACGGGTTTTGAGATTTATGATTTGTCGGGTTCGGCTCGGGTACGGGTTTTAAAAAATTTAATCAATTGGGTTCGGGTCGGATACGGGTAAAATAATTTTCAATTTATCGGGTACGGGTCGGGTACGGGTAAAGCGAACCCCACACGTATCAATATATTGACGCGAAGGGGAATTATTGACAATTATATTGATGATGTGAATACAGTATTATTGTCAATTCCGATGTATTGACGTCAATATAGAATGTATTGACAATACGATTATTGTCAATAAAAGCAAACGTGTAGGGTCCACTTAATGGTATGTATTTTGAAGTCGGGTACGGGTAAGGTTCGGGTATTGAAATTTCCATACCCGACCATCTCTAATGCAGACTCGATCCCACCCCTCACCGGTTGAACCAACTCGCGACCATCGTCGAAATTAGAACCGACAACTCCAGCAACCGAACACAAATGCGTCTAGAAGCGGTCACGGCATACTTCGATTGTATTTCTGAAACACAACCTCAACGCACCAACACGACGATGACAAAATTTGACATCCGCTTTCGTCTGGGAGGCGGAACGCCAGGACGCTGCAAGCAAAGGGAAGAAATAAAAATGCACACGCAAAGCACGGCACGAGCTGAACTGCTAACCTTGAAAGTCAAACACGAACTTGATTGTCTCAAAAATGTGCAAGTGGACGCAAACTGTCATCCACTATTTAAATTGTATGCCAAATATAATACAATTCCCTTGATAATTCCTCAAAATATCTAAAAGGTATTTATGTATTTACTGTCGTCAATCAGACCGTTGTGTGTGTGTGTGTGTACAATCTAACCGTCACTGTCCGGCAGTGTTATTATGGAAGAAAACTGCTTTTTATTACCCTATTAAAGCAGGTTTAGTCCGGGAGTTAGAAGGTGTTAGCTCTATTGCAGCTCCAGTGACCCATTTCAGAATGCCTGGTAATTCACGACCACTCCGAGGTCACTTTTACTTACAATAAGCCCCGCATGTTCACTCTACCTTTATCAAATGGATAATGGTATCATAAACACACTTCCAGATTCAAAAAATATTATTTCCAAATCTGGCACGTATATAGTTTTGAAATTTGTTCAACTGTATTAAATCGAGCTGAATGGACATTTCTTATCAATTTTGTTTCGAATACCTCTTGATTCATCTGCTGGCAGCACTTACTGGCCCTTACCGGCGACCAACTCATCTGCCCGCAAATGCAACAACGCCTAAATCTCAAAACTCTGAACGTCCCCTCGAAAATGCAATCGAGATATGTATAAGAGCAATCTTCAACTGGAACGTACTCACCAAATCAATACATCCGGGAGCAAATTCCCGATGCTTATTTTTCTCTCGCAAACCTGTCGTCGTCGAACGGCAAACAAAGGAAACTCGGTGAGCAATTTTGTGACACGGAATTTTCACTGAACATAAACCGCGAATTCACGAATTTCACCACACCCAACTGAGAAACACGTTCAGAAGCACTTTTGGTATAATTTCGATCAATTTCTTTCGAAAACACAACAAAAAAAGTTACAAGCGAGCCAACATCAACACCGATTGTGCCGAGCTCTTTCACGCACCTTGCAGCGCGTAACTAAACTTAAATTACAAATTATCACTCGCGATGCCACTAATTTCTGGTCCGGGAGAAAATCAAACAACGCAGATCGCGACATCTCTTCTGATGCTTGCAAACATGTTGAATCACGTTTTCTTTCTCTATTCTAAAACTTCCCGGAAAGCGAGACAACTACCAATCACACACGTATAAACGTCCGGGAGGCAGAGCACCAGCGATAATCCGGCAATTGCAGCCGAAAACTACGCCGAACGCCCGCACAAAACAGAGAACAAATTTAAAACACAACCGTATCCAAAGGCGTTTGAAACTGCACCCGCACTTTAGGTGAATCATCCTGTCGCAAAAAAGCCATGCAGGAGACGGATTCTTCATCGCCTTTAACTGGTTTAGCGCATTGGTCACAGGCGGAAGACATGCTGACTCAGTTTCCAAAAGTGATTTAGAAACAGCGGTGGAGATGCTCTAATACGCAAAGAGGAATTGGATTCTCAAGATCGCCCAATGCTAGACAGTATACATGTGCACTACAATATGTCTGATTGAATAACTTTTTCACTGTTTTCACAACACAAAATATGCTCTAATTAGACGATTATCGTAACGAACTGCACTTTCCACTAACAACGAGAACAATATTGCAGGTATACCGAACGGAAAAAAAAAACGAATAACGATAACCCGTGTGATAAAAAATGGGCAAATTTAGCAGCGCACAATCACGACGATGTGAATAACAACAACTGTCAAATGTTTCTCCTACTGTCGTCAATCAGACCGTTGACCGTATATTCAAGCAATAAATTTAATTTAAACAAATATAGCAGAAAAACTATCTTTTTAATTTGTCGAATCCGGAAAACGGAATCCCTTTATGAGGAGAAACGGAATTCCCTTTATTATAATTGCTTATCTTTTGACAGATACGCGTATTTAGTCTACTTCTTGAAGACTTCATCAGTGCCATGTACTCAACACCACTTACTCGTCTTTGTATGGAAGAAAATTATTTCATTTTCAGAGTAAATTTTAATAAACAAACTAAAGGTGCTTCTATGGGCAATTCGTTTTATCCATTTTTATGTGAATTGTTCATGGCTAACCTAGAAAATACTCTGGAGGATAGGAATTTGTTCCCCAAGTGTTGGTATAGGTACGTGGATGACATTTTTAGTATCGTCAAAACGGAAGATTTATCAAAAACTTTGGAGGCCATAAGCAACGTTCACAAGGACATCAAATTTACTCACGAAGAAGAGAGAGACGACAAACTCCCCTTCTTAAATCTTCTTATCATCAAGGAAACGTCTTCGTTCAATTTCGAAATCTATAGGAAACCAACAAATACAAAGAGAGTAATACCAAGCACTTTAAACCATTCCCATCAACACAAAATGGCAGCTTTTCACCACATGGTTCACAAGATGTGAACTCTTTCTCTTAGCGATACAGGCAAATCAAAGGAAATAGTCACATTAGTCACAATCGAAATCGGGTATCAAGAAAAAAAAAACAATTCAAGCAGTAATCGATTAAAGAGCAAGGGATCATTTTAGGCGTATTTCGACAACTCTTACACCAGTGCCTCTACCTGTTGGAGACTAAATTTAGGTACCTGGTTACCCTAGCAGCACACTTGTCATTTAACTGTTGTGGTTACTTGTATGCACCTTATTTCAGTCACAATCAAGTTGCAGCAACCTATTTTGATGGATGTGTGTTGCTTGGGTAGGTAAACTGTGACATGGCAGTGGATACCTGATGACTTTTAGTACCTATATACTATAACTAATCAATGTATATAACTCGTAGATAAAAGATGGATTCTTCAGTGGTGTTGAGTACTTGGCACTGATGAAGTCTGCAAGTAGTAGACAAAATACGCGTATCTGTCAAAAGATAAGCGGTTATAATGGAATTTAAGGGAAATATAAATACTATGCTCGCTTGCGCTTTTTTGAGAAAATATATTCAGAAAATCATAAATATTTTTTTCAAATATCCTGTGATATTGTTTTTCAGTACGCTATAAAATAAAAGTATTGCTTTGGAAAAGAATGAATTGATCAGTACCAATCAATGGAAATTCATTGTTTTTTATGAAGTAAAAAAAAATAAACTGAAAACTTGAATTTCAGATAAATTTTTCAAAACTATTTCAGTTATTACAGCAGTACAGCATCCTAACAAACATCACCACGACGCCGAGGGTTCACTCCATTGATAGTTTGGATGTCAACCGATCGCAAACCAAATTCACGGAAGAACAATTGACACACCTCAACAAAGGGCTAGGATACGCGGTTACAACCAAGCCAGACGTTGAGACAGCGGTTACCAAGACACTTCCAACATCATCACAGAATACGGTCAGGACTATCACATCGAACATAATCAAGGACGGACAGGAACAAAGTTGCAGCAACGAAAAGGAAATTCGGATTGTAAAGGAGCTGAACACTAAATCAGTGTATTATGTGAAAGCAGGCAAGGGCAACGCGGTCGTTATCATGGACAAGGACGTTTACGACAATCAGATGACAATGAAAATTAACAACGGACTGTATAGGCAGCTTCGAGTAGACCCTTTACAGAGCATGAATGTGTTTCACCAGAAAAAAAAAAAACACTGATGGAGTGTAAATCAATATAAGGCGATGGAGCGGGTCGTTTACGGAAATTCTATCCCATTCTACCCAGGATCAAAGGTCTCTCCAAAGTCCACAAAGCGGGGTTGCAGTTGGTTCCCCTACGCACAAAAAAGCGAAATGGCTAGTCACAGAGTTCCAGAGTATGCCAAATCAGTTCCAGAGTAAGGCAGTTAGTAACACCCAGGAGTTCACCCAGCAATAACAATCTTCAGGAGACATGAACGAGGACGAGATTATGATATCTTTTGACGTAACAGCTCTTTTTCCCAGCGTACTGGTCAAGGAAGCGATCAACCATGTGGAAGACTGGCTATTAACACAACGAGAGATTGCAGCATGGAGAAATAAGGTTCGGACGTACCTTTAGCTGACCCGCCTTTGTATGGAAGAGAACTACTTCTCTTTCCGATGTTGATGATGATGATGATGGTCCCACCTCTTACCCCTACAAAGGTTTGAGCTGGACGAGTTATCTTTAAGATAATTAAATATAAACATTTTAACCAGGTTTGCAAAAAAATCGAGCTGGTTACAATTACAGATATAAATGTCCTGTTAAATATGCTATAGGCATCAACCAAACATATTCACAGGTGTAACTAGTTATCAAAAGTCCAAGTATAGTTCTCGACAATACTTCCATTTACACGTGACCTGGGATTTACACGTTTAAGCTTCCGCAGTGCCAGGACTATATCCAAGGAACCGACTTCCAGCCAACTCTTTACTAATTCAAGGCTTTTGCCACAATTTCCACGTATTAGTTATTTATACCTGTATTCCGCGCGCGAGGATCAAACCATTGTAGACTACTCAAAGCTATTTTTACTATTACTATTACAAAATCAAAAAAACTAAAAATCCATCATCACCATCGAGGCAAACAATGTAGTTTTTTGTATATGCTACACAAATTACTAAAATGTCTTTATGACAGTCTCCATACAAAATAATCCGTTAGAGATAACTTTGTCAAGAAACATGATTTATCCATTCATAAAAATTTAACTGCTCAATAAACAGCTTTTACATGTGAAATGCAGCGTCTCTTGAATTCTGTAAGTGTAGTTGCACGCTTGATGTGCCTAGGCATCGAATTGAAAACATTTATACCTTTGAAAAATAATGAATTTTGTGAAGCATTATTCAAAAGACGTGGTGTTCTTACTTCATCCGCGTTTCTAGTGTTATATCTATGAAAATCACTTCCTCTTTCAATCCGATCACACAAATATCGAGGCAGCAAACCATTAACTACTTTAAAAATGAACACCATAGTGAAATATACAATTCTTTGCTTCACTGAAAACCATTGCAAAGCGTCCAGCATAAAAGTTGAGGAAGTGAATCTATTACATCTTAAAATTAAACGCATTACTTTATTCTGCAAACGCTGCAATCTCGATATTTGTGTTTCATTGGTCAGAAATAAAATGGAAGGGCAAAAGTTTAGATGAGGGGAGATGATTGATTTGTATAACTATATTTTACTATCAATAGTTAAATCGTTTTGCAAGCGACACAGAATTCCATACTTCTTGGCAATTTTCTTGATGACACTGTCAATATGAGAATTGAACTTAAGTTTGTCATCAATAATCACGCCAAGATATTTAATTTCCTGAACGCGATCAATTGTCTCATCATCAATAACAACAGAGACATCATCATCTACACGATTCCGCGAAATTACCATGAATTTAGTTTTACTTATATTCAATTTCAATTGTTTATACTTCAACCATCTACTTAGAGAACGCAAATCTTCATTCAAGCGTGAAACAGCTTCTTCTAAATCTTTAGCTGTTACTTCTACAAGCACACGAAAGGAGCCCCAATGGGAAATGTCCTATCCCTCTCCCTGTGTGTACTTTTCATGGTTAACTTGGAGAAAATCCTGAACAAGAAAGGACTATTACCAACAATCAATACGAAACTAACTATTTCATATTGGCTCACTACTTGACTAGCCTATTGGTCCCAAGCAAATCGATTAACGTACCCAATTCTAGTCAAAATTCTAGTACTACACTATGTTTGTTTTGATTTGCTATGAAAGTTTGACAGATAAAATGAGGGGTTCGTGGATTTTCCTATGTTTCGAGGGGTGCATCGATTAGCTTGGGACCGAAGATAGTACCAGAGCTGAGCCAAAAAACTTGAGCTCGTTTCTTCGGGACCTTCTGGTCTTAGAGTTACCTCTATGCTATTACCAAACCGTTGCTGGAGGTTTGTTGACGATATCATCAGCGTAGTTAAAAGGGAAGCCCTTGCCCCCATGAATGAAATAAACAGGTTTAATATGTCAAACACATTCTTTGCAACCTCTTCTTGTAAGCTACTTACCAAAAAATTCTGAATTTTACTGGTGATGTAAACATCCATGCATGATCCATGCATCCATGATGTAAACATCCAACATTTATACATGTAAACTTCCTTTCCAAACAAAAGTGGACAGTTGCATACAATATATGGAATATTGCATGACATGTCTCATACATTTACACGATCTATAATCTAAACTTGTATGATATATGACGCTCCATTAATGTGCATCATAGTAACGGTAATTTACACTACTTTTTTTTAGCTGTGTACCAATTCAAAATATGATCATGGCATCTAATTATTTCATAATTAAAAAAAAACATTGTTTTAGCTGAAATGAGTATTTGCAACCTTGGCTGTAATCATTGTAACAAAGTATACCTAGGACAAACCACGAGCACTTTAGCAACTATATTCAAAGAACATATAGCGGAGGTTAATAACGTCAAAAAGCAAGAGGAAAAATCAAAGGTTGCAGAACTCATCTGATTCATTTTTTTTTCGCTAAATATTTGGCGTGGAACTGGTCGTGTTTTAGGAATACTACAATTTGTTGTGATGTTTTATTATATAATAACGGGTGGCAACTAAAATTTTTGAATTTCTTTCTCAAGCTGTCAAAAAAAAAAGACAAACATATTTGAAGAAGATCTGATTTATTGAAGTTAAAGATACATTGTCCATTGTTGATAAAAAATTAGTGAAAATTTGAAAACGGTCCGTAATCGGATGTTCGGCGAAGCTTCCGTTTGATGTCGGAACAGGAGCGTTGTACGGCCTTCATGTCAACTTTGCGAATGCATCTCTTGATTCTACCAATCAACTGTTTGCAATTCGTGGCTCTCCAGTTATTTTTGTACTTCGATTGGGCGACACTGAGGCAGATTTGTCGGGTTGTGGTTTTTGGGTACAAATGGGATCGAACGGGTATTCAGGAACGATTGTGTTTTTTTGGCGTAATGCGATGACGCTTTATCCGGCCAAAACACGTATTGTCCATCAGCATGATGTTTTTGTAGAAACGGTATCAACATTTTCTTCAAACATTCATTCTGGTACACATATTGATTGATTGCCAAACCAGAGGGCTTGAACCATGGCTTAGAAATGCTTTCTTGGAAATTTTTGTGTCCATAATTTTGGCTGGTCGTCCACTACCTTGCTTGCGAGCAGTTGTTGGGGATCTTAGGATATGGTAAACAGTCGAAGCCGCAACATTTTCGCTTTTAAAATGTTGTACCGTATACTTTTTGCCGAGATTTCTGTGCAGTTCGTAGAACTGTACAACGCGCTCGCGAAATACTTCTTGTTTCGACGGCATTTTGAGCAAAACTGAGCAAGCATAAACAAAACAGAAAATAATAGCAAAAAGAGGAGAGAGAGAGCTAACACATATACACTCTTATTTCTCTCTGAGCTCGTTTGTTGTTGAGCATAGAGGCCTCGAAAAAATTCCAAAATTTTAGTTGCCACCCGTTATAAATTACAAAGTCACTTTTGAACGTGCGAGAACTTGGTCGCAGAAATATGACACAAAAAAAGTGATATTGTCGGTAAACATGATGTTTGATCGACCCGGGTGCTAAAACATAGCCGCTGGCAAAATATTAGGATCTATCCCTGGCTGCTTTTGCAAAAAATCAGTACTGATGGAACTTGGGCGGAAAGGTACGGAAATGGTAATGT
This sequence comes from Ochlerotatus camptorhynchus, assembly GCF_037179485.1. Classification (NCBI taxonomy): domain Eukaryota; kingdom Metazoa; phylum Arthropoda; class Insecta; order Diptera; family Culicidae; genus Ochlerotatus; species Ochlerotatus camptorhynchus. The sequence goes on along the minus strand of NW_027040929.1, from coordinate 2,929,073 downwards.
ATGTTTAGAAAAGTATGACATACGCTTGATCCGACTTGGACAACATAAATAGCTGCTCGTCGTAGCTTGTTAGATGATGTTAGATGTAAGGGGCCCGGTGGCCTTAGAGCAACCATTTTTGCTTCCTGAGCAGAAGATCATAGATTGGATCCCTATACATTACTGAGTTGCCAGGATCGCATGATTTGCTTGCAATGCTTTAAAAGATCGCATCACTTTCCAAACTTATGTCATTCATTTATGACTAGCTCGTATAGAAAATAATAAAACAAGCAGATGTCTAATGGATCATAAATCTTCCAGAACGTTTCTCTTGCCTTCCTTCACTTCCTCCATCGAACCGTTAGCCACGAACTAGTTTCATCCAAGCGGTGTCCCTTTAAGAGCTCAAAAAAAACCCAACCATTCAGCGATATCATACATACGGAGCACGCCGGCAGCGGCTTTTGGATCATTGCAAAATTGCAACAACAATAACAACATCGAACCCAGCAAACAACGATGTCCCTCTTTCCCGAGAGATGATAAAGAACGACCAACCGGTGAATTAAGAGCCCAGCCATACCCACCAAAATCCAATAACAACAACAACAACAACTTCGGTGCAATCTGTACGGTGCGGTGGTAAACTATTGCTCTACCTCCTCTTTCCCGGTGTCGTCGCCGTCGCCGTCGGAGTGAGAAGAGAAGAGAAATGAACCGGGATAAAGCGAATCCTCTGATCGGTTCTTCATGCTGCCGTGTGTCCGGGAGGATGCGCGCACAGGCGTAAAAATCGTTGGTCCGTAAAATTGGAAAATCTGTCCAATAAAATGTACTTTGGCAGAGAGAGGTGCAGCAGTCAGCCCAAGCAGCGAAAACGGCGATTTACCTCGGACTTCATAGCGGACTGAATAATCTGCCACTTAGGGGGAGGTAGGAAACACTATGCTCATTTTTTGCACTTCCCCATACGAGGTGTTGTTAATGCAGTATCGATTGCAATTACTGGCGGATAATTGACTGTTTTTTTTTTTGGAGCGGGATGTGTAACCAATAATAACATAGAACATTTTTACTTAAACGAACTTTACTTAAAAAGTTTCAAACGTTTTCCATCCATTTAACACAGTTTTCCGTTCAATTGAACAATTATTCCAACCAGTTATGATGCAACCAATCTAGGTAGGCAAAGCCGAAAAGAAAACTTAGCAACCACATTTCCCTGAGTCTGGGCAGCCAGGGCCCGATCGTGAGGAAGAAGGACCATAAAGTTTCGCTTACTTAGCGAAATTTATCAGACAAATTAAACGTGCTGATTCGAGGGCTTCGCTACCTCCGACCGCGCGATTCTTGACGATGATGACGATGGAAAACCAGCAGAAATTTCCTCACTCTCATTGAAAAGTACAGAAACACACACAAACATCCCACATACAGACACGCAAGCCGCAATTTATTCGCCTCAGGAGTTGAAAATCTTTTCCCTGAGAGAAGCAAAATAATAAGGTTACTTACTTTGTGTCGAGGCAAGGCGGACGTCAACGATGAAGAGCAGGATGGAAAGCGCGGGTGCAGGAGAAAAAATATCGAAAATAACGTTCTTTTGTGAAAAGTTATAATCTCAAATTATTGTTATTACCATTTATATTTGATTTGATTTTCGTTTCGTTTTCTGCGGGAAAGTTTTACTCTTTTCTGGTCGGGATTGAATTGTGGACGGATTGCGGAGTTGAAGAGCGTTTTTAGTTATTTTAAATGACCCTTCTTCTTTAAATCCAGTCAATTTAAACTTTGGTCTCAAATTAGGTGGTTTGATGACGTTGATGATGATTTTTTATGCAATTGAATTATTTTTCGTATTCAACTATCCGGGAGATTGTGCTTACAAATGTCAGAGTCTTGCGGAGGTTTGCTTCACTTAACGCAATCAGAACGTCTTCCTAAAACGGGCCAGCTTCAGCTGAGTAGGCAGGAAAAACTTTAACAAATATTATTAAAAAGTTTTTCCTAGTGGCAGCAGGCTATGGCCGTGCTCCGTACTGGGGTGCGTCATATATCCATAGGGATGACAGAAGGAAAGTTTACAGAGCGCAAAGAAAACAAGAAACAAAGATTTTACCTGTCTATTGAAAAGGACAAACAAAAATGAGCTGGAAAGTGATACAGGTATCATGATTTGATTGTCTCAACTTGAAAGGATCATATCGGTGAGATGGATTTCTTTGAATTTCATCATATTTTTTTGCGATTATATTTTGATTGTGCTTCTATATAAAAAAAAAAGATAAATGGGGAGGGGGGGGGGGGGTTGTTATCAAGGTCGAATTGTGGAAAATGAAAGACCCACTTAGTAATGGAATAATATTTCGGATTTGAGTTAACGGATTTGAAAACGGTTTTCACTCACGGCATACTATTCCTTATATTTAAAAAAAAATACGAAACAAATTAATATGACCATCAAGCGGTGCACAACGGTCTCATCCATTGTTTTTTTGCGATTTTATCCCACCAATTTTTCATTTGAGCTACCATTTTGATGACTGTACCTTTTACCTTCAGTTTCCTTTTCATAATTGCCCAGTAGTTTTCAATTGTCCTGAACTGGGGACAATTGGCAGATTGAGGGTACAATTGTTGTACTTCTCGGCTGTAGTGATAACTCACAAGATCCGGCCAAAATGTCACCGGACCATCATGTGACTGGATGAAGGGCAGAATTCGCTTCTGGAGACTTTCGGTTTTTTAAACCTCCGAGTTCATCATTTTCTCAATGACGAAAACCTTTGTGTTCTGGCCGCAACTGCAAATTCTCAGCCAGATCATATATTTGCGTGCAAATTTATCCGCAAAAACAAATTTGAATCTGCCATGAATACCTCCTCGAGCATTCACCTTGTAAAATTTTGGTCCTGAACGCTGTCTAACGTCGGTTTTTACATAGGTTTCATCATCTATAAGTATGCACCCACCGGACTTGTCAGCAGGTTGTCATACTGTACTTCGGTTGACATCATACTTTTTACTCAAATCGCGATCGGACATACCGGGATTGCTTCTGATGGACCTCACGACCTTTCCACGGAGCTGATGGTTGGCAGTTCCACTCCAGCGTTTACTTTGAGGCTTCCGATTCATCGTCAAGTTTTTCTTATACATTTGGAGCACGCGCTATACGGTGTTTCTAGGAAAATTCAACACTTTATCCAGCTTGGACGCGGATCACGATGGATTTTCCAGGTGACTTCGCACGATTTTTTTTCTACGCTCCTCTTGCATGGTGACTGTCTCCAAAACAAGAGCGTTTCATAGACTGAAAAAAAAAACTGTTATTTTTATTGTTGTTGTCAACAAAAATACGTCAAAAGCTTCCGAAAACGTCCACTTGGAGTGCTGTGGGCCATGGTTTACAACATTCTTTTTGAAACCATGAGCTTGTAAACATACTAGAGATCTGGGCTTGAATAAAAAAACATGGGATCTGCCTTGAACTTGGATCAACCTTTCTTTTCTTTCAATCAGGCTAAGGCCTTGTTGTTCTTTGCTGTCCGAAGAAGTCGTCTCCACTCTACTCGATCCATGGCCACAGTTCGCCAGCCTCGTAGTCTGCGAAGGTTCCGCAGGTCACCTTCTACTTGGTCGATCCACCTTGCCCGCTGCGCGCCTCTTCTTCTTGTTCCTGTTGGGTCGCTTTCTAGAACCATTTTCACTGGGTCGTCGTGCGGCACTCTTACGACGGGTCCAGTCCACCGTAGTCGCCCAATTTTTGCAATGTGGACGATGGATGGATCTCCCAGCAGCTGGTGCAATTCGTGGTTCATTCGTCTCCTCCACTATCCATCATCCATCTGCACTCCATCGTAGATGGTACGCAACACCTTCCGTTCGAAAACACCAAGGGCACGTTGATCCTCCACGAGCATAGTCCAAGTCTCGTGGCCGTAGAGGACCATCGGTCTAATCAGCGTCTTGTAGACAGTCAACTTCGTCCGGAGTCCAAAGTAGGCACGATTCCCTGCCATAATGCGTCATTGAATTTCTCTGTTGGTATCATTTTCGGCGGTCACCAGTGAGCCCAAATACACGAACTCATCGACCACCTCGATTTCATCACCGTCAATCTGAACTCGGGGTGGGAGGCTAACATTGTCTCCCTAGAATCTCTTCCTTTCATGTATTTTGTCTTTGATGCGTTGATGGCAAGTCCAGTCTGCCTAGCTTCAGACTTTAGTCTGATGTACGTTTCCGCCATCGTCTCAAAGTTCCGTGCCATGATGTCAATGTCATCGGCGAAGCCAAGAAGCTGGATGGACTTCCTTAAGATCGTGCCACTCGTGTCTATCCCAGCACTTCTGATCACACCTTCTAACGCGATGTTGAACAGCAGACACGAAAGTCCATCACCTTGCCGTAACCCCCTTCGAGATTCCAAGGGACCCCGATACTCGAACAACGCACATCACTCGATCCATCGTCGCCTTGACCAATCGCGTCAGTTTATCCTGAAATCCGTACTCGTGCAAAATCTGCCATAGCTGATCCCGATCGATTGTGTCGTATGCGGATTTTTAATCAATGAACAAATGATGTGTGGGCAAGTTGTATTCTGGGCATTTCTGCAGAACCAGTCGAATCGCGAAAATTTGGCCCGTGGTAGCGCGGGCACCCATAAATCCCGCCTGGTATTGCCTCACGAACTGTCTTGCAAATGGTGACAGGCGGCGGCATAGAATTTGGGAGAGTACCTTGTAGGTGGCGCTCAGCGCGGTAGTTGCAGCAATCCAACGTGTCGCCCTTTTTGTAGATTGGGCATACGAAATCTTCCATCCACTCCTCCGGTAATATCTCCTCCTCCCAAATCTTGGCAATTACCCAGTGCAGCGCTCTAGCCAGTGCATCTCCACCGTATTTTAATAGCTCACTTGGTAATTGATTTACACCAGTTGCTTTGTTGTTTTTCAGCCGACCGATCTCCTCCTCAACTTCTTGAAGATCAGGGGCCGGTAGCCTGTCGTCTTCTGCGCGTGCTCCAAGGTCTGTTGCCGTGCCACCTTCGTTTTCTGCTCGTTCGTGAGAAGGTTACCGTCCAAGTCCTTGCACATATCGGCTTGCGGCACGTAGCCTTTGCGCGAACTATTTAGCTTCTCATAGAACTTCCGCGTGTCGTTTACGCGGTACAGATTTTCCATCGCCTCGCGATCACGGTCTTCCTGTTGACGCTTCTTTCTTCGGAAAACCGAGTTTTGTCTGTTCCGAGCTTGTCTGTATCGCTCCACATTCAATCTCGTGCGGTGTTGCAGCATTCTCGCCAGTGCTGTATTCTTCTCCTCTACTAACAGTTTGCATTCGCCGTCAAACCAGTCATTTCTTAGATCCGGGATTGCAGTTCCTAGTGCCGCTGCAGCAGTACTACCTCTCGCGGAACGGATGTCCCTCCAACCATCTTCAAGAGAAGCTGCACCAAGCTGCTCTTCCGTAGGTAGTGCAACTTTCAGCTGCTGCGCGTAGTCCTGGGCAACTCCGGCGTCCCGTAGTTGCTCAATGTTGGGTCGCGGTGTTCGACTTCGACGGGTGTTATGCACCGTCGAGAGTTTTGAGCGTATGCATACTGCAACTAGGTAGTGGTCCGAATCTATGTTCGCACTGCGGTACGTGCGGACGCTGATAATGTTGGAGAAGAATTTCCCGTCGATTAGAACGTGATCGATTTGGTTTTCTGTGTGTTGGTCAGATAATCTCCAGGTGGCTGTGTGGATATCCTTGCGGGAGAAAAAGGTACTTCGGACTGACATACCCCGAGAGGCTGCAAACTTCACGCATCGTTGGCTGTTGTCGTTCGATACGGCATGCAGGCTGTTTAGCCCGATTGCCGGTCTATACATTACCTTCCGCCCCACCTGAGCGTTAATGTCGCCGATGACGATTTTGACGTCCCATTGGGAACAGCCGTCGTACACCTGCTCCAGCTGCGCATAGAACGCTTCTTTCTCGTCGTCGGGTCTCCCTTCGTGTAGGCAGTGCACGTTGATGATACTGTAGTTGAAGAAACGGCCCTTAATTCTCAACTTGTGAGGACCAGGGCTAAATATTCCGCTCCTTCCAGGTTGTTAACTCACCATTGTGTAGCCCAAAACTTGGATCAACCTACAGGAAACAATAAATATAAGTTTATTGCAAAGAGAACTCCAATGGAGTTTTGAAAAGTATTCTTGAGGAATTCCAAGAAGAAGCTTGACCTGCAAAAGTAAGAATATCAAAAGAAAAATCCCGAGTTGCAGACGGACGATTTGGATAATTTTTTCGAAGATTATAACGCTCGGTAGCTGAACCAGATTTGGGAACCGCAAATGGTGACTCACGATCAGCTGCGGATGCTCAACACAAAGCTGGACGAGATGATTGGCAGCCAGAAACGAAAACTCGGACAGCTCTCGGTGCAATGCGATTTTGAACAACAAAACCATATTATACTATTGAGAATGTCTCTTCCTTTCATGCCTAAGACATTAATCCACAGTTTCCTTCAAATATTATCACGCGCCATTCACACTTTAGGAAAATGGTGAAGCTCACTTTTTTTGGCCATATTTTGCGTGGCACCCATCCCAGAAATTAGGACACTTCTGAATTATGATTAATATTAAATTATGCACTAAATCGGCTCAACCAAAATTGAAATCAGATTTGTTATGCTTGCGCTATCAGAAAATTTTCGTTAATCATGGCCATCTTTGTCTTTCCCGTGATTGTAATCGTCATATGTCAGAAAAGGGTAATCCGAATTTTATGGCGCTCGAGCGTAAAAAACTGGATATTATGTGGCAAGCACATTGATACTCTATGCTCAGGGAAGTCTCGAAAATTAACAACCTGAAAGATTTCTTCTACTGAACTGTAAATCGAACTTACCACCTCCGGTCTGGCTGTTCAATAACTGACTAGGCTATCTGACACCTCTAAGCAAAGCTTCATAAAGCAGCTCCTTTTTTATTCCTGTCTCAAATCTATTGATAATGAGCTGAGCAATGATTTTTCAAATATTGCCAATTAACCGTTACACATTTTACCGTAGGCATCGTGTTCGGAGTGTTAAGCAAGAAAGGAATCCATTTGTTTTTACAACATCGCATCCTCAAGGGCACACATCTGGCGATCTATTCAATACTCAATCGAATTAATTTTACACAGCCAAGGATTCTTGTTCACTATAAAATATATCTTAAAACTATAGTCAAACGGTACAGCACAATAAACACTTTATCTTCCGCTATCCAATAAGCCTGCTCCATCAGAACGGAAGTCGCTTCCAGTGATTTAATTGTATGGCAGTATCGCCAACGAGGGGCAGAGCGCTTCCATTGCAGCAATGAACACATAACGTGGTCAGCACTCACACATTCATCATTCATAGTCGACGACGCATCGACCAAAAGAACTGCTGATGAAGAAATATGAGGAGGACCACACAATGGCTGCTGCCGAGTAAACAGACGATCGAGTGACACACATCGAGAGTGGCCTGCTTCTGTCGACAGCCGATTGGCTTCATCACTGAAATAAATTTTTAGGACCGCTGAATATTTGATCCCATGAACAACAGAATCAAATCAATCTTTCTATGATTGTTAAATTTAAGGACCATACAAACCGTTTCGAGTATGGATGAACTGACTGCTCCATAGGAACCATTGAAGTATCGGGAAACTGTGAAGCGAGTCTCTAAAATTGAAATTGCTATTCCATGTTGGTTAAATTATAAATCCCTTCGCCGGTGAATGCTCAATCCCAATGCTAACGACAAACCGAAGGTGCTTCCTCGCAATCCGGTGGACGAAGTTTAAACACCGCTACTTTCCCGTCTCAAATAAAATTCAAAGCGACTTGTGTATGAAGAATCCACCACTGAACTGGTGGGTGGAAGACAACTTTGCCCCCTTGCTATCGGGGTTTACCGTATACAGAGGTATACGGAAGCATTCCGAAGATCGCTACCGGAGGGTAGAAAATGAAAAAGTTTTCCGTTTCCGGAAGAAAGATTTTTAAATCTTCTCTGATAGGATTTTTATAGACAGAGGAGACCACCGCTTTCGGAAATCTTTCTATGTTGTATCCCGCAATCCGAGCTCCTCGTGAAACGGAAAGGTGCAACACAGAAGGGATGCCACTGTAGGGATATACAACCACTGCAAAAGTTCCCGGAGATGCGTTTTTCACTCAACCATAGTCCCGAAAAAGGACCAAAAAAAAAATCGAGCTGAACGTTCGGAAGGAAACTCACGAACAAGTTGCTTCCTCCCCCGGAAGGTTGAAACGTGCACGTGGAGACTCTTTTGCAATTGTACTTACTAAGCGCGTCTTCCAAAAGTCTCGGAGCGAAGAGATAAAAACAATAAAACCTGATCCGATAAATAGTTGGAAGGGATTTTCGAGGATGAAAGGGACCTCTTACTAGAATTTCGTTTTCCCCCTTTTCCGAAGCGCTCGGGTTGATCCAGCTCACGATTTGTGTGTTTCGTGAGAAGGTTGTGGAAGTAATCATACTTCTTCCATTGGAAATGGGAAAAGATTTGCCGAAGAATTTAATGCACATTTTATTGGTTGGCTGGCTGACAGTCATCCTCGGTTGGCCATGGGAATAAATATTGTAAAATGTTATTTCCGTTTGTAAGCACAAACCGAGAGCCACAGTTGGTCAACCGTGGAGGATTTGGGACGGATTGACGGTGGGTATAAATCTTAGTATAATCTTAATTTTCCGTTTCGATGATTATTTATGTACACCTACTCGACTTCAGGCCCTCATATCGACATAAATAAGTGGCGTGGCGGAACTGCAATTGACAGAGCCAGGGTTGCTCTTCTTCCAATCGAAGTGTCACTTGAACTTTCTTTCGCCCGGCCAACTTTGGTTTCGATTTATGACCATGGATTTGATACCGGAATCGAGCGGAGGCGAGCGAAACCTTATCTCCGCTCGGAAGATCAAATAAAATGGACAAGCGCCTACTTCGAGTGGATAGTAAATCGAAAGGCCATCGTGCGTGTCCTCTTATCTGGGTCTCAATCTAGGACGAGTGGATGATATCCCATAATCGCTTTCCAGGGCTTGCCCTTTGCTGCTGCCCCGCACCTGTGTGAAGTGAAACCGAGCAAAGGGCCTCTCTTGCAACATGTCAATAAATTAAATTTTGCACACGCTCCTGTTTCCATTTTGGTTCGTTTGGAATGGAACATCCGATTGGAACGAGAGGAAGAATGAAAAAATCCAATCCGCCTCCGCTGGACCAGATAAAGATTTTCGGTCTGATTTATTTCCTACTTTTTGCGACTTCAATTCCACTATCAGACAAACGGGCTCAACCTGATTTCGAATTCTGAGCCTGTAAACAACGTTTTATTTTTTATCTATTTTTTCTCTCTCCTATTCCCTTCGTAGTTCATGCTAACAAGCGTCTTTTTCTGCAGCTTTGAGATTTTGTTGTATTTTCCTCCAAAATTCAACTATTCCATCGCCTTTTTCCCTCGGAATGTTGAATCAGTTCTGGGAGGCGGTGAGGGCCGATGCTGAATTAGGGGAGCGAGAGATGCAGGAAGCGCATTAGAGTAGTTGACATACGAGACTGGAAGGACCAGATGATGATGTTGCTGCTAGTTGCAGATGCCAATGCAGTGGGATTTGAGAGGGCATAAGCGGAAACCACATTCGAAAGCCCTTGATTGCAGCAGCACTGTCGACATTCTCATACACTCCGAACTGTTAGAATCGAATGGTGTTGTCGTACCATGAACCACATCGTCATCATCAGCATCAGCATCATCAAACGGACAGCCATGTACTCGTCAGACTGGTAGAATTCGGGTTGATTGTTGAAAACGGGTTTGCATTTGGAATTACAATTTAAGAGTACCTAGTTTGATTCTGATATCTTGTGTCGGTAAGGTGTGGCTTTAGGTGCATTAATGTGTAATGCACTAATTATGTATGCTGATTCACGAGGTGTATTTTATTTGTAATTCGCCTAGCGGCACCGGTACTGTAGTGGTTAGCGTGATTGTGTTCAATCCCAGTCGGCGGCATCGGGATTTTCTGAGACATAGAATCTCTGATTACGGCTTTCTTCGGAAGGTCCTCGGTCCAGGAGTTGATGGGTCAGGGCGGGAGCTCATTGGTACTCAGAATGGAAAACAAGATTGACGGAAAACAAATCAAGAGATTTAGGCTGTAATAACGGTTTTTAATCGACAAAATGAGATAGAATCTATTGAAAATCAATCAAGACTTGTTGTCTCCCCTTGAATCGAGAAACAGCTCATGGCTGTTCCCAAGAATTTCTGGGAATCGGGAAATATATATATCTGATGACCAGATCTGGGTGTTTTCTGTTTTTTCAGACTTAACGACATATGTAGACAACACACAGATGAATAAAGATATGCAATCTAGGGCGTAGATAGGTTTCAACATAGAGTAGTGCAAAATCTCGAATAACCTGGTTATGTTTCAAGGCGAGAAAGTTTAACAAAATTTTACTAAGTCTTAGATCTCAATGCTTTGATTCTTTAAAACTGGAATTTTGGTATAAGTATTCACATTTTTTTAAGTCCCGAAAATCGAACAAACTTCACAAAAATTGTGGATTTTTCCTAATCAAGTCTGAGTCTTATTTTTGACTGTGTTTAGGATCTTGAAAAAATGTCGATGCTTGCCCTCGGAATCCTTCTCAGGATTGTTTTTAGAAGTTTATCTAGAATTTCCTCAGAACAAAAATTTACTCAAAGATCAGCTCAGAACTCTCTCTAGTATACTCAAAAAAATTGATGCATAATACTCTAAAAAACTCTGCAGATTACTCTGAGAATTCACGTTGAAATTACAATAGCCCCTCCATATATGAAGTGGGTGGTAGCGTCCACCCGCCGATGTTTCTCGCCTGTCCTTCAACCAATGCTGAATTTTTGCATGTGATTAGAGTCAACAATAATCTAGTTATCTACAGAAAATCCACTCAATTGCTTGAAGGAGAGCCGATAAATAGCGGTGAGTGAACGGTACCGTATTATGAAATCCTGGTAAAAAAATATTCTAACATTTCTTTTGGAATTCTTCTAAGCATTCGATAAATGCTCTCCCGGATATCTAATGAAACCATTATTCTTGAAAAACTCCTTAAAATTCCCTTCAAATTCTCCTGATGCTCTAAACATTAGCACGAGAATAATCTTGACATACAGCTAGAAATTTTTAAGTATTTTCTATGAACTTTTCGTTGGAGCTTTCCTGGGTTTTCAATTTCCTTGGCGTGATCAGAGATGATATGCCTCAGAACATCTCGACGGTGCCGACTGGGATTGAACCCAGGCCTGCTGGGGTGAGAGGTAATCATGCTTAGCACTACACCACTGGCGCCGCTAAGGTGGGTTTCTCATTTCACCACACGTAGTTCTGAAGAGCCTGACTGAAATGTGGTGCTTGCGAAGATTACTTGGAGATACGATATGACGAAACATTGATGCTATTTGTATAGAGCTCAAGTAAATGCTTCCAGAAATTAGTTAGGATAAGGTATTGAAAAAATGTGTTAATTGTTTGTCAAAAAAATTTAAAGTTGCATTGAAATACTATAAACCGTATTAAACTTAAATTTTCCCTCATCTCACATTTCACGTCCATTCTGAACGACCATACCGTTGTGGTTAAATCACAGCTTTGCTAATAATGTGTACATCTATATCCTTTCTGGTAGCATGGAGCCAACAAAGTACAAGTGAAAGAAGAGCAGCAAAATGAAGCACATGCGATACGACAATGGAGTGATGCTTGTTAAGAAAATACCCGGAGATGGGCATGGTCTATTTTCCGCACTGGTGTTATGGTTTTATAAGAGACGCAAATAGGAACGTGCTAGTGAAGTCGGTTTGTGTGCATCCGTGTGTGTTTATTTGTGTGTGTTGTTTGTGTTTTCATTTATCTTTCAGGTATCCGGCTGGGAAAACATGTCACTAACATATGACAACATAGGTAGGTTGATAAAAATGGATTAGACAGATAAGCTGTAGGTGGAATAAAGAAATAGTAAAATGAGAGAAGGATTAGTAATTTCCATTTAATTCCACTACCTTATTTCCTTATCCTTGACTTTTCGACTGAAGAAAGCATCGAATTTTACCGAATATATACTAACCTAGGTACTTTTTCACTTAGAAGCTAGGTAAGCTTAAATCTGTACCTCGGTTAATATGAATTCGGTAAAATGCGATGTTTTCTTCAGTCGAGTTCTAAGGGACCCTTAGGGCACCCGATTCAAGTGATTTGGATGGGAAGAGTGGGATTGCCATCTACAGCTTTCCTCCGAATAACGCGTTACCCACTGAGTTGCACCCACCGCTTTGTCTCGGTGCGTTCTCAACCAAGCGCTCTGATTTTCTGCGAGTGACTAGTTCTCTCTACTCACATGCACAAAATCAGACCGACTGGTTGAAACCCCGCCGAGAAAAAGCGGTGGATGCAACTCAGTGGGTAACGAGTTCTTCGGGGGATAGCTGTACATGTTGCTAACATTTCGTGCATATAGGGTGGGCTCTTCTCGCCATATATTGGGACGTTCATCCACACGATGGCTTGATTTGGTTTCTGGTTGCGTGAAATTACTTCTGGAAGAAGATTCTCTGTCACTCTCGCGGGTTTCACCTAAGTGTCTCTGCCAGAGCTTAAAATTATTGACTGCCTAGGCTGAGTGTGAAAGCACTGCACTATTCAATCCATTGCTCTGTGCAGACCGTTTGTACCAACCGGTAAAGGACGAGACAATGAAAGAGCCAACATGTAATTGGGTCATTTTTCCATAGAAAATGTACGCTCAGTCATTCAAAACAAATATTGGGTACCATCACGGCAGAATAAACGTGTTGACTGAGCTACTGACTGAGTGCTCGGCTGTCAGTGACTCGTTTACCTCTGAATTATTCAGACTCTCACGTGGCAGTGAATGATGATGCAGATCGCAGTTCATATTCATATCAAAATGACTCAATGAACCTGACTGTTTTGCGGACTGGTCTCTGCTGACGGGTCCATCCCATTGTTGTTGGCCCTTCATACAGGAGTATGATGAGTATGATAAGAAATCAAATCTTGATCAAGTCATGTAGTATGAAGAATCCATTGCTATGTCGAGACGCCTTGATACAATAGGTGGTAGTCATCATCATCACCATCATCATCATCATCATCATCATCATCCTGGGTATTCAATTCCCTTGGCATTTTCATCGAAATTCCCTTGAAACTTTGCTCAGCAATCCTATGAAATTATCTTCTTAATTTTCATTGAATTCTTTTCAGAATTCTATTTGGATTGTTCACCTTCATTGTGATTATTTTCACAAATACCTTGGAATTTCTCTCAAATTAGTTTGGAATTCTAATCACAATTCTTATGCATATCTTTTCTGTATTCCTATGAAGTACTCCTTGAATTTTTCTCACAATTGTTATCATGCTTAGCATACCCTTAGTACACACTACTAAAAAGTCATGTAAATTTCGGTTCCCTGAGACCGACACATGTAAGCGGGCCTTTTGACATAAGAATCAGTTGAAAGAAACGTTAAAATCAATTCAATCAAACGTTCTCTTCGTCGGCTAGCTGATGTTCCGGGTTTTTTTTTTTCCTTTGGTTTGTTTTTTTCCGTCGATCTTGTTTTCCGTGCTGAGCACCAATGCTACCGACGTGCCAGGAAGGCAGCTCCCACACCTGGACCCTACCTATCGACCCATCAACTCATGAACCGGGGACCAACGGCTTTACTTCCCATCCGAAGGAAGGCGTGATCAGAGATGTTTGCCTCAGAACATCCCGGCGGCGCCGACTGGGATTGAACCCAGGCCTGCTGGGGTGAGAGGTAATCACGCTTACCACTACACCACTGGCGCCGTTATGATGTTTCGGGTTGAGAACACTTAATTTTACATGAAATATTTGTTTACGTTCTATGATTTACGTCCAATATGGATTACGTCTCGTGTAAAAGTAGTTATTTCTAAGTGTGTACTCTCCGAAAATTCAAATGGAGTTATGCTTTGAATTATCTTGCTATGCTCCTAGATATTTATTGATATACTGCATGACTATCATAAATACTATCATGACCAGGGATGGCATGATCATTAGCAAATTGATATTTTTCCCCTCTCATTCGCTCTCAATATCACGCGTGATATTGGAGCAAAATATCATGTATGCTATAGATTTTACAGGCTCCTTTGATATTGCGAGACTATTCACAACGTGTAAAGTTGAAGCCTCGATTGAAGCTGAGAGTTGAATCGACGCAAAAGTGATTCCGTTGTGACACCATAGCTTGCAATATCAACCGCAGTTGTGTGCTTGTTGATTTTTGTCTACGATCTGGATTTCATTAGAACTACACAGCAAAAAATTCTGAATTTTAATTGTGATGGAAAGATACATTCACGTAAGCTTGTATATCATTTCACGCAAGCGAGAAAGTTGTAAGCAATATTGTTTACAAAGATGGGCATTTGTATACAATAATTGCATCATTTCATGAAATGTCTCAGAACTTTACACGACTTGTAATGTAAACTTATATGATATGTGATGCTCCATTTATTTGCATCGTATTGAACAGAAATTTACACTATTTTTTTCGAACTGTGTACGTTGAAAGCAATCCTCTGAATAAGTGTTGAAGCTCGGACTATCTAGATATTATGATTTTTCAATTCGATTGAACTTTGGTAATTAACATATCAGCCATCACACTACATCACTGAATATGGACATTTAAAAATCAACTAGTTAACAAATATTTTAATCCATAGAAATTAAAACTGTTGGAGCAGTGCTGTCCAGGCATGGAAAATGCTCCTTAGTATGCACCGCTTTGCACCATTTTGAAGTGTAATTGTACCATATATCATCGGAAAAGCTGCTGTAGAAAGGTTAATAAATACCATGAAATCAGCTGAAATGTTCAGTAAAAATGCACAAATGCACACAATGATTTAAAATCAAAAAGTTGGAACATACGAAAAATCCTATATTAGATTGTAGATAATTAATTTTTGCATCGCGGACAGACGGATCAGCAAAACTGATCGAATATTCTTCGAGATTCCTGTCTTGAAAGGTATAAAAATGTGGTTTCGTGAAAAGTGCTGCCAACAGCGGAAAAAAAATATTTTGGGTTGATAATTTTTGAAAATAAAGCTGAAATGTTGCTTAATAACATCTGACAAACCCTTTTTTTAGAGATCTTGACAGCCGTTCCCTCTTGAGTTCTCTAAACTTCCCTGATGCGCTCAGTAATTTGTAAACTTCTAAGTTCCCAACAGTTTCCTGAATTCAATGGAATTGTCCTAAGGTTCCCGGTATTCACCTGGAGTTCTCACTAAAATTTCCCCAACTTTCCTGATAACTGGTCCTGGTATGAGTTCTTAGAACTTGCTGAAGCTACGTAGCTCCTTTTAAGATCTTTCAACTCAAATTAAGTATGGACAACTTCTGTTAGGTTTCTGCAACAATTCCTGAAGGTTTCTGCAACATTCCTGGGACTACTCTGAAGCTCTTTGATCTTCATTGAATTTTTAAATTTTTTTCTGATATCTATCGAACTGCCCTGAAGCTATCGGAACTTATCTGGAAGATCTTAAAAATTGCCGGTTGTTCTGGACGTTCTTGAAGTTTTAATAGTAAAAACGTGAATTTCAGGTAAATTTAATAAAAAACTTCGTATACCTCAGTTGTTTGAAGATGTATAGCTTTTATGTGTTTGGCAACTTTTCACAAAAGTTTACGTCCTACAACTTTGCTAAAGATAGCAAACCTCTATCTTGTTAAATAAAAAAGTTTGTATCGCCGCACCATCTATGCGGCCAAAACTTGAACACTTTGCATCCTCTAAATTGTAGTCCTAATTAATTCAAGAAACTTCACTGAAGACGTCATCTCAATTTGATGCAATTTCAGAGCGTTATTATTTTTTTCGTGCTCGATTTAATTCCTGGCCTACTGTGACTGGAGTGACCCACGTGTAAACTCAAATATAATCCATTCAAAGTGTTTTTATGTTACTTCATACGCGAAGTTAACGATTTTCAGAGTTGGTTGGAAATGCTAACATGAAGCTTTAGTTTGATGATTTATTAGCTAGAGAATGATCTTTAGAAGAGGGTAGGAGGATAGTTCCGTTAGAGTACGGCAGTATGAAAATTGAATAGAAGTTGAAAATGAGCGAAGGGCCATTAATGCGACAGTTTTCAAGATAGACGCACATTTTTGCCTAACCCGTACGATGTACGCGGGGACTTGAAGTATGTCTCCAAGTCCACAGGCAAAAATGTGCGTCCCTCTTGTTGCTCATAAACTGACTGCGGCTGTGGAATAGTTCTAGAGGGACGCACATTTTTGCCTGTGGACTTGGAGACATACTTCAAGTCCCCGCGTACATCGTACGGGTTAGGCAAAAATGTGCGTCTATCTTGAAAACTGTCGCATTAATGGCCCTTCGCTCATTTTCAACTTCTATTCAATTTTCATACTGCCGTACTCTAACGGAACTATCCACCTACCCTCTTCTAAAGATCATTCTCTAGCTAATAAATCATCACACTAAAGCTTCATGTTAGCATTTCCAACCAACTCTGAAAATCGTTAACTTCGCGTATGAAGTAACATAAAAACACTTTGAATGTAACAACTCAAGGCGGGAGTAGCCGTCAACAATGCTGATGATGGTACAGCACGCAACAATCACCCTACTGCTTTCTCTCTGAGATGATCACGTTGGTCATGACGAGAGGAGCAACACAATAGTTGGGTAAAGAAGAACTGCATTATAACACACCATCGACTGGAAATGCTCTCGCAACGTGGGGCTTTAGGTAGTGATGAAAACGTCGCTAGAACTATTCCACAGCCGCAGTCAGTTTATGAGCAAAAAGAGGGACGCACATTTTTGCCTGTGGACTTGGAGACATACTTCAAGTCCCCGCGTACATCGTACGGGTTAGGCAAAAATGTGCGTCGAACTGTCGCATTAATGGCCCTTCGCACATTTTCAACTTCTTTTCAATTTTCATACTGCCGTACTCTAACGGAACTATCCACCTACCCTCTTCTAAAGATCATTCTCTAGCTAATAAATCATCACACTAAAGCTTCATGTTAGCATTTCCAACCAACTCTCAAATATAAATTATACGAGAAAATCTATCTCTGAGCTGACACGTCTTGTCCTAGGTCTTTGCCAGACCCAGTCTCAGTCCTTTGCGTGCTTCATACGAGTCTCAATTAGTAGCAAGCGCATGTGCACAAAATTCAGTGGAAGCATAATAACTCATATTGAAGATAATAATCATCGTTCGTCTAACTTCCAGCATCCATTAAGTTCCCGCCAAACGTCCGAAGAATAGCATACTAATTGGTTAAATGGTCATTTTCAATTCGTCTCACATTAGTGTCAGCTCACACTGAACTTCACCAGTGGATTGTTCCACCACTCCCTCAAATCGTTATCAGATTATCACCCCATCCATTTTCGTGTCAAATTCACCCCATTCTCCGAAACTCCGCAGTCACGAACAATATGAATGCAGAATGTCGGTAGGTATGTGTGTAATCGTTTAGTCGTCGAAGAAAGTAATGAATATGAAGTTGATTATAATTGCCATCAGGCATGATGGTTTGTTCCAGTCAGTGTGTGGGTGGCCGTGGTCGGTCGTGATCGTCCACCGGTCCCCGTGTCCCTCCATACGAGAGTGAAAAAATAAATGTGTGGAAATGTGTGTCCTTTCACTCGAAGCTATGGTCGAGGAATAAAAAAAAAACGCTGGAAGATCCTCTCACCCTGGAAAACTCCGGAAGGAGATAAAAACAATTCACTGCAAATTTGCTGCCCTGGGTGTAATTTGATTTTCATACTGATTGCTTTTTATTGTAATGTGCTTTCGGGGTCTCCTTCATGCCGGACCGGAACGTCGTTGTCGTTCGGTCTGTCTCCAGTATCAGAGATAGAGAGAGAGAGAGAGTAAGAGAAAGAGAGATGTGACCACGCGCGAGGACCCACACCGAAAAGGATGAACGTTCCCCTGAGGATAAGGACGTTTTTTTTTTGCCTGGACCCTGCTGCTCTGCTGCTGACTGCTTTTTGCTACTGCTCTGAATCCCGAAATGCCTTTCTGGTGGTTGCCACGATTTTCAACTTGTGGTTTCACGGAACGCTTGTCTGCGATTACACTTGCTCCGATGGAGATATTGCCGTTGCTGCACGGAACGAAAAGTGCGGTCAGATCCTTATGCTACATCATCTAGCCATTGTCCATTTTATTGGGTCCAGTCCGAAGATCTACGCCCTCTATGCGGTGGGTGTCGGTGGAAACTCTGCGGTGAGAGTTGGAATAATTCAAGCAAACCGCATAATTACACCAACCCTCATTACTTCTCATTTGTTATTGTTTGGGTGCACATTTGGTGTGCGTTTGATTCGGTGGTGAGATGACACTCTGATTGGAGGATCATTTGTCTTTAGTGGTCGGATCGTTGTCAATGATGTCGGACGAGTGATTTGGGACATGGATGATGTCAGTTTTGAGTGCACTCGTTTGAACAACACGCCAATGAATGATAGAAATTGTTCAGTGCTACCGGAAGTGATGATTTAAAATAATATATAATGGGAAAATAACCATTTTTCAATCATTTAGTTTAATGAAATTTTTAAAATTTTCGTATAAAAACCACAAGCAGATGTTCCAATATATAAGTTGAAAGTTTATTAAAAAAATGTATGGCCCGATAAATAAGTAAAATTGCACCAGTAAATTTGATAATATTGTCATTAAAACAAGAGATGAATAATAATAAAGTTATTCCCATAAACATTTTTGAAATCACATTATTCAGCGAATTTTATGGAACATTTTATCTTTCTTTTATGCGTAGATTTTCTGTTCCCGTGTTGTTTTAGTTAGGATTGGAGTCACTATCTGTCAGACGAGTAACGATGCAGTGACTATTTGTCTTCGATGTCATTGGAGGATCTATCGACAGTCCTTAACTTCTCGCACAGATTCCGCTAAACATTCCTCCCCGATGGTTTCGGAACTCCGCTTTAATAGCAGCCCCATACCACAGAACAAACTACTGCTACAACAATCCGATTAGGACGTTATAACAAAATTATATCACGACTATATCAACTTCTGTTACAAATAACAACCGTTGAAATAAGCTTATGTCGTTTTCGTTTTTGCTACACTACACCGGTGTAGCGTAAGCAGCAATAAGCGTGAGTCATTGACAGCTCATCATCATTGGTTTGTAAACACCCTGAATTTTTCGGTTTTCGGCAGTGTAGCACCGGTGCAACGGGACTCATAAAAAGGAAGGGGAAAAGAGGTCCAGCCTAGTTTCCTAAGAGCAAATAACAAAAACTGTTTTTGAACTGATTAATGGTATGGAGCCAAAACCACACTGCAATATTCGAGAATTGACCTCACGTAAGCTATATAAAGTGTTTTGATGGTATATGGGTCTTTAAAATGATAACTAAATCTTTTTATGAATCCCAACATATTATTTGCTTTGTGAACTGTGGTATTCACATGATCGCCAAATGTCAACTTTATCGCACTTTACAACCAGCTGGTTTCCTAGAGTACATGTAAAATCTAGAGTAGTGTGTTTTCTGGAATAAGATATAATATTGCATTTTTTCACATTAATATCCAGCAGACTTTTAACGCAGCAGTAAAGCCAAAACAATGGTTTAACAAAACTAGTTGCTATTTTTTCAATCAAAATGGAGGTATTTCTTTTGCCGGCATCGAGACTTTCAAGAATCATAAAAAAATTCTTTAACAGTGATATTATTAACTGATTCGTCATTTTCCCCTTCATGTAGGTAAGAAAAATAATTCAAATCGAGAACATTACTGGATTTCTTATATATGTTTTGGAAAAAGCGAGCAAATTGGTTACAAATATCCTCACTATCAGTGCTATCAAACTCTTCAAACTGTATGCGTGATGGGAATATACAGGACTTCATTTTTTCGTTCGCGAAGTTAAAGAACGTTTTGGAAGCAGATTTTATATTGTTATCTACTCTTGAATTGTAATTCTCATATGCTGACGATATTTCTGCCTCAAGTGCTCTGCACGTATTTTTCTAAATTTTAAGAAGCTTCAAACTTTGTATACGACTTGTATGCTTTTTGCTTCATGTTTTTAATATTTATGATTTCTTGTGTATACCACACAGGATATTTGGTGCTGTTCACTATTTTCTTTAGTCTTCTAGGAACGAATACTTCAATGATATTGTATAAGTTAGTATAAAATATGTTAACCGGCTTGCTCATGTCGTTTTCATCTTTTAAAAGGTTTTGCCAATTAATGTTATTCAATCTGCTGTGAAATTCAGAAACAATTGCATTTTTAATCTAATCTAATCTAATCTACCACCAACACAGCCAGTACATGAAAGCATCCTGGAAAATCCATCCTTTTTCTTGTCTATTTGGTATATTTTGTACATCAGAAATGCGCAAAATATATCAAAACAGCCAGGCCTACTGTGCAGCATTTAAGGGGCAAGATGATTCAGAAACATCGGGCCTGTTTAAATCAAAGATTTAAACACGATGCTTCAGAATCCAATAAATGGATGAAACGTGAACATCTCGTACCGTACGTTCCGTTATTATAAATGATTGGTCATTGGGAGCATTTAATCTAAAAAAAAGTTAAATGATGCTCCATTTTCCTCGAGTGGTTGGGACATGAGCACTAGCGCCATTACTCACTTTCTGAAAAGAAAAAAAATGGAATAAAAGGCCGTAGGATAATACCCCGTTCACATTACTGCCTATATCACGTAATATAGGCTGTCTTGCAATGAGCACTCATACATAGGATTTCCAGTAAAAACTAGATGTATGAGTGCTCATTGCAAGACAGCGTATATCACGTGATATACGCTGTAATGTGAACGGGGTATAAAAGAAAAGGAGGAAGGAACCCTAGTTCTGTAACTGAAAAAACGTGTCTCTAATCAATCTACAGGAAAAGTTCGCTAAAACTCACAATGACTCGCGAAGTTTTCCTTTTGTGTGCCTGGTGAGAGGCCTTCGAATCAGTGACACCCTCATAAGTACTACGGAGTTGGAGTATTGGGTACGATATTAGGTCAGGATACGCCTCAACCAGGCGATACAACCAAAAGCATATGATTGGTTTTTTTTTGAGGAATTTGATAATAAACCCACGAGCTTATGCACAGTAAGCAAACGCAACAGCCACTAAGCTAGCCGAGTTCCTCAATTTGTTTTCTTAATACTGTATTAGTGAAATTTATATGGAACATAATGTTACGAACTAAATAAATAAAAAGGAAGGATCTCACCCGAATAATCCTTGAAGCTCCCGAATACAGTTCAGAAAAGTATCTTGGATCTTGATTAAGGAAAATCGCTACTCGTTGCCAGGCCTCGGAAAGAGATGCATCAAATGCAACAGTCCGGTATCTCTCGGTATCAGTATAAGCCTGCTGGATTCACACCATCGTGATCTTAGGATCTTCTTTGCCCATCAGCTAAGATAGTTCCAAACAAACACCGCTCATGGATCTTCCTTTTTTTCTTTTTCTTTTTCTTTTATCATCTGCCATGGTCTGATCTATCCAATCCCGTCCATGATTAAAATGGTTAAAATCACCAAATGAAAATCAGCAGCAAAATTAAAAACGTGTCAACTTTCCAGCGCGATCTTTGATCTCTTTCAGAAACAATTGCATTTTTAAAATCATAAACTAATTCAAAATCAACAACGCTTGGGCGTGACCGATGCGAGTCTGTGAACACTGAATATCCATTTGCCGTATGAAATTTTTCATTCTTCCATAGTGGAACTGCTACTTCTACAATACAAAAATCTTCTGTACAATTAGTAATCCTAAAATCCAAATACGAATTGAGCTAGTTGCGAACATGGTTTATTTGATGAAGTCCTAAGTGGCTGCTGGTGAATAGCAAAGTGTCAGTTTCACCTACAATTGGTAACAGCAGAGAATCATTATCACGATCCTGTATAAAATTAACAGTATTCTAATTAAAATATCCATAAATATGAATTTTGGTTCTTGGATCTTCTCTTTGAATTTTCAGTAGTAGTTTTATTTTCGTAAGCTGTTTTTTTTGGAAAAGTGTGGAGGAAAACAGACTGAAGCGAAAAGATGTTCTTCACCGTTTTTTTTTTAATTTTAACCCATACATCTTCAAATTCCTTTTATCTTTCACTAGTAATTTGTTCAGCTTGATATGTAGCATTTTTTTTTGTATTAATTTATTTGTACAGGCGTAATCGAATAAACTTTACAGAGCCAAGTTATCATTTGCGTTATACATAATAAATATCTTAAAGCTTGAGTTAAAGGAATTGAACCGATTGCTTGCGGTCGTCTCGAGGTTAGTAGAGATTTACAGTTTTATGGATGGGATGTGTAGCATTCACAGCAATAAGTACACCACCACCTGATGTTTACTTTAAAATGATAAATCGCAGTCACACCGAAACACACTAAGTTTACTGCCAAAAACCTCTTCGCTAGTATTACTGTCCGATCAACTAGTTTCTGTTCCAATTTTTATATCATATGTGCAGCCGCTTATTTTATTTTGAATTTCATTTATTTTATACGCACTACCCGAGCAGAGAATGAAAACAAAATGAAAACCAAATTTGATATTTTGATAAAAGCGTACGTGATAACATATTTTGCCTACCGTGTGGTTGAGTTAATCATAATCATAACAAAAATGAGATCTAAATAGTAAATGAAGGATATTGAAAAGATAACAAATCATGTTTTCTTGACAACAAATCTATGTATGCGTTTTTATATTGGTAATTTCGTTAATAATAAACAAAATTAATTGTGGCGAAAACCAGTAGGCACACAGTTCGTGGAGAGTGACGGTCTAACTTATAGCGTAGATCGTTGCTCGATCGAGTTGACAGCGATCGGACGGAAGAAACAGGAGGAAATCAAAAACAATCCTCGGTGGATATAAGTGAAGTGAAAATTTCGTTAGTTATACATTACATCGTATCTGTCATTCTCTGCTTGAACGTCAAGCAGTACAGTTCGGTCTTTGCTCGCTCTGACGAGTTGTTCGATAAACCTATAGTTTGTAACGCTCCTTTCTGTTCCCACAAAGTAAACGATTTATGCGCCACCTTCAGAAGAAGGACCGTTACTCAGGTAGTATTGCCCGGGATGAAACTACCTTCTCAGGGCAGGTTACACAGTTGTCCCAGAATCAGAGGTCTCACTTTTGAACCCAAACGTCGTACGGCAATCAAACAAATTCAACCAATATTTACATCAAATCAGAAAAATACTAAAAAAAAGACAACTCTATAATCTATCATAGGGGAATTGTTTAGGAAATAATAAACTTAAGCCAATCTAATTATAAATTAAAATTTTATTGCGTGACGCGAAATAAAGTGGAGAGCTACAACTAAACTAGAAGTAATTTATTATTTATTAATCGCTCGCGTAATTCAAAACGACTAAATTCATCAAGCTCAACCGATATTTGAAATTGTAAAGTTCGAATTCAGAGCTAAATTTATTTCGAATTCAAGCAAACCTAATGCCCTAAAGTGACGTCACACTTTACTGGTTTTTAGAGTTTACATTAATCTAGCACTAAAGTGTATTGTAAGTAACAAACTGTTCAGATCTGACCTTAAACTTCTTTGCAGCTCCCGCGTCGGACGTCCCTCGTAGTTAGGATCCCACGATACAAGATGCCAAATTCTCAATCGATAAAACCTTTTGGTTCCGTTGGTCGTCACCAACGAGTTGGCGGCTTCGGGCTCTAGCCGTAGTGGGTCTACTCACGTGTTTCGCGCGCCGGTGTATATTTCGGGGTAAATGCGTCCCCACTGTGCGAATTTAGCTCGGTCGATACCTTGCGACTTATTGCCTTGCGAAAACACTGTGATACGACGAACGGAAGATATTGCACAGCCAGAGTCTGACGGATGGTGAACTGGTCGGACTTCACAAGCAGCCGCTGGCAAACGGTTCAAAATATACGTCAGTGTCTTCGCTGCACACTGGGCGAAAGAGCAAACCGAAAGCCAATCCGAAAATTCAGGCACTGCTTGAGTCCGGTACTAGCCTCCTGGGCGAACCTCCTGTACGAACCCGCACTAACCGCCCACGTTGCTTGGGCACAATTGTCCTGAATTTCGTAGTTTTATAATTCACAGATATTAAACGTTCTTTACGAACACTATTTCGCTCGACAAAATTTGGTCGCTAATGTTCGACAATGTATTCGAGTTTAATTAACCGTTTATTACTTTTTTTTTAAATTAACACTTTTTAACAATTTTTAAACCACTTCAAAATATCTTCGACTTATATCTTCAAAGCACTCCACACAATTCACAGCAAAAAAAATGTAATATCGATCAACGTAATTCAAGCTGATGTATGAAATAATGATGTAATAGCAAAAAGCAGATACAATATTACATCAATCTATGTAATTTTGTTCGCAGAATCGATGTACATCGTACAATGTGATATTACGCAACCGATGGATTGCCCTGGTTGCAGCAGTTTCGATGTAATATTCAACAACTTTTTTTGCTGTGTTGAACAAGATGACGCCGGATAGATTGGGTACAGCTTAAATTTTACTGCGCAATTTCCTCCTATTGGCAGATTACAGAGAGATTAAACGAAGCCGTTTATTGTTTTAATAATATAATACCCAGAATCTGTTCAACTCTCTACGACGCAATTGATTTAAATTCTAAATATGGGGCATTGACTACCGGGTCAAAAAATAGGTGGCGCAGTGGTGGTTTGTGTCTTCGAGATAGCATACAACTTATAGTATATTTAAAGAAACACTTGGTCAGCCAACAAAACTAACGCTTGGAATTGGTGAACGGTTAGTTAAGTTCACAGTATATTAAATAAAATCACGATGGGACTACATTGCGGTTACAAGTTTGTTACAAACGTTCGCAGATATACTGCACGTCGCGTCGTCAGTAGTGTCGGTCACATTGCGTGATGGGAAGACAGCGCTCCCGGAGCAGACTTCGTGACTAAGCGGAGAAGAAGAACAGTGGTGATGGTAGCTCGGTACCTACCTCAAATAGGTACGCTACTCTTCCCACCGATGTTGGGAATACCAACCCAGTCCCGGTGAAGTGGACGAAAAAGAGGAAGAAGATTAAAGAACAGTCCGATGGTACGAGCGGACGCGATGATGTTACCGCGACGAACGCCAGCGACATCGGTGATTTCGGCGACGCCGTCGAAACTGAGAATTCAAGCTTCCTCCACTGGTGGTGAGGGTAGTACCACTCAACACGCTGATTGGCGATCTCTCATTGCTGGGCGTTGCAGCTGAGTTTAACCTCGGCAGGATCGGCACCAAGGTGATGCTGCGAACTAAAGCGGAGTACGAAGTGGCCGTGAAATATATGAAGGATTCCAAGGCGGAATTCTTCACGCACGACATCCCCGGTGAGAAGCCCTTCAAGGTAGTCATCAGGGGTCTACCAAACTTCGACCCCATGATGGTCGAAACTGAAATCAACCGGTACAAGCTAGCCCCAATCGCTGTCTTCCGAAAACGTAAAGACGTACCCGGATTGTCTCTTCCTGGTGCACTTTCAGAATCCAATTCAAGAACGACCTGATCGCCATCACCCGTACTAGCTCCCGATTCATCGTTGGGGGCGACCTGAATGCCCGCCATGAAGCATGACGGAAATACCAGCGGAACCGGAATGGATGTCTATTGTTCGACCACGCACAACATGGACTGTACACTGTGCAGTTTCCGGACGAACCAACTTTTATCTCTCCGGCGGGAAATCCGTCCACCCTAGAATTTTTCCTGTCAAACATCGTACTATCCAAGCCGGAGGTGCACAACGATCTCTGCTCCGACCACCAACCGGTGGTGGCTGAAGTCGGTGTCAACGTGGTTCCTGCTAGAAGCTAGAAGCGTAAAGATTACAACCATGTCAACTGGGTACAGTACAGACGAATGGTGGACAGCAACATCGATGAAAATCCACTGCTCGACACTGTAGATGACATCGACCGGGCGTTGGAAGGGCTCCAACGACAAGTTCCTGTGAGGGGTGAGTTTGTTGATATTGATGCCCACACCCAATTACTGATTCGGATGAGAAATGTTCGTAGATGCCAGTTTCAGAGGACTGGAGATCTGGGCAAAAAACGTGAAATGGCCGATCTGAACAGGCAGATTGCTTCCAGAATGGACTCACTCCGAAATGAAAGTTTCGGGCGTGTTGTCCAGAATCTGGATGACCGCTCCAGACCATTCTGGAAGGTAGCCAAGGTCCTGAAAACTCATCCCAAACCCGTTCCACCTCTCAGAGTAGAAAATGATGACGATCGGCTTTTAATCACCCCACAGGAGAAAGCAAATGTGATCGGCAAGCATGTCGCTTCATCGCATTTGCTTGGCTCGAATATCCAAAGTCCGCTCGAAGATCAATGCGTTCAAAACCTAGATGCCTCCCCTTGTGTCGTGCCTCTGGCGGATATGATTACAGTACAACAGATTTTCTCAGCGCTGAAATGCACCAAGAACATGAAGGCTCCCTGGTTTGACGGTATATTCAACTTGATCCTGAAGAGACTCAGCATGAAAGTGCAGTCTCTTCTAACCACTATCTTCAACAGATGCTTGGAACTGCACTACTTTCCAAGCATCTGGAAAGTAGCAAAAATCATACCAAGCCGCAAGCCCGGTAAGGATCCAACATTGCCTTCAAGCTACAGACCAATCAGCCTCCTTTCAGCGCTGAGGAAATTGTTCGAGAAACTCATTCTCAATCGTTTGCTCAAGTTTGTCGAGGAAAATAACATTCTCCTTCCGGAACAGTTTGGGTTCAGAAATGGGCACTCCACCAATCACCAGCTAGTGCGGGTGATGAATAACATCCGAAGTAACAAGGCTGTATCCAAGTCTACAGCCATGGCATTGTTAGACGTTGAGAAAGCGTTTGATAATGTCTGGCACAATGGGCTTGTATACAAGCTTTGTAACTTCAACTTTCCATTACATCTGGTTAAATTCACCCGTAACTACCTCCAGCAAAGGTCGTTTAAGGTATCGTTGAATGGTTGTCTTTCAGACACGTTTTCCATCCCAGCAGGAGTTCCGCAAGGCAGTCTGCTAAGCCCCTTGCTTTACAGTATCTACACTTCCGACATTCCTCCCCTCGGAGACGCAGATGATACTGCAATAGCCGTCAAAGGAAGGATGCTTCGCGAAATAACGAACAAACTTCAACGATGCCTTAACGCCGTTGCTGATTATGCCACCACGTGGAAAATTAAAATCAATGCCTACAAAACACAAACAATCAAGCCTCCATCGGCAATCACCCAAACTAAAACCAGCTCCCTCTTGTACTGTAATCATGGATGGCACAAGGGTTGAGTGGTCCACCGAAGCA
The DNA here is from genome assembly GCF_037179485.1 of Ochlerotatus camptorhynchus. Taxonomy (NCBI): domain Eukaryota; kingdom Metazoa; phylum Arthropoda; class Insecta; order Diptera; family Culicidae; genus Ochlerotatus; species Ochlerotatus camptorhynchus. Next base: position 2,901,534 of record NW_027040929.1, on the reverse strand, counting down.
ACCTATCTCGGGATGTTGTTTGACGAAAAGCTCCTATTTCGCTCGCATGTAGAGAAAACCGTAGTCAAGTGTTCCGCCTTGGTTAGGTGTCTGTATCCGCTGATTTGCCGCAGATCCCGCCTCTCAAGGGTGAACAAACTGGCTGTCTACAATCAAATCATAACACCTGCGATCCTCTACGCGGCTCCGGTGTGGGAATCATGTGCACAGACTCACAGGAACAAAATTCAGGTCGCTCAGTATAGAGCGCTGAGGATGGTACTTGATCGTCCTTTCGACACTAGAATAACAAATTTACATGAAGAGGCAGGCATTGCCAAAATAGATTGCAGAATTAACGAAATCAAGACTAAATTTGCACAAAAATGTAATTTATCAGAACATGCTTTGATCAGCAATTTGTATATAGTAGATTAGGTGTATATAGTAGTTGTAGTTGTAAATAGTAGTTATAAGTAGTCTCGTTTTTTAAATTAAAAAAAAAACAATCCCACCAAGGTGGTCATTCTTCAAACGTGCCTGATAGGACTAGGAACTGTAATTAATAATAATTGAAATTTCAAAAGAACTAAAGTTGAAAAGACGCATCTGTGTCACTTGATTAGTAATACATGTAAACCACACAAATACAAGAAATAAAGATCAATTAAAGTAAAGTAAAGTCGTTAGCTATACAAATAGCGATTGAACAGTTGAAAACTTCAGTGAAAAAATAGTGATTAATTTCTCAACTCGAGCCTTAAATATAGTGGTAGTAAAATATATCCATTTTTATGAATTTCAATAAAAAAGTGTTACTTATTCTAGGGAATGCAGTACTTGAAATAAATCTAAATTGATTTGAACTAATAGGGTTTAAAACTTAGCTTATCCTAGTTAAACAATAACGTAAGTGATTTTAAGCCTATCTATATACACTAAATTTAAAAGTTACCTAATTAAAAGCTAATTAAAACAATGTATTTAGCCTACGAAAGTACGTAATCAACTTTATAAGCCCTTGCCGAACCTCAGTTGTACGAGGACCTGGAAAGAAACCATCAAATGTAATGTAAAATTAAATTGTGCATCAATCAACTTCTATTCAACTTTCATACTGCCGTACTTTAGCGGACCTATCTACCTTCCCTCTTCTAAGATCATTCTCTAGCTAATAAATGTATCACACTAAAACTTCATGATAGATAGCATTTCCAACCAACTCTGATATTTCCTTCTGGTCGGAAACCCTTTCGATTCGTGTCTACGCTTGTTTAATGTTGTCTGTGACGAATTTGATTTCAACTTGACTAAAACCGTTTTTAGAAATAATCATAGTAATCTCTAGCTTATAGTTAAAGAAGTTCAGTCGCTTTGACTAGTCAAAGACGGTGATAATTAAATAATCTCAAATGTTCCTTTGGCAACACTGCAAAATTCAAATGCACCTAGCCAGTCGCCATTCTTTCCCTTTAATTTCTCAATTCTTGCCCTGTTCTACGTTTAAACACAATCACCCTCCCCTCTCCAGGACGTTGAAAAGCCTCGTGAAACAAATGGTTCTGGTCAGCATTATTTTGAAAATGTTTATAGATATTGTGGTCAACTAGGGTGTTGCGTTTAATCCCAGCTTCTCCGTCGTTTCGTTATTTGCTTCCTCGAAGAATGTATGCAGTGCACCTCCATTCGTAGTATTACGAGTTGATGTTCTAAGGTGAACTTTGACTCCGATCCAAACAAACGTTCCGAACGATGCACGTTGCAGACACGTACGACACAGGGCTAAAGTTCACCTGCAGGACAGGCAGACTGCAAAATAGTGGCAATTAACCAAATTTTCCGGACTACATACGGCACTAATCTGTTATTGTCTCCGCTACAAACTAGCATTCCGTCGTCAGTTAGCTACCAATGTGGAGTGGATTTCTTACTGTTGTTGTGTTTTCAGACAACTGTTCAAACGGGTGTTCGAATGAATTAGCCGGAGGATGAGACGAATTTTCCGACTCGATGCCTGTTTGTCGGTTGAGGGGCGTTTGAAACGATTAGATCGGATGCATGTCCTAATGATAAGCTCTTAATCTCGTCATATTGAATTTTGTAGTGCACATTTGTACCGCCTCGGGTTAAGTGCATTCGATTGCTTTTGCTCTTTTGTGGCTTGTAATTTGGATTTCTGGAAGGGATGATGATACTGGTGATATTGAGATTCGGTGTAATTTGTCACACGTGTCCGTTGCGATTGGTTTGCGGTTGGTCAGTTCTGGGATGAAAGTTATGGTGGATGTCATTTTACGGATATTGCACATTGTTACCGAGAGAGATCCGTTTTCGACGGAGTGATTCAAGTTTGTAAAAATGTTGTTTAATCCTAGTTTTCACCCCATTATTTTATTGTAGGGTAGAGTGGGCTAGTTGGTTAGTTTGCAGAACAAAGTTTTGCAACTTTTTATTTGTGATATTCTGGTGTAAAAAAAAAAAATAAACGTAACAAAGTGTTTTACCATTAGGGGAAACGCTCCTATAGTTGCGGTACGTTAGAAGCGTTAGGTTCCTATAGTTGTGTATGGAGTCTCCATACATATTGCCGAATGGTTGTCATTTTAACCAACTATTTTCAACTTTTGAACGCTGGGCCAATTTCAAAGATCAAAATATCACGTGAAAGGCAATTAAAAATGCTTTTTAGAAAAAAATATATAGTGGTATTCAAAAATTCTATTTGTTTTTATGGTTTTCATGGTTTGTAGACAGAGAGCGCAATATGTTTTATACAATATATAAAAAAATCAGCGCAATGGTTTTTTTTTTTCGTTAATGAGTTATATATTTTTTTAAGCTATCAAGTTTTGTGTTTTGGCTCAATACTCCTATGCGACTTACGGAAATTTCTAAAATTACATAAGCATTCATAATTCAAAAATTTAAAATGTTTGAGCATGTGAATTTACCAATTGTATGGTTGGTTTTACCACGTTTTCTTATAATGTGGTACCTATCCCCAGCGTATTATCCAACTCCAGTGCACTCGATCACAAAAAAAAAATATAAAATCCGTGAGTTGGTCGGAAATGCTATCTAACATGAAGCTTTAGTGTGACAATTTATTAGCTAGAGAATGATGTTAGAAGAGAGTAGGTAGATAGTTCCGTTGGAGTACGGCAGTATAAAAATTGAATAGAAGTTGAAATTGAGCAAAGGGCCATTAATGTGACAGCACAAGTCTGTAGATTTGAATACATACTTCAAATCTCCGCGTACATCGTACGGGTTAGGCAAAGAGTGTGCGTTTGACAATTTCAACTTCTGTTCAATTTTTATACTGCCGTACTCTAACGGAACTATCTACCTACCCTCTTCTAAGATGATTCTCTAGCTAATAAATTATCACACTGTTACCGTCTTCTAAGATCATTCTCTAGCTAATGAATTATCACACTGTTAGATAGCATTTCCAACAAACTCTGAAAATCGCAAAATTTGCGTATGAAGCAACATAGAAATTACTTTGAACATAAAATCCGTGTTAACAAATATTAGAAAACAATCCTTAATCTCTTGCTTTGATCAATTATCAAAACATGAACTTGATATAATATTTTGTGATCCATAATTTTGAAAGAAAAAATAATATCTACTGAGACAATTCATACAACTGTAGACTTCCAGATAACGAAAAAGCCGCAGGATCTTTCGAAGAGGTTTATATTTATTTATTTGTTGATTTATTTATTTATTTATTTATTTATTTATTGATTTATTTATTTATTTATTTATTTATTTCTTGTAATTTATTTATTAATTTATTAATTAATTTTTTAATCTTTTTATTTAGTTATTGATTTATTCATTTCTTTGTTATTGAGTTCTTTATTTATATTTTAATTAATTAGTATTTTTATTTACTAATATATTTTTTATTTATTTTTTTATTTATTTATTTATTTGTCAATTCATTTTCTTATTAATTTATTTCTTTAGTCGTTTATTCATTTATTTATTTATTATTTTAATTATTCATTTTTTGGTTTTATTAATTCAGTTATTCATTTATC